>NC_138994.1:30573194-31173194 GCF_964341445.2 Mesoplodon mirus
AGTTGGTTTACAATGTTGTGTTAGTTTCTGCTGTACAGCAACGTGAATCAACTATACATATACATATATCCACTCTTTTTTTAGATTCTTTTCCCATATAGGCCATTACAGGGTACTGAGTAGAGTCCCCTGTGCTCTACAGCAGGTCCTTATTAGTTATCTATTTTATATATAGTAGTGTGTATATGTCAATCCCAATCTCCCAATGTATCCCTCCCCTCCCTTGCCCCCCGCCATAACCATAAGTTTGTTTTCTACACCTGTGACTCTATTTCTGTTTTGTAAATAAGGTCAATCATATCTTCAGTCGGAAGAATTTGGTTTCTAGTAAGCCGAGAAGCGAAGGAACGACCTACATATAGAGCAAGGAAGTGGCGGGGGGGGGGAGGGTAGGCGAGCTGGGAATCCCACCTGGGATTGTAGGACCAGGCGTCCCAGGAACCGGTGTCTCTTCCGTCTGCTCCTCTGAGGTGCCTCCACAGAAGGGCAACCTCCAGAGCAAACCTGGATCCCAGCCTGGATGCAGATGTCATGCTAGTCGCTTCTGCTTTGGGCATGGCAGTTGCTTGGGGGGTTGTGTGGTGTGCAGGAGGTGCGCATGTGCACATGACCACTCTCTCCTGGCCAAGTAGTGCCGGAGGAGGGGTGGTCGCCCAGGCTGTGCCTCTGCCGCACGTGCACGCCAACCAAGCCGGAGTTGGGCGCTACCTCTCCTCGGTTGATGTCTTCAGGGCGCAAGGCTCTGAGTTCTCCATTGTGATTGTCGTCCCCAGTAGAATATTTGCTTCTAAAAGGCACAGGGCAGTACGTGGTTTCCGCCTGACATTCCATATGTGGTTTCCACCTGACATGCTGTACACAGTAGATGTATGTTTCTTCCTCTCCCTTTCACCAAGGAAAAAAAAACCGGGTGGGGGCTTGAAAAAATAACATCTAAAATTGTCCCCTTCCCATCTTACACGACTGTAGGTTTCTGGTCAGCCCCTTAAAACATCTTCAGAATAGAAAATTAAGTCTCAAAGAAAATAAATCATAATTTTGCAAGCAATGCGATTCTTTGATTTGAGGTGCAAAATTACGGGACCAAAGAGCTTTAATTGCCATTTTATGTATTAGTCATTTCACAGAGCCTTGTGGTCATAAACACACCTCACGTGCACCGACAGACACAGGCCTGAGCCCGGGGTCACTTCCCCCGTGGCTCTCCTAGCTCTTCCAGCCTGGCTTAGGCTCTGCTCTGGGCCCGGGTCTGCGTGTCCGAATCCCACAGACCTCCCCAGGGTCTGATTTCCCTGGAACGAAGGCTGGAAAGGGGCCAGTTAAGGAAACAGAGCAGAACAGAGCGAGAACACAAACGTACCCACGCAGTTTCCTTTATTGTCCTCTCTCCCCACTTAATTATTGTCTTTTTTTTAACATATGATTTGATGTTTTTTGTCTCCATCCTTAAGATTTTTATTTTAAGGACAGCAAAGCAGAGAAAAACACAGCCAGGTCCTCTCTAACTGCCTTAACTCCGTTAGAGGCCAGAGGACATTCGCATTTCTAGGTATGGAGTGTGACAATAACAATGACTTTGACATCGCCAGCATGAAAGCACTGGACAATAAGCTGTGCTCTGCGGTCTGCTTACCCGGTGAGTGGCAGTCTGCTGAACATGAACTTGGTGGGAGACGCTCCCCTGCTCGCACCCCTGCTCTCACCCTGGGACACCCATCTCCTGCCCTGCAGTTCCTGCAAGAAGGCATGGGCTTTGCTAAGGTGCTGGGAGCCAGTTGCTGAAAGGAAGTGAGGCAGCCTTGGGAGAGTCCTTGGGCAAAGAGCGACTCTGCTCTAAGCGAATCTATTTGGGCATGGAGAAAGGCACAAAAATACCTCCAAAGCCTTCCGATTTGACCTGACCGTGCCCACTCCATCATGATCTTGCAGATCCCATGGCAGGGGGCCTGGTCTTGTTTCCATCAACAGGCAGTTTAAGGCAGACACGGCCTCTGTGATAAGGTCTTGGAAAGAGAGCCTGAGCCCTTGAAAAGGGAACCTGTAGCCACTCAGAGGAGAGTGTTTAGTTAGGATCAGAGAGGAATTTCAATGCCAGCATTTTATAGACTAGCTCTGTGACCCAGTGAGCCCTGGGCTACCACCAGTTGCCTTGTGCTCCCTAGATTTGGATCCCAAAGGAACGATCAGGGGTCGAGGGTAACTCTTCTCCCTGGAGCCCTAACTCTATAAATTCAATCAGGGCCATCAACGTGCCCCTTATTCCTTCTCATGACACTAAACTGAATCCAGGATGAGTTCTCAGGAGGAGCCCACCTGTCAGTCACACTCTGGGCACTGATGTCTCTCTGCTCCATGCTCACCAAGGGCTTCACCAACCATGGCTCTAAAGCCACGTCTTGCCTGGTGGACTAGGTCGAAATTGCCCCTCCTTGGTTCACAGCAGAGACTGCCTTCATGTTGCGTGGTCTGTAATCTCTTAAACATGCCCTGGACATGTTTAAGCTTCAGGACAGCCAGGTCCCGTCATGGGTCCATTGCTTTACTCTCTTTGCAACATGGTTACAGGTGCTGGAGGGACACAAACTCCTGTGGTTGCCACTCTCCATCAGCTTGCAGAAGACCCATGTACTCACCCCTCTGGCCCCATGCAGGCTTGTGGTGGAGGAAGCCGTAATCCCCAGAGACGCCTCCCACAGCCTTCCCAGGGGCTCTCTGGTCCCTTCCCACTTAGCGTTGACCCAGCCAGGCTTGGGCCAGAGTGGCTGAGGTCCAGGGTACACTTCACTTCCTGCCTTCCCACTCTTTACCTGGCTTCTGTCTGTCCATTTGTTTCTCATGTCTTTTTGCCAAATGTACGTCTGTCTGTCCAGTTTGTTTATTTTGAAACTCATTTAGGTTACCCAGACTTCGTGTGAAAGTTCATGTTCACCCACACCCAACCCCAAGCTTGCTGGGCGCACGCACATCCGAGGGACCCTCGCTGAGGCTTCCGTTCCTAACTGGCAAGAGCCTGTATTTAATATGCTGAAATTTTCCAGGAAAAATAAATATTTGTGAGACTAGATTAATCCCTGTTCCACAAAAGCGGGGATGCTTCTGTGGCAAAGGTTACAGGCAGGATTTGTTTTGGTCACTAGTTGGGGAAGATGCCATCTCTGCCCTCATTCCGCCCTGAGTCTGTGGCAGCTGTGCCGGCCAGCCGCTCACTGGGCTTCAAGAGAGGAATCTAGGCTCCTGCCTCCCCGCAGTGGCTCCCCACCAACCCCCGTGTTTGGCAGAGAGAGCTCCTGGGAATTGTTTTAGCCGCCCATGCTGGTGGAAACTGACCCCAGGCCTTGTGCTTCCTCCTCTCCCTAACTCCTTCGGGCCAACCTGCTGGTGGATGTTTATTCCACTCTGGGATTGCGGCAGGAGAGCGAGGCCTGGAAGGAAAACAATGCCTGGGCTTCTTTACGGTGATCTCGGGAGCCAGCCATTCTCAGATCAAACTGGCTTCACCGTTCAGGCCAGACATGAAACCGAATGACAGTGGCGACTGCCGGGAGAGGGAGTTGAGGGTCGCATCGTAGCCTCACCCTGAGGTCTCAAGGGCTCTTACGAGAGAAGGAAAGTGCATCTGCTCTCTTGGTAAAATGTTTCTCGGGTTCTGCTGTTAGCGTCACACTGGTAGTAAAGAGCTGGGGAACTCTCTGGAAGAATCTGTCAGGTTAATGTCAGGTTAATGACAGGAGCATCCACTGTGGTAGGTCCCATGGAATCAACAGACCTCACCACGCTCAGCTGTAAGTTCAAAGGTCCTTCCTATGACTGAGGTGCCTCAGGCTGGCTTGGCCATCAGGACAGCTTCTCAGGCACTTGGTCTCCCTCTCCACACTGTTTCCCTCCCCACACGGATGCCACTCGCCTCACGGAGCGCCCACAAGGAGGGAGCCCGGGGAGCACCCCATGGTCCACCCTCCCCAGGCCCACAGGTGCTCTGCCAGGAGCCCCAGCTCGCGGCAAGGATGGCTCAGGTCCCCATCCTCGCTGCTCTCATCACCCTTGTGGGAGTGATGTTGAGAAAGCACCTGTGTCATTCCAGCACCTCTTCCGCTAAGAAGCCTGTGGGTCTTCTTTGGCCCCGAGACCAAGGTGGGGGGGCGATGGTATGTTCTGAGATTGTTCTGCAAGGTTCTCAAAGGGAGGAAATCTGAGTTGACCATTGTAGGTGATGAGCTGACTATAATCGCGAGGCCATGCTCGGTAGATGGGGCCCCAAGGAACCTGATGGAGTATCACACAGGCGTCAGGATAGTGGCCAGGGGACCAGTGACAATTCTGTGAAAAGGCTCTGGGTGGTGTGATGGGAAAAAGCAAAGATAATTTGAGTTTATTAGTGGAAATACAAATGTTTTTGTTTTGTTTTGTTTTGTTTTTTGTGGTACGCGTGCCTCCCACTGTTGTGGCCTCTCCCGTTGCGGAGCACAGGCTCCGGACGCGCAGGCTCAGCGGCCATGGCTCACGGGCCCAGCCGCTCCGTGGCATTTGGGATTTTCCCGGACCAGGGCACAAACCCTTGTCCTCTGCATCGGCAGGGAGACTCTCAACCACTGCGCCATCAGGGAAGCCCGATACAGATGTTTTTAAATGATGGCATTGGACAGGAGTGGGCATACCGATGAAATCTAAAAGTACTTATGGAGGGAATTCCCTGGCCGCCCAGTGGTTAGGACTCAGCACTTTCACTTCAGTGGCCTGGTTCAATCCCTGGTCGGAGAACTAAGATCTTCCAAGCCACTGTGCAGCCAAAAAAAGAAAAGTACTTATGGAGACCTGAAATAACCCAAGACTAAGACGCCACTAGGAAGGCTTATGCTTCGCAGATACTAAGGAAAAATCGGAATTAACTTTCTCTTTTCTTGGAGAGAAACTCTACAAGATGGTGGAACTGTTACAGATCTTAAATTTAATTAGTGGCTGGGTAGAGGCAGGAAAGAGGTGTGTGGAATCCCCCTAGATGTGCTCCCCAAATCTGCCTCTAGAGGTCTCTTCACTCCCCCGTTTCTGAGCCTGAGGAGGGAATTAAGTGGGAACCACCTTTCTCTACCTCCCGTGAAGGATTTTGAATCTCCAGGCTCCCTTTTCTGGCTGAGGGCTGGACAGAATGGTAGCACTCGCTCAGGAAGTCCTCCTGCGCCTTCCAGGCTTACCTTCTGCATCCAGGATGCACGGAGCAGCAGGGTTTCGCCGAGGGTCTGGCAGAAGCCTTTTTAGAGGAAAGAGCACCACCGACTGTACCAAGAAGCTGGGGAGATCAGAGACTTCAGGTCTGAGTCTTCAGGCTGTTTCAGAAGGAGCCAGTTTTCAGCCCTGGCTCAGAATCTGGACCGGTGGTGTTTGTAGCAAGGACTCAAGAATTCAGAGCCAGGCAGCCTGGCAGCCAGTGGTGGTGGCGGCGAGGCTGCGGCAGTGTTTTGATTTCACTTTGTTTCTGTGTGTGTGCGTGCGTGTGTGTGTGTGTGTGTGTGTGTGTGTCTTCTCTCCTGTTTACCATTTGCTTTTGGTCTTTCGTACCAAACAGCCGCAGTTCCGGAGTCCTGCCCATTAAACACAGAGGAATAAGTATGAGATCTACCAAATTATATAAAATGAAGGAACAACTTATTTCATCTGGGGGTTCCTAACTGAAAAGGGCAATCTTGCCTGCTCTTCATCCTGTCACCCTTAGAGCGGTAAAGCACTGTGGACCCATGTGCCGGACTCCGGTAACCCCAGGGAGTACAGATCCCCGCATTCCGTCTGGCTGTGAGAGATACCTAAACATTTCCTGTCCCACTCACTCCCCTTCCCCTGGGGTCCACCTCCACAAGACTATTATTAGAGCCTTAGGGCGGATTAGCACACCAGGACATTTATGGGTATACACAATTTATACCCGCTGAATCCTAGTGTTTCTGCCATTAAAGGGTTTCGTGTCTTGGGCTGGCCTAACCTGAAGCTGACCCCAGACATTTGTGAGTGGCCTCCCTCAAATGTGACGCAGTGAGCCTCACGCCCACCCTCCAGGGTCAGCCGGCTCCGTCCACGAACTGAGCCCTCTGAAGGGCATGGCTCTCGGCTCTGCCCTGGAGGAGATCACCGTGTGCTGGAGGATCCAGCAATTTCCACACAGCATGAGAAATGGGGTGGTGGTACGGGCCAGTGGGGGAGCACTTCGGAGCACGCTGGACCCCATCTGGCTTCAGGGGGCGCCTTCTGGGGGCAGGTGCTGGAAGAGGCAGCTCAGCAGTCCTCGGCCAGAGAATGGAAGGCTTTCCCCCAACTCAGGGGGTTAGGGCTTCATCCTCTCCCTTCACAATGGCCATCTCGCTGCACTGGGGGGAATGAATCAGATGGAGTCATTCTGTGGGCTGGGAGGACGACTTGGGGGAGATGAGTGTAGCCTGAACAAGGCCTGGGGGGCGGATGGTTTTCGCGCACATTCTGTGAGTCAGGCGCCCTGCTCACCACTCTTCCATGTCACCTCGCTTAGTCTCACGGCATCCCTGGGGTGTAAGTACTTGTCTCCCATCTGATGGATGGGAAAACCAGGGCTCCAAGTACAGTGACCTGCCCAAGGTCACACAGTCAGTACGTTACAAGCTGGGGCTGTATCCCGGTTTTCTGACTACAGATTTAGACCTTACTAGAGCTTGAACAAGCAGGAGGTCAGGATGGATTGGATACAGAGCATGAAGGAGAGAGAAGCACCAAGAGTGGGTTTCCAGCATGGGCAGCGGGTGCTTCTCGTGCAGGAACTGCAGGACAAGGGGGGAAGATGATGAGTTTCGTGGATGGTACCCGGGGGACCCCAAAGCTCTGGAGCTAATGTCTCCTGGGGTTGGTGGCACCAGCTGATAGCAACTCTCGGTGGGCTGTTCGGGTGCAGAAGGAGAGGAACAGCTGTCACTCTGTTCTCTGCCATGCCATTTGGTCCCTGGCACCCTGCTGGGCAGCCAGTCCCTTCCTGCCCCACCCTGGCCCCCACAGCAAACACTAACTCTGAGCCCAAATTAACACACTCTTCTCCCTCCCCTTCACCTCCTCCTGCTCTCGTGAAAGTCTCAGCCAGACTCAGTTTCTTTTCCTGGTCCGCTGTAACACTTAGGCAAACTTCAAGACCAAATAAAGATACAAAGGTGGATCCTACGGCAAGCTCACAAAACAAGGACCATCCTGCATGTCCCTCCATCAGTGGGCCACAGTGGCCATGACTGTCCCTCGCCCAGTGGACGCCACTGCTCCCAAGTTTCACGTGCTGTGGTTTGCACCCTGTGGGAGTTCCAGCTAATGCGCATCTTGCCAGCTTTCGTGCCAAACTCCCGGACTGTCCTGCCAGAGACACCATCGGCACCAAACCAAAGGTCCGGTAACCTTCCTTTCCTCTTCTCAGGTGCCTGGCAGGCTGACGACAACGTGGTCAGTCGTCGGAACACGCAGCGCAGACGCCCATCTTCTGGCAGCCTGGAGGACCCCGAGAACAGGCTCTGCGTGTGGGATCCTTTGGCCATCTGAGAGCCTTAGCCCCTGTACCAGGGCTCTCCTCCCGTTCTCACATCCCATCCTGGCCTCATGGCACCACTGACCTCCTGGGCATCCTCAGCAAGACACACGGAGACTTTTTAGACCCACGTGAAAGCTGGATGCTGAGGGCACCTGACCCTTCTCCCAGACTCATCTTCTTCCGCAACCGTGATCCTTCCCCTCTCAGAAGGGACTGGAAACCTCTTTTCTCCTTGTCGGCTAAAGCCACTCGAACTGCAGCTCACGAGACCCTTTGCAGAGAGTCTCTGGAATGTTTCCACTGTATCTTGATCTTCAGGTGGAGCTGTGGTCTACAGACTGGTTATATCTTGTGCATCTTTTTTTTTTTTTTTCTCCTTAGGAGTTAGACCAAGAAGACTCAAGAGTTTGGGTGACTTCATTACAAACACCCATCTAGCATTTTCTAGTCTCTGGGATATCATAACCAATCTGAAACCTGCAGTTTGGGGTGGCGTTGGGGGATGACTCCTGTGAGAAGGGAAAGCCATATTGCACTGTAAGTGGGGTTTCCCTCAAAATGCATTAGGAGCTCCTCTCTCAAGGACAAGAAGCAGTGGCAACCACCAGAAGGTTGGTTGGGAAAACAGTTCTTGCTTCTGGTAGCAGAGGCTATGCCTCGTGTGTCTGCTTAGGAAGGAGGCCTTGAATCTGAGAACCCCTCAGTTACATGATGACCTACCGGGGAGTTCTTTATGATCAGGTGCACTCAGGAAGGCCTGGGGCTCCATCCTAAGGTGACACTGCAAAGGCATTTTTGACCCCCTCTATGTACCAGGCACTTGTTAGGGACTGTCGTATATTATCACGTTTCATCACTACCGCCCTGTCAGGTGGCATTCTTACCCCTGCTGCCCCCGTCTCCACCCCGCTTTTCTGAAAGAGTTGAAGAAAGAAGCTGAGAGAGGGGTGGACCGGTGGTTCTCATTTGGTGCCCAGGAACCCCAAAGGAGGTTGGGGGAAGGGCTGAGCTGGGGTCAGTGGTGGTCTGGGAGGCTCCCCACCCCACCGGTTTTCCTCCCCTGTCCTCCAGATCAGCTGAGCCTGATGGGGGGAGCCGGAGGTACTGCCTTCCATAGGCTCATCAGAGATTTAGAGATATTGTTCAAATCACATGTGCACCCCACCTCACTCTGCTGTAGGGCATATAAATAACAGCCTGAAACAGCAAGACCGTAAGCTGTTGGCTGTTCGTCCCTCAACACTAGTGTTATCAATGGATTCCTCATAGCTCTCTGATAGATGCATTGTCTGCTGGCTTTTGGAAGAGGTGGTTATTTAGTGGAGCATGAGATTGAGAAGCAAAGTGGGATCCAACAGTTTGTGAGGCTGAGATATGACAGAGCCCTAGGCTATGCCCACCATGATGGCCTGAATTAGTAGTTGGAATTGTTGCCCTAGAAGAGCTTTTCAGGGTCCTTCCCAAGGCCTCAAGGAGAGCCCAGTGCTGGGGAATGTTTTGCACCTCCTGTGTGGCTGCTTTGCGCCACCAGGTGCCTGGTGACCCTCACTGCCTGGTAGTTGTGGTTCACAGCCTGCCCTGGGGGTGGGCAGGGGGAGGCCTGTGGTCTTGACAGACACTACATGAGCCAAGCCTGAATCTCAGCTTCTGCCTTGAGTTCCCGTGTCCACCCGCTCTGAAATCCTGCAGTGGGCTCTGCTGTTTCAGGCCCCATTTAATGTCCTTCCTTTCCCGGAAACATTCTTACAGCCCCTTTCATATTGAAGATTCGAGCAATAACCACACTTCCTGATCTCCTTGAAGTCTGAGTCCCAGAAGCACTAGGGAAGGGGGCGCTCCCTTAGCCTGCGGTGGTGGCATACAGATCCACCTCGTCTCCCGGCAGGTAGTATTCAGAGTGTGGTGTTACCTGAGATGAAGGAGATGCAGGTAAACAGTTGCCACAGTGGCCAGGAACCCTAAGAGGAAGCCATTGCCTTCACCCTTTCTGGAGGGTCTGTCTTCTCCCAGGAAGAGGCTCAGAGAGATTCCTCAAGGCCTTGGTTCTATAACCAAGACATACCCGGGTGAGAAGTGGCCCTTCACTCCTGTTTCTCAGACAGTTCCTGCTCTCTCCCCCATCCCCTCACCTCTTTGCCCTCATTTAGCTCTTTGGCGAGCAGAAATATCCCATCCAAAAGGGCTGGGATCAGGGAACAGGGCACAGAGCCTGGTCGGGGAACAGGACAGCCGCCCCAGTCATCATCTGGAGATGGTCATGTTGTTAGCAGTTGACCCACAGAGAATATGACGGGGCCTGGTTTCTCACACAAGGACACAGACTAACCGGAGGCCTGGGGCTCCTTCCTGCCACACTCAGGTCGGAGCTCACCTATGAGCTCACTTCCGGGTGGTGTGGTGATCCCAGCCTTCTCACAGAGCCCTTTTTCCTTCTCCTCCCCAGTCCCATCCCACCAGAGGCCATGCCCACGCTGGGGCATCTCCTGGGCACGGATCCACACACGTTAAGCCATCTCACCTGGGGAGAGTTTGTGTCCTGTTCACCTGACCTTGGCATGCTGCTTGCTCACTGTGCTTTAGGATCTGCACACCTAGTGTGTGTAAGTATGTGTGTACTGTTGTGCCATCTGTGTACCCCTCACTCCCTGGAGTACACTCATGGGCACACTACAGTGGGGACGTCAAGGATGCAATATTTATGGACTGCTGCATGATTCTTAAAAATGAATAAAACTGTTCACAAGGGAGGGAGAGCTATTAATTGCGCAGTTGGCTTATTTGTGAAAGTTGCTGTCCGACTTTCTCCAGCACGCTTTTAATACTTTGACTCAATAACAACTCACACTGCAGAAATATAGAAGATCATGAGAGATTACTACAAGAAACTCTATGCCAAGAAAATGGACAACCTGGAAGAAATGGACAAATTCTTAGAAATGCACAACCTGCCAAGACTGAATCAGGAAGAAATAGAAAATATGAATAGACCAATCACAAGCACTGAAATGGAAACTGTGATTAAAAATCTTCCAACAAACAGAAGCCCAGGACCAGATGGCTTCACAGGTGAATTCTATCAGACATTTAGAGAAGAGCTAACACCTATCCTTCTCAAACTCTTCCAAAATATAGCAGAGGGAGGAGCACTCCCAAACTCATTCTACGAGGCCACCATCACCTTGATACCAAAACCAGGCAAGGATGTCACAAAGAAAGAAAACTACAGGCCAATATCACTGATGAACATAGATGCAAAAATCCTCAACAAAATACTAGCAAACAGAATCCAACAGCACATTAAAAGGATCATACACCATGCTCAAGTGGGGTTTATGCCAGGAATGCAAGGATTCTTCAATATACGCAAATCAATCAATGTGATACACCATATTAACAAATTGAAGGAGAAAAACCATGTGATCATCTCAATAGATGCAGAGAAAGCTTTCGACAAAATTCAACACCCATTTATGATAAAAACCCTGCAGAAAGTAGGCATAGAGGGAACTTTCCTCAAAATAATAAAGGCCATAAATGACAAACCCACAGCCAACATTGTCCTCAATGGTGAAAAACTGAAACCATTTCCACTAAGATCAGGAACAAGACAAGGTGGCCCACTCTCACCACTCTTATTCAACTTAGTTTTGGAAGTTTTAGAAACAGCAATCAGAGAAGAAAAGGAAATAAATGGAATCCAAATTGGAAAAGAAGAAGTAAAGCTGTCACTGTTTGCAGATGACATGATACTATACATAGAGAATCCTAAAGATGCTACCAGAAAACTACTAGAGCTAATCAATGAATTTGGAAAAGTAGCAGGATACAAAATTAATGCACAGAAATCTCTGGCATTCCTGTACACTAATGATGAAGAATCTGAAAGTGAAATCAAGAAAACACCCCCATTTACCATTGCAACAAAAGGAATAAAATACCTAGGAATAAACCTACCTAAGGAGACAAAAGACCTGTATGCAGAAAATTATAAGACACTGATGAAAGAAATTAAAGATGATACAAATAGATGGAGAGATATACCATGCTCCTGGATTGGAAGAATCGATATTGTGAAAATGATTCTACTACCCAAAGCAATCTACAGGTTCAATGCAATCCCTATCAAACTACCACTGGCATTTTTCACAGAACTAGAACAAAACATTTCAAACTTTGTTTGGAAAAACAAAAGACTCCGAATAGCCAAAGCAATCTTGAGAACGAAAAACGGAGCTGGAGGAATCAGGCTCCCTGACTTCAGACTACACTACAAAGCTATAGTAAGCAAGACAGTGTTTTACTGGCACAAAAACAGAAAGATAGATCAATGGAACAGGATAGAAAGCCCAGAGATAAACCCACACCCATATGGTCAACTTATCTTTGATCAAGGAGGCAGGAATGTACAGTGGAGAAAGGACAGCCTCTTCAATAAGTGGTGCTGGGAAAACTGGACAGGGACATGTAAAAGTATGAGATTAGATCATTCCCTGACACCATACACAAAAATAAGCTCAAAATGGATTAAAGACCTAAATGTAAGGCCAGAAACTATCAAACTCTTAGAGGAAAACATAGGCAGAACACTCTATGACATAAATCACAGCAAGATCCTTTTGGACCCACCTCCTAGAGAAATGGAAATAAAAACAAAGATAAACAAATGGGACCTAATGAAACTGCAAAGCTTTTGCACAGCAAAGGAAACCATAAACAAGACCAAAAGACAACCCTCAGAATGGGAGAAAATATTTGCAAATGAAGCAACTGACAAAGGATTAATCTCCAAAATTTAAAAACAGCTCATGCAGCTCAATAGCAAAAAAACAAACAACCCAATCCAAAAATGGGCAGAAGACTTAAATAGGCATTTCTCCAAAGAAGATATACAGACTGCCAACAAACACATGAAAGAATGCTCAGCATCATTAATCATTAGAGAAATGCAAATCAAAACTACAATGAGATATCATCTCACACCAGTCAGAATGGCCATCATCAAGAAATCTAGAAACAATAAATGCTGGAGAGGGTGTGGAGAAAAGGGAACACTCTTGCACTGCTGGTGGGAATGTGAATTGGTACAGCCACTATGGAGAACAGTATGGAGGTTCCTTAAAAGACTAAAAATCGAACTACCATATGACCCAGCAATCCCACTACTAGGCATATACCCTGAGAAAACCATAATTCAAAAAGAGGCATGTACCAAAATGTTCATTGCAGCTCTATTCACAATAGCCCGGAGATGGAAGCAACCTAAGTGTCCATCATCGGATGAATGGATAAAGAAGATGTGGCACATATATACAATGGAATATTACTCAGCCATAAAAAGAAACGAAACTGAGCTATTTGTAATGAGGTGGATAGACCTAGAGTCTGTCATACACCGTGAAGTAAGTCAGAAAGAGAAAGACAAATACCGTATGCTAACACATATATATGGAATTTAAAAAAATGTCATGAATAACCTAGGGGTAAAACAGGAATAAAGACACAGAACTACTTGAGAATGGACTTGAGGATATGGGGAGGGGGAAGGGTAAGTTGTGACAAAGCGAAAGAGAGGCATGGACATATATACACTACCAAACGTAAGGTAGATAGATAGTGGGAAGCAGCCGCAGAGCACAGGGAGATCAGCTCGGTGCTTTGTGACCGCCTGGAGGGGTGGGATGGGGAGGGTGGGAGGGAGGGAGATGCCTGAGGGAAGGGATGTGGGAACAGATGTATATGTATGACTGATTCACTTTGTTATAAAGCAGAAACTAATAAAAAAATAAAAATAAAATAAAAATAAAAACAATAAATACTTGGGAAGGAAAAAAAAAAACTTTGACTCAAGACAAGCTGGACATGGAGGAGTGAGAGAGGGCAAGGGGTAGAGGGAAAGACATGTTTCTGGGTGGGAGCTGGTGTACCATCCCCCGGGCACAGCTCCTGCCCAGAGGCCTGATAAGGAGCCCTCACCTCCACCCACCCCCTTCAACCAGAGAACTTCCAACTGCAGCTCCTCAATAACTGAAGAGCAGGAAAGCTGGTGACTGGAGGGAGGCTGGGGGAGGGGAGGAGGAAGGACCACAGTCCACCGTTAGTCCGTCACTTAAAGGCTGGTGAAATGAATGGGGCAAATGACCCCAGTCAAAGAATTTGGCAAGTCCACGGCTTTCCTGGCTTTCACCCAGCGGCTCTGTTTCCTCGGCTATCTGGAAAGGAGGGAGAGCACTTCCGAAGAAGCCTCTGGAATGTCAGCTTCTGGGAATCTTGCTGAGGACGGGGCGGGGAGGGAGCGCTTACCGGGGAACACTGGATTACCCTAGCCGCCTTGGGGTGCCTGCGACCGGGGCTGCGGTTTCTGCGGACCTGAGTGGCAGGTGGCATCGGAGAGTCAGACCTGCTTGCGGGCACCAAGACGACACTCGGTCGGGAGACCGGGACAGGCCGCAGAAACGTGAGGAAGGGCCACTCGCAGCCCAGAGGAGAGGAAAGGAAAGCCCCAAGCATGCACCCAGCCCTGGCCCCCGCGCCACGGGCTGTGTCCCAGGAGCCGTCGCCACCTCTGAGCAGCCCAGATGGGAAGGGGGTGGGGCGGAGGACGGTTCCCGCGGCGAACTGCTCGCCAAGGGCCCCGGGGCCTCTGCGGGAGCGCCGAGCCGCGCGCCTCTCCGAGCCCTGCGCGGGGCCCTCGGGCGGAAATGCGCGGAGCCGGGACGCGGTGGCGGGTAGGGGGCTGGGTCGCGCGCGGGAGAGGGCGGCAGGAGGGAGTTGGAAGAGAGTTACCGCGTGAGAGAGCCGTTAAGAGCCCGCGGTCTCTTTGGAGATGCCCTGGCCAATGGCAGAAGCGGAAGCTGTTTATATGGGCGGGGCGTCGCCACGGCAGCAGGAGACGCCTTGCGAGCGGCTACTGAGTGCCGGTCCCCGGCCGCTGGCTTTCAGAGAGGCGCCGTCGGGCGTGAGTGGCGACGAGGATTGCTGGCTGGGCCCTGGAGCTGGGAGCAGAGAGCCGCGGTGAGGGTGGGCGGTGGGAGGAATTTCTTTGAGAAGCTTCCTTTGGCCCGGACTGCGCTCTGAGCCAGGTAAGGGACGGGGAGGGCTGCAGGCCGTGGGAAGGGAGGGCGTCAGTACCAGCCCGCTCTCCCATCCGTCCCCGACGGAAGTGGTGGGCCCGGGGACTGACATCAGAGGCGTTTGGGGGACACTCACTTCCCGCCCCCTTATAACTCTCTGTATTGTTTCCTTCCTTCCCCTTGAGCCCCATCCTAATATCCCTTTTCAAAGATCAGACGACCTCCCCCGCCCCCCGACCCGTCGTACTGCCCTCCTGGACTCTCTCGCCCCATTTCCATTGGTTGTGGACGGAGAGAGGGGGGTTAATTCCCCGCTTTGAGGGAGAAAGGGGTGGCCTCGCATGCCCCTACACTATTCCCTCGTTGGGCTAATTAAGTCTCCTCTAAAAGATCCAAGAGGAAAAGAGCGAGGCGAACCCCGTGTGGGTCGGACTCCCGGGCACACCTTCTGTTTCCCAGACGTCGGCAGTAAAAGATCCTCCCCAGCTGCAGGAAGGATTTTAGTAAGAGCCTCCCCCCTCGCCCACACTCTCCCCTCGGGGGTGGGGAAAGAGGGCTCAGTTCCCGCTCTGGTCCCCGCAGGCACCACATTCCGTTTGGAGGAGGCTACCCCCGGATCGCGGGATGGAAGCCCGCTTCCGGGAGGCTGCGTAACTGAAGCCGCGGGAGTCAGCGGGCCGGAGAGCTCGGCGGCCACCCTCGGCTCGGCTCGTGGATGTTGACAGCCCCCTCGGAGAGTCCCCGCAGATATGGCGGAGAGCTGGCTACGCGTCTCGGGAGCAGGGGCAGCGGAGGAGGCCGGACCGGAAGGCGGCCTGGAGGAGTCCAACGCCCTGAATGACAGCCTGACCAGCCTGCAGTGGCTGCAGGAATTCTCCATTCTCAACGCCGAGCTCCCCGCCCTGCCTTCGGGGGACACCGACCCCCACGGCTCCCACGAGCTGGCAGGCTCGGCCGAGCCGGGGTCTCCCCTGGCGGCGGACCCCGCCTGCCTGGGGCAGCCGCACACACCCGGCAAGCCCACGTCCTCCTGCACGCCGCGGAGCGCCCCCTCGGGGCTGCAGGCCTCGCCTCCCGACGACGTGGACTACGCCACCAACCCGCACGTGAAGCCGCCCTACTCGTATGCCACGCTCATCTGCATGGCCATGCAGGCCAGCAAGGCCACCAAGATCACCCTGTCGGCCATCTACAAGTGGATCACGGACAACTTCTGTTACTTCCGCCACGCTGATCCCACCTGGCAGGTAGGGAGGCACTCCCTCCCTCCCTCCCCATGCCCGCGCGGACTGGACTCACATCCCAGATCCGCAGGCCAAGTAGGCGCGGTATGGCCAGGGCCCCGAGAGAGGAAGGCCGTCCAGGAAGGACCTCAAGGGAGCCCAGTGCTTGGACTGCTGCCCCTTTGACTTCAGAGATGGAGGAGGGAGGATGTTCAGAGGGCTGCAGGGGTGCCGACATAGAGGTTCAAGTGGAAAGAACTTGTGACTCGTCCGGCAGGCTCAGCCCAAAGACCAGGGCTGAACTATGCGTGGACACAGCCCCCCAGGGTAGGTTGATGGACTGAGGGACACATTTTTGTCCCAAGTCCTGGAATTCCTTGACACTACCCTCCTCAAGGTCAGTTTGTCAGGGCCTGACTGGAGGCAGAGCATCGTTCCTGCCAGGCTCTGCATCCCGCCTGCTTTCAGTTGGCTGGAGGGGCTCTGGGAGGGGAGAGGGGCGTGCTGCAGGGTGTGAAGGCCATCTGTGTCCCAGTGGAAGGGCTACGGGGCCTTCCGAAAGCTGCTGTGCCAGCCCCCACCCCAAGCCCTCCCTAGTTTCCTGCCTACACTCCTCCCCCTCTTCTCATCAACCTCCCTGGGGGGACAATTACCTCAGCCACGTGCTTTCCACAGGGGCTCTTTCCTCCCACACTGGCTTCATGTTCCAAGTCTCCGGAACCTGGCACAGAGCAGCCAAGGGGCCCAGACCACCATGTAAACCTCCCAGTCTTGCCAGGGGGCACTACTCACCTGCCGGCCCCAACCACCAGGCCCCAGACCCCTGTGCCCCAGCGTGGTTTGGACTGTGCACCCAGGCGTGAACAAGGCAGGATGGTGATTCAGGCTGGGCCCTCAAGGCCCTGAGCCTCTTCGACCATCAGGATCAGGGGCTACGTGGGGACAGAGACCCTGAGGATGCACAGATCCTTCCCTGTGGCACAGGTCACAGGATCAGAGTTCCTGTGATCACAGCTATTCCACGATTGCTTGGGCCCTGACCCTGGGGCAGGTACCATTTGTAACCTTGGTGAGAAAGCAGAGACCCTCCACCACCCCCCACCCTACCCCAAGCCTGAGAGGCCCCAGGAATGAGCGCTATGCTCTTGGCTGGGTAATAATCAACTGAGGCCTCAGAGCCTGGGGTGGGAGGAGGGGGACATGGTGGGTGAGGGCCCAGGCCAGCAGCCGGCTCTAGAAGCAAGGAAAGTCATCAGATCCTCCCACACTTCATCCCCCCCCCCACAGACACACACCCTCACACCCACTCACTCATTTCACAAACAGAGAAGGCCAGCCAGGCCCAGGCAGAGGGAGATGGCCGTCCAGGACCTGGGGGAGCCAAGGCCTTTGACCAGAGGCCGCAAGCAGCGGGGTAAGGGAGGGAGGGCAGGACAGGCTGGCACTGAGAGCCACCCTGCGGCTCAGGGCTCGGATGACCGAGCAGGCAGATATCCTGGCCAAAGGGAACAAAAGCCCCCGACAGCACTCCCAGCTCCTGGTGCCCCGTGGCTGGTGTCCCAGAGCGTCCCGCTCGGAGCAGCGCCTCTGTCTCCCCTGCCCCCATCGGAGAGAAGGTGGTGGTGGGACTGGCAGTGGCGCTAGGAGCCCCCCATCACTGACCCCACCCACTCTCCCAGCTGTCTTCCTTCTCTCCTACCTCCCTGTGTCCAGAACTCCATCCGCCACAACCTGTCCCTGAACAAGGGCTTCATCAAGATGCCTCGGGAGAAGGACGAGCCAGGCAAGGGGGGCTTCTGGCGCATCGACCCCCAGTACGCCGAGCGGCTGCTGAGTGGGGCCTTGAAGAAGCGGCGGCTGCCCCCAGTCCACATCCACCCGGCCTTTGCCCGCCAGGCCGCGCCAGAGCCCAGCGCCGCCCCATGGGCCGGGCCACTGACCGTGAGCACCGAGGCCCAGCAGCTGCTGCGGGAGTTCGAGGAGGCCACTGGGGAGGCGGGCTGGGGTGCTGGCGAGGGCAGGCTGGGGCGTAAGCGTCAACAGCCGCTGCCCAAGCAGGAGGCCAAGGTCCCGCGGCCCTCCAGCCCCCTGCTGCTGACCCAGGAGGAGCAGGGTGAGCTGGAACCCCTCAAGGGCAACTTTGACTGGGAGGCCATCTTGGACGCTGGCACGCTGGACGGGGAGCTGGGCACGCTGGAGACCTCGGAGCTGATCCCGCCGCTGAGCCCTGCCTCACACGGGGACGTGGACCTCACCATCCATGGCCACCACATCGACTGCCCTGTTACCTGGGGGCCTCCAGCGGAGCAGGCTACCGACAGCCTGGACTTTGATGAGACCTTCCTGGCCACATCCTTCCTGGAGCACCCCTGGGACGAGAGCACCCGTAGCTCCCTGCCCCCCGAGCCCCTCTTTGAGGCCGGGGATGCCACACTGGCCTCTGACCTGCATGACTGGGCCAGCCTGGGCGCCTTCTTGTAAGAAGCCAGGCCCTGCCCCACCTCCAGACAGCACCGAAGTCTGGGCCCAGACTGCCCCCCTCCCCGCCAGTGCAGGCCCATGGACACCCTACCGCCCAGGCAGGGGCTGGGCCAGCTCACCCCACCAGGCCACACGGCCCCCAGCCCAGGCCATCCTCAGATTCTAGTCCAGCAGGCTGAGAATTGGGGCCCAGGACCCAAATTGCTGCCTCCGCTCCCCAGCCCCCCATACACACAGTGTTTCATTGATCCACTTCTTCCCTGCCCCAGAGACACGCTAAGGGCCCTGCACTATGAGAGCTGCGGCTTGGAGGGGCCCTGGCCAAGCTGGAAACATCAGTACAGGGCCCGCCCCAGAACACCTTAGCTTCCAAGCTTCTCTCTCTCCTGCTCTCCTCCCCAGGTCTCTATCCAGAGCAAGTTCCCAGGTACAACCAATGCTGATTAGGTGACTGCAAATGAACACCCAAGAGGCCTCTCCTGGCAGTCTGTGAGGAGGAGCTAGGCGGAGGGGGGAAGAGAGAGGAGACAGAAAGGAGGCCGGGGTGCCGGGTGGAGCCAGGAGATTTTCTAAGGCCTCTGGGATCTTCTGGCTTCATCCCTAGAGGTGGGGCAGAGGGTATGTGTCCCTAATCTTTGAGCCCAACTTGAGGCTGAGAGCAGCGGGGAGATGGGGATCTGGGGTTTCGGGGCTGGGGCAGCCAAGCTGCGGAGGGAAAGGGGACAGACAGACTAATGTAGTGAGTGTAGCTAGAGCTGAGGCTTAACTGGGAGGGACGCAGTGCTTGCTAGAACCACTGGGACCAGGAATGGGGGGATGGCCCATTGCCCTTGCTTGCACTCCTGCAGGGGAGTGTCTTGCTCCACCATAAACCCCCTGGGCTGCATCCCACATCCCCTCTCCTAACCCATCGGGCAATTTAACCTTTTTCATAGAAAGTGATTTACAATAAAAACATTTTTAAAAGTAAAGTTTTAAAAAGTCTCAAAATGGACCTGCTTGCAACTTTCTCTGGGGAAAAGCATGGGCCAGTTTTGGGGAGGCCACGGCCCAAGGGGGAATGGCTGGGAGGAAGATGGGGGGCACCAAAGGCCTGCAGAGTGTCCCCTGATGCACTCCTCATGATCTCTGGGTGCCCAGAGAGAAAGGGGCTGAGAGGCGGCCCTCGGGGGTCCCCTGCAGCCAGGGCCTCGGCACCTCTCTATGTGCAATGGGGAGACTGTACCCACAGCCCCGAGGAGCAGGCGGCAAAGGAGGCACAGCCCCCTCCCTGGCCCTGGGGACTCACTCACAAAGGCCGTTCTTGCCCAGGGCTCGGCTCACGTTCCCCACCTCGCCCAAGTTGAGGGCCTGCCCAGACTCACCTGCGGTCCTCGCCTGGGCCTGTCTCCAGCTCCTCCCTCCCTTGGTCCCTTCCTGAAGGGACAGGGTGTGAGGTCAGAGGGCCCCAGCCCCTGGGGCCCCACTTGCCACCCTGGGGTTCATTCACCCCGCCCAGGGCCTTCCCTCCAATGCAGGTTGGGGCTGAGGGAGGCCATCAGGGCAGACGGAAGACGGGGTGCCTAGACCCTACAGCTCCAGCCTGTGAGGAATCAACGTACCAGAGTTCTGATGGGGAAACTGAGGCACAGCAAATATGTGACACTCAGCAGGCACCTTTCCACCCCCTCACCCCAGCTTTGCCTGGAACCCATCTCTCCCCCGAGCCCGCACCTGGCCCCGCCAGCACGCCCTTGTGGTGCACAGCCCCTTCCCCCAGCACTCACGTGCACGTGCGCACAGACACACACACACACACACAAACGGGCACTGTCCTACACAATCCTGCCCAGCCTCCACGGGCCCCTTTCTCCTGAAGCCCCTTTCTTTCCTTGCACTGGAGGCTGGCTCCAGGGCAACCTGGCATTCCCCCGCCAACTTGCTGCTTTCCCTTGCTAATTACTCAAAATATTTCCGAAGGGTGCGCACACTGCAGGGCCAGGCGGGTTGGGGCCTTACAGAGCTCAGGAGGCAGCCCATCCCCTTCCCACCGCTTGCTGAGGAGGCTGCCCCAACCTCCCTCTGAGACTCCCTTCACCCCCTAAGCAACGACTCCCTCCCTCTCCCCACCACCCTCCGGCCTTCCTGCCCACGCTCCCCAGCACTGGGGGAACATGGGGGCTCCAGCCTCTCCACTGGTCCCCAGGCTCAGCCTCCAGCCCCCGACAAAAGGGGTACACCCTGGATTGACAGGTGGGGCTGGTCACTGTCCCTCCTCCTCACCCTCTGCCTGGGCCCATGCTGGGGGAAGAGGGGCAAGGTCAGGGGCTGGCAGAACTGCCTGCCAGGTAAGGAAAGGCTGAAGAAGCTTCTGGCTGTCAGGAAGAATCCCCAGGAGCTCCTGAAAATCCCTATGCTTGGGACTAGCGTCTCTGGGGCTGGGACCCAAACACTGGCACTTTTAAGGGTCCATGGATGCTGCCAACGAGCAGCCAAAGGTAAGAGGGGGCTCCGAAGCGGCCACAACACAGGGCTTCACACACCCTTTCAGCAGGCAGCGTTTGGGGGTTGGCGGTGGAGGGGGCGGGAAGCGTGAGTGGATCCTGTCCCTCCTATTCATCCCTGCCCCGGCCCTTGGCTGGGTGGCTTTTTGAAAAAACGTTCAGTGACTCCGTATTTATTTAGAGATTCGATGTAATCCCAGTCAATATATATTTTGCGCCCTTAACAGTAAGTTGCAGACAGGCTGCCCCATTAGCACTAGATACTTTAGTGTGTGTTTCCTTAGAACAAGGACACGCCTCCATAATCCCAGTACCACCATCACAATCAGGAAATGAACACTGACCTGGTAATCCCATGTAACCGCAGACCCCCTTCACGTCTTGCAGATCACCCCAGGAATGCTCCTCTCCATTCCAGCATCCCAATCCAGGACCCCATGTTGCACTGAGTTGTCCTTTCTCTTTTGCCCTGTGTGGCTTTGAGCCCATGACTCAAGCTCTCTGGGCAGGTTTCGCATTTCCTTTGATCTCCACTTTTGAGGTGAGAAGCCCTTCAGCCACTTCACCCTCAGGTGTGGTACAGTCCCTTCCCGAAGCAAGAAGCCAGCTTGCTGTCTCCTCACTTTCCACCTCTTCCCTATCCTCCCTCCCCCATGTATGGCCAGCCAGGAAAGGGATGAGGGGCAATGTTCAGGAACTCAGTGTTTGGGGACCCTCGCCGTCTGCCCACGGGACAGGCCACCCCCAGCTCCAGTGACGGGAAGGCCCCCGGGATGGGATTCCATGCTGGCCTGAAGCAAATGCGCCAGGCCTCCTGAAGAGCTGAGCTGAGGGCAGGAAACACTCTTCTCCCCGCCTCTGCCCCCCTCAACATACTGGGGACCCAGACTTGAAGAAGGAAGGTCATGTCCATGGTGTCCTCCCAGATCAGCACCGACACCGTCTCCTCCATGTCCGGCTCCTACATCGCCCCTGGCACGGAAGAGGACGGGGAGGCTCTCCCCTGCCCCCGGGCCGCCAGCAGGACCCCCTCAGAAGAAGGAGACGTAAGAGAGGAGCATGGGATCGCCCTCGCCGCTCTGCTCTGCTCTGTACTCGAGTCCCAAGGAGCTCAGTCCAGGGCCTGCCAGGGAGATCGGCAAAGCCCCCCAGTGCTCGGGAGGGGAGCCCTGGAAAACACGGTACCGGGTTGTTGAATCACAGACTCCCTCAGATGTGATCTTCCATGTGGCACCACTTCTGTCCTGAGGACTTGGTTTCGGTTTGCTGCCAGGCGAGCTGGGTAGGAGAGCCGGTGGCATCTGCACCTTGACTTTTGTTGCTCCTTTGCAGGTGACGCCAGCGGCGTCTCCAGACTGCAACTTTGCGGGCCTCGTCGCCACCGCTGAAGAGCAGGATGCAGAGGTAAGAGCAAGGTGGACGCTGGTGCCCCTCCCCGGTCAGAGGGACTGCCGGCGCTGGCACAGGATGCAAATAGGATGGGGGCTCTTCTGGAAGAAGCCTTCCAAGGTGGTGCACTTGGATCTGTTAGAGGCAGGGTGCAGAGCAGAGGGACTGTCCGGTTAGCAGAGGGCGCTGGTCTCAGCGTAATAGGCGTGGGGTGAGTTCCAGAGGGAAGTCTTCCAGGCCAGACCCTTGAGAGGGTGTTTGTCCTCCAATTCACTTAGTATTTACCTGGCACAGGCATCTCACATCTTCCTGGCACTGGGGGACACAAAGACCGAGTGACATGGCTTTTGCCTGCCCACACCCCCAATCCACCCATCCCACCCATCCCGGAGCTCCATCTGATGGAGGAATCAGAGTTATAACTCAGCGTGAGAAGTGCTCTGACGGAGGTGTGCCTGAAGTATATGGAATGCCCAGCTCCCAGTGGGGACTCTACAACTTTCTCTTGAGCCAGATGTTCTCAAAGGAGTATCTGGATGGGATTGGGGATCCTAAAGGGTTCCTGAAAGTTTTATGATCTCACGGTTTGCTTTTTCATTTGACAACTTTGATTTCCACCTGAGAGAAACAGTGTGAGCTAAACTATAACCAAGGCTATTCCTGACAGTCCCAGGGTCCCTCTGTAAGGTGCCTCAGACCTGGTCCCTCTGGAACGTGCCTCAGACCTGGTCCCTACGGGCCGATCCTGCCTCGCCAAGCAAAATCTGCCTCTGCTGGGCCTCCCAGCCATCTCACACAGACAGGAAATGTATGGATACCAGGAGGGTGATTAGTTCTGTCTTCTGACAATCAGTAGGCTCATTTCACTGCTTTATGTGCCTTCCTTCTGTCCTAGGGAAATGAGGTTCTAGAAGAAGAGGACGGATCACCCACACAAGAAGATGGTAAAAGACCTGGTCTTTTGCTCCCTTTTATTATATTTCTTTCCCGGGTATTCTCTGAAGGGTAGAGAAAGGGGCACTGGTGTGACTTGGTGGCACTGCTCAAGGGTGTGGCTTTGGGGAAAGGTTGTCTTCTTGATGGAATATCAAAGCAAGCAGGGTATCTGAGGACCTCAGCAGCCTTCCTGGCTCTTTCTGGGCCTCTGAGCCAAGGCTGCAGAAGACACATGGAGTTCTCCATCTACGTTGAGTAGATCCTGAAGCTTCTTGGGCAACTGCCATCACCTTCCTTCCTGCTTCAGCTTCTCAGCCGAGTCTCACAGAACTGCTCTAGCAGCCCCAAAGTTCAGCTGCAGCAGGAGAACAGCTTCCTCCCCTTGGGGGAACCGACTGTTAGGCAGTAGGTTTTCCTGCTTTAGTGAAGAAAACGGCTGATGTTACAGTAGCAGAAGGATCACAGCCCTGGCGGCACAGCAAAGGTGAGGTGAAGAGACGTTAGCAGCTCAGCGTACACTAGTGTTTGTAGGCTATTGGAACGAGTCTCTTTACCATCATTCAGGCCTCAAGTAGATATTTTTTTTAATTGGAAGAGTTGGTTTACAATGTTGTGTTAGTTTCTGCTGTACAGCAACGTGAATCAACTATACATATACATATATCCACTCTTTTTTTAGATTCTTTTCCCATATAGGCCATTACAGGGTACTGAGTAGAGTCCCCTGTGCTCTACAGCAGGTCCTTATTAGTTATCTATTTTATATATAGTAGTGTGTATATGTCAATCCCAATCTCCCAATGTATCCCTCCCCTCCCTTGCCCCCCGCCATAACCATAAGTTTGTTTTCTACACCTGTGACTCTATTTCTGTTTTGTAAATAAGGTCAATCATATCTTCAGTCGGAAGAATTTGGTTTCTAGTAAGCCGAGAAGCGAAGGAACGACCTACATATAGAGCAAGGAAGTGGCGGGGGGGGGGGGAGGGTAGGCGAGCTGGGAATCCCACCTGGGATTGTAGGACCAGGCGTCCCAGGAACCGGTGTCTCTTCCGTCTGCTCCTCTGAGGTGCCTCCACAGAAGGGCAACCTCCAGAGCAAACCTGGATCCCAGCCTGGATGCAGATGTCATGCTAGTCGCTTCTGCTTTGGCCATGGCAGTTGCTTGGGGGGTTGTGTGGTGTGCAGGGTGTGCGCATGTGCACATGACCACTCTCTCCTGGCCAAGTAGTGCCGGAGGAGGGGTGGTCGCCCAGGCTGTGCCTCTGCCTCACGTGCACGCCAACCAAGCCGGAGTTGGGCGCTACCTCTCCTCGGTTGATGTCTTCAGGGCGCAAGGCTCTGAGTTCTCCATTGTGATTGTCGTCCCCAGTAGAATATTTGCTTCTAAAAGGCACAGGGCAGTACGTGGTTTCCGCCTGACATTCCATATGTGGTTTCCACCTGACATGCTGTACACAGTAGATGTATGTTTCTTCCTCTCCCTTTCACCAAGGAAAAAAAAACCGGGTGGGGGCTTGAAAAAATAACATCTAAAATTGTCCCCTTCCCATCTTACACGACTGTAGGTTTCTGGTCAGCCCCTTAAAACATCTTCAGAATAGAAAATTAAGTCTCAAAGAAAATAAATCATAATTTTGCAAGCAATGCGATTCTTTGATTTGAGGTGCAAAATTACGGGACCAAAGAGCTTTAATTGCCATTTTATGTATTAGTCATTTCGCAGAGCCTTGTGGTCATAAACACACCTCACGTGCACCGACAGACACAGGCCTGAGCCCGGGGTCACTTCCCCCGTGGCTCTCCTAGCTCTTCCAGCCTGGCTTAGGCTCTGCTCTGGGCCCGGGTCTGCGTGTCCGAATCCCACAGACCTCCCCAGGGTCTGATTTCCCTGGAACGAAGGCTGGAAAGGGGCCAGTTAAGGAAACAGAGCAGAACAGAGCGAGAACACAAACGTACCCACGCAGTTTCCTTTATTGTCCTCTCTCCCCACTTAATTATTGTCTTTTTTTTAACATATGATTTGATGTTTTTTGTCTCCATCCTTAAGATTTTTATTTTAAGGACAGCAAAGCAGAGAAAAACACAGCCAGGTCCTCTCTAACTGCCTTAACTCCGTTAGAGGCCAGAGGACATTCGCATTTCTAGGTATGGAGTGTGACAATAACAATGACTTTGACATCGCCAGCATGAAAGCACTGGACAATAAGCTGTGCTCTGCGGTCTGCTTACCCGGTGAGTGGCAGTCTGCTGAACATGAACTTGGTGGGAGACGCTCCCCTGCTCGCACCCCTGCTCTCACCCTGGGACACCCATCTCCTGCCCTGCAGTTCCTGCAAGAAGGCATGGGCTTTGCTAAGGTGCTGGGAGCCAGTTGCTGAAAGGAAGTGAGGCAGCCTTGGGAGAGTCCTTGGGCAAAGAGCGACTCTGCTCTAAGCGAATCTATTTGGGCATGGAGAAAGGCACAAAAATACCTCCAAAGCCTTCCGATTTGACCTGACCGTGCCCACTCCATCATGATCTTGCAGATCCCATGGCAGGGGGCCTGGTCTTGTTTCCATCAACAGGCAGTTTAAGGCAGACACGGCCTCTGTGATAAGGTCTTGGAAAGAGAGCCTGAGCCCTTGAAAAGGGAACCTGTAGCCACTCAGAGGAGAGTGTTTAGTTAGGATCAGAGAGGAATTTCAATGCCAGCATTTTATAGACTAGCTCTGTGACCCAGTGAGCCCTGGGCTACCACCAGTTGCCTTGTGCTCCCTAGATTTGGATCCCAAAGGAACAATCAGGGGTCGAGGGTAACTCTTCTCCCTGGAGCCCTAACTCTATAAATTCAATCAGGGCCATCAACGTGCCCCTTATTCCTTCTCATGACACTAAACTGAATCCAGGATGAGTTCTCAGGAGGAGCCCACCTGTCAGTCACACTCTGGGCACTGATGTCTCTCTGCTCCATGCTCACCAAGGGCTTCACCAACCATGGCTCTAAAGCCACGTCTTGCCTGGTGGACTAGGTCCAAATTGCCCCTCCTTGGTTCACAGCAGAGACTGCCTTCATGTTGCGTGGTCTGTAATCTCTTAAACATGCCCTGGACATGTTTAAGCTTCAGGACAGCCAGGTCCCGTCATGGGTCCATTGCTTTACTCTCTTTGCAACATGGTTACAGGTGCTGGAGGGACACAAACTCCTGTGGTTGCCACTCTCCATCAGCTTGCAGAAGACCCATGTACTCACCCCTCTGGCCCCATGCAGGCTTGTGGTGGAGGAAGCCGTAATCCCCAGAGACGCCTCCCACAGCCTTCCCAGGGGCTCTCCGGTCCCTTCCCACTTAGCGTTGACCCAGCCAGGCTTGGGCCAGAGTGGCTGAGGTCCAGGGTACACTTCACTTCCTGCCTTCCCACTCTTTACCTGGCTTCTGTCTGTCCATTTGTTTCTCATGTCTTTTTGCCAAATGTACGTCTGTCTGTCCAGTTTGTTTATTTTGAAACTCATTTAGGTTACCCAGACTTCGTGTGAAAGTTCATGTTCACCCACACCCAACCCCAAGCTTGCTGGGCGCACGCACATCCGAGGGGCCCTCGCTGAGGCTTCCGTTCCTAACTGGCAAGAGCCTGTATTTAATATGCTGAAATTTTCCAGGAAAAATAAATATTTGTGAGACTAGATTAATCCCTGTTCCACAAAAGCGGGGATGCTTCTGTGGCAAAGGTTACAGGCAGGATTTGTTTTGGTCACTAGTTGGGGAAGATGCCATCTCTGCCCTCATTCCGCCCTGAGTCTGTGGCAGCTGTGCCGGCCAGCCGCTCACTGGGCTTCAAGAGAGGAATCTAGGCTCCTGCCTCCCCGCAGTGGCTCCCCACCAACCCCCGTGTTTGGCAGAGAGAGCTCCTGGGAATTGTTTTAGCCGCCCATGCTGGTGGAAACTGACCCCAGGCCTTGTGCTTCCTCCTCTCCCTAACTCCTTCGGGCCAACCTGCTGGTGGATGTTTATTCCACTCTGGGATTGCGGCAGGAGAGCGAGGCCTGGAAGGAAAACAATGCCTGGGCTTCTTTACGGTGATCTCGGGAGCCAGCCTTTCTCAGATTAAACTGGCTTCACCGTTCAGGCCAGACATGAAACCGAATGACAGTGGCGCCTGCCGGGAGAGGGAGTTGAGGGTCGCATCGTAGCCTCACCCTGAGGTCTCAAGGGCTCTTACGGGAGAAGGAAAGTGCATCTGCTCTCTTGGTAAAATGTTTCTCGGGTTCTGCTGTTAGCGTCACACTGGTAGTAAAGAGCTGGGGAACTCTCTGGAAGAATCTGTCAGGTTAATGTCAGGTTAATGACAGGAGCATCCACTGTGGTAGGTCCCATGGAATCAACAGACCTCACCACGCTCAGCTGTAAGTTCAAAGGTCCTTCCTATGACTGAGGTGCCTCAGGCTGGCTTGGCCATCAGGACAGCTTCTCAGGCACTTGGTCTCCCTCTCCACACTGTTTCCCTCCCCACACGGATGCCACTCGCCTCACGGAGCGCCCACAAGGAGGGAGCCCGGGGAGCACCCCATGGTCCACCCTCCCCAGGCCCACAGGTGCTCTGCCAGGAGCCCCAGCTCGCGGCAAGGATGGCTCAGGTCCCCATCCTCGCTGCTCTCATCACCCTTGTGGGAGTGATGTTGAGAAAGCACCTGTGTCATTCCAGCACCTCTTCCGCTAAGAAGCCTGTGGGTCTTCTTTGGCCCCGAGACCAAGGTGGGGGGGCGATGGTATGTTCTGAGATTGTTCTGCAAGGTTCTCAAAGGGAGGAAATCTGAGTTGACCATTGTAGGTGATGAGCTGACTATAATCGCGAGGCCATGCTCGGTAGATGGGGCCCCAAGGAACCTGATGGAGTATCACACAGGCGTCAGGATAGTGGCCAGGGGACCAGTGACAATTCTGTGAAAAGGCTCTGGGTGGTGTGATGGGAAAAAGCAAAGATAATTTGAGTTTATTAGTGGAAATACAAATGTTTTTGTTTTGTTTTGTTTTGTTTTTTGTGGTACGCGTGCCTCCCACTGTTGTGGCCTCTCCCGTTGCGGAGCACAGGCTCTGGACGCGCAGGCTCAGCGGCCATGGCTCACGGGCCCAGCCGCTCCGTGGCATTTGGGATTTTCCCGGACCAGGGCACAAACCCTTGTCCTCTGCATCGGCAGGGAGACTCTCAACCACTGCGCCATCAGGGAAGCCCGATACAGATGTTTTTAAATGATGGCATTGGACAGGAGTGGGCATACCGATGAAATCTAAAAGTACTTATGGAGGGAATTCCCTGGCCGCCCAGTGGTTAGGACTCAGCACTTTCACTTCAGTGGCCTGGTTCAATCCCTGGTCGGAGAACTAAGATCTTCCAAGCCACTGTGCAGCCAAAAAAAGAAAAGTACTTATGGAGACCTGAAATAACCCAAGACTAAGACGCCACTAGGAAGGGTTATGCTTCGCAGATACTAAGGAAAAATCGGAATTAACTTTCTCTTTTCTTGGAGAGAAACTCTACAAGATGGTGGAACTGTTACAGATCTTAAATTTAATTAGTGGCTGGGTAGAGGCAGGAAAGAGGTGTGTGGAATCCCCCTAGATGTGCTCCCCAAATCTGCCTCTAGAGGTCTCTTCACTCCCCCGTTTCTGAGCCTGAGGAGGGAATTAAGTGGGAACCACCTTTCTCTACCTCCCGTGAAGGATTTTGAATCTCCAGGCTCCCTTTTCTGGCTGAGGGCTGGACAGAATGGTAGCACTCGCTCAGGAAGTCCTCCTGCGCCTTCCAGGCTTACCTTCTGCATCCAGGATGCACGGAGCAGCAGGGTTTCGCCGAGGGTCTGGCAGAAGCCTTTTTAGAGGAAAGAGCACCACCGACTGTACCAAGAAGCTGGGGAGATCAGAGACTTCAGGTCTGAGTCTTCAGGCTGTTTCAGAAGGAGCCAGTTTTCAGCCCTGGCTCAGAATCTGGACCGGTGGTGTTTGTAGCAAGGACTCAAGAATTCAGAGCCAGGCAGCCTGGCAGCCAGTGGTGGTGGCGGCGAGGCTGCGGCAGTGTTTTGATTTCACTTTGTTTCTGTGTGTGTGCGTGCGTGTGTGTGTGTGTGTGTGTGTGTGTGTCTTCTCTCCTGTTTACCATTTGCTTTTGGTCTTTCGTACCAAACAGCCGCAGTTCCGGAGTCCTGCCCATTAAACACAGAGGAATAAGTATGAGATCTACCAAATTATATAAAATGAAGGAACAACTTATTTCATCTGGGGGTTCCTAACTGAAAAGGGCAATCTTGCCTGCTCTTCATCCTGTCACCCTTAGAGCGGTAAAGCACTGTGGACCCATGTGCCGGACTCCGGTAACCCCAGGGAGTACAGATCCCCGCATTCCGTCTGGCTGTGAGAGATACCTAAACATTTCCTGTCCCACTCACTCCCCTTCCCCTGGGGTCCACCTCCACAAGACTATTATTAGAGCCTTAGGGCGGATTAGCACACCAGGACATTTATGGGTATACACAATTTATACCCGCTGAATCCTAGTGTTTCTGCCATTAAAGGGTTTCGTGTCTTGGGCTGGCCTAACCTGAAGCTGACCCCAGACATTTGTGAGTGGCCTCCCTCAAATGTGACGCAGTGAGCCTCACGCCCACCCTCCAGGGTCAGCCGGCTCCGTCCACGAACTGAGCCCTCTGAAGGGCATGGCTCTCGGCTCTGCCCTGGAGGAGATCACCGTGTGCTGGAGGATCCAGCAATTTCCACACAGCATGAGAAATGGGGTGGTGGTACGGGCCAGTGGGGGAGCACTTCGGAGCACGCTGGACCCCATCTGGCTTCAGGGGGCGCCTTCTGGGGGCAGGTGCTGGAAGAGGCAGCTCAGCAGTCCTCGGCCAGAGAATGGAAGGCTTTCCCCCAACTCAGGGGGTTAGGGCTTCATCCTCTCCCTTCACAATGGCCATCTCGCTGCACTGGGGGGAATGAATCAGATGGAGTCATTCTGTGGGCTGGGAGGACGACTTGGGGGAGATGAGTGTAGCCTGAACAAGGCCTGGGGGGCGGATGGTTTTCGCGCACATTCTGTGAGTCAGGCGCCCTGCTCACCACTCTTCCATGTCACCTCGCTTAGTCTCACGGCATCCCTGGGGTGTAAGTACTTGTCTCCCATCTGATGGATGGGAAAACCAGGGCTCCAAGTACAGTGACCTGCCCAAGGTCACACAGTCAGTACGTTACAAGCTGGGGCTGTATCCCGGTTTTCTGACTACAGATTTAGACCTTACTAGAGCTTGAACAAGCAGGAGGTCAGGATGGATTGGATACAGAGCATGAAGGAGAGAGAAGCACCAAGAGTGGGTTTCCAGCATGGGCAGCGGGTGCTTCTCGTGCAGGAACTGCAGGACAAGGGGGGAAGATGATGAGTTTCGTGGATGGTACCCGGGGGACCCCAAAGCTCTGGAGCTAATGTCTCCTGGGGTTGGTGGCACCAGCTGATAGCAACTCTCGGTGGGCTGTTCGGGTGCAGAAGGAGAGGAACAGCTGTCACTCTGTTCTCTGCCATGCCATTTGGTCCCTGGCACCCTGCTGGGCAGCCAGTCCCTTCCTGCCCCACCCTGGCCCCCACAGCAAACACTAACTCTGAGCCCAAATTAACACACTCTTCTCCCTCCCCTTCACCTCCTCCTGCTCTCGTGAAAGTCTCAGCCAGACTCAGTTTCTTTTCCTGGTCCGCTGTAACACTTAGGCAAACTTCAAGACCAAATAAAGATACAAAGGTGGATCCTACGGCAAGCTCACAAAACAAGGACCATCCTGCATGTCCCTCCATCAGTGGGCCACAGTGGCCATGACTGTCCCTCGCCCAGTGGACGCCACTGCTCCCAAGTTTCACGTGCTGTGGTTTGCACCCTGTGGGAGTTCCAGCTAATGCGCATCTTGCCAGCTTTCGTGCCAAACTCCCGGACTGTCCTGCCAGAGACACCATCGGCACCAAACCAAAGGTCCGGTAACCTTCCTTTCCTCTTCTCAGGTGCCTGGCAGGCTGACGACAACGTGGTCAGTCGTCGGAACACGCAGCGCAGACGCCCATCTTCTGGCAGCCTGGAGGACCCCGAGAACAGGCTCTGCGTGTGGGATCCTTTGGCCATCTGAGAGCCTTAGCCCCTGTACCAGGGCTCTCCTCCCGTTCTCACATCCCATCCTGGCCTCATGGCACCACTGACCTCCTGGGCATCCTCAGCAAGACACACGGAGACTTTTTAGACCCACGTGAAAGCTGGATGCTGAGGGCACCTGACCCTTCTCCCAGACTCATCTTCTTCCGCAACCGTGATCCTTCCCCTCTCAGAAGGGACTGGAAACCTCTTTTCTCCTTGTCGGCTAAAGCCACTCGAACTGCAGCTCACGAGACCCTTTGCAGAGAGTCTCTGGAATGTTTCCACTGTATCTTGATCTTCAGGTGGAGCTGTGGTCTACAGACTGGTTATATCTTGTGCATCTTTTTTTTTTTTTTTCTCCTTAGGAGTTAGACCAAGAAGACTCAAGAGTTTGGGTGACTTCATTACAAACACCCATCTAGCATTTTCTAGTCTCTGGGACATCATAACCAATCTGAAACCTGCAGTTTGGGGTGGCGTTGGGGGATGACTCCTGTGAGAAGGGAAAGCCATATTGCACTGTAAGTGGGGTTTCCCTCAAAATGCATTAGGAGCTCCTCTCTCAAGGACAAGAAGCAGTGGCAACCACCAGAAGGTTGGTTGGGAAAACAGTTCTTGCTTCTGGTAGCAGAGGCTATGCCTCGTGTGTCTGCTTAGGAAGGAGGCCTTGAATCTGAGAACCCCTCAGTTACATGATGACCTACCGGGGAGTTCTTTATGATCAGGTGCACTCAGGAAGGCCTGGGGCTCCATCCTAAGGTGACACTGCAAAGGCATTTTTGACCCCCTCGATGTACCAGGCACTTGTTAGGGACTGTCGTATATTATCACGTTTCATCACTACCGCCCTGTCAGGTGGAGGTGGCATTCTTACCCCTGCTGCCCCCGTCTCCACCCCGCTTTTCTGAAAGAGTTGAAGAAAGAAGCTGAGAGAGGGGTGGACCGGTGGTTCTCATTTGGTGCCCAGGAACCCCAAAGGAGGTTGGGGGAAGGGCTGAGCTGGGGTCAGTGGTGGTCTGGGAGGCTCCCCACCCCACCGGTTTTCCTCCCCTGTCCTCCAGATCAGCTGAGCCTGATGGGGGGAGCCGGAGGTACTGCCTTCCATAGGCTCATCAGAGATTTAGAGATATTGTTCAAATCACATGTGCACCCCACCTCACTCTGCTGTAGGGCATATAAATAACAGCCTGAAACAGCAAGACCGTAAGCTGTTGGCTGTTCGTCCCTCAACACTAGTGTTATCAATGGATTCCTCATAGCTCTCTGATAGATGCATTGTCTGCTGGCTTTTGGAAGAGGTGGTTATTTAGTGGAGCATGAGATTGAGAAGCAAAGTGGGATCCAACAGTTTGTGAGGCTGAGATATGACAGAGCCCTAGGCTATGCCCACCATGATGGCCTGAATTAGTAGTTGGAATTGTTGCCCTAGAAGAGCTTTTCAGGGTCCTTCCCAAGGCCTCAAGGAGAGCCCAGTGCTGGGGAATGTTTTGCACCTCCTGTGTGGCTGCTTTGCGCCACCAGGTGCCTGGTGACCCTCACTGCCTGGTAGTTGTGGTTCACAGCCTGCCCTGGGGGTGGGCAGGGGGAGGCCTGTGGTCTTGACAGACACTACATGAGCCAAGCCTGAATCTCAGCTTCTGCCTTGAGTTCCCGTGTCCACCCGCTCTGAAATCCTGCAGTGGGCTCTGCTGTTTCAGGCCCCATTTAATGTCCTTCCTTTCCCGGAAACATTCTTACAGCCCCTTTCATATTGAAGATTCGAGCAATAACCACACTTCCTGATCTCCTTGAAGTCTGAGTCCCAGAAGCACTAGGGAAGGGGGCGCTCCCTTAGCCTGGGGAGGTGGTATACAGATCAACCTCATCTCCCGGCAGGTAGTATTCAGAGTGTGGTGTTACCTGAGATGAAGGAGATGCAGGTAAACAGTTGCCACAGTGGCCAGGAACCGTAAGAGGAAGCCATTGCCTTCACCCTTTCTGGAGGGTCTGTCTTCTCCCAGGAAGAGGCTCAGAGAGATTCCTCAAGGCCTTGGTTCCATAACCAAGACATACCCGGGTGAGAAGTGGCCCTTCACTCCTGTTTCTCAGACAGTTCCTGCTCTCTCCCCCATCCCCTCACCTCTTTGCCCTCATTTAGCTTTTTGGCGAGCAGAAATATCCCATCCAAAAGGGCTGGGATCAGGGAACAGGGCACAGAGCCTGGTCGGGGAACAGGACAGCCGCCCCAGTCATCATCTGGAGATGGTCATGTTGTTAGCAGTTGACCCACAGAGAATATGACGGGGCCTGGTTTCTCACACAAGGACACAGACTAACCGGAGGCCTGGGGCTCCTTCCTGCCACACTCAGGTCGGAGCTCACCTATGAGCTCACTTCCGGGTGGTGTGGTGATCCCAGCCTTCTCACAGAGCCCTTTTTCCTTCTCCTCCCCAGTCCCATCCCACCAGAGGCCATGCCCACGCTGGGGCATCTCCTGGGCACGGATCCACACACGTTAAGCCATCTCACCTGGGGAGAGTTTGTGTCCTGTTCACCTGACCTTGGCATGCTGCTTGCTCACTGTGCTTTAGGATCTGCACACCTAGTGTGTGTAAGTATGTGTGTACTGTTGTGCCATCTGTGTACCCCTCACTCCCTGGAGTACACTCATGGGCACACTACAGTGGGGACGTCAAGGATGCAATATTTATGGACTGCTGCATGATTCTTAAAAATGAATAAAACTGTTCACAAGGGAGGGAGAGCTATTAATTGCGCAGTTGGCTTATTTGTGAAAGTTGCTGTCCGACTTTCTCCAGCACGCTTTTAATACTTTGACTCAATAACAACTCACACTGCAGAAATATAGAAGATCATGAGAGATTACTACAAGAAACTCTATGCCAAGAAAATGGACAACCTGGAAGAAATGGACAAATTCTTAGAAATGCACAACCTGCCAAGACTGAATCAGGAAGAAATAGAAAATATGAATAGACCAATCACAAGCACTGAAATGGAAACTGTGATTAAAAATCTTCCAACAAACAGAAGCCCAGGACCAGATGGCTTCACAGGCGAATTCTATCAGACATTTAGAGAAGAGCTAACACCTATCCTTCTCAAACTCTTCCAAAATATAGCAGAGGGAGGAGCACTCCCAAACTCATTCTACGAGGCCACCATCACCTTGATACCAAAACCAGGCAAGGATGTCACAAAGAAAGAAAACTACAGGCCAATATCACTGATGAACATAGATGCAAAAATCCTCAACAAAATACTAGCAAACAGAATCCAACAGCACATTAAAAGGATCATACACCATGCTCAAGTGGGGTTTATGCCAGGAATGCAAGGATTCTTCAATATACGCAAATCAATCAATGTGATACACCATATTAACAAATTGAAGGAGAAAAACCATGTGATCATCTCAATAGATGCAGAGAAAGCTTTCGACAAAATTCAACACCCATTTATGATAAAAACCCTGCAGAAAGTAGGCATAGAGGGAACTTTCCTCAAAATAATAAAGGCCATAAATGACAAACCCACAGCCAACATTGTCCTCAATGGTGAAAAACTGAAACCATTTCCACTAAGATCAGGAACAAGACAAGGTGGCCCACTCTCACCACTCTTATTCAACTTAGTTTTGGAAGTTTTAGAAACAGCAATCAGAGAAGAAAAGGAAATAAATGGAATCCAAATTGGAAAAGAAGAAGTAAAGCTGTCACTGTTTGCAGATGACATGATACTATACATAGAGAATCCTAAAGATGCTACCAGAAAACTACTAGAGCTAATCAATGAATTTGGAAAAGTAGCAGGATACAAAATTAATGCACAGAAATCTCTGGCATTCCTGTACACTAATGATGAAGAATCTGAAAGTGAAATCAAGAAAACACCCCCATTTACCATTGCAACAAAAGGAATAAAATACCTAGGAATAAACCTACCTAAGGAGACAAAAGACCTGTATGCAGAAAATTATAAGACACTGATGAAAGAAATTAAAGATGATACAAATAGATGGAGAGATATACCATGCTCCTGGATTGGAAGAATCGATATTGTGAAAATGACTCTACTACCCAAAGCAATCTACAGGTTCAATGCAATCCCTAACAAAGTACCACTGGCATTTTTCACAGAACTAGAACAAAACATTTCAAACTTTGTTTGGAAAAACAAAAGACTCCGAATAGCCAAAGCAATCTTGAGAACGAAAAACGGAGCTGGAGGAATCAGGCTCCCTGACTTCAGACTACACTACAAAGCTATAGTAAGCAAGACAGTGTTTTACTGGCACAAAAACAGAAAGATAGATCAATGGAACAGGATAGAAAGCCCAGAGATAAACCCACACCCATATGGTCAACTTATCTTTGATCAAGGAGGCAGGAATGTACAGTGGAGAAAGGACAGCCTCTTCAATAAGTGGTGCTGGGAAAACTGGACAGGGACATGTAAAAGTATGAGATTAGATCATTCCCTGACACCATACACAAAAATAAGCTCAAAATGGATTAAAGACCTAAATGTAAGGCCAGAAACTATCAAACTCTTAGAGGAAAACATAGGCAGAACACTCTATGACATAAATCACAGCAAGATCCTTTTGGACCCACCTCCTAGAGAAATGGAAATAAAAACAAAGATAAACAAATGGGACCTAATGAAACTGCAAAGCTTTTGCACAGCAAAGGAAACCATAAACAAGACCAAAAGACAACCCTCAGAATGGGAGAAAATATTTGCAAATGAAGCAACTGACAAAGGATTAATCTCCAAAATTTAAAAACAGCTCATGCAGCTCAATAGCAAAAAAACAAACAACCCAATCCAAAAATGGGCAGAAGACTTAAATAGGCATTTCTCCAAAGAAGATATACAGACTGCCAACAAACACATGAAAGAATGCTCAGCATCATTAATCATTAGAGAAATGCAAATCAAAACTACAATGAGATATCATCTCACACCAGTCAGAATGGCCATCATCAAGAAATCTAGAAACAATAAATGCTGGAGAGGGTGTGGAGAAAAGGGAACACTCTTGCACTGCTGGTGGGAATGTGAATTGGTACAGCCACTATGGAGAACAGTATGGAGGTTCCTTAAAAGACTAAAAATCGAACTACCATATGACCCAGCAATCCCACTACTAGGCATATACCCTGAGAAAACCATAATTCAAAAAGAGGCATGTACCAAAATGTTCATTGCAGCTCTATTCACAATAGCCCGGAGATGGAAGCAACCTAAGTGTCCATCATCGGATGAATGGATAAAGAAGATGTGGCACATATATACAATGGAATATTACTCAGCCATAAAAAGAAACGAAACTGAGCTATTTGTAATGAGGTGGATAGACCTAGAGTCTGTCATACACCGTGAAGTAAGTCAGAAAGAGAAAGACAAATACCGTATGCTAACACATATATATGGAATTTAAAAAAATGTCATGAATAACCTAGGGGTAAAACAGGAATAAAGACACAGAACTACTTGAGAATGGACTTGAGGATATGGGGAGGGGGAAGGGTAAGTTGTGACAAAGCGAAAGAGAGGCATGGACATATATACACTACCAAACGTAAGGTAGATAGATAGTGGGAAGCAGCCGCAGAGCACAGGGAGATCAGCTCGGTGCTTTGTGACCGCCTGGAGGGGTGGGATGGGGAGGGTGGGAGGGAGGGAGATGCCTGAGGGAAGGGATGTGGGAACAGATGTATATGTATGACTGATTCACTTTGTTATAAAGCAGAAACTAATAAAAAAATAAAAATAAAATAAAAATAAAAACAATAAATACTTGGGAAGGAAAAAAAAAAAACTTTGACTCAAGACAAGCTGGACATGGAGGAGTGAGAGAGGGCAAGGGGTAGAGGGAAAGACATGTTTCTGGGTGGGAGCTGGTGTACCATCCCCCGGGCACAGCTCCTGCCCAGAGGCCTGATAAGGAGCCCTCACCTCCACCCACCCCCTTCAACCAGAGAACTTCCAACTGCAGCTCCTCAATAACTGAAGAGCAGGAAAGCTGGTGACTGGAGGGAGGCTGGGGGAGGGGAGGAGGAAGGACCACAGTCCACCGTTAGTCCGTCACTTAAAGGCTGGTGAAATGAATGGGGCAAATGACCCCAGTCAAAGAATTTGGCAAGTCCACGGCTTTCCTGGCTTTCACCCAGCGGCTCTGTTTCCTCGGCTATCTGGAAAGGAGGGAGAGCACTTCCGAAGAAGCCTCTGGAATGTCAGCTTCTGGGAATCTTGCTGAGGACGGGGCGGGGAGGGAGCGCTTACCGGGGAACACTGGATTACCCTAGCCGCCTTGGGGTGCCTGCGACCGGGGCTGCGGTTTCTGCGGACCTGAGTGGCAGGTGGCATCGGAGAGTCAGACCTGCTTGCGGGCACCAAGACGACACTCGGTCGGGAGACCGGGACAGGCCGCAGAAACGTGAGGAAGGGCCACTCGCAGCCCAGAGGAGAGGAAAGGAAAGCCCCAAGCATGCACCCAGCCCTGGCCCCCGCGCCACGGGCTGTGTCCCAGGAGCCGTCGCCACCTCTGAGCAGCCCAGATGGGAAGGGGGTGGGGCGGAGGACGGTTCCCGCGGCGAACTGCTCGCCAAGGGCCCCGGGGCCTCTGCGGGAGCGCCGAGCCGCGCGCCTCTCCGAGCCCTGCGCGGGGCCCTCGGGCGGAAATGCGCGGAGCCGGGACGCGGTGGCGGGTAGGGGGCTGGGTCGCGCGCGGGAGAGGGCGGCAGGAGGGAGTTGGAAGAGAGTTACCGCGTGAGAGAGCCGTTAAGAGCCCGCGGTCTCTTTGGAGATGCCCTGGCCAATGGCAGAAGCGGAAGCTGTTTATATGGGCGGGGCGTCGCCACGGCAGCAGGAGACGCCTTGCGAGCGGCTACTGAGTGCCGGTCCCCGGCCGCTGGCTTTCAGAGAGGCGCCGTCGGGCGTGAGTGGCGACGAGGATTGCTGGCTGGGCCCTGGAGCTGGGAGCAGAGAGCCGCGGTGAGGGTGGGCGGTGGGAGGAATTTCTTTGAGAAGCTTCCTTTGGCCCGGACTGCGCTCTGAGCCAGGTAAGGGACGGGGAGGGCTGCAGGCCGTGGGAAGGGAGGGCGTCAGTACCAGCCCGCTCTCCCATCCGTCCCCGACGGAAGTGGTGGGCCCGGGGACTGACATCAGAGGCGTTTGGGGGACACTCACTTCCCGCCCCCTTATAACTCTCTGTATTGTTTCCTTCCTTCCCCTTGAGCCCCATCCTAATATCCCTTTTCAAAGATCAGACGACCTCCCCCGCCCCCCGACCCGTCGTACTGCCCTCCTGGACTCTCTCGCCCCATTTCCATTGGTTGTGGACGGAGAGAGGGGGGTTAATTCCCCGCTTTGAGGGAGAAAGGGGTGACCTCGCATGCCCCTACACTATTCCCTCGTTGGGCTAATTAAGTCTCCTCTAAAAGATCCAAGAGGAAAAGAGCGAGGCGAACCCCGTGTGGGTCGGACTCCCGGGCACACCTTCTGTTTCCCAGACGTCGGCAGTAAAAGATCCTCCCCAGCTGCAGGAAGGATTTTAGTAAGAGCCTCCCCCCTCGCCCACACTCTCCCCTCGGGGGTGGGGAAAGAGGGCTCAGTTCCCGCTCTGGTCCCCGCAGGCACCACATTCCGTTTGGAGGAGGCTACCCCCGGATCGCGGGATGGAAGCCCGCTTCCGGGAGGCTGCGTAACTGAAGCCGCGGGAGTCAGCGGGCCGGAGAGCTCGGCGGCCACCCTCGGCTCGGCTCGTGGATGTTGACAGCCCCCTCGGAGAGTCCCCGCAGATATGGCGGAGAGCTGGCTACGCGTCTCGGGAGCAGGGGCAGCGGAGGAGGCCGGACCGGAAGGCGGCCTGGAGGAGTCCAACGCCCTGAATGACAGCCTGACCAGCCTGCAGTGGCTGCAGGAATTCTCCATTCTCAACGCCGAGCTCCCCGCCCTGCCTTCGGGGGACACCGACCCCCACGGCTCCCACGAGCTGGCAGGCTCGGCCGAGCCGGGGTCTCCCCTGGCGGCGGACCCCGCCTGCCTGGGGCAGCCGCACACACCCGGCAAGCCCACGTCCTCCTGCACGCCGCGGAGCGCCCCCTCGGGGCTGCAGGCCTCGCCTCCCGACGACGTGGACTACGCCACCAACCCGCACGTGAAGCCGCCCTACTCGTATGCCACGCTCATCTGCATGGCCATGCAGGCCAGCAAGGCCACCAAGATCACCCTGTCGGCCATCTACAAGTGGATCACGGACAACTTCTGTTACTTCCGCCACGCTGATCCCACCTGGCAGGTAGGGAGGCACTCCCTCCCTCCCTCCCCATGCCCGCGCGGACTGGACTCACATCCCAGATCCGCAGGCCAAGTAGGCGCGGTATGGCCAGGGCCCCGAGAGAGGAAGGCCGTCCAGGAAGGACCTCAAGGGAGCCCAGTGCTTGGACTGCTGCCCCTTTGACTTCAGAGATGGAGGAGGGAGGATGTTCAGAGGGCTGCAGGGGTGCCGACATAGAGGTTCAAGTGGAAAGAACTTGTGACTCGTCCGGCAGGCTCAGCCCAAAGACCAGGGCTGAACTATGCGTGGACACAGCCCCCCAGGGTAGGTTGATGGACTGAGGGACACATTTTTGTCCCAAGTCCTGGAATTCCTTGACACTACCCTCCTCAAGGTCAGTTTGTCAGGGCCTGACTGGAGGCAGAGCATCGTTCCTGCCAGGCTCTGCATCCCGCCTGCTTTCAGTTGGCTGGAGGGGCTCTGGGAGGGGAGAGGGGCGTGCTGCAGGGTGTGAAGGCCATCTGTGTCCCAGTGGAAGGGCTACGGGGCCTTCCGAAAGCTGCTGTGCCAGCCCCCACCCCAAGCCCTCCCTAGTTTCCTGCCTACACTCCTCCCCCTCTTCTCATCAACCTCCCTGGGGGGACAATTACCTCAGCCACGTGCTTTCCACAGGGGCTCTTTCCTCCCACACTGGCTTCATGTTCCAAGTCTCCGGAACCTGGCACAGAGCAGCCAAGGGGCCCAGACCACCATGTAAACCTCCCAGTCTTGCCAGGGGGCACTACTCACCTGCCGGCCCCAACCACCAGGCCCCAGACCCCTGTGCCCCAGCGTGGTTTGGACTGTGCACCCAGGCGTGAACAAGGCAGGATGGTGATTCAGGCTGGGCACACGCTGCCCTGAGCCTCTTCGACCATCAGGATCAGGGGCTACTTGGGGACAGAGACCCTGAGGATGCACAGATCCTTCCCTGTGGCACAGGTCACAGGATCAGAGTTCCTGTAATCACAGCTATTCCACGATTGCTTGGGCCCTGACCCTGGGGCAGGTACCATTTGTAACCTTGGTGAGAAAGCAGAGACCCTCCACCCCCCACACACACTACCCCAAGCCTGAGAGGCCCCAGGAATGAGCGCTATGCTCTTGGCTGGGTAATAATCAACTGAGGCCTCAGAGCCTGGGGTGGGAGGAGGGGGACATGGTGGGTGAGGGCCCAGGCCAGCAGCCGGCTCTAGAAGCAAGGAAAGTCATCAGATCCTCCCACACTTCATCCCCCCCCCACAGACACACACCCTCACACCCACTCACTCATTTCACAAACAGAGAAGGCCAGCCAGGCCCAGGCAGAGGGAGATGGCCGTCCAGGACCTGGGGGAGCCAAGGCCTTTGACCAGAGGCCGCAAGCAGCGGGGTAAGGGAGGGAGGGCAGGACAGGCTGGCACTGAGAGCCACCCTGCGGCTCAGGGCTCGGATGACCGAGCAGGCAGATATCCTGGCCAAAGGGAACAAAAGCCCCCGACAGCACTCCCAGCTCCTGGTGCCCCGTGGCTGGTGTCCCAGAGCGTCCCGCTCGGAGCAGCGCCTCTGTCTCCCCTGCCCCCATCGGAGAGAAGGTGGTGGTGGGACTGGCAGTGGCGCTAGGAGCCCCCCATCACTGACCCCACCCACTCTCCCAGCTGTCTTCCTTCTCTCCTACCTCCCTGTGTCCAGAACTCCATCCGCCACAACCTGTCCCTGAAGAAGGGCTTCATCAAGATGCCTCGGGAGAAGGACGAGCCAGGCAAGGGGGGCTTCTGGCGCATCGACCCCCAGTACGCCGAGCGGCTGCTGAGTGGGGCCTTGAAGAAGCGGCGGCTGCCCCCAGTCCACATCCACCCGGCCTTTGCCCGCCAGGCCGCGCCAGAGCCCAGCGCCGCCCCATGGGCCGGGCCACTGACCGTGAGCACCGAGGCCCAGCAGCTGCTGCGGGAGTTCGAGGAGGCCACTGGGGAGGCGGGCTGGGGTGCTGGCGAGGGCAGGCTGGGGCGTAAGCGTCAACAGCCGCTGCCCAAGCAGGAGGCCAAGGTCCCGCGGCCCTCCAGCCCCCTGCTGCTGACCCAGGAGGAGCAGGGTGAGCTGGAACCCCTCAAGGGCAACTTTGACTGGGAGGCCATCTTGGACGCTGGCACGCTGGACGGGGAGCTGGGCACGCTGGAGACCTCGGAGCTGATCCCGCCGCTGAGCCCTGCCTCACACGGGGACGTGGACCTCACCATCCATGGCCACCACATCGACTGCCCTGTTACCTGGGGGCCTCCAGCGGAGCAGGCTACCGACAGCCTGGACTTTGATGAGACCTTCCTGGCCACATCCTTCCTGGAGCACCCCTGGGACGAGAGCACCCGTAGCTCCCTGCCCCCCGAGCCCCTCTTTGAGGCCGGGGATGCCACACTGGCCTCTGACCTGCATGACTGGGCCAGCCTGGGCGCCTTCTTGTAAGAAGCCAGGCCCTGCCCCACCTCCAGACAGCACCGAAGTCTGGGCCCAGACTGCCCCCCTCCCCGTCAGTGCAGGCCCATGGACACCCTACCGCCCAGGCAGGGGCTGGGCCAGGTCACCCCACCAGGCCACACGGCCCCCAGCCCAGGCCATCCTCAGATTCTAGTCCAGCAGGCTGAGAATTGGGGCCCAGGACCCAAATTGCTGCCTCCGCTCCCCAGCCCCCCATACACACAGTGTTTCACTGATCCACTTCTTCCCTGCCCCAGAGACACGCTAAGGGCCCTGCACTATGAGAGCTGCGGCTTGGAGGGGCCCTGGCCAAGCTGGAAACATCAGTACAGGGTCCGCCCCAGAACACCTTAGCTTCCAAGCTTCTCTCTCTCCTGCTCTCCTCCCCAGGTCTCTATCCAGAGCAAGTTCCCAGGTACAACCAATGCTGATTAGGTGACTGCAAATGAACACCCAAGAGGCCTCTCCTGGCAGTCTGTGAGGAGGAGCTAGGCGGAGGGGGGAAGAGAGAGGAGACAGAAAGGAGGCCGGGGTGCCGGGTGGAGCCAGGAGATTTTCTAAGGCCTCTGGGATCTTCTGGCTTCATCCCTAGAGGTGGGGCAGAGGGTATGTGTCCCTAATCTTTGAGCCCAACTTGAGGCTGAGAGCAGCGGGGAGATGGGGATCTGGGGGTTAGGGGCTGGGGCAGCCAAGCTGCAGAGGGAAAGGGGACAGACAGACTAATGTAGTGAGTGTAGCTAGAGCTGAGGCTTAACTGGGAGGGACGCAGTGCTTGCTAGAACCACTGGGACCAAGAATGGGGGGATGGCCCCGTGCCCTTGCTTGCACTCCTGCAGGGGAGTGTCTTGCTCCACCATAAACGCCCTGGGCTGCATCCCACATCCCCTCTCCTAACCCATCGGGTAATTTAACCTTTTTCATAGAAAGTGATTTACAATAAAAACATTTTTAAAAGTAAAGTTTTAAAAAGTCTCAAAATGGACCTGCTTGCAACTTTCTCTGGGGAAAAGCATGGGCCAGTTTTGGGGAGGCCACGGCCCAAGGGGGAATGGCTGGGAGGAAGATGGGGGGCACCAAAGGCCTGCAGAGTGTCCCCTGATGCACTCCTCATGATCTCTGGGTGCCCAGAGAGAAAGGGGCTGAGAGGCGGCCCTCGGGGGTCCCCTGCAGCCAGGGCCTCGGCACCTCTCTATGTGCAATGGGGAGACTGTACCCACAGCCCCGAGGAGCAGGCGGCAAAGGAGGCACAGCCCCCTCCCTGGCCCTGGGGACTCACTCACAAAGGCCGTTCTTGCCCAGGGCTCGGCTCACGTTCCCCACCTCGCCCAAGTTGAGGGCCTGCCCAGACTCACCTGCGGTCCTCGCCTGGGCCTGTCTCCAGCTCCTCCCTCCCTTGGTCCCTTCCTGAAGGGACAGGGTGTGAGGTCAGAGGGCCCCAGCTCCTGGGGCCCCACTTGCCACCCTGGGGTTCATTCACCCCGCCCAGGGCCTTCCCTCCAATGCAGGTTGGGGCTGAGGGAGGCCATCAGGGCAGACGGAAGACGGGGTGCCTAGACCCTACAGCTCCAGCCTGTGAGGAATCAACGTACCAGAGTTCTGATGGGGAAACTGAGGCACAGCAAATATGTGACACTCAGCAGGCACCTTTCCACCCCCTCACCCCAGCTTTGCCTGGAACCCATCTCTCCCCCGAGCCCGCACCTGGCCCCGCCAGCACGCCCTTGTGGTGCACAGCCCCTTCCCCCAGCACTCACGTGCACGTGCGCACAGACACACACACACACACACAAACGGGCACTGTCCTACACAATCCTGCCCAGCCTCCACGGGCCCCTTTCTCCTGAAGCCCCTTTCTTTCCTTGCACTGGAGGCTGGCTCCAGGACAACCTGGCATTCCCCCGCCAACTTGCTGCTTTCCCTTGCTAATTACTCAAAATATTTCCGAAGGGTGCGCACACTGCAGGGCCAGGCGGGTTGGGGCCTTACAGAGCTCAGGAGGCAGCCCATCCCCTTCCCACTGCTTGCTGAGGAGGCTGCCCCAACCTCCCTCTGAGACTCCCTTCACCCCCTAAGCAACGACTCCCTCCCTCTCCCCACCACCCTCCGGCCTTCCTGCCCACGCTCCCCAGCACTGGGGGAACATGGGGGCTCCAGCCTCTCCACTGGTCCCCAGGCTCAGCCTCCAGCCCCCGACAAAAGGGGTACACCCTGGATTGACAGGTGGGGCCGGTCACTGTCCCTCCTCCTCACCCTCTGCCTGGGCCCATGCTGGGGGAAGAGGGGCAAGGTCAGGGGCTGGCAGAACTGCCTGCCAGGTAAGGAAAGGCTGAAGAAGCTTCTGGCTGTCAGGAAGAATCCCCAGGAGCTCCTGAAAATCCCTATGCTTGGGACTAGCGTCTCTGGGGCTGGGACCCAAACACTGGCACTTTTAAGGGTCCATGGATGCTGCCAACGAGCAGCCAAAGGTAAGAGGGGGCTCCGAAGCGGCCACAACACAGGGCTTCACACACCCTTTCAGCAGGCAGCGTTTGGGGGTTGGCGGTGGAGGGGGCGGGAAGCGTGAGTGGATCCTGTCCCTCCTATTCATCCCTGCCCCGGCCCTTGGCTGGGTGGCTTTTTGAAAAAACGTTCAGTGACTCCGTATTTATTTAGAGATTCGATGTAATCCCAGTCAATATATATTTTGCGCCCTTAACAGTAAGTTGCAGACAGGCTGCCCCATTAGCACTAGATACTTTAGTGTGTGTTTCCTTAGAACAAGGACACGCCTCCATAATCCCAGTACCACCATCACAATCAGGAAATGAACACTGACCTGGTAATCCCATGTAACCGCAGACCCCCTTCACGTCTTGCAGATCACCCCAGGAATGCTCCTCTCCATTCCAGCATCCCAATCCAGGACCCCATGTTGCACTGAGTTGTCCTTTCTCTTTTGCCCTGTGTGGCTTTGAGCCCATGACTCAAGCTCTCTGGGCAGGTTTCGCATTTCCTTTGATCTCCACTTTTGAGGTGAGAAGCCCTTCAGCCACTTCACCCTCAGGTGTGGTACAGTCCCGTCCCAAAGCAAGAAGCCAGCTTGCTGTCTCCTCACTTTCCACCTCTTCCCTATCCTCCCTCCCCCATGTATGGCCAGCCAGGAAAGGGATGAGGGGCAATGTTCAGGAACTCAGTGTTTGGGGACCCTCGCCGTCTGCCCACGGGACAGGCCACCCCCAGCTCCAGTGACGGGAAGGCCCCCGGGATGGGATTCCATGCTGGCCTGAAGCAAATGCGCCAGGCCTCCTGAAGAGCTGAGCTGAGGGCAGGAAACACTCTTCTCCCCGCCTCTGCCCCCCTCAACATACTGGGGACCCAGACTTGAAGAAGGAAGGTCATGTCCATGGTGTCCTCCCAGATCAGCACCGACACCGTCTCCTCCATGTCCGGCTCCTACATCGCCCCTGGCACGGAAGAGGACGGGGAGGCTCTCCCCTGCCCCCGGGCCGCCAGCAGGACCCCCTCAGAAGAAGGAGACGTAAGAGAGGAGCATGGGATCGCCCTCGCCGCTCTGCTCTGCTCTGTACTCGAGTCCCAAGGAGCTCAGTCCAGGGCCTGCCAGGGAGATCGGCAAAGCCCCCCAGTGCTCGGGAGGGGAGCCCTGGAAAACACGGTACCGGGTTGTTGAATCAAAGACTCCCTCAGATGTGATCTTCCATGTGGCACCACTTCTGTCCTGAGGACTTGGTTTGCGTTTGCTACCAGGCGAGCTGGGTAGGAGAGCCGGTGGCATCTGCACCTTGACTTTTGTTGCTCCTTTGCAGGTGACGCCAGCGGCGTCTCCAGACTGCAACTTTGCGGGCCTCGTCGCCACCGCTGAAGAGCAGGATGCAGAGGTAAGAGCAAGATGGACGCTGGTGCCCCTCCCCGGTCAGAGGGACTGCCGGCACTGGCACCGGATGCAAATAGGATGGGGGCTCTTCTGGAAGAAGCCTTCCAAGGTGGTGCACTTGGATCTGTTAGAGGCAGGGTGCAGAGCAGAGGGACTGTCCGGTTAGCAGAGGGCGCTGGTCTCAGCGTAATAGGCGTGGGGTGAGTTCCAGAGGGAAGTCTTCCAGGCCAGACTCTTGAGAGGGTGTTTGTCCTCCAATTCACTTAGTATTTACCTGGCACAGGCATCTCACATGTTCCTGGCACTGGGGGACACAAAGACCGAGTGACATGGCTTTTGCCTGCCCACACCCCCAATCCACCCATCCCACCCATCCCGGAGCTCCATCTGATGGAGGAATCAGAGTTATAACTCAGCGTGAGCAGTGCTCTGACGGAGGTGTGCCTGAAGTATATGGAATGCCCAGCTCCCAGTGGGGACTCTACAACTTTCTCTTGAGCCAGATGTTCTCAAAGGAGTATCTGGATGGGATTGGGGATCCTAAAGGGTTCCTGAAAGTTTTATGATCTCACGGTTTGCTTTTTCATTTGACAACTTTGATTTCCACCTGAGAGAAACAGTGTGAGCTAAACTATGACCAAGGCTATTCCTGACAGTCCCAGGGTCCCTCTGTAAGGTGCCTCAGACCTGGTCCCTCTGGAACGTGCCTCAGACCTGGTCCCTACGGGCCGATCCTGCCTCGCCAAGCAAAATCTGCCTCTGCTGGGCCTCCCAGCCATCTCACACGGACAGGAAATGTATGGATACCATGAGGGTGGTTAGTTCTGTCTTCTGACCATCAGTAGGCTCATTTCACTGCTTTATGGACTCACAGTGCCTTCCTTCTGTCCTAGGGAAATGAGGTTCTAGAAGAAGAGGACGGATCACCCACACAAGAAGATGGTAAAAGACCTGGTCTTTTGCTCCCTTTTATTATATTTCTCTCCCGGGTATTCTCTGAAGGGTAGAGAAAGGGGCACTGGTGTGACTTGGTGGCACTGCTCAAGGGTGTGGCTTTGGGGAAAGGTTGTCTTCTTGATGGAATATCAAAGCAAGCAGGGTATCTGAGGACCTCAGCAGCCTTCCTGGCTCTTTCTGGGCCTCTGAGCCAAGGCTGCAGAAGACACATGGAGTTCTCCATCTACGTTGAGTAGATCCTGAAGCTTCTTGGGCAACTGCCATCCCCTTCCTTCCTGCTTCAGCTTCTCAGCCGAGTCTCACAGAACTGCTCTAGCAGCCCCAAAGTTCAGCTGCAGCAGGAGAACAGCTTCCTCCCCTTGGGGGAACCGACTGTTAGGCAGTAGGTTTTCCTGCTTTAGTGAAGAAAACGGCTGATGTTACAGTAGCAGAAGGATCACAGCCCTGGCGGCACAGCAAAGGTGAGGTGAAGAGACGTTAGCAGCTCAGCGTACACTAGTGTTTGTAGGCTATTGGAACGAGTCCCTTTACCATCATTCAGGCCTCAAGTAGATATATTTTTTTAAATTGGAAGAGTTGGTTTACAATGTTGTGTTAGTTTCTGCTGTACAGCAACGTGAATCAATTATACATATACATATATCCACTCTGTTTTTAGATTCTTTGCCCATATAGGCCATTACAGGCTACTGAGTAGAGTCCCCTGTGCTCTACAGCAGGTCCTTATTAGTTATCTATTTTATATATAGTAGTGTGTATATGTCAATCCCAATCTCCCAATTTATCCCTCCCCTCCCTTGCCCCCCGCCATAACCATAAGTTTGTTTTCTACACCTGTGACTCTATTTCTGTTTTGTAAATAAGGTCAATCATATCTTCAGTCGGAAGAATTTGGTTTCTAGTAAGCCGAGAAGCGAAGGAACGACCTACATATAGAGCAAGGAAGTGGTGGGGGGGGGAGGGTAGGCGAGCTGGGAATCCCACCTGGGATTGTAGGACCAGGCGTCCCAGGAACCGGTGTCTCTTCCGTCTGCTCCTCTGAGGTGCCTCCACCGAAGGGCAACCTCCAGAGCAAACCTGGATCCCAGCCTGGATGCAGATGTCATGCTAGTCGCTTCTGCTTTGGCCATGGCAGTTGCTTGGGGGGTTGTGTGGTGTGCAGGGGGTGCGCATGTGCACATGACCACTCTCTCCTGGCAAAGTAGTGCCGGAGGAGGGGTGGTCGCCCAGGCTGTGCCTCTGCCGCACGCGCACGCCAACCAAGCCGGGGTTGGGCGCTACCTCTCCTCGGTTGATGTCTTCAGGGCGCAAGGCTCTGAGTTCTCCATTGTGATTGTCGTCCCCAGTAGAATATTTGCTTCTAAAAGGCACAGGGCAGTACGTGGTTTCCGCCTGACATTCCATATGTGGTTTCCACCTGACATGCTGTACACAGTAGATGTATGTTTCTTCCTCTCCCTTTCACCAAGGAAAAAAAAACCGGGTGGGGGCTTGAAAAAATAACATCTAAAATTGTCCCCTTCCCATCTTACACGACTGTAGGTTTCTGGTCAGCCCCTTAAAACATCTTCAGAATAGAAAATTAAGTCTCAAAGAAAATAAATCATAATTTTGCAAGCAATGCGATTCTTTGATTTGAGGTGCAAAATTACGGGACCAAAGAGCTTTAATTGCCATTTTATGTATTAGTCATTTCGCAGAGCCTTGTGGTCATAAACACACCTCACGTGCACCGACAGACACAGGCCTGAGCCCGGGGTCACTTCCCCCGTGGCTCTCCTAGCTCTTCCAGCCTGGCTTAGGCTCTGCTCTGGGCCCGGGTCTGCGTGTCCGAATCCCACAGACCTCCCCAGGGTCTGATTTCCCTGGAACGAAGGCTGGAAAGGGGCCAGTTAAGGAAACAGAGCAGAACAGAGCGAGAACACAAACGTACCCACGCAGTTTCCTTTATTGTCCTCTCTCCCCACTTAATTATTGTCTTTTTTTTAACATATGATTTGATGTTTTTTGTCTCCATCCTTAAGATTTTTATTTTAAGGACAGCAAAGCAGAGAAAAACACAGCCAGGTCCTCTCTAACTGCCTTAACTCCGTTAGAGGCCAGAGGACATTCGCATTTCTAGGTATGGAGTGTGACAATAACAATGACTTTGACATCGCCAGCATGAAAGCACTGGACAATAAGCTGTGCTCTGCGGTCTGCTTACCCGGTGAGTGGCAGTCTGCTGAACATGAACTTGGTGGGAGACGCTCCCCTGCTCGCACCCCTGCTCTCACCCTGGGACACCCATCTCCTGCCCTGCAGTTCCTGCAAGAAGGCATGGGCTTTGCTAAGGTGCTGGGAGCCAGTTGCTGAAAGGAAGTGAGGCAGCCTTGGGAGAGTCCTTGGGCAAAGAGCGACTCTGCTCTAAGCGAATCTATTTGGGCATGGAGAAAGGCACAAAAATACCTCCAAAGCCTTCCGATTTGACCTGACCGTGCCCACTCCATCATGATCTTGCAAATCCCATGGCAGGGGGCCTGGTCTTGTTTCCATCAACAGGCAGTTTAAGGCAGACACGGCCTCTGTGATAAGGTCTTGGAAAGAGAGCCTGAGCCCTTGAAAAGGGAACCTGTAGCCACTCAGAGGAGAGTGTTTAGTTAGGATCAGAGAGGAATTTCAAAGCCAGCATTTTATAGACTAGCTCTGTGACCCAGTGAGCCCTGGGCTACCACCAGTTGCCTTGTGTTCCCTAGATTTGGATCCCAAAGGAACAATCAGGGGTCGAGGGTAACTCTTCTCCCTGGAGCCCTAACTCTATAAATTCAATCAGGGCCATCAACGTGCCCCTTATTCCTTCTCATGACACTAAACTGAATCCAGGATGAGTTCTCAGGAGGAGCCCACCTGTCAGTCACACTCTGGGCACTGATGTCTCTCTGCTCCATGCTCACCAAGGGCTTCACCAACCATGGCTCTAAAGCCACGTCTTGCCTGGTGGACTAGGTCGAAATTGCCCCTCCTTGGTTCACAGCAGAGACTGCCTTCATGTTGCGTGGTCTGTAATCTCTTAAACATGCCCTGGACATGTTTAAGCTTCAGGACAGCCAGGTCCCGTCATGGGTCCATTGCTTTACTCTCTTTGCAACATGGTTACAGGTGCTGGAGGGACACAAACTCCTGTGGTTGCCACTCTCCATCAGCTTGCAGAAGACCCATGTACTCACCCCTCTGGCCCCATGCAGGCTTGTGGTGGAGGAAGCCGTAATCCCCAGAGATGCCTCCCACAGCCTTCCCAGGGGCTCTCCGGTCCCTTCCCACTTAGCGTTGACCCAGCCAGGCTTGGGCCAGAGTGGCTGAGGTCCAGGGTACACTTCACTTCCTGCCTTCCCACTCTTTACCTGGCTTCTGTCTGTCCATTTGTTTCTCATGTCTTTTTGCCAAATGTACGTCTGTCTGTCCAGTTTGTTTATTTTGAAACTCATTTAGGTTACCCAGACTTCGTGTGAAAGTTCATGTTCACCCACACCCAACCCCAAGCTTGCTGGGCGCACGCACATCCGAGGGGCCCTCGCTGAGGCTTCCATTCCTAACTGGCAAGAGCCTGTATTTAATATGCTGAAATTTTCCAGGAAAAATAAATATCTGTGAGACTAGATTAATCCCTGTTCCACAAAAGCGGGGATGCTTCGGTGGCAAAGGTTACAGGCAGGATTCGTTTTGGTCACTAGTTGGGGAAGATGCCATCTCTGCCCTCACTCTGCCCTGAGTCTGTGGCAGCTGTGCCGGCCAGCCGCTCACTGGGCTTCAAGAGAGGAATCTAGGCTCCTGCCTCCCCGCAGTGGCTCCCCACCAACCCCCGTGTTTGGCAGAGAGAGCTCCTGGGAATTGTTTTAGCCGCCCATGCTGGTGGAAACTGACCCCAGGCCTTGTGCTTCCTCCTCTCCCTAACTCCTTCGGGCCAACCTGCTGGTGGATGTTTATTCCACTCTGGGATTGCGGCAGGAGAGCGAGGCCTGGAAGGAAAACAATGCCTGGGCTTCTTTACGGTGATCTCGGGAGCCAGCCATTCTCAGATTAAACTGGCTTCACCGTTCAGGCCAGACCTGAAACCGAATGACAGTGGCGCCTGCCGGGAGAGGGAGTTGAGGGTCCCATCGTAGCCTCAACCTGAGGTCTCAAGGGCTCTTACGAGAGAAGGAAAGTGCATCTGCTCTCTTGGTAAAATGTTTCTCGGGTTCTGCCGTTAGCGTCACACTGGTAGTAAAGAGCTGGGGAACTCTCTGGAAGAATCTGTCAGGTTAATGTCAGGTTAATGACAGGAGCATCCACTGTGGTAGGTCCCATGGAATCAACAGACCTCACCACGCTCAGCTGTAAGTTCAAAGTTCCTTCCTATGACTGAGGTGCCTCAGGCTGGCTTGGCCATCAGGACAGCTTCTCAGGCACTTGGTCTCCCTCTCCACACTGTTTCCCTCCCCACACGGATGCCACTCGCCTCACGGAGCGCCCACAAGGAGGGAGCCCGGGGAGCACCCCATGGTCCACCCTCCCCAGGCCCACAGGTGCTCTGCCAGGAGCCCCAGCTCGCGGCAAGGATGGCTCAGGTCCCCATCCTCGCTGCTCTCATCACCCTTGTGGGAGTGATGTTGAGAAAGCACCTGTGTCATTCCAGCACCTCTTCCGCTAAGAAGCCTCTGGGTCTTCTTTGGCCCCGAGACCAAGGTGGGGGGGCGATGGTATGTTCTGAGATTGTTCTGCAAGGTTCTCAAAGGGAGGAAATCTGAGTTGACCATTGTAGGTGATGAGCTGACTATAATCGCGAGGCCATGCTAGGTAGACGGGGCCCCAAGGAACCTGATGGAGTATCACACAGGCGTCAGGATAGTGGCCAGGGGACCAGTGGCAATTCTGTGAAAAGGCTCTGGGTGGTGTGATGGGAAAAAGCAAAGATAATTTGAGTTTATTAGTGGAAATACAAATGTTTTTGTTTTGTTTTGTTTTGTTTTTTGTGGTACGCGTGCCTCCCACTGTTGTGGCCTCTCCCGTTGCGGAGCACAGGCTCCGGACGCTCAGGCTCAGCGGCCATGGCTCACGGGCCCAGCCGCTCCGTGGCATTTGGGATTTTCCCGGACCAGGGCACAAACCCTTGTCCTCTGCATCGGCAGGGAGACTCTCAACCACTGCGCCATCAGGGAAGCCCGATACAGATGTTTTTAAATGATGGCATTGGACAGGAGTGGGCATACCGATGAAATCTAAAAGTACTTATGGAGGGAATTCCCTGGCAGTCCAGTGGTTAGGACTCAGCACTTTCACTTCAGTGGCCTGGTTCAATCCCTGGTCGGAGAACTAAGATCTTCCAAGCCACTGTGCAGCCAAAAAAAGAAAAGTACTTATGGAGACCTGAAATAACCCAAGACTAAGACGCCACTAGGAAGGGTTATGCTTCGCAGATACTAAGGAAAAATCGGAATTAACTTTCTCTTTTCTTGGAGAGAAACTCTACAAGATGGTGGAACTGTTACAGATCTTAAATTTAATTAGTGGCTGGGTAGAGGCAGGAAAGAGGTGTGTGGAATCCCCCTAGATGTGCTCCCCAAATCTGCCTCTAGAGGTCTCTTCACTCCCCCGTTTCTGAGCCTGAGGAGGGAATTAAGTGGGAACCACCTTTCTCTACCTCCCGTGAAGGATTTTGAATCTCCAGGCTCCCTTTTCTGGCTGAGGGCTGGACAGAATGGTAGCACTCGCTCAGGAAGTCCTCCTGCGCCTTCCAGGCTTACCTTCTGCATCCAGGATGCACGGAGCAGCAGGGTTTCGCCGAGGGTCTGGCAGAAGCCTTTTTAGAGGAAAGAGCACCACCGACTGTACCAAGAAGCTGGGGAGATCAGAGACTTCAGGTCTGAGTCTTCAGGCTGTTTCAGAAGGAGCCAGTTTTCAGCCCTGGCTCAGAATCTGGACCGGTGGTGTTTGTAGCAAGGACTCAAGAATTCAGAGCCAGGCAGCCTGGCAGCCAGTGGTGGTGGCGGCGAGGCTGCGGCAGTGTTTTGATTTGACTTTGTGTGTGTGTGTGTGTGTGTGTGTGTGTGTGTGTGTGTGTGTCTTCTCTCCTGTTTACCATTTGCTTTTGGTCGTTCCTACCAAACAGCCACAGTTCCGGAGTCCTGCCCATTAAACACAGAGGAATAAGTATGAGATCTACCAAATTATATAAAATGAAGGAACAACTTATTTCATCTGGGGGTTCCTAACTTAAAAGCGCAATCTTGCCTGCTCTGCATCCTGTCACCCTTAGAGGGGAAAAGCACTGTGGACCCATGTGCCGGACTCCGGTACCCCCAGGGAGTACAGATCCCCGCATTCCATCTGGCTGTGAGAGATACCTAAACATTTCCTGTCCCACTCACTCCCCTTCCCCTGGGGTCCACCTCCAGAAGACTATTATTAGAGCCTTAGGGCGGATTAGCACACCAGGACATTTATGGGTATACATAATTTATACCCGCTGAATCCTAGTGTTTCTGCCATTAAAGGGTTTCGTGTCTTGGGCTGGCCTAAACTGAAGCTGACGCCAGACATTTGTGAGTGGCCTCCCTCAAATGTGACGCAGTGAGCCTCACGCCCACCCTCCAGGGTCAGCCGGCTCCGTCCACGAACTGAGCCCTCTGAAGGGCATGGCTCTCGGCTCTGCCCTGGAGGAGATCACCGTGTGCTGGAGGATCCAGCAATTTCCACACAGCATGAGAAATGGGGTGGTGGTACGGGCCAGTGGGGGAGCACTTCGGAGCACGCTGGACCCCATCTGGCTTCAGGGGGGGCCTTCTGGGGGCAGGTGCTGGAAGAGGCAGCTCAGCAGTCCTCGGCCAGAGAATGGAAGGCTTTCCCCCAACTCAGGGGGTTAGGGCTTCATCCTCTCCCTTCAGAAGGGGCATCTCGCTGCACTGGGGGGACTGAATCAGATGGAGTCATTCTGTGGGCTGGGAGGACGACTTGGGGGAGATGAGTGTAGCCTGAACAAGGCCTGGGGGGCGGATGGTTTTCGCGCACATTCTGTGAGTCAGGCGCCCTGCTCACCACTCTTCCATGTCACCTCGCTTAGTCTCACGGCATCCCTGGGGTGTAAGTACTTGTCTCCCATCTGATGGATGGGAAAACCAGGGCTCCAAGTACAGTGACCTGCCCAAGGTCACACAGTCAGTACGTTACAAGCTGGGGCTGTATCCCGGTTTTCTGACTACAGATTTAGACCTTACTAGAGCTTGAACAAGCAGGAGGTCAGGATGGATTGGATACAGAGCATGAAGGAGAGAGAAGCACCAAGAGTGGGTTTCCAGCATGGGCAGCGGGTGCTTCTCGTGCAGGAACTGCAGGACAAGGGGGGAAGATGATGAGTTTCGTGGATGGTACCCGGGGGACCCCAAAGCTCTGGAGCTAATGTCTCCTGGGGTTGGTGGCACCAGCTGATAGCAACTCTCGGTGGGCTGTTCGGGTGCAGAAGGAGAGGAACAGCTGTCGCTCTGTTCTCTGCCATGCCATTTGGTCCCTGGCACCCTGCTGGGCAGCCAGTCCCTTCCTGCCCCACCCTGGCCCCCACAGCAAACACTAACTCTGAGCCCAAATTAACACACTCTTCTCCCTCCCCTTCACCTCCTCCTGCTCTCGTGAAAGTCTCAGCCAGACTCAGTTTCTTTTCCTGGTCCGCTGTAACACTTAGGCAAACTTCAAGACCAAATAAAGATACAAAGGTGGATCCTACGGCAAGCTCACAAAACAAGGACCATCCTGCATGTCCCTCCATCAGTGGGCCACAGTGGCCATGACTGTCCCTCGCCCAGTGGACGCCACTGCTCCCAAGTTTCACGTGCTGTGGTTTGCACCCTGTGGGAGTTCCAGCTAATGCGCATCTTGCCAGCTTTCGTGCCAAACTCCCGGACTGTCCTGCCAGAGACACCATCTGCACCAAACCAAAGGTCCGGTAACCTTCCTTTCCTCTTCTCAGGTGCCTGGCAGGCTGACGACAACGTGCTCAGTCGTCGGAACACGCAGCGCAGACGCCCATCTTCTGGCAGCCTGGAGGACCCCGAGAACAGGCTCTGCGTGTGGGATCCTTTGGCCATCTGAGAGCCTTAGCCCCTGTACCAGGGCTCTCCTCCCGTTCTCACATCCCATCCTGGCCTCATGGCACCACTGACCTCCTGGGCATCCTCAGCCAGACACACGGAGACTTTTTAGACCCACGTGAAAGCTGGATGCTGAGGGCACCTGACCCTTCTCCCAGACTCATCTTCTTCCGCAACCGTGATCCTTCCCCTCTCAGAAGGGACTGGAAACCTCTTTTCTCCTTGTGGGCTAAAGCCACTCGAACTGCAGCTCATGAGACCCTTTGCAGAGAGTCTCTGGAATGTTTCCACTGTATCTTGATCTTCAGGTGGAGCTGTGGTCTACAGACTGGTTATTTCTTTTGTATCTTTTTTTTTTTTTTTCTCCTTAGGAGGTAGACCAAGAAGACTCAAGAGTTTGGGTGACTTCATTACAAACACCCATCTGGCATTTTCTAGTCTCTGGGACATCATAACCAATCTGAGACCTGCAGATTGGGGTGGCGTTGGGGGATGACTCCTGTGAGAAGGGAAAGCCATATTGCACTGTAAGTGGGGTTTCCCTCAAAATGCATTAGGAGCTCCTCTCTCAAGGACAAGAAGCAGTGGCAACCACCAGAAGGTTGGTTGGGAAAACAGTTCTTGCTTCTGGTAGCAGAGGCTATGCCTCGTGTGTCTGCTTAGGAAGGAGGCCTTGAATCTGAGAACCCCTCAGTTACATGATGACCTACCGGGGAGTTCTTTATGATCAGGTGCACTCAGGAAGGCCTGGGGCTCCATCCTAAGGTGACACTGCAAAGGCATTTTTGACCCCCTCGATGTACCAGGCACTTGTTAGGGACTGTCGTATATTATCACGTTTCATCACTACCGCCCTGTCAGGTGGCATTCTTACCCCTGCTGCCCCCGTCTCCACCCCGCTTTTCTGAAAGAGTTGAAGAAAGAAGCTGAGAGAGGGGTGGACCGGTGGTTCTCATTTGGTGCCCAGGAACCCCAAAGGAGGTTGGGGGAAGGGCTGAGCTGGGGTCAGTGGTGGTCTGGGAGGCTCCCCATCCCACTGGTTTTCCTCCCCTGTCCTCCAGATCAGCTGAGCCTGATGGGGGGAGCCGGAGGTACTGCCTTCCATAGGCTCATCAGAGATTTAGAGATATTGTTCAAATCACATGTCCACCCCACCCCAGTCCAGTGTAGGCATATAAATAACAGTCTGAAACAGCAAGACCGTAAGCTGTTGGCTGTTCGTCTCTCAACACTAGTGTTATCAATGGATTCCTCATAGCTCTCTGATAGATGCATTGTCTGCTGGCTTTTGGAAGAGGTGGTTAGTTAGTGGAGCATGAGATTGAGAAGCAAAGTGGGATCCAACAGTTTGTGAGGCTGAGATGTGACAGAGCCCTAGGCTATGCCCACCATGATGGCCTGAATTAGTAGTTGGAATTGTTGCCCTAGAGGAACTTTTCATGGTCCTTCCCAAGGCCTCAAAGAGAGCCCAGTGCCGGGGGATCTTTTGCACCTCCTGTGTGGCTGCCTTGTGCCGTCAGGTGCGTGGTGACCCTCACTGCCTGGTGGTTGTGGTTCACATCCTGCCCTGGGGGTGGGCAGGTGGAGGCCTGTGGTCCTGACAGACACTACATGAGCCAAGCCAAATCTCAGCTTCTGCCTTGAGTTCCGGTGTCCACCCGCTCTGAAATCCTGCAGTGGGCTCTGCTGTTTCAGACCCCTGTTAATGTCCTTTCTTTCCCCGAAACATTCTTACAGACCCTTTCATATTGATGATTCCAGCAATAACCACACTTCCTGATTTCCTTGAAATCTGAGCCCCAGAAGCACTAGGGAAGGGGACTCTCCCTGAGCCTGGGGTGGTGGCATACAGATCCACCTCCTCTCCCGGCAGGTAGTATTCAGAGTGTGGTGTTACCTGAGATGAAGGAGATGTAGGTAAACAGTCGCCACAGTGGCCAGGAACCCTAAGAGGAAGCCATTGTCTTCACCCTTTCTGGAGGGTCTGTCTTCTCCCAGGAAGAGGCTCAGAGAGATTCCTCAAGGCCTTGGTTCCATAACCAAGACATACCCGGGTGAGAAGTGGCCCTTCACTCCTGTTTCTCAGACAGTTCCTGCTCTCTCCCCCATCCCCGCACCTCTTTGCCCTCATTTAGCTCTTTGGCGAGCAGAAATATCCCATCCAAAAGGGCTGGGATCAGGGAACAGGGCACAGAGCCTGGTCGGGGAACAGGACAGCCGCCCCAGTCATCATCTGGAGATGGTCATGTTGTTGGCAGTTGACCCACAGAGAATATGACGGGGCCTGGTTTCTCACACAAGGACACAGACTAACCGGAGGCCTGGGGTTCCTTCCTGCCACACTCAAGTCGGAGCTCACCTATGAGCTCACTTCCGGGTGGTGTGGTGATCCCAGCCTTCTCACAGAGCCCTTTTTCCTTCTCCTCCCCAGTCCCATCCTACCAGAGGCCATGCCAACGCTGGGGCGTCTCCTGGGCACGGATCCACACACGTTAAGCCATCTCACCTGGGGAGGGTTTTTGTCCTGTTCACCTGACCTTGGCATGCTGCTTGCTCACTGTGCTTTAGGATCTGCACACCTAGTGTGTGTAAATATGTGTGTACTGTTGTGCCATCTGTGTACCCCTCACTCCCTGGAGTACACTCATGGGCACACTACAGTGGGGACGTCAAGGATGCAATATTTATGGACTGCTGCATGATTCTTAAAAATGAATAAAACTGTTCACAAGGGAAGAAGAGGTGTTAACTGCGCAGTTGGCTTATTTGTGAAAGTTGCTGTCCGACTTTCTCCAGCACGCTTTTAATACTTTGACTCAATAACAACTCACACTGCAGAAATATAGAAGATCATGAGAGATTACTACAAGAAACTCTATGCCAAGAAAATGGACAACCTGGAAGAAATGGACAAATTCTTAGAAATGCACAACCTGCCAAGACTGAATCAGGAAGAAATAGAAAATATGAATAGACCAATCACAAGCACTGAAATGGAAACTGTGATTAAAAATCTTCCAACAAACAGAAGCCCAGGACCAGATGGCTTCACAGGCGAATTCTATCAGACATTTAGAGAAGAGCTAACACCTATCCTTCTCAAACTCTTCCAAAATATAGCAGAGGGAGGAGCACTCCCAAACTCATTCTACGAGGCCACCATCACCTTGATACCAAAGCCAGGCAAGAATGTCACAAAGAAAGAAAACTACAGGCCAATATCACTGATGAACATAGATGCAAAAATCCTCAACAAAATACTAGCAAACAGAATCCAACAGCACATTAAAAGGATCATACACCATGCTCAAGTGGGGTTTATGCCAGGAATGCAAGGATTCTTCAATATACGCAAATCAATCAATGTGATACACCATATTAACAAATTGAAGGAGAAAAACCATATGATCATCTCAATAGATGCAGAGAAAGCTTTCGACAAAATTCAACACCCATTTATGATAAAAACCCTGCAGAAAGTAGGCATAGAGGGAACTTTCCTCAAGATAATAAAGGCCATAAATGACAAACCCACAGCCAACATTGTCCTCAATGGTGAAAAACTGAAACCATTTCCACTAAGATCAGGAACAAGACAAGGTGGCCCACTCTCACCACTCTTATTCAACTTAGTTTTGGAAGTTTTAGAAACAGCAATCAGAGAAGAAAAGGAAATAAAAGGAATCCAAATTGGAAAAGAAGAAGTAAAGCTGTCACTGTTTGCAGATGACATGATACTATACATAGAGAATCCTAAAGATGCTACCAGAAAACTACTAGAGCTAATCAATGAATTTGGAAAAGTAGCAGGATACAAAATTAATGCACAGAAATCTCTGGCATTCCTGTACACGAATGATGAAGAATCTGAAAGTGAAATCAAGAAAACACCCCCATTTACCATTGCAACAAAAAGAATAAAATACCTAGGAATAAACCTACCTAAGGAGACAAAAGACCTGTATGCAGAAAATTATAAGACACTGATGAAAGAAATTAAAGATGATACAAATAGATGGAGAGATATACCATGCTCCTGGATTGGAAGAATCGATATTGTGAAAATGACTCTACTACCCAAAGCAATCTACAGGTTCAATGCAATCCCTATCAAACTACCACTGGCATTTTTCACAGAACTAGAACAAAAAAATTCAAACTTTGTTTGGAAAAACAAAAGACTCCGAATAGCCAAAGCAATCTTGAGAACGAAAAACGGAGCTGGAGGAATCAGGCTCCCTGACTTCAGACTACACTACAAAGCTATAGTAAGCAAGACAGTGTTTTACTGGCACAAAAACAGAAAGATAGATCAATGGAACAGGATAGAAAGCCCAGAGATAAACCCACACCCATATGGTCAACTTATCTTTGATCAAGGAGGCAGGAATGTACAGTGGAGAAAGGACAGCCTCTTCAATAAGTGGTGCTGGGAAAACTGGACAGGGACATGTTAAAGTATGAGATTAGATCATTCCCTGACACCATACACAAAAATAAGCTCAAAATGGATTAAAGACCTAAATGTAAGGCCAGAAGCTATCAAACTCTTAGAGGAAAACATAGGCAGAACACTCTATGACATAAATCACAGCAAGATCCTTTTGGACCCACCTCCTAGAGAAATGGAAATAAAAACAAAGATAAACAAATGGGACCTAATGAAACTTCAAAGCTTTTGCACAGCAAAGGAAACCATAAACAAGACCAAAAGACAACCCTCAGAATGGGAGAAAATATTTGCAAATGAAGCAACTGACAAAGGATTAATCTCCAAAATTTAAAAACAGCTCATGCAGCTCAATAGCAAAAAAACAAACAACCCAATCCAAAAATGGGCAGAAGACTTAAATAGGCATTTCTCCAAAGAAGATATACAGACTGCCAACAAACACATGAAAGAATGCTCAGCATCATTAATCATTAGAGAAATGCAAATCAAAACTACAATGAGATATCATCTCACACCAGTCAGAATGGCCATCATCAAGAAATCTAGAAACAATAAATGCTGGAGAGGGTGTGGAGAAAAGGGAACACTCTTGCACTGCTGGTGGGAATGTGAATTGGTACAGCCACTATGGAGAACAGTATGGAGGTTCCTTAAAAGACTAAAACTCGAACTACCATATGACCCAGCAATCCCACTACTAGGCATATACCCTGAGAAAACCATAATTCAAAAAGAGGCATGTACCAAAATGTTCATTGCAGCTCTATTCACAATAGCCCGGAGATGGAAGCAACCTAAGTGTCCATCATCGGATGAATGGATAAAGAAGATGTGGCACATATATACAATGGAATATTACTCAGCCATAAAAAGAAACGAAACTGAGCTATTTGTAATGAGGTGGATAGACCTAGAGTCTGTCATACACCGTGAAGTAAGTCAGAAAGAGAAAGACAAATACCGTATGCTAACACATATATATGGAATTTAAAAAAATGTCATGAATAACCTAGGGGTAAAACAGGAATAAAGACACAGACCTACTTGAGAATGGACTTGAGGATATGGGGAGGGGGAAGGGTAAGTTGTGACAAAGCGAAAGAGAGGCATGGACATATATACACTACCAAACGTAAGGTAGATAGTGGGAAGCAGCCGCAGAGCACAGGGAGATCAGCTCGGTGCTTTGTGACCGCCTGGAGGGGTGGGATGGGGAGGGTGGGAGGGAGGGAGATGCCTGAGGGAAGGGATGTGGGAACAGATGTATATGTATGACTGATTCACTTTGTTATAAAGCAGAAACTAATAAAAAAATAAAATAAAAATTAAAATAAAACAATAAATACTTGGGAAGAAAAAAAAAACTTTGACTCAAGACAAGCTGGACATGGAGGAGTGAGAGAGGGCAAGGGGTAGAGGAAAAGACATGTTTCTGGGTGGGAGCTGGTGTACCATCCCCCGGGCACAGCTCCTGCCCAGAGGCCTGATAAGGAGCCCTCACCTCCACCCACCCCCTTCAACCAGAGAACTTCCAACTGCAGCTCCTCAATAACTGAAGAGCAGGAAAGCTGGTGACTGGAGGGAGGCTGGGGGAGGGGAGGAGGAAGGACCACAGTCCACCGTTAGTCCGTCACTTAAAGGCTGGTGAAATGAATGGGGCAAATGACCCCAGTCAAAGAATTTGGCAAGTCCACGGCTTTCCTGGCTTTCACCCAACGGCTCTGTTTCCTCGGCTATCTGGAAAGGAGGGAGAGCACTTCCGAAGAAGCCTCTGGAATGTCAGCTTCTGGGAATCTTGCTGAGGACGGGGCGGGGAGGGGGCGCTTACCGGGAAACACTGGATTACCCTAGCCGCCTTGGGGTGCCTGCGACCGGGGCTGCGGTTTCTGCGGACCTGAGCGGCAGGTGGCATCGGAGAGTCAGACCTGCTTGCGGGCACCAAGACGACACTCGGTCGGGAGACCGGGACAGGCCGCAGAAACGTGAGGAAGTGCCACTCGCAGCCCAGAGGAGAGGAAAGGAAAGCCCCAAGCATGCACCCAGCCCTGGCCCCCGCGCCACGGGCTGCGTCCCAGGAGCCGTCGCCACCTCTGAGCAGCCCAGATGGGAAGGGGGTGGGGCGGAGGACGGTTCCCGCGGCGAACTGCTCGCCGAGGGCCCCGGGGCCTCTGCGGGAGCGCCGAGCCGCGCGCCTCTCCGAGCCCTGCGCGGGGCCCTCGGGCGGGAATGCGCGGAGCCGGGACGCGGTGGCGGGTAGGGGGCTGGGTCGCGCGCGGGAGAGGGCGGCAGGAGGGAGCTGGAAGAGAGTTACCGCGTGAGAGAGCCGTTAAGAGCCCGCGGTCTCTTTGGAGATGCCCTGGCCAATGGCAGAAGCGGAAGCTGTTTATATGGGCGGGGCGTCGCCACGGCAGCAGGAGACGCCTTGCGAGCGGCTACTGAGTGCCGGTCCCCAGCCGCTGGCTTTCAGAGAGGCGCCGGCGGGCGTGAGTGGCGACGAGGATTGCTGGCTGGGCCCTGGAGCTGGGAGCAGAGAGCCGCGGTGAGGGTGGGCGGTGGGAGGAATTTCTTTGAGAAGCTTCCTTTGGCCCGGGCTGCGCTCTGAGCCAGGTAAGGGACGGGGAGGGCTGCCGGCCGTGGGAAGGGAGGGCGTCAGTACCAGCCCGCTCTCCCATCCGTCCCCGACGGAAGTGGTGGGCCCGGGGACTGACATCAGAGGCGTTTGGGGGACACTCACTTCCCGCCCCCTTATAACTCTCTGTATTGTTTCCTTCCTTCCCCTTGAGCCCCATCCTAATATCCCTTTTCAAAGATCAGACGACCTCCCCCGCCCCCCGACCCGTCGTACTGCCCTCCTGGACTCTCTCGCCCCATTTCCATTGGTTGTGGACGGAGAGAGGGGGGTTAATTCCCCGCTTTGAGGGAGAAACGGGTGGCCTCGCATGCCCCTACACTATTCCCTCGTTGGGCTAATTAAGTCTCCTCTTAAAGATCCAAGAGGAAAAGAGCGAGGCGAACCCCGTGTGGGTCGGAGCCCCGGGCACACCTTCTGTTTCCCAGACGTCGGCAGTAAAAGATCCTCCCCAGCTGCAGGAAGGATTTTAGTAAGAGCCTCCCCCCTCGCCCACACTCTCCCCTCGGGGGTGGGGAAAGAGGGCTCAGTTCCCGCTCTGGTCCCCGCAGGCACCACATTCCGTTTGGAGGAGGCTACCCCCGGATCGCGGGATGGAAGCCCGCTTCCGGGAGGCTGCGTAACTGAAGCCGCGGGAGTCAGCGGGCCGGAGAGCTCGGCGGCCACCCTCGGCTCGGCTCGTGGATGTTGACAGCCCCCTCGGAGAGTCCCCGCAGATATGGCGGAGAGCTGGCTACGCGTCTCGGGAGCAGGGGCAGCGGAGGAGGCCGGACCGGAAGGCGGCCTGGAGGAGTCCAACGCCCTGAATGACAGCCTGACCAGCCTGCAGTGGCTGCAGGAATTCTCCATTCTCAACGCCGAGCTCCCCGCCCTGCCTTCGGGGGACACCGACCCCCACGGCTCCCACGAGCTGGCAGGCTCGGCCGAGCCGGGGTCTCCCCTGGCGGCGGACCCCGCCTGCCTGGGGCAGCCACACACACCCGGCAAGCCCACGTCCTCCTGCACGCCGCGGAGCGCCCCCTCGGGGCTGCAGGCCTCGCCTCCCGACGACGTGGACTACGCCACCAACCCGCACGTGAAGCCGCCCTACTCGTATGCCACGCTCATCTGCATGGCCATGCAGGCCAGCAAGGCCACCAAGATCACCCTGTCGGCCATCTACAAGTGGATCACGGACAACTTCTGTTACTTCCGCCACGCTGATCCCACCTGGCAGGTAGGGAGGCACTCCCTCCCTCCCTCCCCATGCCCTCGCGGACTGGACTCACATCCCAGATCCGCAGGCCAAGTAGGCGCGGTACGGCCAGGGCCCCGAGAGAGGAAGGCCGTCCAGGAAGGACCTCAAGGGAGCCCAGTGCTTGGACTGCTGCCCCTTTGACTTCAGAGACGGAGGAGGGAGGATGTTCAGAGGGCTGCAGGGGTGCCGACATAGAGGTTCAAGGGGAAAGAACTTGTCACTCATCCGGCAGGCTCAGCCCAAAGACCAGGGCTGAACTATGCGTGGACACAGCCCCCCAGGGTAGGTTGATGGACTGAGGGACACATTTTTGTCCCAAGTCCTGGAATTCCTCGACACTCCCCTCCTCAAGGTCAGTTTGTCAGGGCCTGACTGGAGGCAGAGCATCGTTCCTGCCAGACTCTGCATCCCGCCTGCTTTCAGTTGGCTGGAGGGGCTCTGGGAGGGGAGAGGGGTGTGCTGCGGGGTGTGAAGGCCATCGGTGTCCCAGTGGAAGGGCTACGGGGCCTTCCGAAAGCTGCTGTGCCAGCCCCCACCCCAAGCCCTCCCTAGTTTCCTGCCTACACTCTTCCCCCTCTTCTCATCAACCTCCCTGGGGGGACAATTACCTCAGCCACGTGCTTTCCACAGGGGCTCTTTCCTCCCACACTGGCTTCATGTTCCAAGTCTCCGGAACCTGGCACAGAGCAGCCAAGGGGCCCAGACCACCATGTAAACCTCCCAGTCTTGCCAGGGGGCACTACTCACCTGCCGGCCCCATCCACCAGGCCCCAGACCCCTGTGCCCCAGCGTGGTTTGGACTGTGCACCCAGGCCTGAACAAGGCAGGATGGTGATTCAGGCTGGGCACACGCTGCCCTGAGCCTCTTCGACCATCAGGATCAGGGGCTACTTGGGGACAGAGACCCTGAGGATGCACAGATCCTTCCCTGTGGCACAGGTCACAGGATCAGAGTTCCTGTAATCACAGCTATTCCACGATTGCTTGGGCCCTGACCCTGGGGCAGGTACCATTTGTAACCTTGGTGAGAAAGCAGAGACCCTCCACCCCCCACACACACTACCCCAAGCCTGAGAGGCCCCAGGAATGAGCGCTATGCTCTTGGCTGGGTAATAATCAACTGAGGCCTCAGAGCCTGGGGTGGGAGGAGGGGGACATGGTGGGTGAGGGCCCAGGCCAGCAGCCGGCTCTAGAAACAAGGAAAGTCATCAGATCCTCCCACACTTCATCCCCCCCCACACACACACACCCTCACACCCACTCACTCATTTCACAAACAGAGAAGGCCAGCCAGGCCCAGGCAGAGGGAGATGGCCGTCCAGGACCTGGGGGAGCCAAGGCCTTTGACCAGAGGCCGCAAGCAGCGGGGTAAGGGAGGGAGGGCAGGACAGGCTGGCACTGAGAGCCACCCTGCGGCTCAGGGCTCGGATGACCGAGCAGGCAGATATCCTGGCCAAAGGGAACAAAAGCCCCCGACAGCACTCCCAGCTCCTGGTGCCCCGTGGCTGGTGTCCCAGAGCGTCCCGCTCGGAGCAGCGCCTCTGTCTCCCCTGCCCCCATCGGAGAGAAGGTGGTGGTGGGACTGGCAGTGGCGCTAGGAGCCCCCCATCACTGACCCCACCCACTCTCCCAGCTGTCTTCCTTCTCTCCTACCTCCCTGTGTCCAGAACTCCATCCGCCACAACCTGTCCCTGAACAAGGGCTTCATCAAGATGCCTCGTGAGAAGGACGAGCCAGGCAAGGGGGGCTTCTGGCGCATCGACCCCCAGTACGCCGAGCGGCTGCTGAGTGGGGCCTTGAAGAAGCGGCGGCTGCCCCCAGTCCACATCCACCCGGCCTTTGCCCGCCAGGCCGCGCCAGAGCCCAGCGCCGCCCCATGGGCCGGGCCACTGACCGTGAGCACCGAGGCCCAGCAGCTGCTGCGGGAGTTCGAGGAGGCCACTGGGGAGGCGGGTTGGGGTGCTGGCGAGGGCAGGCTGGGGCGTAAGCGTCAACAGCCGCTGCCCAAGCAGGAGGCCAAGGTCCCGCGGCCCTCCAGCCCCCTGCTGCTGACCCAGGAGGAGCAGGGTGAGCTGGAACCCCTCAAGGGCAACTTTGACTGGGAGGCCATCTTGGACGCTGGCACGCTGGACGGGGAGCTGGGCACGCTGGAGACCTCGGAGCTGATCCCGCCGCTGAGCCCTGCCTCACACGGGGACGTGGACCTCACCATCCATGGCCACCACATCGACTGCCCTGTTACCTGGGGGCCTCCAGCGGAGCAGGCTACCGACAGCCTGGACTTTGATGAGACCTTCCTGGCCACATCCTTCCTGGAGCACCCCTGGGACGAGAGCACCCGTAGCTCCCTGCCCCCCGAGCCCCTCTTTGAGGCCGGGGATGCCACACTGGCCTCTGACCTGCATGACTGGGCCAGCCTGGGCGCCTTCTTGTAAGAAGCCAGGCCCTGCCCCACCTCCAGACAGCACCGAAGTCTGGGCCCAGACTGCCCCCCTCCCCGCCAGTGCAGGCCCATGGACACCCTACCGCCCAGGCAGGGGCTGGGCCAGCTCGCCCCACCAGGCCACACGGCCCCCAGCCCAGGCCATCCTCAGATTCTAGTCCAGCAGGCTGAGAATTGGGGCCCAGGACCCAAATTGCTGCCTCCGCTCCCCAGCCCCCCATACACACAGTGTTTCATTGATCCACTTCTTCCCTGCCCCAGAGACACGCTAAGGGCCCTGCACTATGAGAGCTGCGGCTTGGAGGGGCCCTGGCCAAGCTGGAAACATCAGTACAGGGCCCGCCCCAGAACACCTTAGCTTCCAAGCTTCTCTCTCTCCTGCTCTCCTCCCCAGGTCTCTATCCAGAGCAAGTTCCCAGGTACAACCAATGCTGATTAGGTGACTGCAAATGAACACCCAAGAGGCCTCTCCTGGCAGTCTGTGAGGAGGAGCTAGGCGGAGGGGGGAAGAGAGAGGAGACAGAAAGGAGGCCGGGGTGCCGGGTGGAGCCAGGAGGTTTTCTAAGGCCTCTGGGATCTTCTGGCTTCATCCCTAGAGGTGGGGCAGAGGGTATGTGTCCCTAATCTTTGAGCCCAACTTGAGGCTGAGAGCAGCGGGGAGATGGGGATCTGGGGTTTCGGGGCTGGGGCAGCCAAGCTGCGGAGGGAAAGGGGACAGACAGACTAATGTAGTGAGTGTAGCTAGAGCTGAGGCTTAACTGGGAGGGACGCAGTGCTTGCTAGAACCACTGGGACCAGGAATGGGGGGATGGCCCATTGCCCTTGCTTGCACTCCTGCAGGGGAGTGTCTTGCTCCACCATAAACCCCCTGGGCTGCATCCCACATCCCCTCTCCTAACCCATCGGGCAATTTAACCTTTTTCATAGAAAGTGATTTACAATAAAAACATTTTTAAAAGTAAAGTTTTAAAAAGTCTCAAAATGGACCTGCTTGCAACTTTCTCTGGGGAAAAGCATGGGCCAGTTTTGGGGAGGCCACGGCCCAAGGGGGAATGGCTGGGAGGAAGATGGGGGGCACCAAAGGCCTGCAGAGTGTCCCCTGATGCACTCCTCATGATCTCTGGGTGCCCAGAGAGAAAGGGGCTGAGAGGCGGCCCTCGGGGGTCCCCTGCAGCCAGGGCCTCGGCACCTCTCTATGTGCAATGGGGAGACTGTACCCACAGCCCCGAGGAGCAGGCGGCAAAGGAGGCACAGCCCCCTCCCTGGCCCTGGGGACTCACTCACAAAGGCCGTTCTTGCCCAGGGCTCGGCTCACGTTCCCCACCTCGCCCAAGTTGAGGGCCTGCCCAGACTCACCTGCGGTCCTCGCCTGGGCCTGTCTCCAGCTCCTCCCTCCCTTGGTCCCTTCCTGAAGGGACAGGGTGTGAGGTCAGAGGGCCCCAGCCCCTGGGGCCCCACTTGCCACCCTGGGGTTCATTCACCCCGCCCAGGGCCTTCCCTCCAATGCAGGTTGGGGCTGAGGGAGGCCATCAGGGCAGACGGAAGACGGGGTGCCTAGACCCTACAGCTCCAGCCTGTGAGGAATCAACGTACCAGAGTTCTGATGGGGAAACTGAGGCACAGCAAATATGTGACACTCAGCAGGCACCTTTCCACCCCCTCACCCCAGCTTTGCCTGGAACCCATCTCTCCCCCGAGCCCGCACCTGGCCCCGCCAGCACGCCCTTGTGGTGCACAGCCCCTTCCCCCAGCACTCACGTGCACGTGCGCACAGACACACACACACACACACAAACGGGCACTGTCCTACACAATCCTGCCCAGCCTCCACGGGCCCCTTTCTCCTGAAGCCCCTTTCTTTCCTTGCACTGGAGGCTGGCTCCAGGGCAACCTGGCATTCCCCCGCCAACTTGCTGCTTTCCCTTGCTAATTACTCAAAATATTTCCGAAGGGTGCGCACACTGCAGGGCCAGGCGGGTTGGGGCCTTACAGAGCTCAGGAGGCAGCCCATCCCCTTCCCACTGCTTGCTGAGGAGGCTGCCCCAACCTCCCTCTGAGACTCCCTTCACCCCCTAAGCAACGACTCCCTCCCTCTCCCCACCACCCTCCGGCCTTCCTGCCCACGCTCCCCAGCACTGGGGGAACATGGGGGCTCCAGCCTCTCCACTGGTCCCCAGGCTCAGCCTCCAGCCCCCGACAAAAGGGGTACACCCTGGATTGACAGGTGGGGCCGGTCACTGTCCCTCCTCCTCACCCTCTGCCTGGGCCCATGCTGGGGGAAGAGGGGCAAGGTCAGGGGCTGGCAGAACTGCCTGCCAGGTAAGGAAAGGCTGAAGAAGCTTCTGGCTGTCAGGAAGAATCCCCAGGAGCTCCTGAAAATCCCTATGCTTGGGACTAGCGTCTCTGGGGCTGGGACCCAAACACTGGCACTTTTAAGGGTCCATGGATGCTGCCAACGAGCAGCCAAAGGTAAGAGGGGGCTCCGAAGCGGCCACAACACAGGGCTTCACACACCCTTTCAGCAGGCAGCGTTTGGGGGTTGGCGGTGGAGGGGGCGGGAAGCGTGAGTGGATCCTGTCCCTCCTATTCATCCCTGCCCCGGCCCTTGGCTGGGTGGCTTTTTGAAAAAACGTTCAGTGACTCCGTATTTATTTAGAGATTCGATGTAATCCCAGTCAATATATATTTTGCGCCCTTAACAGTAAGTTGCAGACAGGCTGCCCCATTAGCACTAGATACTTTAGTGTGTGTTTCCTTAGAACAAGGACACGCCTCCATAATCCCAGTACCACCATCACAATCAGGAAATGAACACTGACCTGGTAATCCCATGTAACCGCAGACCCCCTTCACGTCTTGCAGATCACCCCAGGAATGCTCCTCTCCATTCCAGCATCCCAATCCAGGACCCCATGTTGCACTGAGTTGTCCTTTCTCTTTTGCCCTGTGTGGCTTTGAGCCCATGACTCAAGCTCTCTGGGCAGGTTTCGCATTTCCTTTGATCTCCACTTTTGAGGTGAGAAGCCCTTCAGCCACTTCACCCTCAGGTGTGGTACAGTCCCGTCCCAAAGCAAGAAGCCAGCTTGCTGTCTCCTCACTTTCCACCTCTTCCCTATCCTCCCTCCCCCATGTATGGCCAGCCAGGAAAGGGATGAGGGGCAATGTTCAGGAACTCAGTGTTTGGGGACCCTCGCCGTCTGCCCACGGGACAGGCCACCCCCAGCTCCAGTGACGGGAAGGCCCCCGGGATGGGATTCCATGCTGGCCTGAAGCAAATGCGCCAGGCCTCCTGAAGAGCTGAGCTGAGGGCAGGAAACACTCTTCTCCCCGCCTCTGCCCCCCTCAACATACTGGGGACCCAGACTTGAAGAAGGAAGGTCATGTCCATGGTGTCCTCCCAGATCAGCACCGACACCGTCTCCTCCATGTCCGGCTCCTACATCGCCCCTGGCACGGAAGAGGACGGGGAGGCTCTCCCCTGCCCCCGGGCCGCCAGCAGGACCCCCTCAGAAGAAGGAGACGTAAGAGAGGAGCATGGGATCGCCCTCGCCTCTCTGCTCTGCTCTGTACTCGAGTCCCAAGGAGCTCAGTCCAGGGCCTGCCAGGGAGATCGGCAAAGCCCCCCAGTGCTCGGGAGGGGAGCCCTGGAAAACACGGTACCGGGTTGTTGAATCAAAGACTCCCTCAGATGTGATCTTCCATGTGGCACCACTTCTGTCCTGAGGACTTGGTTTGCGTTTGCTACCAGGCGAGCTGGGTAGGAGAGCCGGTGGCATCTGCACCTTGACTTTTGTTGCTCCTTTGCAGGTGACGCCAGCGGCGTCTCCAGACTGCAACTTTGCGGGCCTCCTCGCCACCGCTGAAGAGCAGGATGCAGAGGTAAGAGCAAGATGGACGCTGGTGCCCCTCCCCGGTCAGAGGGACTGCCGGCACTGGCACCGGATGCAAATAGGATGGGGGCTCTTCTGGAAGAAGCCTTCCAAGGTGGTGCACTTGGATCTGTTAGAGGCAGGGTGCAGAGCAGAGGGACTGTCCGGTTAGCAGAGGGCGCTGGTCTCAGCGTAATAGGCGTGGGGTGAGTTCCAGAGGGAAGTCTTCCAGGCCAGACTCTTGAGAGGGTGTTTGTCCTCCAATTCACTTAGTATTTACCTGGCACAGGCATCTCACATGTTCCTGGCACTGGGGGACACAAAGACCGAGTGACATGGCTTTTGCCTGCCCACACCCCCAATCCACCCATCCCACCCATCCCGGAGCTCCATCTGATGGAGGAATCAGAGTTATAACTCAGCGTGAGCAGTGCTCTGACGGAGGTGTGCCTGAAGTATATGGAATGCCCAGCTCCCAGTGGGGACTCTACAACTTTCTCTTGAGCCAGATGTTCTCAAAGGAGTATCTGGATGGGATTGGGGATCCTAAAGGGTTCCTGAAAGTTTTATGTTCTCACGGTTTGCTTTTTCATTTGACAACATTGATTTCCACCTGAGAGAAACAGTGTGAGCTAAACTATGACCAAGGCTGTTCCTGACAGTCCCAGGGTCCCTCTGTAAGGTGCCTCAGACCTGGTCCCTCTGGAACGTGCCTCAGACCTGGTCCCTACGGGCCGATCCTGCCTCGCCAAGCAAAATCTGCCTCTGCTGGGCCTCCCAGCCATCTCACACAGACAGGAAATGTATGGATACCAGGAGGGTGATTAGTTCTGTCTTCTGACCATCAGTAGGCTCATTTCACTGCTTTATGGACTCACAGTGCCTTCCTTCTGTCCTAGGGAAATGAGGTTCTAGAAGAAGAGGACGGATCACCCACACAAGAAGATGGTAAAAGACCTGGTCTTTTGCTCCCTTTTATTATATTTCTTTCCCGGGTATTCTCTGAAGGGTAGAGAAAGGGGCACTGGTGTGACTTGGTGGCACTGCTCAAGGGTGTGGCTTTGGGGAAAGGTTGTCTTCTTGATGGAATATCAAAGCAAGCAGGGTATCTGAGGACCTCAGCAGCCTTCCTGGCTCTTTCTGGGCCTCTGAGCCAAGGCTGCAGAAGACACATGGAGTTCTCCATCTACGTTGAGTAGATCCTGAAGCTTCTTGGGCAACTGCCATCACCTTCCTTCCTGCTTCAGCTTCTCAGCTGAGTCTCACAGAACTGCTCTAGCAGCCCCAAAGTTCAGCTGCAGCAGGAGAACAGCTTCCTCCCCTTGGGGGAACCGACTGTTAGGCAGTAGGTTTTCCTGCTTTAGTGAAGAAAACGGCTGATGTTACAGTAGCAGAAGGATCACAGCCCTGGCGGCACAGCAAAGGTGAGGTGAAGAGACGTTAGCAGCTCAGCGTACACTAGTGTTTGTAGGCTATTGGAACGAGTCTCTTTACCATCATTCAGGCCTCAAGTAGATATTTTTTTTAATTGGAAGAGTTGGTTTACAATGTTGTGTTAGTTTCTGCTGTACAGCAACGTGAATCAACTATACATATACATATATCCACTCTTTTTTTAGATTCTTTGCCCATATAGGCCATTACAGGGTACTGAGTAGAGTCCCCTGTGCTCTACAGCAGGTCCTTATTAGTTATCTATTTTATATATAGTAGTGTGTATATGTCAATCCCAATCTCCCAATGTATCCCTCCCCTCCCTTGCCCCCCGCCATAACCATAAGTTTGTTTTCTACACCTGTGACTCTATTTCTGTTTTGTAAATAAGGTCAATCATATCTTCAGTCGGAAGAATTTGGTTTCTAGTAAGCCGAGAAGCGAAGGAACGACCTACATATAGAGCAAGGAAGTGGCGGGGGGGGGGAGGGTAGGCGAGCTGGGAATCCCACCTGGGATTGTAGGACCAGGCGTCCCAGGAACCGGTGTCTCTTCCGTCTGCTCCTCTGAGGTGCCTCCACAGAAGGGCAACCTCCAGAGCAAACCTGGATCCCAGCCTGGATGCAGATGTCATGCTAGTCGCTTCTGCTTTGGGCATGGCAGTTGCTTGGGGGGTTGTGTGGTGTGCAGGAGGTGCGCATGTGCACATGACCACTCTCTCCTGGCCAAGTAGTGCCGGAGGAGGGGTGGTCGCCCAGGCTGTGCCTCTGCCGCACGTGCACGCCAACCAAGCCGGAGTTGGGCGCTACCTCTCCTCGGTTGATGTCTTCAGGGCGCAAGGCTCTGAGTTCTCCATTGTGATTGTCGTCCCCAGTAGAATATTTGCTTCTAAAAGGCACAGGGCAGTACGTGGTTTCCGCCTGACATTCCATATGTGGTTTCCACCTGACATGCTGTACACAGTAGATGTATGTTTCTTCCTCTCCCTTTCACCAAGGAAAAAAAACCGGGTGGGGGCTTGAAAAAATAACATCTAAAATTGTCCCCTTCCCATCTTACACGACTGTAGGTTTCTGGTCAGCCCCTTAAAACATCTTCAGAATAGAAAATTAAGTCTCAAAGAAAATAAATCATAATTTTGCAAGCAATGCGATTCTTTGATTTGAGGTGCAAAATTACGGGACCAAAGAGCTTTAATTGCCATTTTATGTATTAGTCATTTCGCAGAGCCTTGTGGTCATAAACACACCTCACGTGCACCGACAGACACAGGCCTGAGCCCGGGGTCACTTCCCCCGTGGCTCTCCTAGCTCTTCCAGCCTGGCTTAGGCTCTGCTCTGGGCCCGGGTCTGCGTGTCCGAATCCCACAGACCTCCCCAGGGTCTGATTTCCCTGGAACGAAGGCTGGAAAGGGGCCAGTTAAGGAAACAGAGCAGAACAGAGCGAGAACACAAACGTACCCACGCAGTTTCCTTTATTGTCCTCTCTCCCCACTTAATTATTGTCTTTTTTTTAACATATGATTTGATGTTTTTTGTCTCCATCCTTAAGATTTTTATTTTAAGGACAGCAAAGCAGAGAAAAACACAGCCAGGTCCTCTCTAACTGCCTTAACTCCGTTACAGGCCAGAGGACATTCGCATTTCTAGGTATGGAGTGTGACAATAACAATGACTTTGACATCGCCAGCATGAAAGCACTGGACAATAAGCTGTGCTCTGCGGTCTGCTTACCCGGTGAGTGGCAGTCTGCTGAACATGAACTTGGTGGGAGACGCTCCCCTGCTCGCACCCCTGCTCTCACCCTGGGACACCCATCTCCTGCCCTGCAGTTCCTGCAAGAAGGCATGGGCTTTGCTAAGGTGCTGGGAGCCAGTTGCTGAAAGGAAGTGAGGCAGCCTTGGGAGAGTCCTTGGGCAAAGAGCGACTCTGCTCTAAGCGAATCTATTTGGGCATGGAGAAAGGCACAAAAATACCTCCAAAGCCTTCCGATTTGACCTGACCGTGCCCACTCCATCATGATCTTGCAGATCCCATGGCAGGGGGCCTGGTCTTGTTTCCATCAACAGGCAGTTTAAGGCAGACACGGCCTCTGTGATAAGGTCTTGGAAAGAGAGCCTGAGCCCTTGAAAAGGGAACCTGTAGCCACTCAAAGGAGAGTGTTTAGTTAGGATCAGAGAGGAATTTCAATGCCAGCATTTTATAGACTAGCTCTGTGACCCAGTGAGCCCTGGGCTACCACCAGTTGCCTTGTGCTCCCTAGATTTGGATCCCAAAGGAACAATCAGGGGTCGAGGGTAACTCTTCTCCCTGGAGCCCTAACTCTATAAATTCAATCAGGGCCATCAACGTGCCCCTTATTCCTTCTCATGACACTAAACTGAATCCAGGATGAGTTCTCAGGAGGAGCCCACCTGTCAGTCACACTCTGGGCACTGATGTCTCTCTGCTCCATGCTCACCAAGGGCTTCACCAACCATGGCTCTAAAGCCACGTCTTGCCTGGTGGACTAGGTCCAAATTGCCCCTCCTTGGTTCACAGCAGAGACTGCCTTCATGTTGCGTGGTCTGTAATCTCTTAAACATGCCCTGGACATGTTTAAGCTTCAGGACAGCCAGGTCCCGTCATGGGTCCATTGCTTTACTCTCTTTGCAACATGGTTACAGGTGCTGGAGGGACACAAACTCCTGTGGTTGCCACTCTCCATCAGCTTGCAGAAGACCCATGTACTCACCCCTCTGGCCCCATGCAGGCTTGTGGTGGAGGAAGCCGTAATCCCCAGAGACGCCTCCCACAGCCTTCCCAGGGGCTCTCCGGTCCCTTCCCACTTAGCGTTGACCCAGCCAGGCTTGGGCCAGAGTGGCTGAGGTCCAGGGTACACTTCACTTCCTGCCTTCCCACTCTTTACCTGGCTTCTGTCTGTCCATTTGTTTCTCATGTCTTTTTGCCAAATGTACGTCTGTCTGTCCAGTTTGTTTATTTTGAAACTCATTTAGGTTACCCAGACTTCGTGTGAAAGTTCATGTTCACCCACACCCAACCCCAAGCTTGCTGGGCGCACGCACATCCGAGGGGCCCTCGCTGAGGCTTCCGTTCCTAACTGGCAAGAGCCTGTATTTAATATGCTGAAATTTTCCAGGAAAAATAAATATTTGTGAGACTAGATTAATCCCTGTTCCACAAAAGCGGGGATGCTTCTGTGGCAAAGGTTACAGGCAGGATTTGTTTTGGTCACTAGTTGGGGAAGATGCCATCTCTGCCCTCATTCCGCCCTGAGTCTGTGGCAGCTGTGCCGGCCAGCCGCTCACTGGGCTTCAAGAGAGGAATCTAGGCTCCTGCCTCCCCGCAGTGGCTCCTCACCAACCCCCGTGTTTGGCAGAGAGAGCTCCTGGGAATTGTTTTAGCCTCCCATGCTGGTGGAAACTGACCCCAGGCCTTGTGCTTCCTCCTCTCCCTAACTCCTTCGGGCCAACCTGCTGGTGGATGTTTATTCCACTCTGGGATTGCGGCAGGAGAGCGAGGCCTGGAAGGAAAACAATGCCTGGGCTTCTTTACGGTGATCTCGGGAGCCAGCCTTTCTCAGATTAAACTGGCTTCACCGTTCAGGCCAGACATGAAACCGAATGACAGTGGCGCCTGCCGGGAGAGGGAGTTGAGGGTCGCATCGTAGCCTCACCCTGAGGTCTCAAGGGCTCTTACGGGAGAAGGAAAGTGCATCTGCTCTCTTGGTAAAATGTTTCTCGGGTTCTGCTGTTAGCGTCACACTGGTAGTAAAGAGCTGGGGAACTCTCTGGAAGAATCTGTCAGGTTAATGTCAGGTTAATGACAGGAGCATCCACTGTGGTAGGTCCCATGGAATCAACAGACCTCACCACGCTCAGCTGTAAGTTCAAAGGTCCTTCCTATGACTGAGGTGCCTCAGGCTGGCTTGGCCATCAGGACAGCTTCTCAGGCACTTGGTCTCCCTCTCCACACTGTTTCCCTCCCCACACGGATGCCACTCGCCTCACGGAGCGCCCACAAGGAGGGAGCCCGGGGAGCACCCCATGGTCCACCCTCCCCAGGCCCACAGGTGCTCTGCCAGGAGCCCCAGCTCGCGGCAAGGATGGCTCAGGTCCCCATCCTCGCTGCTCTCATCACCCTTGTGGGAGTGATGTTGAGAAAGCACCTGTGTCATTCCAGCACCTCTTCCGCTAAGAAGCCTGTGGGTCTTCTTTGGCCCCGAGACCAAGGTGGGGGGGCGATGGTATGTTCTGAGATTGTTCTGCAAGGTTCTCAAAGGGAGGAAATCTGAGTTGACCATTGTAGGTGATGAGCTGACTATAATCGCGAGGCCATGCTCGGTAGATGGGGCCCCAAGGAACCTGATGGAGTATCACACAGGCGTCAGGATAGTGGCCAGGGGACCAGTGACAATTCTGTGAAAAGGCTCTGGGTGGTGTGATGGGAAAAAGCAAAGATAATTTGAGTTTATTAGTGGAAATACAAATGTTTTTGTTTTGTTTTGTTTTGTTTTTTGTGGTACGCGTGCCTCCCACTGTTGTGGCCTCTCCCGTTGCGGAGCACAGGCTCCGGACGCGCAGGCTCAGCGGCCATGGCTCACGGGCCCAGCCGCTCCGTGGCATTTGGGATTTTCCCGGACCAGGGCACAAACCCTTGTCCTCTGCATCGGCAGGGAGACTCTCAACCACTGCGCCATCAGGGAAGCCCGATACAGATGTTTTTAAATGATGGCATTGGACAGGAGTGGGCATACCGATGAAATCTAAAAGTACTTATGGAGGGAATTCCCTGGCCGCCCAGTGGTTAGGACTCAGCACTTTCACTTCAGTGGCCTGGTTCAATCCCTGGTCGGAGAACTAAGATCTTCCAAGCCACTGTGCAGCCAAAAAAAGAAAAGTACTTATGGAGACCTGAAATAACCCAAGACTAAGACGCCACTAGGAAGGGTTATGCTTCGCAGATACTAAGGAAAAATCGGAATTAACTTTCTCTTTTCTTGGAGAGAAACTCTACAAGATGGTGGAACTGTTACAGATCTTAAATTTAATTAGTGGCTGGGTAGAGGCAGGAAAGAGGTGTGTGGAATCCCCCTAGATGTGCTCCCCAAATCTGCCTCTAGAGGTCTCTTCACTCCCCCGTTTCTGAGCCTGAGGAGGGAATTAAGTGGGAACCACCTTTCTCTACCTCCCGTGAAGGATTTTGAATCTCCAGGCTCCCTTTTCTGGCTGAGGGCTGGACAGAATGGTAGCACTCGCTCAGGAAGTCCTCCTGCGCCTTCCAGGCTTACCTTCTGCATCCAGGATGCACGGAGCAGCAGGGTTTCGCCGAGGGTCTGGCAGAAGCCTTTTTAGAGGAAAGAGCACCACCGACTGTACCAAGAAGCTGGGGAGATCAGAGACTTCAGGTCTGAGTCTTCAGGCTGTTTCAGAAGGAGCCAGTTTTCAGCCCTGGCTCAGAATCTGGACCGGTGGTGTTTGTAGCAAGGACTCAAGAATTCAGAGCCAGGCAGCCTGGCAGCCAGTGGTGGTGGCGGCGAGGCTGCGGCAGTGTTTTGATTTCACTTTGTTTCTGTGTGTGTGCGTGCGTGTGTGTGTGTGTGTGTGTGTGTGTGTGTCTTCTCTCCTGTTTACCATTTGCTTTTGGTCTTTCGTACCAAACAGCCGCAGTTCCGGAGTCCTGCCCATTAAACACAGAGGAATAAGTATGAGATCTACCAAATTATATAAAATGAAGGAACAACTTATTTCATCTGGGGGTTCCTAACTGAAAAGGGCAATCTTGCCTGCTCTTCATCCTGTCACCCTTAGAGCGGTAAAGCACTGTGGACCCATGTGCCGGACTCCGGTAACCCCAGGGAGTACAGATCCCCGCATTCCGTCTGGCTGTGAGAGATACCTAAACATTTCCTGTCCCACTCACTCCCCTTCCCCTGGGGTCCACCTCCACAAGACTATTATTAGAGCCTTAGGGCGGATTAGCACACCAGGACATTTATGGGTATACACAATTTATACCCGCTGAATCCTAGTGTTTCTGCCATTAAAGGGTTTCGTGTCTTGGGCTGGCCTAACCTGAAGCTGACCCCAGACATTTGTGAGTGGCCTCCCTCAAATGTGACGCAGTGAGCCTCACGCCCACCCTCCAGGGTCAGCCGGCTCCGTCCACGAACTGAGCCCTCTGAAGGGCATGGCTCTCGGCTCTGCCCTGGAGGAGATCACCGTGTGCTGGAGGATCCAGCAATTTCCACACAGCATGAGAAATGGGGTGGTGGTACGGGCCAGTGGGGGAGCACTTCGGAGCACGCTGGACCCCATCTGGCTTCAGGGGGCGCCTTCTGGGGGCAGGTGCTGGAAGAGGCAGCTCAGCAGTCCTCGGCCAGAGAATGGAAGGCTTTCCCCCAACTCAGGGGGTTAGGGCTTCATCCTCTCCCTTCAGAAGGGGCATCTCGCTGCACTGGGGGGACTGAATCAGATGGAGTCAGTCTGTGGGCTGGGAGGACGACTTCGGGGAGATGAGTGTAGCCTGAACAAGGCCTGGGGGGGCGGATGGTTGTCGCGCACATTCTGTGAGTCAGGCGCCCTGCTCACCACTCTTCCATGTCACCTCGCTTAGTCTCACGGCATCCCTAGGGAGTAAGTACTTGTCTCCCATCTGATGGATGGGAAAACCAGGGCTCCAAGTACAGTGACCTGCCCAAGGTCACACAGTCAGTACGTTACAAGCTGGGGCTGTATCCCGGTTTTCTGACTACAGATTTAGACCTTACTAGAGCTTGAACAAGCAGGAGGTCAGGATGGATTGGATACAGAGCATGAAGGAGAGAGAAGCACCAAGAGTGGGTTTCCAGCATGGGCAGCGGGTGCTTCTCGTGCAGGAACTGCAGGACAAGGGGGGAAGATGATGAGTTTCGTGGATGGTACCCGGGGGACCCCAAAGCTCTGGAGCTAATGTCTCCTGGGGTTGGTGGCACCAGCTGATAGCAACTCTCGGTGGGCTGTTCGGGTGCAGAAGGAGAGGAACAGCTGTCACTCTGTTCTCTGCCATGCCATTTGGTCCCTGGCACCCTGCTGGGCAGCCAGTCCCTTCCTGCCCCACCCTGGCCCCCACAGCAAACACTAACTCTGAGCCCAAATTAACACACTCTTCTCCCTCCCCTTCACCTCCTCCTGCTCTCGTGAAAGTCTCAGCCAGACTCAGTTTCTTTTCCTGGTCCGCTGTAACACTTAGGCAAACTTCAAGACCAAATAAAGATACAAAGGTGGATCCTACGGCAAGCTCACAAAACAAGGACCATCCTGCATGTCCCTCCATCAGTGGGCCACAGTGGCCATGACTGTCCCTCGCCCAGTGGACGCCACTGCTCCCAAGTTTCACGTGCTGTGGTTTGCACCCTGTGGGAGTTCCAGCTAATGCGCATCTTGCCAGCTTTCGTGCCAAACTCCCGGACTGTCCTGCCAGAGACACCATCTGCACCAAACCAAAGGTCCGGTAACCTTCCTTTCCTCTTCTCAGGTGCCTGGCAGGCTGACGACAACGTGCTCAGTCGTCGGAACACGCAGCGCAGACGCTCATCTTCTGGCAGGCTGGGGGACCCCGAGAACAGGCTCTGCGTGTGGGATCCTTTGGCCATCTGAGAGCCTTAGCCCCTGTACCAGGGCTCTCCTCCCGTTCTCACATCCCATCCTGGCCTCATGGCACCACTGACCTCCTGGGCATCCTCAGCAAGACACACGGAGACTTTTTAGACCCACGTGAAAGCTGGATGCTGAGGGCACCTGACCCTTCTCCCAGACTCATCTTCTTCCGCAACCGTGATCCTTCCCCTCTCAGAAGGGACTGGAAACCTCTTTTCTCCTTGTCGGCTAAAGTCACTCGAACTGCAGCTCATGAGACCCTTTGCAGAGAGTCTCTGGAATGTTTCCACTGTATCTTGATCTTCAGGTGGAGCTGTGGTCTACAGACTGGTTATTTCTTGCGCATCTTTTTTTTTTTTTTTTCTCCTGAGGAGGTAGACCAAGAAGACTCAAGAGTTTGGGTGACTTCATTACAAACACCCATCTGGCATTTTCTAGTCTCTGGGACATCATAACCAATCTGAGACCTGCAGATTGGGGTGGCGTTGGGGGATGACTCCTGTGAGAAGGGAAAGCCATATTGCACTGTAAGTGGGGTTTCCCTCAAAATGCATTAGGAGCTCCTCTCTCAAGGACAAGAAGCAGTGGCAACCACCAGAAGGTTGGTTGGGAAAACAGTTCTTGCTTCTGGTAGCAGAGGCTATGCCTCGTGTGTCTGCTTAGGAAGGAGGCCTTGAATCTGAGAACCCCTCAGTTACATGATGACCTACCGGGGAGTTCTTTATGATCAGGTGCACTCAGGAAGGCCTGGGGCTCCATCCTAAGGTGACACTGCAAAGGCATTTTTGACCCCCTCGATGTACCAGGCACTTGTTAGGGACTGTCGTATATTATCACGTTTCATCACTACCGCCCTGTCAGGTGGCATTCTTACCCCTGCTGCCCCCGTCTCCACCCCGCTTTTCTGAAAGAGTTGAAGAAAGAAGCTGAGAGAGGGGTGGACCGGTGGTTCTCATTTGGTGCCCAGGAACCCCAAAGGAGGTTGGGGGAAGGGCTGAGCTGGGGTCAGTGGTGGTCTGGGAGGCTCCCCACCCCACCGGTTTTCCTCCCCTGTCCTCCAGATCAGCTGAGCCTGATGGGGGGAGCCGGAGGTACTGCCTTCCATAGGCTCATCAGAGATTTAGAGATATTGTTCAAATCACATGTGCACCCCACCTCACTCTGCTGTAGGGCATATAAATAACAGCCTGAAACAGCAAGACCGTAAGCTGTTGGCTGTTCGTCCCTCAACACTAGTGTTATCAATGGATTCCTCATAGCTCTCTGATAGATGCATTGTCTGCTGGCTTTTGGAAGAGGTGGTTATTTAGTGGAGCATGAGATTGAGAAGCAAAGTGGGATCCAACAGTTTGTGAGGCTGAGATATGACAGAGCCCTAGGCTATGCCCACCATGATGGCCTGAATTAGTAGTTGGAATTGTTGCCCTAGAAGAGCTTTTCAGGGTCCTTCCCAAGGCCTCAAAGAGAGCCCAGTGCCGGGGAATGTTTTGCACCTCCTGTGTGGCTGCTTTGCGCCACCAGGTGCCTGGTGACCCTCACTGCCTGGTGGTTGTGGTTCACAGCCTGCCCTGGGGGTGGGCAGGGGGAGGCCTGTGGTCTTGACAGACACTACATGAGCCAAGCCTGAATCTCAGCTTCCGCCTTGAGTTCCCGTGTCCACCCGCTCTGAAATCCTGCAGTGGGCTCTGCTGTTTCAGGCCCCATTTAATGTCCTTCATTTCCCCGAAATATTCTTACAGACCCTTTCATATTGAAGATTCGAGCAATAACCACACTTCCTGATCTCCTTGAAGTCTGAGTCCCAGAAGCACTAGGGAAGGGGGTGCTCCCTTAGCCTGGGGTGGTGGCATACAGATCCACCTCGTCTCCCGACAGGTAGTATTCAGAGTGTGGTGTTACCTGAGATGAAGGAGATGCAGGTAAACAGTTGCCACAGTGGCCAGGAACCCTAAGAGGAAGCCATTGCCTTCACCCTTTCTGGAGGGTCTGTCTTCTCCCAGGAAGAGGCTCAGAGAGATTCCTCAAGGCCTTGGTTCCATAACCAAGACATACCCGGGTGAGAAGTGGCCCTTCACTCCTGTTTCTCAGACAGTTCCTGCTCTCTCCCCCATCCCCTCACCTCTTTGCCCTCATTTAGCTCTTTGGCGAGCAGAAATATCCCATCCAAAAGGGCTGGGATCAGGGAACAGGGCACAGAGCCTGGTCGGGGAACAGGACAGCCGCCCCAGTCATCATCTGGAGATGGTCATGTTGTTAGCAGTTGACCCACAGAGAATATGACGGGGCCTGGTTTCTCACACAAGGACACAGACTAACCGGAGGCCTGGGGCTCCTTCCTGCCACACTCAGGTCGGAGCTCACCTATCAGCTCACTTCCGGGTGGTGTGGTGATCCCAGCCTTCTCACAGAGCCCTTTTTCCTTCTCCTCCCCAGTCCCATCCCACCAGAGGTCATGCCCACGCTGGGGCATCTCCTGGGCACGGACCCACACACGTTAAGCCATCTCACCTGGGGAGGGTTTGTGTCCTGTTCACCTGACCTTGGCATGCTGCTTGCTCACTTTGCTTTAGGATCTGCACACCTAGTGTGTGTAAGTATGTGTGTACTGTTGTGCCATCTGTGTACCCCTCACTCCCTGGAGTACACTCATGGGCACACTACAGTGGGGACGTCAAGGATGCAATATTTATGGATTGCTGCATGATTTTTAAAAATGAATAAAACTGTTCACAAGGGAAGAAGAGCTGTTAACTGCGCAGTTGGCTTATTTGTGAAAGTTTCTGTGCGACTTTCTCCAGCACGTCTTTAATACTTTGACTCAAAACAAGCTGGACATGGAGGAGTGAGAGGGCAAGGGGTAGAGGGAAAGACATGTTTCTGCGTGGAAGCTGGTGTACCATCCCCTGGGCACAGCTCCTGCGCAGAGGCCTGATAAGGAGCCCTCTCCTCCACCCCCCCACACCGAACCCCACCCCCTTCAACCGGAGAATTTCCAACTGCAGCTCCTCAATAATTGAAGAGCAGGAAAGCTGGTGACTGGAGGTAGGCTGGGGGAAGGGAGGAGGAAAGACCACAGTCCACCGTTAGTCCGTCACTTAAAGGTTGGTGAAATTAATGAACCCAGTAGAAGAATTTGGCAAGTCCATGGCTTTCCTGGGTTTCACCCACCGGCTCTGTTTCCTCGGCTATCTGGAAAGGAGGGAGAGCACTTCCGAAGAAGCCTCTGGAATGTCAGCTTCTGGGAATCTTGCTGAGGACGGGGCGGGGAGGGAGCGCTTACCGGGAAACACTGGATTACCCTAGCCACCTTGGGGTGTCTGAGACCAGGGCTGCGGTTTCTGCGGACCTGAACGGCAGGTGGCATCGGAGAGTCAGACCTGCTTGCGGGCACCAAGACGACACTCGGTCGAGAGACCGGGGCAGGCCGCAGAAACGTAGGAATTGCCACTCGCAGCCCAGAGGAGAGGAAAGGAAAGCCCCAAGCATGCCCCCAGCCCTGGCCCCCGCGCCACGGGCTGCGTCCCAGGAGCCGTCGCCACCTCTGAGCAGCCCATATGGGAAGGAGGTGGGGCGGAGTACGGATCGCGCCGCGAACTGCTCGCCGAGGGCCCCGGGGCCTCTGCGGGAGCGCCGAGCCGCGCGCCTCTCCGAGCCCTGCGCGGGGCCCTCGGGCGGAAATGCGCGGAGCCGGGACGCGGTGGCGGGTAGGGGGCTGGGTCGCGCGCGGGAGAGGGCGGCCGGACGGAGTTGGAAGAGAGTTACCGCGTGAGAGAGCGGTTAAGAGCCTGCGGTCTCTTTGGAGACGCCCTGGCCAATGGCAGAAGCGGAAGCTGTTTATATGGGCGGGGCGTCGCCACGGCAGCAGGAGACGCCTTGCGAGCGGCTACTGAGTGCTGGTCCCTGGCCGCTGGCTTTCAGACAGGCGCCGGCGGGCGTGAGTGCCGACGAGGATTGCTGGCTGTGCCCTGGAGCTGGGAGCAGAGAGCCGCGGTGAGGGTGGGCAGTGGGAGGAATTTCTTTGAGAACCTTCCTTTGGCCCGGGCTGCGCTCTGAGCCAGGTAAGGGACGGGGAGGGCTGCAGGCCGTGGGAAGGGAGGGCGTCAGTACCAGCCCGCTCTGCCATCCGTCCCCGACGGAAGTGGTGGGCCCGGGGACTGACATCAGAGGCGTTTGGGGGACACTCACTTCCTGCCCCCTTATAACTCTCTGTATTGTTTCCTTCCTTCCCCTTGATCCCCATCCTAATATCCCTTTTCAAAGATCAGACGACCTCCCCTGCCCCCCGACCCGTCGTACTGCCCTCCTGGACTCTCTCGCCCCATTTCCATTGGTTGTGGACGGAGAGAGGGGGGTTAATTCCCCGCTTTGAGGGAGAAAGGGGTGGCCTCGCATGCCCCTACACTATTCCCTCGTTTGGCTAATTAAGTCTCCTCTAAAAATCCAAGAGGAAAAGAGCGAGGCGAACCCCGTGTGGGTCGGACCCCCGGGCACACCTTCTGTTTCCCAGACCTCGGCAGTAAAAGATCCTCCCCAGCTGCAGGAAGGATTTTAGTAAGAGCTTCCCCCCTCACCCACACTCTCCCCTCGGGGGTGGGGAAAGAGGGCTCAGTTCCCGCTCTGGTCCCCGCAGGCACCACATTCCGTTTGGAGGAGGCTACCCCCGGATCGCGGGATGGAAGCCCGCTTCCGGGAGGCTGCGTAACCGAAGCCGCGGGAGTCAGCGGGCCGGAGAGCTCGGCGGCCACCCTCGGCTCGGCTCGTGGATGTTGACAGCCCCCTCGGAGAGTCCCCGCACATATGGCGGAGAGCTGGCTACGCGTCTCGGGAGCAGGGGCAGCGGAGGAGGCCGGACCGGAAGGCGGCCTGGAGGAGTCCAACGCCCTGAATGACAGCCTGACCAGCCTGCAGTGGCTGCAGGAATTCTCCATTCTCAACGCCGAGCTCCCCGCCCTGCCTTCGGGGGACAGCGACCCCCACGGCTCCCACGAGCTGTCAGGCTCGGCCGACCTGGGGTCTCCCCTGGCAGCGGACCCCACTGGGCTGGGGCAGCTGCACACGCCTGGCAAGCCCACGTCCTCGTGCACGTCGCGGAGTGCCCCCTCCGGGCTGCAGGCCTCGCCTCCCGACGACGTGGACTACGCCACCAACCCGCACGTGAAGCCAACCTACTCGTATGCCACGCTCATCTGCATGGCCATGCAGGCCAGCAAGGCCACCAAGATCACCCTGTCGGCCATCTACAAATGGATCACGGACAACTTCTGCTACTTCCGCCACGCTGATCCCACCTGGCAGGTAGGGAGGCACTCCCTCCCTCCCTCCCCATGCCCGCGCAGACTGGACTCACATGACAGGTCCGCAGGCCAAGTAGGCGCGGTACGGCCAGGGCCCCGAGAGAGGAAGGCCGTCCAGGAAGGACCTCAAGGGAGCCCAGTGCTTGGACTCCTGCCCCTTTGACTTCAGAGATGGAGGAGTGAGGATGTTCAGAGGGCTGCAGGGGTGCCGACATAGAGGTTCAAGTGGAAAGAATTTGTCACTCATCCGGCAGGCTCAGCCCAAAGACCAGGGCTGAACTATGCGTGGACACAGCCCCCCAGGGTAGGTTGATGGACTGAGGGACACACTTTTGTCCCAAGTCCTGGAATTCCTCGACACTACCCTCCTCAAGGTCAGTTTGTCAGGGCGTGACTGCAAGCAGAGCATCGTTCCTGCCAGGCTCCCGATCCTGCCTGGTTTCAGTTGGCTGGAGGTGGTCTGGGATGGTTGAGGGGCGTGCTGCGGGGTGTGAAGGCCATCTGTGTCCCAGTGCAAGGGCTACGGGGCCTTCCGAAAGCTGCTGTGCCATCCCCCACCCCAAGCCCTCCCTAGTTTCCTGCCTTCACTCCTCCCCCTCTTCTCATCAACCTCCCTGGGGGGACAATTACCTCAGCCACGTGCTTTCCACAGGGGCTCTTTCCTCCCACACTGGCTTCATGTTCCAAGTCTCCGGAACCTGGCACAGAGCAGCCAAGGGACCCAGGCCACCATGTAAACCTCCCAGTCTTGCCAGGGGGCACTACTCGCCTGCCGGCCCCACCCACCAGGCCCCAGACCCCTGTGCCCCAGCGTGGTTTGGACTGTGCACCCAGGCATGAACAAGGCAGGATGGTGATTCAGGCTGGACACACACTGCCCTGAGCCTCTTCGACCATCAGGATCAGGGGCTACTTGGGGACAGAGACCCTGAGGATGCACAGATCCTTCCCTTTGGCACAGATCACAGGATCAAAGTTCCTGTGATCACAGCTATTCCACGTTTGCTTGGGCCCTGATGCTGGGGCAGGTACCATTTGTAATCTTGGTGAGAAAGCAGAGACCCTCCACCACTCCCCACCCTACCCCAAGCCCGAGAGGCCCCAGGAATGAGCGCTATGCTCTTGGCTGGGTAATAATCAACTGAGGCCTCAGAGCCTGGGGTGGGAGGAGGGGGACATGGTGGGTGAGGGCCCAGGCCAGCAGCCGGCTCTACAAACAAGGAAAGTCATCAGATCCTCCCACACTACATACACCCCCCACACACACTCCCTCACACCCACTCACTCATTTCACAAACAGAGAAGGCCAGTCAGGCCCAGGCAGAGGGAGATGGCCGTCCAGGACCTGCGGGAGCCAAGGCCTTTGACCAGAGGCCGCAAGCGGCGGGGTAAGGGAGGGATGGCAGGACAGGCTGGCACTGAGAGCCACCCTGCGGCTCAGGGCTCGGATGACCGAGCAGGCAGATATCCTGGCCAAAGGGAACAAAAGCCCCCGACACCACTCCAAGCTCCTGGTGCCACATGGCTGGTGTCCCAGAGCCTCGCAGTCACAGCAGCGTCTCTGTGTCCCTGCCCCCATTAGAGAGAAGGTAGTGGTGGGACTGGCAATGGCGCTAGGAGCCCCCCATCACTGACCGCACCCACTCACCCAGCTGTCTTCCTTCTCTCCTATCTCCCTGTGTCCAGAACTCCATCCACCAAAACCTGTCCCTGAAGAAGGGCTTCATCAAGGTGCCTCGGGATAAGGACGAGCCAGGCAAGGGGGGCTTCTGTCGCACTGACCCCCAGTATGCCGAGCGGCTGCTGAGTGGGGCCCTGAAGAAGCGGCGGCTGCTCCCAGTCCACATCCACACGGCCTTTGCCCGCCAGGCCGCGCCGGTGCCCGGCGCCGCCCCATGGGCCGGGCCACTGACCGTGAACACCGAGGCCCAGCAGCTACTGCGGGAGTTCAAGGAGGCCACTGGGGAGGCGGGCTGGGGTGCAGGCGAGGGCAGGCTGGGCTGTAAGCATAAATAGCCGCTGCCCAAGCAGGTGGCCAAAGTGCCGCGGTCCTCCAGCCCCCTGCTGCAGACTCACGAGGAGCAGGGTGAGCTGGAACCCCTCAAGGGCAACTTTGACTGGGAGGCTATCTTGGACGCTGGCACGGTGGACGGGGAGCTGGGCACGCTGGAGACCTCGGAGCTGATCCCGCCGCTGAGCCCTGCCTCACACGGGGACGTGGACCTCACCATCCATGGCCACCACATCGACTGCCCTGTTACCTGGGGGCCTCTAGTGGAGCAGGCTGCCGACAGCCTGGACTTTGATGAGACCTTCCTGGCCACATCCTTCCTGGAGCACCCCTTGGACGAGAGCACCTGTAGCTCCCTGCCCCCCGAGCTCCTCTTTGAGGCCGGGGATGCCACACTGGCCTCTGACCTGCATGACTGGGCCAGCCTGGGCGCCTTCTTGTAAGAAGCCAGGCCCTGCCCCACCTCCAGACAGCACCGAAATCTTGGCCCAGACTGCCCCCCTCCCCGCCAGTGCAGGCCCATGGACACCCTACTGCCCAGGCAGGGGCTGGGCCAGCTCACCCCACCAGGCCACACGGCCCCCAGCCCTGGCCATCCTCAGATTCTAGTCCAGCAGGCTGAGAATTGGGGCCCAGGACCCAAATTGCTGCCTCCGCTCCCCAGCCCCCCATACACACAGTGTTTCATTGATCCACTTCTTCCCTGCCCCAGAGACACGCTAAGGGCCCTGCACTATGAGAGCTGCGGCTTGGAGGGGCCCTGGCCAAGGTGGAAACATCAGTACAGCGCCTGCCCCAGAACATCTTAGCTTCGAAACTTCTCTCTCTCCAGTTCTCCTCCTGAGGTCTCTATCCAGAGCAAGTTCCCAGGTACAACAAATGCTGAGTAGGTGACTGCAAATTAACACCCTAGAGGCCTCTCCCAGCAGAGCTTCCCTGGGGCTGTGGCCAGCAGTCTGTGAGGCGGAGCTAGGGGGGAAGAGAGAGGAGACAGAAAGGAGGCCGGGGTGCCGGGTGGAGCCAGGAGATTTTCTAAGGCCTCTGGGATCTTCTGGCTTCATCCCTAGAGGTGGGGCAGAGGGTATGTGTCCCTAATCTTTGAGCCCAACTGGAGGCTGAGTGTAGCGGGGAGTTGGGGATCTGGGGGTTAGGGCCTGGGGCAGCCAAGCTGCAGAGGGAAAGGGGACAGACAGACTAATGTAGTGAGTGTAGCTACAGCTGAGGCTTAACTGGGAGGGACGCAGTGCTTGCTAGAACCACTGGGACCAGGAAGGGGGGATGGCCCCGTGTCCTTGCTTGCACTCCTGCGGGGGCGTGTCTTGCTCCACCTGAGGCTTCCTCCATGGTTGCAGAAGTTTCAGCTTCTCCAAAGGACTCTGAAAGCTGAGCTGGGGTCTCCTGCTGGCTTGTGGCAGGTATAACTTCTTCTCCAGGATTCTCTGGATACTGAGCTGGGGTCTCCTCTTTTACTGAAGGTTTATTATGTGTACCGGCTTCTGGAGATTGGGCTGGAGCCTCCTGTTGAACTGGCAAAGGTTCCACCTCCTCAGATGGCTGTGAAGGCAGCGTGCGGGCCTCATGCTGGGTTGTAGAAAATTCTGCATTAGTAAGGGGCACTGAGGGCTGAGCTGAAGGCTTGTGCTGATTTGGACAAGGTCCCACCTCTGGAGTGGGTTCTTCTGTGATGGTAAGCTCCACATCTGCAGGTTTGACAGCGACACTGGATAACTTTGAATGCTGAGCATGAGAGTGACTTGGAAGTGAAACTGTCATTTCATGATGCTCTGGAGGTTGAGCTGGCTGTTCCTGTTGAGTTGGAGAAGGTTCCACCTCCCCTGAAGAAGGCTCTGGAGGCTGAGCTGGTTGCTCCTGCAGGGTTGCAGAAGGTCCTATCTCCGGAGGAGACACAGCTGGGATCTCCTGCTGGGTTGGAGAAGATTCTGCCTCATTAGGAGGCTCTAGAGACGGAGCTGAGGCTTCCTCCTGGGTTGCAGAAGTTTCAGCTTCTCCAAAAGACTCTGAAAGCTGAGCTGGGGTCTCCTGCTGGGTTGCTGCTTTCACCTCCTCAGGAGGCTCTGTAGGTTCAGAAGGCTGAGTCAGTTGTTCCTGTTCACTTGGAGAAGGCTCAGCTTCCACAAGAGGCTCTGGAGGCTGACCTGTGCGCTCCTGCTGGGTTGGAGAAGGTTCAACTTCCCCAGGAGGCTCAGAAGGCTGAGCTGGCTGCTACTGCTCCCTTGAAGTCTCATCCTCTCCAGGAGGCTCTGGAGGCCTAGCTGTGGTCTCTTGTTGGGTTGTAGAAGATTCTGTCTCCTCAGGATGCCCAAGAGGTGGAGCCAGGGCTTCCTGCTGAGCTGCAGAAACTCAGCTTCCGTAGTGGCCTCTGGATTGATGGTGAATTCCAAATCCAGAGGTTGAAGTGGAACACTGGGCAAGTTTGAAGGAGCGTGACGCTGAACGCCAGGTAGAGATGCTACCTCATCAGTCACTGGAATTTTAAGTACATACTCAGTAGGGAAAGCTGGAGACTCACTTGGGGCCTCTTGATGGAGTAGAGAAGGATCAATTTCCTCAGGGCGCTCTGGAGGCTGACAAGGGGTCTCCTCCTGGACTGGAGGAGGTTCAACCTCTTTAGTGACCTGTGGATTTATGGGAAGTGCCAGAGCCAGAGATTTAACAGTGACATTGTACAAGTGTGACTGCTGAGCTTCATTTACCCCATGATGTGCTTCTAGTCGAACTACAACCTCCTTAAGTGTCTCCAAAGGCCGGGCGAGGGCCTCCTGAGGACTTGAAGTTTCTAGCTCCTCAGGGGCCTCTGAAGGCTGAGATGGAGCCTCCTGCGGAAGTGGAGGTGGTTCTACCTCTTCAGTGGGCTCTGCATGCTGAGCCTGGGCCTCTGCCTGGGGTGAAAAAGATTCAACGTCCTCAGGGGTCTGTGGATGCTGAGCAGGGCCCTCCTGCTGGGTAAAGATTCAGCCTCCTCAGTGAGCTCTGGATGACGAGTTTGGGCCTCCTGCTGGGATGCAGAAATATCTCATCCTCATCAGAAGACTCCCTGTCGTGTAGCTTTTGGGCCATGTGTTCCTTGCGTGTGGCGCTGAGAGGCCTATACATATCCCTAAGCCAAAGTGGCCGCCTTCTCCGGAAAAAGCCCTCCTAGAACACAGAAAGGGAAATATTAATTCTGCATCTCCCCTGCTTTCTCTGGCCACAGTACATTACCCTCCTCACATCTACCTGACTCTCACTTTCCCCTGAGCTTCTCTTATGCAGCAGAAATCAAAAAAAGGCCCCTTGGAGGAAAACACACACAGTTAGTGTTACATGTCACTTTTCATCTCTCTCACAATGTGTTATCTCTGCTTTCATTAGGACTAAATGGGGACCTCAGTCCATAATCACAATGAGCAAAATCACCACAGACCCAGGATCATGAAAATCATTGCATGCATGCTGGCCTTCCAGGAGTTCTCTGTGTCTGTCCAAAATGGACCCCAAGTGTCTCTGGAGAGACATTTGTATGTGGCTTAGCATGGAGCATAGGCAGGATTTTCAGCCCCGTTCACCTTTCTTTGCCCTTGGCCAACTGCCCTCGTGCAGTGAAAACACTGCACAACGGCACTGGGCAGAAACTTGTTACTCCCTTAGACGCGCTTCACACCAGTCCGCTTCGGACTTAGTCGCACATGCAGCATTTGCTGGGGGTGTGGGTGTGGGGAGAAGGTGATTTTATTTTCCTGGCTGCTCTATCCTATAAGTTGAATCACACCAAGTAAACACCTGAACCCAACGAGCAAAGTCATCTATAGCTCTCTGACTTTCACTCTGCAGGCTGTCACTCAGGTGTCAGTGAATTGTGGAATCCGATTAAAGGCCATGATCAGCACAAAATACTCTTTTCGAATACAAATAGAAGAGAAAAAAAATCACAGTGCACAATAAGTTTGTTTCAGAAACTACTTATGTCCATATAGTATGTGTCTACTCGACTGTGACATAAAACGTAGCTCACAGCCCAAGCACAGTGTGTGATCAGTGGAGAAGTCCTCAGTGGAAAGGGACCATCTTCTTCTTGGTAATCACTAGCAGCATGACCATGGGGCAAGATAGTTTCCCTTTCTCTTTCTCCAGTTCCTTATTACAAAAGGAAGAGACAAACTAGTGTCTAAAGTTTCTCCCGGTTAAAATTCTATGAGGTTTGGATAAAGGGAAGAGAGAGTAGGGGCCTGAAAAACAGTAGGATGAGAAGGGAAGTTTTCTTGCCACTTTCCAGGAGGGACTCATATGTTCTACCTTTCATCAGCTTTGAGTGAGGCCAGCCCCTAAATCCCCAACCATGTGGCCCTCCCTACCCCAGAGCCTCCTAGAAGGCCTCTGGCCTGGCCTGATGCCTGGGAGCCAGGCATCAGCCCAGCAGGAACAGGTACAACCAAAACCTCTCCCCGTCCACCCTCTTTCCTTAAAGGACTAGTGAAAGCAGATGAATGTGTGCCAGTCCTGTTCTAACTCAGCTTGGGCTGGGGAGCTAATTCTGCTGATAAATAAATTAGGGTAAACCTTTAGGGTAATTAAACATTCCTCCTGCCTTTGGCGAGGAAATTGAAATAGATGAGTTCTAAGTTCTCCTCTAGTTGTAAAATTCTGCTTTCAAAGACCAATATTTACCTTCTGCTTCTTTTTCTATCTTCCTCTTTTGCAATTCTATGAGAAGAAATCTGTTTTGAAAGAAAACAGGATCATGATTATCCATTACAACTATTTCCAAATCCTTATTCATTCCTTTTTACTTTAAATCTGATCTATCCAGTAAGATGATAACTCTTTCAAGGAAAGGAATTCTACCCTGTTTAAGAATCCTTTGACTCTTCCACAGTACCTAACTTAGGGTCTTGCATGCAGCTGGCGATATATTTTATTGACTGTTTTAGATAACGTTCAACAGATAATTCCTAATAAAAACTCTTAGAAGTAGGAAAAGAAAATAAAATTATCTGGCAGAAACCTAAGCATTGTTTTAAAGTCAAGAACAAGAGTAGGATGCCCAATCATTACTGCTACTATTGAGCATTGTGGAGGAGGTCTTAATCAGTACGATAAGAAAAACGAAGTATTGGAAAGAAGAGACAAACATATCTGCATATGAAACAAGGGACCCAAAAAGACCAAAAGAATCAACTGAAATTTTATTGGAAGTAACATGAGTAAGATGGCTCCATACAATATCAAGAGATCAACATATTAGCCTCAATAGCTTTCCCATATAACACAACTAACTAACTAAAAAACAGAAGAAACATCCCATTTACTATATCAATAAAAATGCATAAAGCACCTAGGAATAAATTTAGCCACAAATTTGTAAGACCTATGTGATGAAAATATTAAAACTTTTTTGAAGGACATTAAGAAGTACTTACATGGCATGAGATACCATCCTCCTAGAATGTTGTGAAGAGGTCAATTCTCTTCAAATGAAACTAAAAATTCAATGCAATCCATTTTATAGCCAAAATAATTTCTAAATAAAACCTGGCCAGCTGACATTTGGTAGAGAATATATGTAAGAATAGTTACGAAATGTATGCAAATGAAGGTCAAAGTGCAGGACATTTCCCTACCAGATATAAAATATGTTGTAGAGCAACTGGAATTAAGCAGTGTGATATTAGTACTGGTACAGGACAAGATAACTGGATCATAGAACAGCATCCAGATGAAGATAGCATATTAGACCAGGGAAGAAAGAATAAACCATTCAGTGAAAGATTTGAAAAGAATCAGATCTTCATGTACGGGGAAAATGTTAGATCCCCTACCTCAACCACACGAACAAACAAATACAACAAATTCTGGACAGATTATAAAAGTACTTGAAGAAAATATTAGAGGTGATGTTTACATCACGAGGTGACAAAGGCCTGGCTAACAAAACCCACCCCACATGAGCCATGAGGAGACGACAGGCAGATATGGTGGCAGACTGTCAACACACCTAATCTTCACAGCCCTCGCCCCCTTTTCCCCTGGACTGTTTGTCTTCTTGTTGACTTATAAAACTCTTGGGAGTTCCCTGGTGGTCCACTGGTTAGGGCGTGGCTCTTTCACTGCTGTGGCCCGAGGTTCAATCCCTTGTCAAGGGACTAAGATCCTGCAAGCTGCACAGCATGGCCAAACCCCACCACTTCGAAACAAACAAACAAAAACTCTTTATGGTAAAGAAATACTGGCTTTCATTGAATTTCAGTGTTTCGAATATTTCCAGTGTTTTTGTCTCTAAGGAGACAAGACAAAAGAGTGGAGGAGGGAGCACCAGCTTTGCAGTCGGGTGAAACTGCCTTCTGCTTTCGGTTTGGCCGCTGGGGCCTTACACTGATCTCCTTCATCTATGAGGGAGGGATAGTAATATCATCCTCACAGGACTGTGGGCTTTAAATCAGACAATATATGGAAAACTCTTCATCTTACGCTCGGCATGAATCAGTGCTAAGCTGGTGTCACAGACAAGATGGTGGAATATATCAAAGGCTCTGCTTGTGGCATCAGGCTCTGAAGGCTCTTTCCCACCAGAAGATTATAGAAATATTGCTTTTATTTTCTTCTAATACCTTTATGTGGTCTTTTTTCACATTTATGGATATATGTTTATTTAACATGAAACATGGGGATCTGCTATTTACCCCCCAAATAGTTAGGCAGCTATTCTATCACCATTTATTCATTTTCTTCCGCTGATTGCAATATTAAAACATGACATTTCAAAAGTCTTAAGAACACAGGGGTCTATTGCTGGACTCTATCCTACTTCAAATAAATATTCGGTTGCATTATTCCTCACTGTGGAATTGACATAACGCCTCATCTCTCTTCCGTTGAACACCATTATTGTCTACCATAGGAAGAACACTGCATGGCCCCTGTCCTCCAAAAGCTTATCGTATGTGTGGGGAGAGGAAATAACGGTTAGGACTCCTCGGTTTCACTGCCGAGGGTACAGGTCCAATCCCTACTTGGGGAACTAAGATCACACAGGCCCAAACAAAACAAAACAAAACAAATGCAAGAAGTTAAAAACAATAAAAAGGGGACTTTACAGAAATTCTAAAAATGCCAAAGGCCATATGCCACCTGAGATGTAGAGGGTACAGTCTGGGCAATGGCCAATGACTAGCAAGCTAGTCCCCAGCCTCCTAGGCTCAGAAATCATACTCTTCCTCACCAAGCGAGAACTCACGTCTTCCTGTTGTGGCAGTCTCACTTTAGCAATATCACAGGATTGATCAAACATCAGAATGCCAAATTATTACTTGACAATGAGAAATACATCTGTTCTACACACGGGGCATCTGTGTCTACACAATCAGAGAATTACCTTCTGTGGGGACAGGCCTCCGTGGCACACTAAAGCACAATCACAGAATCGAAGGCTACTTGGTGAGAACAGAATTAGAAAAGGAATCAGCTGAATCCAGAACTTAATGGGAAGGCCTGAGGTAACTGGATCCATCCATCTCCTCAACAGGCAGCCTGGCTAGTGGGCCTGACTCCTCAGTTATGCTGCCTAAGGTGCCATCTCTACTCTTGGGCAATGTGAGGATGGGCACTGCCCATGTTGGCCTCTCCTCACCTTTTCTATGCTTTCACTAGTGACCAACCCTCCTGCAGATAGACACATTTCTCTTTAGAAGTTAGTACATCATGTCAGGTTTGATTCAACTGTGATAGGCCAGGAAGCCATTGGTCCTTACACATCTCTGCTCAGCTCCATGATGTGCTAACCTTGGTGGTTCTCTCTTGGGGGGCTGCCTTTCAAAAAACTGCTTACCACTTTTGTGAGTTCTGAGGGGAGGGGACTGCTTTGCTATGGCCCCTAAGAAATGGTGACAAACCTCACAGGACTAGGATCAGGAGGGCTGGAGTATTCAGGGAAGGCTTTACAGAGAAAGATATCTGAACTTGAGTTGGCTTTTCAGAGATTCATAGGAGTTCCACAGGCAAAGCAAAATAAAGGAATTTTCGATGGACAAAGGCACAGACAAAAGTAGGAATGGCTATGGTGTAACTAGCGTATAGTGAGGAGCTGCTTTGGCTGGAATGGAGGGCTGCCATTACAGGAGAAAAGATAACTAAAGTAATGTGGAGTGGTAGTGTAGAATCAAGACTGTCAGCCTATTAAAATCACTCTTTTAATGTTAGCAACTGCCTGCTGGGAAAAGTAATCAACCACTATGTAACTGAACAAAAGGTAAACAGGCTAGCTCCAGGAATAGGCTACTATAAATATTTGAGTGTAGCCTGCTGCAAGAGTTTACTTGCAGTGTTTTAATGGAACCTATCTACACAAGTCCTAATACACCGGAGAAGAAAGCTGCTAAGTAAACCTGAGGAATTGACGAGATCACACTTTTGTCTTTTAGGCATGTCCTTTTAGCCCTCCCAGGGTGACTGATAGCTCCTTGAGTATGGAGATCCTATATCTCTCATCACTTCAGCCAAGAAGGAAAGAAATCAACAGTAGAATGAGAGTGACTGGTGAGTACATCAAGTCAGCATACTTTCTTGAGCTGAAGAAAATTTACTATCATGTCAACTCTGGCCTTCTTATAAACTTCACGTGTCAAAATAGTCCAATAGCTTGTTATCAGGGATCCAATTCCATAGGGATCTCCTGGGAGTGAAGTTCCTTTTAAAAATCCTGTGGGGACTTCCCTGGTGGTGCAATGGTTAAGGATCCGCCTGCCAGCACAGGGCACACAGGTTCGATCCCTGGTCTGGGGAGGTCCCACATGCTGCGGAGCAACTAAGTCAGTGTGCCACAACTCCTGAGCCTGTGCATCTACAGCCCGTACTCCACAACAAGAGATGCCACTTCAGTAAGAAGCCCATGCACTGCAATGAAGACCCAAGGCAGCCAAAAAAAAAAAAAAAAAAAAAAAAAAAACACACACACACACACAAAAACATCCTGGGAATATAATTTTCATTAAAAGAACAAAGTGTATGTCAGTCCTCATGGCTAAAGGGAAGAATCAAGTAGTAGCAGGTGGAAAGGTGGATTTGATTCTCAGTTTCTGGGTTCTGAATCTGAATTAATTATTGTCCTTACCTCAATGAGACAGAGAATTCTAACACAAATCGTCACTACTACAGGTACAGATACTGCCAAGATGAGTTTGTTGTTATAGTCATAACCTGGAACTTCTTTTGTGAGCTAAAAAAATATATAACAATTTTTAAAAACAAGGCGATAGAAGGGATGAAAACTTACGATTCTTAATCCTATTCTAAACGATAGCTAACTCTTCTTAAACTACTATGAAACCCAATCCTTCCAGGCGAGTAGCTTCTATAAGAACAAGTCAAATTGAATGTTATTAGTCTTATCATTAGCATTTTCTTCTACAATTTATCTACAATTTATTTATCTTGTGTTATGTCCTTTTCGCGTCTACCCTAGGAATAGTGACACACTCTCTCAATGAGCAAAGTTGGAGATCACTGTCTTAGCCCGTTTCATGGCTGAAGATAAGATACTGACTAGGAGCCCGTGGTATTCCCGCTTGGGCACGTTAATGGCATGTCCTAAACTGAGTAAAAGTCCAAGTCCCATGTGTCAGGGGTTATCCTCACCTCACTTGACTCCTGCTCTTTCTGCTCACTCTGGGCTTCTGTGCTCTCACTGATATAGTTGTCAGCTTTCCACTGGTCCATATCCCATTCCGCTTTGGACACATTTACTTCTTGCTGCTTGCTGAGAAGCTTCATCAGGAGGCCTGTTCTAGAGATGAGGTTGGCACAGGCCAGCTGCACGTGGGTGTCCGAGCAGTCTATTTTCAAAGTCTGGATAACATGAGAAATGAGCCTTTGCACGTCAGTGTTGGGGATGAGGGACCAGAGCTGCTGGTTTACCTGAGTTTCAACTTGATCACCCGGGGATGCGAGCCCTGGGAAAGTGAAGCCTGTGGGCTTAGAAGATAATTCAGTGACCGTGTTGTGGTGCTCCCATTGTGTTTTGTTGGTGTGTTGAACAGCTGGCATACTGCTGTCTGCAGCAACAGTAGAATGTGCAGTGGAGACGTTCCTATGGCTAGTGTTTCCAGGGCCGGTTCCTCCTGGCAGAGTAGCGTTTCCTGTAGAAATAATTGCTTCAGAAACATTTTGTGCAGTATTGTTTTCTGAAGTAGTGTTTTTTGCAGAAGGGTCTGAAAGAGAAAATAATTCTGGAAAAGGATTTTCCTGAGAAGTCACTTCTCTTGAAGACGAAACAGCCTCTCGTGGAGGGGAATTTATGAGACTCCTCACGACAGAGAACGGAGGGCTTGCAAGCATCATTCTATCAAGTGAACTTTTCTTTCTGAACTTTCGACTCCCTTTTTTTTTTTTTTTTTTTTTTTTTTTTTTTTGCGATACACAGGCCTCTCACAATTGTGGCCTCTCCCGTTGCGGAGCACAGGCTCCGGACGCGCAGGCTCAACGGCCATGGCTCACGGGCCCAGCTGCTCCACGGCATGTGGGATCTTCCCGGACCAGGACACGAACCCGTGTCTCCTGCATCGGCAGGCAGACTCCCAACCACTGTGCCACCAGGGAAGCCCCTCGACTCCTTTTAACTTTGGGTTTTCTGTGGACCCGATGAGACCTAATTTTATGGAAGATGTTATTTTTTTTCCAGAATGTGAGATTAATTCAAAGTCCTTAATATTTCTAACTCTTGCCTTTGCATCTTCGAAAACATGAATAGCGTTGGATAAGCCTTTTGATTTGCTTTTAGCCTCAGATGGGGATTTTGGCGGGATGGAGGAACAAGGCCTGCCTTTGAAGTACGGTTTCAGGAAAGAGGAGCCTGCGGCCTTGTGTTCCTTTAGGAATGAAGACTCTGCATTGGAGGACTTTCCCACCAGCTTCCTGGGCCTCTGCACCATGAGAAGCTGTTTCAGCTTTCTTGGGGATGGCCTCCTGAGCTTTCATTCTTTGGCAGTGTTCGTCACAGATGGCTGGGCATCCTGTTTCCTCCTGACTCTCTCATCTCCCACTGCTTTGAGGTGCATTTTCTGTATGCCCCTTGAGGACCTTGTTCACTCTCAGCAGCTTTTCCTCTGTACTCTCAATCTTTGCTAGGCTGTCTTTCTGTGGTTGGGCAGTTTCTAATTTCTTTTGAAAGATGTAGCGTGTAAACATGGCACTTAAAAGGTTGGAATGCATACGCATGGCAGGTTTTTCTTCCTTTTTAACCTCATCAATTTTTTTTTTGAGTTTCTGCATCTAACAAATTTTCCACAAAATGGAGTTCCCTCAATTTGTTTTTATTAGTTGAATTGTTGGGTACAGGTTTAACAGAAGGGCTCCTTGTATTGTTTTTCAAAAGGCCCAGTGGCATATCTCCATCTTGTGTATTTGAAAAAAGAAGTTGAATGAATGGTAATAATGTTGATTCCACATCTCCTAGATTTCCCTCTGAGATATAAGGCAGTATGTAATTTAGTGTACTGATAATACCACTTTTATTATTAAAGTCCAGCTGCTCATTCATGAAGCCTGACAAGCTGACAGCACTGTTAGGTGAGGACATCCTCTCTGACTCAATAGTCAGCTCGATGCTGTTGTTCTTCTTCTGGGCTTGGAACAACTTCATCAACGATCCTCCTGCATTCTCTATAAATGTTTCTTCATCTGTCAAAAAAAGAAGGGACTGTTTTTCATCACTGAAGACTGATGGGACAGCCTTTTGTCAGTCCACAGCCAAAGAAATGAGGAATCAGTCAAAGTTTGAGTGCCACTTAGGAGAAAAAGAAACCCACACTTAAGCCTATGACTGGCAACAACAAAATGTGAAAAAGGCTCTCTTGAAAAAGGGGCTATCTACTCAGAAAATTCTGTAGCGTGAAATATAGGAACTATATTCAGGATTACTCCACTGGTTCCCAGGGGCCAGTACTCAAGAAAAGCCAAGGCTGGAAGACAAATATTCCCCTAATCAGCTGGACTCTCTGCAGATCTACTGTGACTCCTCACATTCACATACCCCATCCTGTCCTGCCTCAGAGGCACAGGAGTGTGAGGCTTCCTCTCTCCACCTCTTCAGTGTGCTTGTGTTCTTGCTGCTATCACAGATCTCCACGACAACCACCGCCGCTAACAGGTCGTCATCTGGACATGTCCTTCTCCAACTACCCACTGAGTCCTTTGCTTAGTCCCTGCTTCTATATATCCCAGTCCCCATAACAGAAGGCTCTATACAGAAAAAAACACTATGTCCGCCCTGGCTCTTTGCTAAAATTTGGGCAGGGATCTCGGGTATAAGTTAAGAGATTTGCCAGATTGTATGCCCATGTGGAATGTTCAACAAATCAATGGAATAATACTTGAGGCCCTAAAATGTAGACGGGAAAAAGCAACTTCTGTCGGATGGCTACTTTGCTTTCAATTCATTTTACTTCTAATGTTTCCAGCTCTACTTGGGGAACCATCCAAATCTTCTGACTGTGTGAAGGTAATGTGTACCATTGTGTAGCTGGGCTTGTCTCCCAAAAGGATTAAAAGTATTTTTGGTGAGGGTCAAAGGAGGAGGGAAGGGTCATGAGAAAGGAGGAGCAGAGGCTAGCAGAGAGCCCCAAACTGGGGACAGGAGATCGGGGCCCTAGGGTCATAGCACTTAACACCTCTGATCTTGTTTTTCCTCACCTGTAAAAGGAGAGTAAAAATGCCTTTTCTGCCCACTTCTGGGGGAGAAGGGAGTAATATAATTAGTAAAAAAAAATGTTTGGGGGAGTTCACAGGTGGTCTAGTGGTTAGGACCCGGCTCTTTCCCTGCTGTGGCCCGGGTTCAATCCCTGGTGGGGGAACTAAGATCCCACCAGCTTGGTGGCCAAAGAAAAAAAAAAAACTGTGTTGAAAAATCAGCAATATTGTCTTTATATAAGTGGCAAAGTGTTATTATTTATGATGTGCTCTAGATCACTGAAAGAGACCTGTATTCAAGCTACCTGGGCATGAAAGCACATTTTGGAAGTCATCAAGTTAGTGCCCATAAATCTAATATATAGAAAAATAGTTGAAAGCCCCTGAGTGTTTTCTGGATGGAAAAACTTGCGATTCAGAGCAAGTTCAGAGCTGGACAGTCAAAGAAATAACTAGCTCTCCCATGCATTAGAAGGGCTTGGTAGCAGCTTCTGCTTATGGAACCAGAAACTCTCAGGCTCCAGATAGGACCTAAAACAGCATCACTTGTACTCTTCATAAAATTGCAGAAACAAACCAAATAAACAAAAATATATTTACACCTGTCTTATAAGACAAAGGGTACTTGAGACCTAATGTATATAAAATCAGTTTACAAACTGTGATGTACTATGTGAATAAGTTCTCATTTGCACAGAGGGCAGCATAGGATATGTGGCCATTAATGTGAATTCCCTTCCCCCTTCCATTCCTTTCTCTGGTTCCTTTACATATGCAGATCAGTTACATTATGAAGCTAATAATGTAACTGGGCTATTCTTAGCTTAATAATGTAACCAAGAATCTGATTTTTAGCAAGGGGGTAATTCTTAGAAATTTAGGGAGCTGGAACTCTGAATGAATGTATTAAAATAATGTAATTACATCATTAGTTTTAAAATGTATCATCCTTGATTAAAAATAAAAAATTAAATTAAAAATTAAAAATGTATTATCCCGCAATTGAGACTCACCACAACGTGTGACGTCCCTCAGGCGTTCACTGTCACAACGCAGCTTGACTGTCTCACAGACGACCTCAATAGTATTTTTAAATTGGCAGAGGCAGCAGGCCCTCCGGCTGGGTAAGATCCTATAAATGGAAACACAGGTCATTAAATTCGTGGTAAAAGAGTTACCTGAGTAGGTAGAAGAGGTAGGCCAAGGCCACCACAGACCAGTGCAAAAAGGAGTTCTTGGGGCATATGGACTATAGAACTGGATAGGGGCCGGTTGGCCAATTGCTGCCCTTGACTGTTGGAAATAAATATCGAGGAGGAGAGAGGTGCCCAACAGAAGGATTAGGATGGCAGTAGGTATGATGTGCCTAGAAAAAAGGGAATAGGGATTAGAATTGGGTGACATTGAACTGCAGTTTAATTCAGAAGTATCTCCTTCCAACCCGAAAGCCTCACTTTGGGTTGAGAGTACACCCGAAGAAGGCAGACTTCTAAGAAGAGTATGAATAAGACCGCACATTCTGGAGTCACTTTCTCAGTTCCTATTTGTGAGGAGTAATATATTAGAAATTATTCTAGTAATAAAAAAGCATCATGTGGCTAAACAATAACAGAGATCGCATTGACCAAATCTGGACAAAAGGAACATTCCAAAGAATAACATTATCATTATAATAAGGTATAACACAGTTAATTGAAAAAAAAGCACATGAGTTCATAATGATACTCCAAATGAAAAGTGGGGGAGCTCTTCTTTATAGAATAATGTCAGCTAATAAATGCAAAAGGAAGGATAGAATTAGGAAAGTGTTATTTTGCAACTATCAATGTAATAACCGATTCAGACAAGGATTATCATTGATGCACAGTTGGGTGAAGAGTTGTTTGAAAGTAGGATCTTCACTGATCCCAAGGATCACCCCACATATTATTTATCAATTACCAAGGGGAAAAATAACTTTACAATGGAGAGATATGGAATAGACCACCTTAATCAAGTGATCAAACTTAGCACTGGGCCACCTCAAGGGATGAAGTATGAAGAATACATCACCTATATAGTATTCTTCCCCAAAATGTTTACTTTGAATCTAATGAGGAAACAGACAAATACAGATTGTGGGGCAATTTACAAGACAACTGGCTTAGACTCTTCAAAAAAGCCAATGTCATAAAAGACCAAAAAAAGATAGTAGGGAAAAATTCTAGGTTAACCGAAACACAGACATGACATGCAATGCCTCATCTTTAATTGGACCCTGTATCAAAACAAAACAGACTTAAAGAATGTTATTGGCTTCTGGCCAAGATGAAGTACAAGGGCCAACTTAACCTCCCAGCTGAAACAAGGAAAAAATCAGATGGAACATATGAAACAACAGTCTTCAAGAAACTGAACCTCAGGCAATACATTTCAGTGATTCCCGAGGAGATGGGAAATACATGAAGTGATCCCTATAATTGCCCTTACTTCTCTGAGAGAGTATCCACGTCATGGTACAGGGAAGAGAAGTCCAGACAGAGACTAGTGGGCTCCCTGACAGACGAAATGGAGAGAAGAGTCTGGGAAAACCAAGGTAACTAGAGTTCACAAAGCAGAGTATCAGAGAGAAAAGAAGTGCACAGACAAAGAACTCTGGAGATATGCAGAGGGAGCTCTTGAGAATTCAACAAAGTATGGGTCAGTACATTTGTGTGAGGAATAACTTGATGCCAGGAAAAGAACCACATGAAAGGATTAATAAGAAGAACAACTGGATATCACACAGGGTTGTAGGAATAGTACCTGTTCCTACAAGTCAGACTGGAAAACCTCATGATACGCAGAAAGGACTTGTCTCAGTAGTTGCAAATAATGAGCTCCAGACTAAAGGCTACTTGGACTCCTACCCAACGAACCTTAAAAGCTAGACCTAAAAGAATACAATTGTTTTGAGTAACCTAATTTCACCCAAAACAAAGCCCAGGCATTTTACAGGAATAAAAATATACATAACACACAATAAACTAAAACTCACAATATCTGGGATCATATGAAAAATTGCCAAGCATGCAAAGAAGTAGGAAAATATGACCCATACTGAGGAGAAAAGGCAATCAATCAACAATAACCCATAATCGATACAGATGTTAGAATGGGCAGAAAAGAACTTTTAAAAAGTTATTATACATGAAGAAAAGTTATTATAACTGTATTTCATATGTTAAAAAACCCAGACTAAACCCTGAAAATGTTAAGTACAGGCATGGAAAATGTAAAACAGACCTAAATTGAGCTTCTAGAGATTAAAAACAATGTCTAAATGAAAAAGATATTGCAGGAGGTTAAAGGCTAATTAGACACGGCAGAAGGTCAGTGAACATTAAGGCATAGCAACAGAAACTATCCAAAATGAAACAAAAGGAGTAACAAAACAACAACAAAATGAATAGAGCCTCAGTGACTTGTGCAACAACTTCAAGTGGCCTAATACATGTGTACTTAGAGTCCATGAAGGAGAGGAGAAATATAAAAATTTGAAGAAATAACAGCCAAATTTTTTCCAAATTGGTAAACACTATAAACCCACGAAGTCAAGAAGATCAATGAACTTTAAGCAGAAGAAACATGGACAAAACTACACCAAGGCACAAAAAATAATCGAATTGCTCAAAACCAGCAATAAAGAGAAGAATTTAAAAGGAGCCAGAGGAAAAAATTATACACTACATACAGAGGAACAAAGATAACAATGACAGCAGAATTCTTGCTTGAAAAATCGTAAACGAGAACTCAGTGGAATAACATCTTTAAAGTAGTGAATTGAGTTCTATCAAGCTAGAGTTTTATACCCAGATCTGTCAAAACAAAAGCAAAATAAAGACTATCTCAGACATACAGAAGCTGAAAGAATTCATTACTAGTAGACTTTCACAATAAGAAATGTTAAAAGAAGTATTTTTAAGCAGAAGGAAAATGACACCAGATTGGAATATGGATCTACATAAAAGATTAAGAATACTGGATACATACAACAAAGAAGACCCAATTCAACCAAAAATAAATAAACAAATTAAGAAAAGAAGGGAAAAATCATATAATCATTGCAATAGATGCAGGAAAAGAATGAAAACATCTAACATACATTCCTGATTAAAGAAAAAAAAAACAGCCCTCAGTAGACTAGGAATGGAAGGAGACTTCCTCAACTTGATAAATGACTTCTACAAAAAACCTAACATCATACTTAATGGTGAAGGACAAAGTACTTTCTCACCAGGATCAGGAACAAGGCAAGGATATCTGCTCTCATTGCTTCTATTTGACATTGCACTGAAGGTTCTAGCCAGTGCAATAGGGCAACAAAAAGAAAAGACATATTCAGAATGGAAAGGAAGAAGTAAAACTATCTTTACTTGCAGATAACATGATTATGTAGAAAACCTGATAGAAGCTACAAAAATGCTACTGGAACTAATAAATGAGTCTATCAAGTTTGCAGGGTACAAGATCAACATACAAAAAGATGAATTTGTCTCAACAAACAATCAGAGATCAAAGTTTTAAAATGCTACTTATAAAAGAATCCAACATATAAAATACTTAGAATAAATCTGACAAAAGACTTGCACGCTGAAAACTGTAAAATATTGCCGGGGGAAACTAAGAAAGACCTAAATAAATGGAGAGATATAAAGTATTCATGGATCAGAAGATTCAATATTGTTGAGACATCAATTCTCCCCAAATCGATTTATACATCAAAACCCCAGTAGGCTTTTCTATAGACATTGACAAGCTAATTCTAAAATTCATATGGAAATAAAATTTAGAATCACTAAAACAACTTTGAGAAAGAACAAAGTTGAAGAACTAACAGTAACTGATTTCAAGGATTATGAAGCTACACCTTCAAGACATTGTGATAGTAGTGTAAAGAGAGACAAAAAGACCAAAGGAACAGAATACAAAGTTCTGAAGTAGAGAGAGGGGGAGAACTGACTTTCAGGTTCAAAGGCATTTCAGTGGAGAAATGATAGTCTTTGCAACAAATGATGCTGGAACAACTGAATATCCAGGTGCAAAAAGGAAAAAAAAAGGAACTTCCATCTAAACCATATACAGAAATGAACTCAAATTGGTTCAAAGATCTAAATGTAAAACATAAAAGTATAAAACGTCTAGAACAAAACAGGTGAAAAATTTTATGACCTTGAGTTCGGCAAGATTTCTTAGATACAACACCAAAAGCATAATGCATAAAAGAAAAAAATAGATAAATTAGACACCATCGAAATCAAGAATTTCTGCCCTGCAAAAGACACTCCTGAGAGAACGAGAAGATGAGTCACAGAATGGGAGAAAATACCTAGCAACTTACCTATTGGATAAAGGACTAATTTCCAGAATATATAAAGAACTCTCAAAACTCCAGAAAAATATAGATAAAAGATTCAAAGATATACAGATGGAAAATAAGCATATGAAAAGATGTTTGACATGATTAATCATTAGGGATGCTACAGTGAGATACAACTACACACCTATTAAACTATCTAAAATTAAAAATACTGAGCATAGCAAATGTTGGCCACAACGTGAAGAAAATGCAGCTCGCATACACTGCTGGTAGAGATGTAAAATGATCAAACCACTATGGAAAATAGGTATTTTTTAAAAACTTAAACATACACTTACCAATGATGCAGCCATTCTACAGGCAGGCATTTACCCAGGAGAAATGGAAGTAAACATCCATACAAGACTTGTACACAAATATTCATAGCAACTTTATCTGTAATAGACAAAGACTGAAACAACTCAAATGTCCATCAATGGTCAATACATAAATGGTGGTACATCCATATAAAGGAATGCTATTCAGCAATAAACAGAAATGAATTACTGATATATACAACAATATGGATGAAGATTAAAATAATCATGCTGGGTTAGAAGCCAGTTAGAAAAAAGTATACACTGTAAGATTCCATTTACATAAAATTCTAGAAAATGCAAACACAAAGCAGATCAATGGTTGCATGGCGATTGGGAAGTGCAAGGAACGATGGGAAGGAAGAATTACAAAGAGACATTAAGAAACTTTCTGAGGTGATGGACATTTTGATTTTCGTGATGTCTTCATGGTGTGTATGTATGTGTGTGTGTGAACACAGATTATTGCATGTCAGTTATACCTCAAAAAGCTGTTAAAAGAAATGATATTATATAAGAGAGACAATGGGGGAAATTTGAATAGCAACACTTTATTAGGTAATATTATTGTGTAGGAATTTAATTTCTTCAATACTGTGTATTAACAGTATCGTCGTTACACAGGGAAATAATTTTTTAATACACAGAGAGGAGGGCATCTAGCTGACAAGAGGGATCACAATTGTGGCAGATGCCGTGGGACACTGAGGAAGATGAGGCTAGAGCACTGACCAATGCGTGACGGCACGGTGAAGACAGTCATTTGTCAGGTGACCTGACAAAGACGGTTGGAACAGACTGCTAAATGCAGGGCCGTTTCCGCATACTAATCTCACGCAATCCCCTCAACTAGCCTTGGCGTAACAGAAAGTTTCTATTAGCTTGCCATATGGGAGGGGGGATGGCACAATTTAAGGTGCAGTAGGTTGTGTAATAAACTGTCACAATAGGGTCCTACAGAAATAGTTTTTTAAACTGCTAAAAAATAAAACTTGACCCTTCCCTCACAACATATATGAAAATTAACTCAAAATGAATCATAGACCTAAATGTAGCTATACAACGTCTGGAAGAAAACGTAGGAGAAAATCTTTGTGATTTTGGGTTAGACAGTGGGGTCTCAGAGAAAGATTTCTTAGATTAAGACGCAAAAAAGCAGAAACCATCTAAGAAAAATTGCTAAGGGACTTCCCTGGTGGTTAAGACTCCGAGTTCCCAATGCTGGGGGCCCGGGTTCGATCCCTGGTCAGGGAACTAGGTCCCACATGCATGCCTCAACTATGAGTTCGCATGCCAGATCTAAGAAGCCCATGAGCCGCAACTAAGGGGCCCATCTGCCGCAACTAAGACCCAGCACAACCAAATAAATAAATTAAATATGAAAATTTATGAAAAATTGCTAAATTAGAGTTCATCAAAAATTTAACACTTCTAGTTTTCAGAGACACTTTAATATAATGAAGATAAGTCACAATCTGGGAGAAGATATTTACGAAACACATATCTGAGAGCAAGGACTTTTTCCATTGCTTTTTATATAAAACACTCTTAAATCTCAATGCAAATATCCAATTAAAAAACGGATTTGAACAGACACTTCATTTAAAAAGATATTTGCACATGAATAGACACTCAACATCATCACCTATTACAGAAATGCAAAATGTGGCAAAAACCACGAGATTCAACTACACACCTACTAGAAAGGCTAAAATGTTTTTAAAAAACAAATATAAGGATCAGGTGAAGATGTAGAGCATCTGCAACTCTCATAGACTGCTTGTGGGAAAGCAACATGGCACAGGCACTTTAGAAAACAGTTCAGCAGTTTCTAAAAGAGTTCAATGGGCACTTAGCATATGATGAAGCAATCCCACCCTGAGGTATTTTACCCCAAAGAAATGAAAACATATGCTCACACAAGACATATGTTCACACACACATGTGAGTGTTTTCAGAGGCTTTGTTCATAATAGCCAAAAAACTAGAAGAAACTCAAATGTTCATCAAACGATGAATGCGTAACCAAACTGTGTATCCACACAACTAGAATACAACTCAGTGCTCAAAAGGAATGAGCTACTGACAGGTGCAACAAAACAGATGAATCTCCAAAGAGACTGGCTAAGTGAAAGAAGCCAAAAACAAAAAGCTACATACCACATGATTTCATTTATCAAATATTCTGGAAAAGGCAACATTATACGGACAAAAATCAGATTGGTGGTTGCCAGGGGCTGGTAGTGACAGGAGGATGGATTGACTACAGAGGGACATGGGGGGTCTTTTGGGAGTGCAGAAGTTTTCTTTACCTCAAATGTGGTGGTGGCTACAGAACTATACGTTTGTCAAAACACATCACACTGTATATTTAAAAAGAGTGAAGTTTGTTAAATGAAAATTATACATAAATAAACCTGACTTAAGAAGATAATCAAACAAACCTAAAAATACAATTGAGTGAAAATCAATGTAAGAAAAATCAACTTACAGTGTTTCCAATTCAAGGGTCATCATGAGGATGCTTTCAATTGCTGTAAGTGACACTTGTGCTGTTCCCATGTCTCTGAAGGAGAAGCCCAAACATGCATGATATAAAACCCAAAGACAAAATTTCTAAACTGAAAAAGATACGTAACATGGGATTACTTCCACTTTGGCTTCTTACTTGCCATAGATGATAATTCTAATGAGCTCTCTTGGAAGAAATTTAAATTTGCATCATCAAATTAATGACCTTGGTGCTGAACAGTACAATCATTTTCTATTAGCCTCACTTCTCATTTTCAATTGCGTCTACCTCTTTTGATCACTCTTTTTTAAAAAAATAATGTACCCCTTATTCCTTTTTGCTTTCTTGGATAAATACTATTCCTATATGCATCTTCATGTTCCATACCTATATGTGTTCTTCAACACTGTTCTCATCCTCTGCTGGCTCTCTTACCCATATATATTCTTTCTTAATCCTTTTCTTTGCCAATAACTCTTATTTTCAATAACCCAGTTAAAATCTAAATTATGACTGTTTAGCCAAAGTACTCAATTTTTGACGAAAGTCAAAAGGAGCAGAAATTATCTCATGAGCCATGAAACTGTTACAATACTTACAAAGAGTTTAATGCTGGCACTTTAAAAAGACAAGAATCTTCCACTGTTGGCAAAGGATTACGATTGAGAATTCTGAAAAATGGAATGGAATTAAAATTATCTGCATTTTCAATTACTTCCATGAAAGTTTATAGTCATTTTTTTTGCGTATGGAACTTGAAGGTTAAAAAAAATCATTTTCTGTCTTTACCTATAAATCTCCCTTAGAATCTGTAAAACACTCTTTCACTGGGAACTACCCAGGTCTCTAGATGATAAAGTGGAGAAGAGAAACAAACAAACAAACAATAAAATAGAAAAAAAGTGGCTAGCAAAGAAAAAATATGCCAAAGTACTTTTCACGTTAAAAACCCTCGAAGTGACTATGCTGGTAGGAAGCCCTTGCTCTGTAAAAAAGTACTATTTCTAGTGTCCTCCATAATTCAAGGTGTTTTTCTTTCATCTCTACAAAGTTTGAAAAATTTCATGATTTAAACTACCCAGCTAAAGACAAAAATAAGGCTAATTCCTTGGTTCTGGAGCCAAAGAAGAGAGAAATCCAAGAGGAACTGGTGAAAGCCATACTCCCATCACATAGTCCTGTGTGTATTCTGGTGCCATAGCCTTTGTTACTGTGTATGTAATCAACTGTTTACTTGTCACTCTCCTAGACTGTCAGCAACTTGAGAGCAGGGACCACACTTTATTGTCATTATTATTCCTCTGCCTGACATAGTGCCTAATAGTTACTAGGCACTTAATAAATGTTTGCTGAATAAATAAATAACATTTTGTTTATATATCAATAAAATAAACAAATTAATTTTGAGGAACAAAATTTTACTCCAAAATGTTGGAATAGATTTTCTTCATAGTTCTTTCTTTCTTTTCCCCTTAGTTCTTTAAAACAAATAAGGGGGAAAAAAAAACAAAAAGAAACAGGAAGAAAGAAGAGAATATCTGACTTTAGGTTAACTCTACTCAAGAATTATTAGTGTACTTTTGCAGAATATTATAAAGATAATTATCAAAACTAATATCTTTTGGGTTGCCATGCATATGTGATCAGCATTTAACATTTCATCCTCACAGTAACCTTATGTGATATATATATTACACAGTTGTACAAATGAGGAAACTGAGGCACAGAGAAGTTACATAACTTGTCTTAACTCATCAAGCTCGTAAGAAGCAGAGCTGGAATTTGAACTCAGTTCTGACTCTAAAGCCTGTGTTTAACCTGAATGAAAAAAAAGGGTTTTTTTTTTTTTGAAACATCTGTTACTTTAACCTTAATTTTGACAGCACTAAATATAGAAATACCTTTTCAAACTTCATCTACCCATCTGGGAAAGCCTCTATGAGAACTATATTTTCTCTTTTTATTTATTTATTTATTTCTCTTTTTATTTATTTTTTCCTTAATCATCTCTCGTGATAAATATTTAATTAGCCTATGGCCATTGAGACTTTATAGATTTTTTTTAAAAAAATTGCAGGAAAATCAGTAAAAATGATGGAGGAAGGACATCTGAAAATTCATCCCCGCATGGAAGCAACAATAACAACAACAACAATACTGGCAAAAATGGTCAGAATCAACGTCTTCTGAACTCTGGGAATTTAACCAACACGCTGGCAGCAAATGGGGGAGCAAGTTATTCAAGGAAAACAAATTAATTTCTGTAAGAACAACGAGATCTGTGTTGCTTGAACTTGCCCTCGACCTTTGGTCTCCATGCCAGTGGTAGCCTTGAAAAACAGCCCACATCCCTGGTACCAGAACGAGCAGCATGGACTGGGAGGTCCTTCAAAGCCTCATCCCCAAAGAACTGTCATTGTTGTACATGTCTGGTGGTCCCCTGGAAGACCTCACTTGAAAGGCTTGCCTTTGACCTGACTGAGGGCTGTCTAGTGAGAAAAGCCTCTGCTCAGGTGGCATTTCTGGAAAACATTTTCAAGCAAATATTTTAACCTGGCGGTGGCATGAGGCAATGGATAACAGTTTGGGGCAAAAAACAACCCAACCGCAAAGCTTTAAAAGAAAAGCTGAGGAATGAGATGTCCACAGACACTTTGAAATATTCCAATGTATTCCTGGGAAACTGGAAGACCACAAGACATATTCCTGGGCATCTAGGAGAATAACTGTTAGCATTAATAAATGAGTTCAGCAAGGTTGTAGGATATAAGATCCACATTATTTCTCCACACCAGCAATGAGTAATCGAAAAATGGAATTTAGAAAACAATTCCATGTGGAACAGCATCAAAACAAATATAATACTTAGGGGAATATTTTACCAAGTAAGTGCAAGATTCACACTGAAAAGTACAAAACTGTTGAAAGAAATTGAAGAAGATCTAAATAAGTATAAAGACATGCTGGATTCATGGACTGGAAGATAATCTTATTAAAGTTTCACTACTTCCCAAATCGACCTATGGTTCCATTGCAATTCCTATCAAAATCCCAGCTGACTTCTTTCCAGAAATTGCCAAGCTCTTTCTAAAATTCCTATGGCAATTCAAGGAAACAGAATAACCAAAACAATGTCGGTAAAGAACAAAGTGGGAGGACTCACACATCCTGGTTTCAAAACTCAGTTCAAAGCTACTGCAATCACAGTGTGGTACTGGAATAAGAACAGACATGTAAATCAATGGAACAGAATTGACAATATAGAAATAAACCCTCATATTTATGGTCTATTGATTTTCAACAAGGGTGCCAAAACAATTCAATGTGGAAAGAACAGTCTTTTCAAGTGATGCTGGGACAACTGTACATCCACACACAAAATAATGAAGCTTCACACCGTATATGAAAATTAACTCCAAATGGATCAAATATCCAAATGTCAGCACTAAGGCTATAAAACTCTTAGAAGAAAACACAGGAGTAAATCTTTATGACCTTGCTTTAGACAACAGTTTCTTAGATATGATACCAGAAGCACAAACAACCAAAGGAAAAATAGATGAATTGGATTTTATAAAAACTAAAAAGTTTGTGCTTCAAAGGACACTATCAAGAAAGTGAATAAACCTGTGGAATGGGAGAAAATACTACAGGTGGGAAGAATAAGATGCAGTGGGGAGAAGAAAAGTATAGTAGTTGCTAGGTGTGACAATCACAAAATTTTGAACTATTACAAATAAAACAGCCACCCTGAATCACCCCAAAGGGCAGACCCAAGTTATTTTTGCTTTTAGTGTTTATGCCTTTCTAAATCTGAGAAGCTGCCAGGATTCTAGTACATAGCAAAAAGTGAGGACAACACCCTCAAGTGTGTAAGCTTTTGTGTGTACATAGCTATGTAAAGGAAACCAATGCTAGCTGACTGGGGGAGCATTAGGGCGGCTCTGTTACCGCAGCTCAATTTGCCTTCATAGTGTGGACACACCTCCCGCACTGATATTCTCAACAATGGGGTAAATAATTCAATAGGGATAAGGCTTTGATTTTCCTCTTATTCTCTCTTCGTGCTTATGTTCTTGGTACAATATTGATGTACCACGGACAAGCCAGCATGTGAATGTGCTCTGTCTGCTTAAGTTATATAGCCTTTCTACATTGTAGAGTCCTTCAGTTTCTAAAATCATGGAGCTTGTATTGTTAGATCCAATGAAGTGACTAAAAGAATTTTTAAAAATAAGCCATCAGTCTGGACGTGCATAGGTGAATGAAGGAGAAACACTTTACAGTCAGAGAAAAAAGCATACTTAACATTTAGGATTATCAACCACTGCCGGTTTTCCATAGTATATTTCATTCCTGATTTTATCTGAAAGAGATATGATTACTACCACCATTCAAAAAGTGGTACTTTATAATTTAATAAGCTCTTGGCTCATCTTTGAGGTAGATTTCGGATTTAAAATAGACTACCACACTGCTAACTACTTCACCTGATATTTCTCAATAACATAGAGGCTTCATTCAAGAAACCTACTGACTTATAATTACCTGACACCCGGTGATGAATCAAGGTTTTGTGGGGCCTGAACCTCATCTACTTTGGGAAATCCTATCTAATAAAAACATGCAAAGTTATAAATAGAAACATCGCTAGGACCCCTCTCAAGACTTTGGAAGGGACCTATGCAAGTGAGGAGCCCTGAAGCCTAAGGTTCATTGAATTCATGATAAATCCACCTCAGCTGGGGCCCTTTTCCAAACTTATTTAATGCAAGCAACTTATAAACACCCCAGTAATATGTCATTATAGGTAGTAAAATGATTTAACTCGAGGGTGGCATCTTCCCTTGGTGGCTTGCCTTTGGTAAGAGATGCAATAAAGTTTGTATCTCACCATGGCAAATGTTTCCTGAAGCAAATTAGCTTTGTCTATTAGAAAGACTTAGTCCAAAACAAAGACTTACTATACTGTGACAATCTTTTGAAAGTAACTGTGAATGAGTTTTCGGAGTACAGTACTAATTTATTTACAACACCAGATAGCTCTGATTCTTTCACTACCTTTTTCTGTCATTTAAGAGGAGCACAAATTCCAAAGGAACAAGTTGGTGCCTCTTCCATTACAAATCTTTTCTAACCTACCACCCATTTGCTACTTCATCACCCCCCTCCCTCACCTTGTTACCCTGCTGCATAGATGCTAGAATGGCTCTCATATATGTTTTCCAATCAACATCCATATTTCTCCTTCCAGTATGAAAGCTTCTTGAGGACAAAGTCCCTGCCCTATGCGTCTTTGTATCCCCAGCACTTAGTACAGTGTTCACAGACAGTGGGCAAGGCACTCAGTGAATGTTTTGGAATGAATTCATTAATTTTTAAACTGTGATTTATTTATTTATTTCCACAATGTATTGTCCTGTGTTGCCTACATAACTCTAGTGAAACTCTGATTCTTATAAGGAACTCTTGGTGTTCTAGGATGTTTAGGAAAGGTGGTGAGTTTAAGACGTTGTACTGACGCTACTAAAACCTCCTGGTGAAGGGACCTCACGAGCCTGCTCTCCGGTGTGCTAACAAAAGAAAAACCGACCCTTGGTGCTCTCTCCCCAAGGTAGGCGTCAGCAAACTAACAAGGGAAAGGAAGGAGGCCGCTAAAGATAGGCATCTGCAGGAATTGTTAATCCAGCTCCAGACACAGCCTCAACACCTTCATTAACCCAAAATGTGGGAACTGTGTGAAACTGGATTTCTGAACCATAAGACAGGTAAGAGAGTCTTTTCCAAAGCCAGGTGTAGAAGAGCTCTTTACCTTGAGTCTAAAATCGCCTTCGGGCCATTGAACGTACCCACTATCATTTCCTTGTGTCATGAGAAATCAGAGAAGTTTTGAGCTGAAGGGGTGTAAAACCCACACTTCTTATTGAAGAGTAGTCAGCAAAGAAAATATATTGAATTAGGCCGCAGCAAAGTCTTTTCTTTATATTTTTCACACTACAGCTGAACACAAACGACGTCTTTTTCCATACCTCAAAGGTTCCTATTGGCCACAGATAATTCACTTCAGCAATATATGCTTTTTTGAAAAATAATGTTCTGGGTGGCTGGGGAGAGCCCTGTGGTGGGTGTTCAGGAATTCTTTCTGCTTTACCATTTAAAAGAGCTAATGATGGTTGGGGAAGCACCCACACCCACTGAACCACACCCTGCTAAACTTAGTTCTCTGCAGCTCTGTGTTGCATACATTTTAAGCAGTTAGGAACTTTGCACATGAAAAGGAATCAAAGTGAAATTCAAAAGTGGAAGTGCCTGGACCATTCGCATATTGGAGAGGCATCCGTGGGATTCCATGACAATGCTAATCTGAGTGTTTTGGTTCGGGGCCTTTAATTGACCATGCCAAAGATCAGTACTATGGAAAGTAGAGCCTTTCATATATATGAGTTAAACAAGTCTCTTGGCCTCTTTGTACCTTAGTTTCCTCATTTGAAAAAAAAAAATAAATGGCTCTCAAGACATACTTTCCAGAATTCATACTGGGCTTACTTACACCCAGCTAACCAATAACTGCATGATTGTTTTTACACACAGTTGTTTACATGTATTCATCTTCTATTTCACTTACAACTTGTGTAAAAACTGCATTCCATGCCAGGCCTGAAACGTTCCAAAGCTCAGTTCTGGGAGTAAATTGCAACCAAGATTTCTACAAAAAAAGACACAAGCAAAAGAATTAGAAAAACAGATATTCTTTCAGAACATTTATCCTTTGGCAATAATTCTAATTTATATATGATGAAACATAACATCACTACTCCCTCCATACACTAAAGAAATCTCACTGTGGGAGATATTATGATTTATACTTTCATGATTATATATGTGGTGCATTAGATACAAAATACTAAATGCTCATTAAATACTTGTGTTAAGTCATCTTTATTTCTCTAGCTAGGCAGCACTATTGACACTTTGGGCTGGATAATTCTTTGCTGTGGGAGGCTCTCCTGTACACTGTTGGATGTTTAGTAGCATCTCTGGTCTCTGTCCACTAGATGCCAGTAGCATATACAGTTCTGACAAGCAAAACTGTCGCCAGACACTACCAAATGTCACCTGTGTGCAAAATCACCCTGGTTGAGAACCACTGCTCTTGATACTGGGTGATGTTGGATGCTCAGCATGATCCTGCTCGGTGCTGGAACTGTCACCTCGGGATACAATGGAGACTGAGCTACAACTTCCCTAATTAGCTCTGGAGGCTGCGATGGGGTCTTCTGCTGGACTGGAGAAGGTTCAGCCTCTTTAGTGACCTGTGGATTTATGGGAAGTGCCAGAGCCAGAGATTTAACAGTGACATTGTACAAGTGTGACTGCTGAGCTTCATTTACCCCATGATGTGCTTCTAGTCGAACTACAACCTCCTTAAGTGTCTCCAAAGGCCGGGCAAGGGCCTCTTGAGGACTTGAAGTTTCTAGTTCCTCAGGGGCCTCTGAAGGCTGAGATGGAGCCTCCTGCAGAAGTGGAGGTGGTTCTACCTCTTCAGCGGGCTCTGCATGTTGAGCCTGGGCCTCTGCCTGGGGTGAAAAAGATTCAACGTCCTCAGGGGTCTGTGGATGCTGAGCAGGGGCCTCTTGATGAGGTAAAGATTCAGCCTCCTCAGTGACCTCTGGATGACGAGTTTGGGCCTCCTGCTGGGATGCAGAAATATCTCATCCTCATCAGAAGACTCCCTGTCGTGTAGCTTTTGGGCCATGTTTTCCTTGCGTGTGGCGCTGAGAGGCCTATACATATCCCTAAGCCAAAGTGGCCGCCTTCTCCCGAAAAAGCCCTCCTAGAACACAGAAAGGGAAATATTAATTCTGCATCTCCCCTGCTTTCTCTGGCCACAGTACTTTATCCTCCTCACATCTACCTGACTCTCACTTTCCCCTGAGCTTCTCTTACGCAGCAGAAATAAAAAAAAAGCCACTTGGAGGAAAACACACCCAGTTAGTGTTACATGTCACTTTTCATCTCTCTCACAATGTGCTATCACTGCTTTCATTAGGACTAAATGGGGACCTCAGTCCATAATCACAATGAGCAAAATCAACACAGACCCGGGATCATGAAAATCATTGCATGCATGCTGGCCTTCCAGAAGTTCTCTGTGTCTGTCCAAAATGGACCCCAAGTGTCTCTGGAGAGACATTTCTATGTGGCTTAGCATGGAGCATAGGCAGGATTTTCAGCCCCGTTCACCTTTCTTTGCCCTTGGCCAACTGCCCTCGTGCAGTGAAAACACTGCACAACGGCACTGGGCAGAAACTTGTTACTCCCTTAGACGCGCTTCACACCAGTCCGCTTCGGACTTAGTCGCACATGCAGCATTTGCTGGGGGTGTGGGTGTGGGGAGAAGGCGATTTTATTTTCCTGGCTGCTCTATCCTATAAGTTGAATCACACCAAGTAAACACCTGAACCCAACGAGCAAAGTCATCTATAGCTCTCTGACTTTCACTCTGCAGGCTGTCACTCAGGTGTCAGTGAATTGTGGAATCCGTTTAAAGGCCACGACCAGCAGGGAAGCACAAAATACTCTTTTCGAATACAAATAGAAGAGAAAAAAATCACAGTGCACAATAAGTTTGTTTCAGAAACTACTTATGTCCATATAGTATGTGTCTACTCAACTGTGACATAAAACGTAGCTCACAGCCCAAGCACAGTGTGTGATCAGTGGAGAAGTCCTCAGTGGAAAGGGACCATCTTCTTCTCGGTAATCACTAGCAGTATGACCATGGGGCAAGATAGTTTCCCTTTCTCTTTCTCCAGTTCCTTATTACAAAAGGAAGAGACAAACTAGTGTCTAAAGTTTCTCCCGGTTAAAATTCTATGAGGTTTGGATAAAGGGAATAGAGAGTAGGGGCCTGAAAAACAGTACGATGAGAAGGAAAGTTTTCTTGCCACTTTCCAGGAGGGACTCATATGTTCTACCTTTCGTCAGCTTTGAGTGAGGCCAGCCCCTAAATCCCCAACCATGTGGCCCTCCCTACCCCCGAGCCTCCTAGAAGGCCTCTGGCCTGGCCTGATGCCTGGGAGCCAGGCATCAGCCCAGCAGGAACAGGTACAACCAAAACCTCTCCCCGTCCACCCTCTTTCCTTAAAGGACTAGTGAGAGCAGATGAATGTGTGCCAGTCCTGTTCTAACTCAGCTTGGGCTGGGGAGCTAATTCTGCTGATAAATAAACTAGGGTAAACCATTAGGGTAATTAAACGTTCTTCCTGCCTTTGGTGAGGAAACTGAAATAGATGAGCTCTAAGTTCTCCTCTAGTTATAAAATTCTGCTTTCAAAGACCAATATTTACCTTCTGCTTCTTTTTCTATCTTCCTCTTTTGCAATTCTATGAGAAGAAATCTGTTTTGAAAGAAAACAGGATCATGATTATCCATTACAACTATTTCCAAATCCTTATTCATTCCTTTTTACTTTAAATCTGATCTATCCAGTAAGATGTTAACTCTTTCAAGGAAAGGAATTCTACCCTGTTTAAGAATCCTTTGACTCTTCCACAGTACCTAACTTAGGGTCTTGCATGCAGCTGGCGATATATTTTATTGACTGTTTTAGATAACGTTCAACAGATAATTCCTAATAAAAACTCTTAGAAGTAGGAAAAGAAAATAAAAGTATCTGGCAGAAACCTAAGCATTGTTTTAAAGTCAAGAACAAGAGTAGGATGCCCAATCATTACTGCTACTATTGAGCATTGTGGAGGAGGTCTTAATCAGTACGATAAGAAAAACGAAGTATTGGAAAGAAGAGACAAACATATCTGCATATGAAACAAGGGACCCAAAAAGACCAAAAGAATCAACTGAAATTTTATTGGAAGTAACATGAGTAAGATGGCTCCATACAATATCAAGAGATCAACATATTAGCCTCAATAGCTTTCCCATATAACACAACTAACTAACTAAAAAACAGAAGAAACATCCCATTTACTATATCAATAAAAATGCATAAAGCACCTAGGAATAAATTTAGCCACAAATTTGTAAGACCTATGTGATGAAAATATTAAACCTTTTTTGAAGGACATTAAGAAGTACTTACATGGCATGAGATACCATCCTCCTAGAATGTTGTAAAGAGGTCAATTCTCTTCAAATGAAACTAAAAATTCAATGCAATCCATTTTATAACCAAAATAATTTTTAAATAAACCTGGCCAGCTGACATTTGGTAGAGAATATATGTGAGAATAGTTATGAGATGTATGCCAAAGAAGGTCAAAGAGTAGGACCTTGCCCTACCAGATATAAAATATGTTATAGAGCAACTGGAATTAAGCAGTGTGATATCAGTACTGGTACAGGACAAGATAACTGGATCACAGAACAGCATCCAGATGAAGATAGCATAGTAGACCAGGGAAGAAAGAATAAACCATTCAGTGAAAGATTTGAAAAGAATCAGATCTTCATGTAGGGGGAAAAAGTTAGATCCCCTACCTCAACCACACGAACAAACAAATACAACAAATTCTGGACAGATTATAAAAGTACTTGAAGAAAATCTTAGAGGTGATTTTTACGTCACGAGGTGACAAAGGCCTGGCTAACAAAACCCACCCCACATGAGCCATGAGGAGACGACAGGCAGATATGGTGGCAGACTGTCAACACACCTCCTACTCTTCACAGCCCTCGCCCCCTTTTCCCCTGGACTGTTTGTCTTCTTCTTGTTGACTTACAAAACTCTTGGGAGTTCCCTGGTGGTCCACTGGTTAGGGTGTGGCTCTTTCACTGCTGTGGCCCGAGGTTCAATCCCTTGTCAAGGGACTAAGATCCTGCAAGCTGCACAGCATGGCCAAACCCCACCACTTCGAAACAAACAAACAAAAACTCTTTATGGTAAAGAAATACTGGCTTTCATTGAATTTCAGTGTTTCGAATATTTCCAGTGTTTTTGTCTCTAAGGAGACAAGACAAAAGAGTGGAGGAGGGAGCACCAGCTTTGCAGTCGGGTGAAACTGCCTTCTGCTTTCGGTTTGGCCGCTGGGGCCTTACACTGATCTCCTTCATCTATGAGGGAGGGATAGTAATATCATCCTCACAGGACTGTGGGCTTTAAATCAGACAATATATGGAAAACTCTTCATCTTACGCTCGGCATGAATCAGTGCTAAGCTGGTGTCACAGACAAGATGGTGGAATATATCAAAGGCTCTGCTTGTGGCATCAGGCTCTGAAGGCTCTTTCCCACCAGAAGATTATAGAAATATTGCTTTTATTTTCTTCTAATACCTTTATGTGGTCTTTTTTCACATTTATGGATATATGTTTATTTAACATGAAACATGGGGATCTGCTATTTACCCCCCAAATAGTTAGGCAGCTATTCTATCACCATTTATTCATTTTCTTCCACTGATTGCAATATTAAAATATGACATTTCAAAAGTCTTAAGAACACAGGGGTCTATTGCTGGACTCTATCCTACTTCAAATAAATATTCGGTTGCATTATTCCTCACTGTGGAATTGACATAACGCCTCACCTCTCTTCCGTTGAACACCATTATTGTCTACCATAGGAAGAACACTGCATGGCCCCTGTCCTCCAAAAGCTTATCGTATAAGTGGGGAGAGGAAATAAAGGTTAGGACTCCTCGCTTTCACTGCCGAGGGTACAGGTCCAATCCCTGCTTGGGGAACTAAGATCACACAGGCCCAAACAAAACAAAACAAAACAAATGCAAGAAGTTAAAAACAATAAAAAGGGGACTTTACAGAAATTCTAAAAATGCCAAAGGCCATATGCCACCTGAGATGTAGAGGGTACAGTCTGGGCAACGGCCAATGACTAGCAAGCTAGTCCCCGGCCTCCTAGGCTCAGAAATCATACTCTTCCTCACCAAGCGAGAACTCACGTCTTCCTGTTGTAGCAGTCTCACTTTATCAATATCACAGGATTGATCAAACATCAGAATGCCAAATTATTACTTGACAATGAGAAATACATCTGTTCTACACACGGGGCATCTGTGTCTACACAATCAGAGAATTACCTTCTGTGGGGACAGGCCTCCGTGGCACACTGAAGCACAATCACAGAATCGAAGGCTACTTGGTGAGATCAGAATTAGAAAAAGAATCAGCTGAATCCAGAATTTAATGGGAAGGCCTGAGGTAACTGGATCCATCCATCTCCTCAACAGGCAGCCTGGCTAGTGGGCCTGACTCTTCAGATATGCTGCCTAAGGTGCCATCTCTACTCTTGGGCAATGTGAAGATGGGCACTGCCCATGTTGGTCTCTCCTCACCTTTTCTATGCTTTCAGTAGTGACCAACCCTCCTGCAGATAGATACATTTCTCTTTAGAAGTTAGTACATCATGCCAGGTTTGATTCAAGTGTGATAGGCCAGGAAGCCATTGGTCCTTACACATCTCTGCTCAGCTCCATGATGTGCTAACCTTGGTGGTTCTCTCCTGGGGGGCTGCCTTTCAAAAAACTGCTTACCGCTTTTGTGAGTTCTGAGGGGAGGGGACTGCTTTGCTATGGCCCCTAAGAAATGGTGACAAACCTCACAGGACTAGGGTCAGGAGGGCTGGAGTATTCAGGGAAGGCTTTACAGAGAAAGATATCTGAACTTGAGTTGGCTTTTCAGAGATTCATAGGAGTTCCACAGGCAAAGCAAAATAAAGGAATTTTCGATGGACAAAGGCACAGACAAAAGTAGGAATGGCTATGGTGTAACTAGCGTATAGTGAGGAGCTGCTTTGGCTGGAATGGAGGGCTGCCATTACAGGAGAAAAGATAACTAAAGTAATGTGGAGTGGTAGGGTAGAATCAAGACTGTCAGCCTATTAAAATCACTCTTTTAATGTTAGCAACTGCCTGCTGGGAAAAGTAATCAACCACTATGTAACTGAACAAAAGGTAAACAGGCTAGCTCCAGGAATTGGCTACTATAAATATTTGAGGGTAGCCTGCTGCAAGATTTTACTTGCAGTGTTTTAATGGAACCTATCTACACAAGTCCTAATACACCGGAGAAGAAAGCTGCTAAGTAAACCTGAGGAATTGACGAGATCACACTTTTGTCTTTCAGGCATGTCCTTTTAGCCCTCCCAGGGTGACTGATAGCTCCTTGAGTATGGAGATCCTATATCTCTCATCACTTCAGCCAAGAAGGAAAGAAATCAACAGTAGAATGAGAGTGACTGGTGAGTACATCAAATCAGCATACTTTGTTGGGTTGAAGAAAATTTACTATCATGTCAACTCTGGCCTTCTTATAAACTTCACGTGTCAAAATAGTCCAATAGCTTGTTATCATGGATACAATTCCATAGGGATCTCCTGGGAGTGAAGTTCCTTTTAAAAATCCTGTGGGGACCTCCCTGGTGGTGCAATGGTTAAGGATCCGCCTGCCAGCACAGGGCACACAGGTTCGATCCCTGGTCTGGGGAGGTCCCACATGCTGCGGAGCAACTAAGTCAGTGTGCCACAACTCCTGAGCCCATGCATCTACAGCCCGTACTCCACAACAAGAAACGCCACCTCAGTAAGAAGCCCACGCACCGCAATGAAGACCCAACGCAGCCAAAAAAAAAAAAAAAAACAAAACACAAAAAAAAACATCCTGGGAATATACTTTTCATTAAAAGAACAAAGTGTATGTCAGTCCTCATGGCTAAAGGGAAGAATCAAGTAGTAGCAGGTGGAAAGGTGGATTTGATTCTCAGTTTCTGGGTTCTGAATCTGAATTAATTATTGTCCTTACCTCACTGAGACAGAGAATTCTAACACAAATCGTCACTACTACAGGTACAGATACTGCCAAGATGAGTTTGTTGTTATAGTCATAACATGGAACTTCTTTTGTGAGCTAAAGAAATATATCACAATTTTTAAAAACAAGGAGATAGAAGGGATGAAAACTTACGATTCTTAATCCTATTCTAAACGATAGCTAACTCTTCTTAAACTACTATGAAACCCAATCCTTCCAGGCGAGTAGCTTCTATAAGAACAAGCCAAATTGAATGTTATTAGTCTTATCATTAGCATTTTCTTCTACAATTTATCTACAATTTATTTATCTTGTGTTATGTCCTTTTCGCGTCTACCCTAGGAATAGTGACACACTCTCTCAATGAGCAAAGTTGGAGATCACTGTCTTAGCCCGTTTCATGGCTGAAGATAAGATACTGACTAGGAGCCCGTGGTATTCCCGCTTGGGCACGTTAATGGCATGTCCTAAACTGAGTAAAAGTCCAAGTCCCATGTGTCAGGGGTTATCCTCACCTCACTTGACTCCTGCTCTTTCTGCTCACTCTGGGCTTCTGTGCTCTCACTGATATAGTTGTCAGCTTTCCACTGGTCCATATCCCATTCCGCTTTGGACACATTTACTTCTTGCTGCTTGCTGAGAAGCTTCATCAGGAGGCCTGTTCTAGAGATGAGGTTGGCACAGGCCAGCTGCACGTGGGTGTCCGAGCAGTCTATTTTCAAAGTCTGGATAACATGAGAAATGAGCCTTTGCACGTCAGTGTTGGGGATGAGGGACCAGAGCTGCTGGTTTACCTGAGTTTCAACTTGATCACCCGGGGATGCGAGCCCTGGGAAAGTGAAGCCTGTGGGCTTAGAGGATAATTCAGTGACCGTGTTGTGGTGCTCCCATTGTGTTTTGTTGGTGTGTTGAACAGCTGGCATACTGTTGTCTGCAGCAACAGTAGAATGTGCAGTGGAGACGTTCCTATGGCTAGTGTTTCCAGGGCCGGTTCCTCCTGGCAGAGTAGCGTTTCCTGTAGAAATAATTGCTTCAGAAACATTTTGTGCAGTATTGTTTTCTGAAATAGTGTTTTCAGCAGAAGGGTCTGAAAGAGAAAATAATTCTGGAAAAGGATTTTCCTGAGAAGTCACTTCTCCTGAAGATGAAACAGCCTCTCGTGGAGGGGAATTTATGAGACTCCTCACGACAGAGAACGGAGGGCTTGCAAGCATCATTCTATCAAGTGAACTTTTCTTTCTGAACTTTCGACTCCCTTTTTTTTTTTTTTTTTTTTTTTTGCAGTACACAGGCCTCTCACCGGTGTGGCCTCTCCCGTTGCGGAGCACAGACTCTGGACGCACAGGCTCAGCGGCCATGGCTCACGGGCCCAGCCGCTCCACGGCATGTGGGATCTTCCCGGACCCGGACACGAAACCGTGTCTCCTGCATCGGCAGGCGGACTCCCAACCACTGTGCCACCAGGGAAGCCCCTCGACTCCTTTTAACTTTGGGTTTTCTGTGGACCCGATGAGACCTAATTTTATGGAAGATGTATTTTTTTTCCAGAATGTGAGATTAATTCGAAGTCCTTAATATTTCTAACTCTTGCCTTTGCATCTTTGAAAACATGAATAGCGTTGGATAAGTGTTTTGATTGGCTTTTAACCTCAGATGGGGATTTTGGCGGGATGGAGGCACAAGGCCTGCCCTTGAAGTACGGTTTCAGGGAAGAGGAGCCTGCGGCCTTGTGTTCCTTTAGGAATGAAGACTCTGCATTGGAGGACTTTCCCACCAGCTTCCTGGGCCTCTGCACCACGAGAAGCTGTTTCAGTTTTCTTGGGGATGGCCTCCTGAGCTTTCATTCTTTGGCAGTGTTCGCCACAGATGGCTGGGCATCCTGTTTCCTCCTGATGCTCTCATCTCCCACTGCTTTGAGGTGCATTTTCTGTATGCCCCTTGAGGACCTTGTTCACTCTCAGCAGCTTTTCCTCTGTACTCTCAATCTTTGCTAGGCTGTCTTTCTGTGGTTGAGCAGTTTCTAATTTCTTTTGAACGATGTAGCGTGTAAACATGGCACTTAAAAGGTTGGAACGCGTACGCGTGGCAGGTTTTTCCTTCCTTATTAACCTCATCAATTTTTTCTTGAGTTTCTGCATCTAACAAATTTTCCACAAAATGGAGTTCCCTCAATTTGTTTTTATTAGTTGAATTGTTGGGTACAGATTTAACAGAAAGGCTCCTTGTATCGTTTTTCAAAAGGCCCAGCGGCATATCTCCATCTTGTGTATTTGAAAAAAGAAGTTGAATGAATGGTAATAATGTTGATTCCACATCTCCTAGATTTCCCTCTAAGACATAAGGCAGTATGTAATTTAGTGTACTGATAATATCACTTTTATTATGAAAGTCCAGCTGCTCATTCATGAAGCCTGACAAGCTGACAGCACTGTTAGGTGAGGACATCCTCTCTGACTCAATAGTCAGCTCGGTACTGTTTTTCTTCTTCTGGACTTGTAACAACTTCATCAACGATCCTCCTGCATTCTCTATAGATGTTTCTTCATCTGTCAAAAAAGAAGGGACTGTTTTTCATCACTGAAGACTGATGGGACAGCCTTTTGTCAGTCCACAGCCAAAGAAATGAGGAATCAGTCAAAGTTTGAGTTCCACTTAGGAGAAAAAGAAACCCACACTTAAGCCTATGACTGGCAACAACAAAATGTGAAAAAGATCTCTCTTGAAAAAGGGGCTATCTACTCAGAAAATTCTGTAGCGTGAAACATAGGAACTATATTCAGGATTACTCCACTGGTTCCCAGGGGCCAGTACTCAAGAAAAGCCAAGGCTGGAAGACAAATATTCCCCTAATCAGCTGGACTCTCTGCAGATCTACTGTGACTCCTCACATTCATATACCCCATCCTGTCCTGCCTCAGAGGCACAGGAGTGTGAGGCTTCCTCTCTCCACCTCTTCAGTGTGCTTGTGTTCTTGCTGCTATCACAGATCTCCACGACAACCACTGCCGCTAACAGGTCGTCATCTGGACATGTCCTTCTCCAACTACCCACTGAGTCCTTTGCTTAGTCCCTGCTTCTATATATCCCAGTCCCCATAACAGAAGGCTCTATACAGAAAAAAACACTATGTCCGCCCTGGCTCTTTGCTAAAATTTGGGCAGGGATCTCGGGTATAAGTTAAGAGATTTGCCAGATTGTATGCCCATGTGGAATGTTCAACAAATCAATGGAATAATACTTGAGGCCCTAAAATGTAGACGGGAAAAAGCAACTTCTGTCAGATGGCTACTTTGCTTTCAATTCATTTTACTTCTAATGTTTCCAGCTCTACTTGGGGAACCATCCAAATCTTCTGACTGTGTGAAGGTAATGTGTACCATTGTGTAGCTGGGCTTGTCTCCCAAAAGGATTAAAAGTATTTTTGGTGAGGGTCAAAGGAGGAGGGAAGGGTCATGAGAAAGGAGGAGCAGAGGCTAGCAGACAGCCCCAAACTGGGGACAGGAGATCGGGGCCCTAGGGTCATAGCACTTAACACCTCTGATCTTGTTTTTCCTCACCGGTAAAAGGAGAGTAAAAATGCCTTTTCTGCCCACTTCTGGGGGAGAAGGGAGTAATATAATTAGTAAAAAAAAATGTTTGGGGGAGTTCACAGGTGGTCTAGTGGTTAGGACCCGGCTCTTTCCCTGCTGTGGCACGGGTTCAATCCCTGGTGGGGGAACTAAGATCCCACCAGCTTGGTGGCCAAAGAAAAAAAAACTGTGTTGAAAAATCAGCAATATTGTCTTTATATAAGTGGCAAAGTGTTATTATTTATGATGTGCTCTAGATCACTGAAAGAGACCTGTATTCAAGCTACCTGGGCATGAAAGCACATTTTGGAAGTCATCAAGTTAGTGCCCATAAATCTAATATATAGAAAAATAGTTGAAAGCCCCTGAGTGTTTTGTGGATGGAAAAACTTGCGATTCAGAGCAAGTTCAGAGCTGGACAGTCAAAGAAATAACTAGCTCTCCCATGCATTAGAAGGGCTTGGTAGCAGCTTCTGCTTATGGAACCAGAAACTCTCAGGCTCCAGATAGGACCTAAAACAGCATCACTTGTACTCTTTATAAAATTGCAGAAACAAACAAAATAAACAAAAATATATTTACACCTGTCTTATAAGACAAAGGGTACTTGAGACCTAATGTATATAAAGTCAGTTTACAAACTGTGATGTACTATGTGAATAAGTTCTCATTTGCACAGAGGGCAGCATAGGATATGTGGCCATTAATGTGAATTCCCTTCCCCCTTCCATTCCTTTCTCTGGTTCCTTTACATATGCAGATCAGTTACATTATGAAGCTAATAATGTAACTGAGCTATTCTTAGCTTAATAATGTAACCAAGAATCTGATTTTTAGCAAGGGGGTAATTCTTAGAAATTTAGGGAGCTGGAACTCTGAATGAATGTATTAAAATAATGTAATTACATCATTAGTTTTAAAATGTATCATCCTTGATTAAAAATAAAAAATTAAATTAAAAATTAAAAATGTATTATCCTGCAATTGAGACTCACCACAACGTGTGACGTCCCTCAGGCGTTCACTGTCACAACGCAGCTTGACTGTCTCACAGACAACCTCAATAGTATTTTTAAATTGGCAGAGGCAGCAGGCCCTCCGGCTGGGTAAGATCCTATAAATGGAAACACAGGTCATTAAATTCGTGGTAAAAGAGTTACCTGAGTAGGTAGAAGAGGTAGGCCAAGGCCACCACAGACCAGTGCAAAAAGGAGTTCTTGGGGCATATGGACTATAGAACTGGATAGGGGCCGGTTGGCCAATTGCTGCCCTTGACTGTTGGAAATAAATATCGAGGAGGAGAGAGGTGCCCAACAGAAGGATTAGGATGGCAGCAGGTATGATATGCCTAGAAACAAGGGAATAGGGACTAGAATTGGGTGACATTGATCTGTAGTTTAATTCAGAAGTATCTCCTTCCAACCCGAAAGCCTCACTTTGGGTTGAGAGTACACAGGAAGAAGGCAGACTTCTAAGAAGAGTATGAATTAGACCGCACATTCTGGAGTCACTTTCTCAGTTCCTATTTGTGAGGAGTAATATATTAGAAATTATTCTAGTAATAAAAAAGCATCATGTGGCTAAACAATAACAGAGATCGCATTGACCAAATCTGGACAAAAGGAACATTTCAAAGAATAACATTATCATTATACTAAGGTATAACATAGTTAATTGAAAAAAAAGCACATGGGTTCATAATGATACTCCAAATGAAAAGTGGGGGAGCTCTTCTTTATAGAATAATGTCAGCTAATAAATGCAAAAGGAAGGATAGAATTAGGAAAGTGTTATTTTGCAACGATCAATGTAATAACCGATTCAGACAAGGATTATCATTGATGCACAGTTGGGTGAAGAGTTGTTTGAAAGTAGGATCTTCACTGATCCCAAGGATCACCCCACATATTATTTATCAATTACCAAGGGGAAAAATAACTTTACAATGGAGAGATATGGAATAGACCACCTTAATCAAGTGATCAAACTTAGCACTGGGCCACCTCAAGGGATGAAGTATGAAGAATACATCACCTATATAGTATTCTTCCCCAAAATGTTTACTTTGAATCTAATGAGGAAACAGACAAATACAGATTGTGGGGCAATTTACAAGACAACTGGCTTAGACTCTTCAAAAAAGCCAATGTCATAAAAGACCAAAAAATGATAGTAGGGAAAAATTCTAGGTTAACGGAAACACAGACATGACATGCAATGCCTCATCTTTAATTGGACCCTGTATCAAAACAAAACAGACTTAAAGAATGTTATTGGCTTCTGGCCAAGGTGAAGTACAAGGGCCAACTTAACCTCCCAGCTGAAACAAGGAAAAAATCAGATGGAACATATGAAACAACAGTTTTCAAGAAACTGAACCTCAGGCAATACATTTCAGTGATTCCCGAGGAGATGGGAAATATATGAAGTGATCCCTATAATTGCCCTTACTTCTCTGAGAGAGTATCCACGTCATGGTACAGGGAAGAGAAGTCCAGACAGAGACTAGTGGGCTCCCTGACAGACGAAATGGAGAGAAGAGTCTGGGAAAACCAAGGTAACTAGAGTTCACAAAGCAGAGTATTAGAGAGAAAAGAAGTGCACAGACAAAGAACTCTGGAGATATGCAGAGGGAGCTCTTGAGAATTCAACAAAGTATGGGTCAGTACATTTGTGTGAGGAATAACTTGATGCCAGGAAAAGAACCACATGAAAGGATTAATAAGAAGAACAACTGGATATCACACAGGGTTGTAGGAATAGTACCTGTTCCTACAAGTCAGACTGGAAAACCTCATGATACGCAGAAAGGACTTGTCTCAGTAGTTGCAAATAATGAGCTCCAGACTAAAGGCTACTTGGACTCCTACCCAACGAACCTTAAAAGCTAGACCTAAAAGAATACAATTGTTTTGAGTAACCTAATTTCACCCAAAACAAAGCCCAGGCATTTTACAGGAATAAAAATATACATAACACACAATAAACTAAAACTCACAATATCTGGGATCATATGAAAAATTGCATGCACGCATGCAAAGAAGTAGGAAAATATGACCCATACTGAGGAGAAAAGGCAATCAATCAACAATAACCCATAATCGATACAGATGTTAGAATGGGCAGGAAAGAACTTTTAAAAAGTTATTATACATGAAGAAAAGTTATTATAACTGTATTTCATATGTTAAAACACCCAGACTAAACCCTGAAAATGTTAAGTACAGGCATGCAAAATGTAAAACAGACCTAAATTGAGCTTCTAGAGATTAAAAACAATGTCTAAATGAAAAAGATATTGCAGGAGGTTAAAGGCTAATTAGACACGGCAGAAGGTCAGTGAACATTAAGGCATAGCAACAGAAACTATCCAAAATGAAACAAAAGGAGTAACAAAACAACAACAAAATGAATAGAGCCTCAGTGACTTGTGCAACAACTTCAAGTGGCCTAATACATGTGTACTTAGAGTCCATGAAGGAGAGGAGAAATATAAAAATTTGAAGAAATAATAGCCAAAATTTTTCCAAATTGGTAAACACTATAAACCCACAAAGTCAAGAAGATCAATGAACTTTAAGCAGAAGAAACACGGACAAAACTACATCAAGGCACAGAAAATAATCGAATTGCTCTAAACCAGCAATAAAGAGAAGAATTTAAAAGGAGCCAGAGGAAAAAATTATACACTACGTACAGAGGAACAAAGATAACAATGACAGCAGGATTCTTGCTTGAAAAATCGTAAACGAGAACTCAGTGGAATAACATCTTTAAAGTAGTGAAGTGAATTCTACCAAGCTAGAATTTTATACCCAGATCTGTCAAAACAAAAGCAAAATAAAGACTATCTCAGACATACAGAAGCTGAAAGAATTCATTGCTAGTAGACTTTCACAATAAGAAATGTTAAAAGAACTATTTTTAAGCAGAAGGAAAATGACACCAGATTGGAATATGGATCTACATAAAAGATTAAGAATACTGGATACATACAACAAAGAAGACCCAATTCAACCAAAAATAAATAAACAAATTAAGAAAAGAAGGGAAAAATCATATAATCACTGCAATAGATGCAGGAAAAGAATGAAAACATCTAACATACATTCCTGATTAAAGAAAACAAAACAGCCCTCAGTAGACTAGGAATGGAAGGAGACTTCCTCAACTTGATAAATGACTTCTACAAAAAACCTAACATCATACTTAATGGTGAAGGACAAAGTACTTTCTCACCAGGATCAGGAACAAGGCAAGGATATCTGCTCTCATTGCTTCTATTTGACATTGCACTGAAGGTTCTAGCCAGTGCAATAGGGCAACAAAAAGAAAAGAGATATTCAGAATGCAAAGGAAGAAGTAAAACTATCTTTATTTGCAGATAACATGATTATGTAGAAAACCTGATAGAAGCTACAAAAATGCTACTGGAACTAATAAATGAGTTTATCAAGTTTGCAGGGTACAAGATCCACATACAAAAAGATGAATTTGTCTCAACAAACAATCAGAGATCAAAGTTTTAAAATGCTACTTATAAAAGAATCAAACATATAAAATACTTAGAATAAGTCTGACAAAAGACTTGCACACTGAAAACTGTAAAATATTGCCGGGGGAAATTAAGAAAGACCTAACTAAATGGAGAGATATAAAGTATTCATGGATCAGAAGATTCAATATTGTTGAGACATCAATTCTCCCCAAATCGATTTATACATCAAAACCCCAGTAGGCTTTTCTATAGACATTGACAAGCTAATTCTAAAATTCATATGGAAATAAAATTTAGAATAACTAAAACAACTTTGAGAAAGAACAAAGTTGAAGAACTAACAGTAACTGATTTCAAGGATTAAGAAGCTACACCTTCAAGACATTGTGATAGTAGTGTAAAGAGAGACAAAAAGACCAAAGGAACAGAATACAAAGTTCTGAAGTAGAGAGAGGGGGAGAACTGACTGTCAGGTTCAAAGGCATTTCAGTGGAGAAATGATAGTCTTTTCAACAAATGATGCTGGAACAACTGAATATCCAGGTGCAAAAAGGAAAAAAAAAAGGAACTTCCATCTAAACCATATACAGAAGTGAACTCAAATTGGTTCAAAGATCTAAATGTAAAACATAAAACTATAAAACGTCTAGAACAAAACAGGTGAAAAATTTTATGACCTTGAGTTCGGCAAGATTTCTTAGATACAACACCAAAAGCATAATGCATAAAAGAAAAAAACAGATAAATTAGACACCATCGAAATTAAGAATTTCTGCCCTGCAAAAGACACTCCTGAGAGAACGAAAAGATGAGTCACAGAATGGGAGAAAATACCTAGCAACTTACCTATTGGATAAAGGACTAATTTCCAGAATATATAAAGAACTCTCAGAACTCCAGAAAAATATAAATAAAAGATTCAAAGATATACAGATGGAAAATAAGCATATGAAAAGATGTTTGACATGATTAATCATTAGAGATGCTACAGTGAGATACAACTACACACCTATTAAACTATCTAAAATTAAAAATACTGAGCATAGCAAATGTTGGCCACAACGTGAAGAAAATGCAGCTCTCATACACTGCTGGTAGAGATGTAAAATGATCAAACCACTATGGAAAATAGGTATTTTTTAAAAACTTAAACATACACTTACCAATGATGCAGCCATTCTACAGGCAGGCATTTACCCAGGAGAAATGGAAGTAAACATCCATACAAGACTTGTACACAAATAGTCATAGCAACTTTATCTGTAATAGACAAAGACTCAAACAACTCAAATGTCCATCAATGGTCAATACATAAATGGTGGTACATCCATATAAAGGAATGCTATTCAGCAATAAACAGAAATGAATTACTGATATATACAACAATATGGATGAAGATTAAAATAATTATGCTGAGTTAGAAGCCAGTTAGAAAAAAGTATACACTGTATGATTCCATTTATATAAAATTCTAGAAAATGCAAACAGAAAGCAGATCAATGGTTGCATGGCGATTGGGAAGTGCAAGGAACGATGGGAAGGAAGAATTACAAAGAGACATTAAGAAACTTTCTGAGGTGATGGACATTTTGATTTTCGTGATGTCTTCATGGTGTGTATGTATGTGAGTGTGTGAACACAGATTACTGCATGTCAATTGTACCTCAAAAAGCTGTTAAAAAAATGATATTATATAAGAGAGACAATTGGGGAAATTTGAATAGCAACACTTTATTAGGTAATATTATTGTGTAAGAATTTAATTTCTTCAATACTGTGTATTAACAGTATTGTCGTTAAACAGGGAAATAATTTTTAATATCCAGAGAGGAAGGCATGTAGCTGACAAGAGAGGGATCGCAATTGTGGCAGATGCTGTGGGACGCTGAGGAAGATGAGGCTAGAGCGGTGACCAATGCGTTACGGCACGGTGAAGGGAGTCATTTGTCAGGTGACCTGACAAAGACGGTTGGAACAGACTGCTAAATGCAGGGCCATTTCTACATACTAATCTCATGCAATCCCCTCAACTAGCCTTGGCGTAACAGAAAGTTTCTATTAGCTTGCCATATGGGAGGGCGGATGGCACAATTTAAGGTGCAGTACGTTGTGTAATAAACTGTCACAATAGGGTCCTACAGAAATAGTTTTTTAAACCGCAAAAAAAAAAAACTTGACCCTTCCCTCACAACATATATGAAAATTAACTCAAAATGAATCATAGACCTAAATGGAGCTATACAACATATGGAAGAAAATGTAGGAGAAAATCTTTGTGCTTTCGGGTTAGACAGTGGGGTCTCAGAGAAAGATTTCTTAGATTAAGACACAAAAAAGCAGAAACCATCTAAGAAAAATTGCTAAGGGACTTCCCTGGTGGTTGAGACTTCGAGTTCCCAATTCTGGGGGCCCGGGTTCGACCCCTGGTCAGGGAACTAGGTCCCACATGCATGCCTCAACTATGAGTTCGCATGCCAGATCTAAGAAGCCCATGAGCCGCAACTAAGGGGCCCATCTGCCGCAACTAAGACCCAGCACAACCAAATAAATAAATTAAATAAATATGAAAAATTAAGAAAAATTGCTAAATTAGAGTTCATCAAAAAAAATTTAACACTTCTAGTTTTCAGAGACACTTTAATATAATGAAGATAAGTCACAATCTGGGAGAAGATATTTACTAAACACATATCTGAGAGCAAGGACTTTTTCCATTGCTTTTTATATAAAGCACTCTTAAATCTCAATACAAATATCCAATTCAAAATGGATTTGAAGAGACACTTCATTTAAAAAGATATTTGCACATGAATAGACACTCAACATCATCAGCTATTACAGAAATGCAAAATGTGGCAAAAACCACGAGATTCAACTACACACCTACTAGAAAGGCTAAAATGTTTTTAAAAAACAAATATAAGGATCAGGTGAAGATGTAGAGCATCTGCAACTCTCATAGACTGCTTGTGGGAAAGCAACATGGCACAGGCACTTTAGAAAACAGTTCAGCAGTTTCTTAAAAAGTTCAATAGGCACCTAGCATATGATGAAGCAATCCCACCCTGAGGTATTTTACCCCAAAGAAATGAAAACATATGCTCACACAAGACATATGTTCACACACACATGTGAGTGTTTTCAGAGGCTTTGTTCATAATAGCCAAAAAACAAGAAGAAACTCAAATGTTCATCAAACGATGAATGCGTATCCACACAACTAGAATACTGCTCAGCGCTCAAAAGGAATGAGCTACTGACGGGTGCAACAAAACAGATGAATCTCCAAAGAGACTGGCTAAGTGAAAGAAGCCAAAAACAAAAAGCTACATAACACATGATTTCACTTATCAAATATTCTGGAAAAGGCAACATTATACGGACAAAAATCAGATTGGTGGTTGCCAGGGGCTGGTAGTGACAGGAGGATGGATTGACTACAGAGGGACAGGAGGGGTCTTTTGGGAGTGCAGAAGTTTTCTTTACCTCAAATGTGGTGGTGGCGGCTACAAAACTATACGTTTGTCAAAACACATCACACTGTATATTTAAAAAGAGTGAATTTTGTTAAATGAAAATTATACATAAATAAACCTGACTTAAGAAGATAATCAAACAAACCTAAAAATACAATTGAGTGAAAATCAATGTAAGAAAAATCAACTTACAGTGTTTCCAATTCAAGGGTCATCATGAGGATGCTTTCAATTGCTGTAAGTGACACTTGTGCTGTTCCCATGTCTCTGAAGGAGAAGCCCAAACATGCATGATATAAAACCCAAAGACAAAATTTCTAAACTGAAAAAGATACGTAACATGGGATTACTTCCACTTTGGCTTCTTACTTGCCATAGATGATAATTCTAATGAGCTCTTTTGGAAGAAATTTAAATTTGCATCATCAAATTAATGACCTTGGTGCTGAACAGTACAATCATTTTCTATTATCCTCACTTCTCATTTTCAATTGCATCTACCTCTTTTGATCACTCTTTTAAAAAAAAATAATGTACCCCTTATTCCTTTTTGCTTTCTTGGATAAATACTATTCCTATATGCATCTTCATGTTCCATATCTATATGTGTTCTTCAACACTCTTCTCATCCTCTGCTGGCTCTCTTACCCATATATATTCTTTCTTAATCCTTTTCTTTGCCAATAACTCTTATTTTCAATAACCCAGTTAAAATCTAAATTATGACTGTTTAGCCAAAGTACTCAATTTTTGACGAAAGTCAAAAGGAGCAGAAATTATCTAATGAGCCATGAAACTGTTACAATACTTACAAAGAGTTTAATGCTGGCACTTTAAAAAGACAAGAACCTTCAACTGTTGCCAAAGGATTACGATTGAGAATTCTGAAAAATGGAATGGAATTAAAATTATCTGCATTTTCAATTACTTCCATGAAAGTTTATATTCATTTTTTTTGGTATGGAACTTGAAGGTTAAAAAAATCATTTTCTGTCTTTACCTATAAATCACCCTTAGAATCTGTAAAACACTCTTTCACTGGGAGCTACCCAGGTCTCTAGATGATAAAGTGGAGAAGAGAAACAAACAAACAATAAAATAGAAAAAACGTGGCTAGCAAAGAAAAAATATGTCGAAGTACTTTTCACGTTAAAAACCCTCGAAGTGACTATGCTGGTAGGAAGCCCTTGCTCTGTAAAAAAGTACTATTTCTAGTGTCCTCCATAATTCAAGGGGTTTTTCTTTCATCTCTACAATGTTTGAAAAACTTCATGATTTAAACTACCCAGCTAAAGGCAAAAATAAGGCTAATTCCTTGGTTCTGGAGCCAAAGAAGAGAGAAATCCAAGAGGAACTGGTGAAAGCCATACTCCCATCACATAGTCCCGTGTGTATTCTGGTGCCATAGCCTTTGTTACTGTGTAATCAACTGTTTACTTGTCACTCTCCTAGATTGTCAGCAACTTGAGAGCAGGGACCACACTTTATTGTCATTATTATTCCTGTGCCTGACATAGTGCCTAATAGTTACTAGGCATTTAATAACTGTTTGCTGAATAAATAAATAACATTTTGTTTATATATCAATAAAATAAACAAATTAATTTTGAGGAACAAAATTTTATTCCAAAATGTTGGAATAGATTTTCTTCATAGTTCTTCCTTTCTTTCTTTTTTTTCCCCTTAGTTCTTTAAAACAAATAAGGGGGAAAAAAAAACAGAAAAGAAACAGGAAGAAAGAAGAGAATATCTGACTTTAGGTTAGCTCTACTCAAGAATTATTAGTGTACTTTTGCAGAATATTATAAAGATAATTATCAAAACTAATATCTTTTGGGTTGCCATGCATATGTGATCAGCATTTAACATTTCATCCTCACAGTAACCTTATGTGATATATATATTACACAATTGTACAAATGAGGAAACTGAGGCACAGAGAAGTTACATAACTTGTCTTAAGTCATCAAGCTCGTAAGAAGCAGAGCTGGAGTTGGTACTCAGTTCTGACTCTAAAGCCTGTGTTTAACCTGAATGAAAAAAAAGGGTTTTTTTTTTTTTTGAAACATCTGTTACTTTAACCTTAATTTTGACAGCACTAAATACAGAAATACCTTTTCAAACTTCATCTACCCATCTGGGAAAGCCTCTATGAGAACTATATTTTCTCTTTTTATTTATTTATTTATTTCTCTTTTTATTTATTTTTTCCTTAATCATCTCTCGTGATAAATATTTAATTAGCCTATGGCCATTGAGACTTTATAGATTTTTTTAAAAAATTGCAGGAAAATCAGTAAAAATGATGGAGGAAGGACATCTGAAAATTCATCCCCGCATGGAAGCAACAATAACAACAACAACAAAACTGGCAAAAATGGTCAGAATCAACGTCTTCTGAACTCTGGGAATTTAACCAACACGCTGGCAGCAAATGGGGGAGCAAGTTATTCAAGGAAAACAAATTAATTTCTGTAAGAACAACGAGATCTGTGTTGCTTGAACTTGCCCTCGACCTTTGGTCTCCATGCCAGTGGTAGCCTTGAAAAACAGCCCACATCACTGGTACCAGAACGAGCAGCATGGACTGGGAGGTCCTTCAAAGCCTCATCCCCAAAGAACTGTCATTGTTGTACATGTCTGGTGGTCCCCTGGAAGACCTCACTTGAAAGGCTTGCCTTTGACCTGACTGAGGGCTGTCTAGTGAGAAAAGCCTCTGCTCAGGTGGCATTTCTGGAAAACATTTTCAAGCAAATATTTTAACATGGCGGTGGCATGAGGCAATGGATAACAGTTTGGGGCAAAAAACAACCCAACCGCAAAGCTTTAAAAGAAAAGCTGAGGAATGAGATGTCCACAGACACTTTGCAATATTCCAATGTATTCCTGGGAAACTGGAAGACCACAAGACATATTCCTGGGCATCTAGGAAAATAACTGTTAGCATTAATAAATGAGTTCAGCAAGGTTGTAGGATATAAGATCAATATTATTTCTCCACACCAGCAATGAGTAATCGAAAAATGGACTTTAGAAAACAATTCCATGTGGAACAGTATCAAAACAAATATAATACTTAGGGGAATATTTTACCAAGTAAGTGCAAGATTCACACTGAAAAGTACAAAACTGTTGAAAGAAATTGAAGAAGATCTAAATAAATATAAAGACATGCTGGATTCCTGGACTGGAAGATAATCTTATTAAAATTTCACTACTTCCCAAATCGACCTATGGTTCCATTGCAATTCCTATCAAAATCCCAGCTGACTTCTTTCCAGAAATTGCCAAGCTCTTTCTAAAATTCCTATGGCAATTCAAGGAAACAGAATAACCAAAACAATGTTGGTAAAGAACAAAGTGGGAGGACTCACACATCCTGGTTTCAAAACTCAGTTCAAAGCTACAGCAATCACAGTGTGGTACTGGAATAAGAACAGACATGTAAATCAATGGAACAGAATTGACAATATAGAAATAAACCCTCATATTTATGGTCTATTGATTTTCAACAAGGGTGCCAAAACAATTCAATGTGGAAAGAACAGTCTTTTCAAATGATGCTGGGACAACTGTACATCCACACACAAAATAATGAAGCTTCACACCGTATATGAAAATTAACTCCAAATGGATCAAATATCCAAATGTCAGCGCTAAGGCTATAAAACTCTTAGAAGAAAACACAGGAATAAATCTTTATGACCTTGCTTTAGACAACAGTTTCTTAGATATGATACCAGAAGCACAAACAACCAAAGGAAAAATAGATGAATTGGATTTTATAAAAACTAAAAAGTTTGTGCTTCAAAGGACACTATCAAGAAAGTGAATAAACATATAGAATGGGAGAAAATACTACAGGTGGGAAGAATAAGATGCAGTGGGGAGAAGAAAAGTATAGTAGTTGCTAGGTGTGGCAATCTCAAAATTTTGAACTATTACAAATAAAACAGCCACCCTGAATCACCCCAAAGGGCAGACCCAAGTTATTTTTGCTTTTAGTGTTTATGCCTTTCTAAATCTGAGAAGCTGCCAGGATTCTAGTACATAGCAAAAAGTGAGGACAACACCCTCAAGTGTGTAAGCTTTTGTGTGTACATAGCTATGTAAAGGAAACCAATGCTAGCTGACTGGGGGAGCATTAGGGCGGCTCTGTTACCGCAGCTCAATTTGCCTTCATAGTGTGGACACACCTCCCGCACTGATATTCTCAACAATGGGGTAAATAATTCAATAGGGATAAGGCTTTGATTTTCCTCTTATTCTCTCTTCGTGCTTATGTTCTTGGTACAATATTGATGTACCACGGACAAGCCAGCATGTGAATGTGCTCTGTCTGGTTAAGTTATATAGCCTTTCTACATTGTAGAGTCCTTCAGTTTCTAAAATCATGGAGCTTGTATTGTTAGATCCAATGAAGTGACTAAAAGAATTTTTAAAAATAAGCCATCAGTCTGGACGTGCATAGGTGAATGAAGGAGAAACACTTTACAGTCAGAGAAAAAAAGCATACTTAACATTTAGGATTATCAACCACTGCCGGTTTTCCATAGTATATTTCATTCCTGATTTTATCTGAAAGAGATATGATTACTACCACCATTGAAAAAGTGGTACTTTATAATTTAATAAGCTCTTGGCTCATCTTTGAGGTAGATTTCGGATTTAAAATAGACTACCACACTGCTAACTACTTCACCTGATATTTCTCAATAACATAGAGGCTTCATTCAAGAAACCTACTGACTTATAATTACCTGACACCCGGTGATGAATCAAGGTTTTGTGGGGCCTGAACCTCATCTACTTTGGGAAATCCTATCTAATAAAAATATGCAAAGTTATAAATAGAAAAATCGCTAGGACCCCTCTCAAACCTTGGAAGGGTCCTATGCAAGTGAGGAGCCCTGAAGCCTAAGGTTCATTGAATTCATGATAAATCCACCTCAGCTGGGGCCCTTTTCCAAACTTATTTAATGCAAGCAACTTATAAACACCCCAGTAATATGTCATTATAGGTAGTAAAATGATTTAACTCGAGGGTGGCATCTTCCCTTGGTGGCTTGCCTTTGGTAAGAGATGCAATAAAGTTTATATCTCACCATGGCAAATGTTTCCTGAAGCAAATTAGCTTTGTCTATTAGAAAGACTTAGTCCAAAACAAAGACTTACTATACTGTGACAATCTTTTGAAAGCAACTGCGAATAAGTTTTCGGAGTACAGTACTAATTTATTTACAACACCAGATAGCTCTGATTCTTTCACTTCCTTTTTCTGTCATTTAAGAGGAGCACAAATTCCAAAGGAACAAGTTGGTGCCTCTTCCATTACAAATCTTTTCTAACCTACCACCCATTTGCTACTTCATCACCCCCCTCCCTCTCCTTGTTACCCTGCTGCATAGATGCTAGAATGGCTCTCATATATGTTTTCCCATCGACATCCATATTTCTCCTTCCAGTATGAAAGCTTCTTGGGGACAAAGTCCCTGCCCTATGTGTCTTTGTATCCCCAGCACTTAGTACAGTGTTTACAGACAGTGGGCAACGCACTCAGTGAAAGTTTTGGAATGAATTCATTAATTTTTAAACTGTGATTTATTTATTTATTTCCACAATGTATTTTCCTGTGTTGCCTACATTAACTATAGTGAAACTCTGATTCTTATAAGGAACTCTTGGTGTTCTAGGATGTTTAGGAAAAGTGGTGAGTTTCAGACGTTGTACTGATGCTACTAAAACCTCCTGGTGAAGGGACCTCACGAGCCTGCTCTCCGGTGTGCTAACAAAAGAAAAACCGACCCTTGGTGCTCTCTCCCCAAGGTAGGCGTCAGCAAACTAACAAGGGAAAGGAAGGAGGCCGCTAAAGATAGGCATCTGCAGGAATTGTTAATCCAGCTCCAGACACAGCCTCAACACCTTCATTAACCCAAAATGTGGGAACTGTGTGAAACTGGATTTCTGAACCACAAGACAGGTAAGAGAGTCTTTTCCAAAGCCAGGTGTAGAAGAGCTCTTTACCTTGAGTCTAAAATCGCCTTCGGGCCATTGAACGTACCCACTCTCATTTCCTTGTGTCATGAGAAATCAGAGAAGTTTTGAGCTGAAGGGGTGTAAAACCCACACTTCTTATTGAAGAGTAGTCAGCAAAGAAAATATATTGAATTAGGCCGCAGCAAAGTCTTTTCTTTATATTTTTCACACTACAGCTGAACACAAACGACGTCTTTTTCCATACCTCAAAGGTTCCTATTGGCCACAGATAATTCACTTCAGCAATATATGCTTTTTTGAAAAATAATGTTCTGGGTGGCTGGGGAGAGCCCTGTGGTGGGTGTTCAGGAATTCTTTCTGCTTTACCATTTAAAAGAGCTAATGATGGTTGGGGAAGCACCCACACCCACTGAACCACACCCTGCTAAACTTAGTTCTCTGCAGCTCTGTGTTGCATACATTTTAAGCAGTTAGGAACTTTGCACATGAAAAGGAATCAAAGTGAAATTCAAAAGTGGAAGTGCCTGGACCATTCGCATATTGGAGAGGCATCCGTGGGATTCCATGACAATGCTAATCTGAGTGTTTTGGTTCGGGGACTTTAATTGACCATGCCAAAGATCAGTACTATGGAAAGCAGAGCCTTTCATATATATGAGTTAAACAAGTCTCTTGGCCTCTTTGTACCTTAGTTTCCTCATTTGAAAAAAAAATAAATGGCTCTCAAGACATACTTTCCAGAATTCATACTGGGCTTACTTACACCCAGCTAACCAATAACTGCATGATTGTTTTTACACACAGTTGTTTACATGTATTCATCTTCTATTTCACTTACAACTTGTGTAAAAACTGCATTCCATGCCAGGCCTGAAACGTTCCAAAGCTCAGTTCTGGGAGTAAATTGCAACCAAGATTTCTACAAAAAAAGACACAAGCAAAAGAATTAGAAAAATAGATATTCTTTCAGAACATTTATCCTTTGGCAATAATTCTAATTTATATATGATGAAACATAACATCACTACTCCCTCCATACACTAAAGAAATCTCACTGTGGGAGATATTATGATTTATACTTTCATGATTATATATGTGGTGCAGTAGATACAAAATACTAAATGCTCATTAAATACTTGTGTTAAGTCATCTTTATTTCTCTAGCTAGGCAGCACTATTGACACTTCGGGCTGGATAATTCTTTGCTGTGGGAGGCTCTCCTGTACACTGTTGGATGTTTAGTAGCATCTCTGGTCTCTGTCCACTAGATGCCAGTAGCATATACAGTTCTGACAAGCAAAACTGTCGCCAGACACTACCAAATGTCACCTGTGTGCAAAATCACCCTGGTTGAGAACCACTGCTCTTGATACTGGGTGATGTTGGATGCTCAGCATGATCCTGCTCTGTGCTGGAACTGTCACCTCGGGATACAATGGAGACTGAGCTACAACTTCCTTAAGGAGCTCTGGAGGCTGAGATGGGGTCTTCTGCTGGACTGGAGAAGGTTCAACCTCTTTAGTGACCTGTGGATTTATGGGAAGGGCCAGAGCCAGAGATTTAACAGTGACATTGTACAAGTGTGACTGCTGAGCTTCATTTACCCCATGATGAACACATGGTCAAACTACAACCTCCTTAAGTGTCTCCAAGGGCCGGGCGAGGGCCTCCTGAGGACTTGAAGTTTCTAGTTCCTCAGGGGCCTCTGAAGGCTGAGATGGAGCCTCCTGCGGAAGTGGAGGTGGTTCTACCTCTTCAGTGGGCTCTGCATGCTGAGCCTGGGCCTCTGCCTGGGGTGAAAAAGATTCAACGTCCTCAGGGGTCTGTGGATGCTGAGCAGGGGCCTCTTGATGAGGTAAAGACTCAGCCTCCTCAGTGAGCTCTGGATGACGAGTTTGCGCCCCCTGCTGGGATGCAGACATTTCAGCTTCCTCATGGGGCTCTGGAAGTTCATCTGGGCTTCCCAGAAAATCCCTAGGTATGCTCTCCTCAGGATAAAAGGCCTCCATACTTGGATGTAAATAATCACCCTGCAACTGTTGTTCTAGACACTGAGTGTTTTTTTTCAAATTGGCCTATAGTTCCAACAACAACTTTGGCAAGCCGTCGATGCTGAACTAGATCTTTCTTCAGGTTTGGGGGTGAAACAATAAAGCTCATTGGTTTTGAGCTCTTACTACCTAGAGGTGGAACAAGTATTTCAAATGATTGGTGACCTTCAGCCTGATCTAGACCTATGTGTTTAGTCTTACTTTTGTGTCGAGGAGGCAGAACCAAGGGCTGATTCTGATCCCACTCTAGCACTGGAACCGCCTCTGGGAGCTTTTGATGTTGGATTTGCTCGTTATTCAGATACTGATGTGGAACAGCAAACTGATCTGGCCCTATAGGCAGCTCTACAACGGAATCCGTGTCCGGGTATGGAGCCTCAGTCTCACTCAACTCCTGATGAGGCAGGGCCAACATCTGGACTGGAGACGAGGACGTCAAGTAATTAAAGCCCCCGGCTTCTTCCAGGGGTGTAAGGGCAAGGGGCAATTTGGGAGGGCTGTCTGAGGTGTATGAAGACCAAGTCTCGGTCAGGCGCGGGGGTTAGGGGGTCACCTGGACGCGGCCCAGGGCCCACTTCGGAGGCTGAACTGCCTGGACTAGAAGCCACAGTCATTGCCATGTGAGGAGGAGCCGTGGGGTGCAGCAGCAACACAGAGGCACAGCCAGGACATAACATGTGGCGGCTCCCAGGCACAGCGACCCAGGCCAGCGAGAAGCCAGAGCCACATCCTCCTTCAGAGCCGAACTGAACCGTTATGCCAGCGCTGCAACACAGGGCTCACGGTTAGCAACTGTTAGCAACCACGTGTCCCTCCCTCACCTAACGTCCCACCCGTTATTTATGACATCTGTATTTACTCCACCTTTATTAGGCTCCCGCGGAGATCCAATGCACGCCACCAGAGTGAGCCTTTTTCCCAGAGTCCCCAGGGCACAAGCCACCCTTCCCCTTGCAAAGGAGACAATTACCTCCTGCTGGGCCCCCTTCCCAACCCCGCCCTGCCCTCCCAGGCCCCAAACAATGAGGCGGGATTTGGGCTGCAGACCCCAGTGGCCCCAAACTCCAGCAGCCCAGGGGTGGAGGGGGGTTGGGAAGGATGCAGAGCTTCCCGAGGAAACCACAGGATGTGGCATTCTGGGAAATTCAAAAGTGCTAGTCCAGTTCTGGCATCTGAACTCTTCCTCCTCGAAGCTGAAGTCTGAGAGACATTCTTCCTCCCTTTGGCTACAGGGCTGACAAGAAAAGTAGCTGACCTGCAAAATGAGCACCAGTCAGGGTGGCGGGAGGGGAACACACCTTACAATTATTCTAAAATGTTGCCATTTCCTCCAAACTCTCAGTATTCACGTCTCATTATTAATTCACCACTCTGTCATCAGAGGTTACCACTGAATCAGTGATGACTCCAGAACTTCTGTAGGAGGGGTTTGGGGCAAGTGAGCAATTCATTCTGGGAAAGAGTGTCTAAAACCAAGCGAATGGCCCTTTATATTAGCATGGGAAAACTTCCCCCATCCCACCTTGTCTCAACAGAACCATTAATCTAGAAAAAACTACTGTGTCACTTTTCAGAGGTCTACCCTGTGTGCAGACATGGAGAAGACACTTAGAATGTTAAAGTCAGCATGTGAAGTAGTTTTCTCCAAATACTCTAACTAGCACCCAGTTTACTTTCTTCACAGTCCTTTTCATAATCTATTTAATTTTAGTCCTTTTTAATTGTCTGGTACACCTGTAACACCTAAACTCCAAGAGAGAAGGAGCTTCATCTTATTTCCAGTGCCTGGCACATAATGGTTTCTCAATGGAACTGATTCCAAGATTGGCCTCATTTAGGAATGGATCTGTTGTTACAATCAGTTTTCCGAAATCTTTACTATCAATACGGAGTCCTTTCCTCTCACATTTCACAGGAAGCTAGACTTCTTAATGTCCAAACATGGATACGTTTGAAGTTTCCTTGACTGATTTCAATTGAATTAAAATAATTATTTTGTACAGGAAAAACTTTCAAAATTTCTACATTTTTCAGAACATAACCACCTTTTCTTTCTCTACTTTCTTCCCTTCAAAACAAACTTTGCAACGTTGGGGTGAGTTAAATCATCAGAAAACTAGCCCCAAAATAAGCTCTCAATGACATGAAACACATTTTTTGCTCCTTTTTAATAAAAATCCTATATACAGTACATTAATGTTTTCTTTTAGAAGTTACGTTGACAACTTAATCCCTAATTCGAGGCATCCATATAATTGGTTTACAGAAAGGTGCTTCGGCAAAATATTTAACACAAGATATATATGAGATGCTGAGATCTGGGTAATATACCTTACTTGAAAGGCATGAATAGTTTTAAAACACTGTAGCATAATCACACTTAAGGCCATAGTTACTTTGTTCCCAAATCCCTGCAATTCTATTTGAGGGGAGTTCTAAAGGGCCTGTGTCTTCTCCTGTGTCCACAACTGTAGACGTACACTGATGGCCCTCAATCCTGCTCTCCAAACTTCAAATAACGGGCCAGAGACAAGGCTCGGGACTTGGGAAAGTCCTAGAAATTCCCTGCCTCAAAAGCAGTTTCAGAGTTTCACATTTTCCTAAGGAAGACAGAGCTGAGTAGACATGCCAAAGTCTTCCAAATCCTGCTGCTTGTTTTGAATTATGGCTACACTGGCTGTGTACCCCTTGAGTTTGTATCTCCACATACACATACTTGAATTAAATCCTGTAGTTCCTCTTTGGTTCTAGCATCTGTGACCTCTTCACAGAGTCTATATGCCACGGCTGTTTTACCAATTTCTGAGATAAAGTTAACAAGGATCAATGCAGAAGTTTTCTTGCTCTAAAACTTCCTGTATACAATGGTAGCACCCAATAATTAGACATTCTTTTGATTTCTAAAAGCAGAAAATAAGAGCATTTTCCTAGAAGTTCCCTCATCTGACACTCCAGTTTTTATCATAATTAGTTGTGAAAAAATATATAAGAAGTATCAACTTTGGTTCAAAAACCTTTATGATCTTAGAAATAAGAACTAAGGAATAATGACATAGAAATTAAAAGCTGTGGAAACAAAAATGTTCAATCACAATACAATGAAATAGGAAGGCATTAGGTGGGGGTCAAAATGAGTTCAAACCTGGAGAGATACCACTGGACTATAATAGATACTTCATATTAGAAGCAAGGCCAGGGCCTACTCCTTGGGACCAAACTTCTACCAGATACAATGAACAAAGCTTTGGAGACAGAGACAGAGAGAGACAGCATTTGAACACTCTACTGGCAGAAACTAGCCCATGTACCTTTTGGACAATACAGCTTTCCTCAAGGCAAGCTAGAGCCACCAGGCTTTTTGGTCTAAGGAGTTTGGAGTACATATAAGGAATACCTTGGCATATTAGGGACAAACAACCCAGACATTTAGTTTCGTTCTTAAAGGTTGTTACCCAGAGTTGACAGCTGATGGAGATTCTGCCTGATGACCAGGGAAGTCAAACTTCACTGGAAGGACTGCCCAGGCTGGAAGGCCAAGACCAATCCAGGGTCAACTCTTACAAGCAAATAAGGTCTCTGACAACTTTGCTCGGATTTTCTCTAAGCCTGCAGGGCTGTGAAGCAGGGGAGCAATTCTGTTCCGGGAATCTACTCATCATAAAGTTTCCTTTGGGCACAGCCTGTGACATTCTCACCACTGTATAACTCGATAGGGAACACAATCAACACTATTCAATAGCATGACCACTTTCAAGGCTCACAAAAACGTAGCCAATTATTATATAAGAATCATATTCACCCAATATATCAGAAATGAAAACTGAAATTAAACTGATTTCAAAAACATCATCTAATAAACTCTTCAACAAGAAAAAAACGATAATAATAATAGTCAATATATTTTCTCTGCTTACTATGTTTCAGGCATAGTTCTAAGCTTTTTACATTCATCATCTCATTTACTCTTACAATAGCCTCCATTAGGTGATAAGCTGTATTACTAGTCCTATTTGCAGATAAAGAAATTGCAGCTTAGAGATATTAAATACCTTCCAATGCCTCTGGCTAGAAAAACCTAAAATTGCAACAACAACGACAACAACAAAATCTAAGAGACGAAGTTAGGACTCAAACGCAGGTGCCCAAGGCTTATCATCACTGCACTATTCTGGAAGATAAGCAAGCAATTGGGGAAGAACGGGATCAAACGCTTTCTGTAGGAACTGTGGCAAGTCACTCTACATCTAAACACTGGGGACAATAATATTTGCTGTCATTTTTCTCATAAATGCCACAAAGAACAAATTTAAGACTGCTGCTGTGAAAGCACCTGGTGAATGAAAGAATATGTAATGTTTTCGCTAACCATTATTTTCATCCAATTAACTTTTCAAGTAACTTTACTTGCTCACTGAAACTGAAGTACTTCAAGGACAATCAAAAAGGTCTTACCTAAAGCCACAATCAGCAGTTTCTGGAATGCATCTGTCATAGCCTTCTGAATAGCAAGCTTCTGGGTTACCTTCCTTTCCATAAGGAATGATAATGACCCTAAATCCAACCAAAACAGATGAATTTAAAATGCCTGTCTGAATAACTGATTTCTAGGTTATGTGTGTAAAACTAAAAATGCATCTGTGATTCTTAGATCATTATCTTAGTGATTAAGGGCAGGCACAACACTGGGGTACGGGTGAATGTCTCTGTTGTAGGTATACCCTGGCATGGCACATTTTGACTGCTCAGATCTATTCTGGAGGTTCCTAAAACACTCGATGGGAAATGGAAACCAAGAACGTGCACAAGTCTCATACTACTCACAGATTTCAAATGGACAAGCTGAGGCTGCACTGCTACAGACCCTGCTCTCCTGTGCGTAAAGGGCTGGATTCATACAGTGACATAGATTTGGCGGTAGTGCAGATGATCTGGCCTCTCCTCAACCATCACCCACTCAGGTGGATGGTGGAGCCTCCTCCACTCCATTCACTAACAGCTCTGCCTCTGAGTTAAAACCCTAAGCCCAAGTGCCATGGATTCTAGGAAAAAACTCAGTACCAATCGGAATCCCCTTTCTAGGGATCTACATTAACTTTTTCTGCTCAGGCCCTTCTATAGGAGGCAAAGGACTGAATATTTACACAAGAGTTTATTTCAATCTTTAGACAATGATTTTCTTGGGATAACTGAAGGCCAGAAGACATCTGTATTTGAAGGAATATTTTAGCACATAACAAATTATTAACAACAACCACAACAAAAACTAACTAATTTTCCTTCCTCCTAAGCTTCTTGGCAGGCGGTCAGTTCTCAAATTCTAAAGTTTAAGGTGCTGTCAGGTATTGCCTAAGATAAAAACCTATATTGTCAGGCAGAAAAAATCTGCCCAGGGCTTTAGTGGCTTAGAAAAGCGATGATGTGTCTGAAAAGGTGAGTTTCAGAAAGAAAGGAAAAAAGAGAAATCCCACTCCCTCACCTCCCCACACACAAACATACTGGAAAACAGACCTTCCTCCAACTTATGCAAAGGTTCCTCAGCCATGACAACTCCGGGACTCCTGCACTCATGGGAGGGCAACACCACCTCTAAAGCACAGAAGAACTTCAGGCTTTGCTTCTGAATTCGTGTCACAATAGCTTCATTTCCCCTTTCTTCAAGGTTAGAAAGATCCTGAAGCTGTTAGGATTATGAATTAAAGGCTAGACTTCAAAATATCCTGTTGTTAGAAATAAAAACGAAACTCCAGCAATCCCAGGTAATAGTTTAGGTATGCAATAGCTTCAAAATCAAGTTGGGACTTGCAAATGAATGACTAGATATGGACAACTATTTTTTATCATATACCATACAAATACTGGCGAAAATTATGGACACCGCCATCCAAGTCATTGAGATTATCACTAATTCTAGGTGGCAGGCCAATGCTCACATACTTCCATGTGGAAGGCTCTCACATCTCCTCCCCATAGCCCTGTTCTATTCTTCTCTCTAAAGTCTAGGAGTTCAATGTTGAAAGGAGTCTGGTGAGTCAAAGAAAATCTACAGACTTCACCTTGATGATCCTTTTTGACCACCCATTGAAACCAAAGTAGTGATTTGCCAATTCTTGGCATCTGGAGCTGTTTAGGGCCAGCGTATTATGTTGAACCGCCTTATGTCTGGTGCCAAGACGAACCTAAAGACATAAAAGTCCTAAAAATATCACAATCCTACATAGAGACTTGTTTTGGATATACCTGAGATTTATCAATACCAATTTCCTAGAGTGGTTGTGAAGATTAAGTAGGACATTTTAAGCAATGAGCTCACAGTCAGCCCTAAATAAATGTTATTTATTATGTTTAAGTCAGTACTTTTCTGCATCATTTCCAGGGCCCCTGATTAACTGGAAGGTTCCCTGACCTCTGGTGGTGAAAGTGATGATGAAAACAACCAAGGAAGCCCAGCAGAAGCCTATCATGGGGCTGGGGGTAAGCAAAGGAAGTGAACTGTTTTACTCGTCTCATCCTGTAGCTCCTGCTTGACAATATGACCTGAAGAGGAGGTAAGATGGACCTGCCACTGAATCAGGACCTTAATCTGTAGCACCCCCTCCCCAAGTTACTAACCCCTGTTAGAAGAGGGAATACCTATACCTCTATAAATGTAAATAAAGCAACCAAAAGAAGTAGGGGTTCATCTGCATGAACAAGCTTCTTGGAGAGTGCAAATATCGCCAGTCTTAACTCTCTAAATAACTTACATATTACTGTGGATTTTTTACATCACTAGTTCTTTCTTAAATATCTATTTCCACTTTGAACAGGGTGTAGTATATAAATATAGTCATAAAAATTCAAATAATACAAAGAAAGTCAAAGCATTGTTAATTCTTTATTGACTGGTTTGTGCATCTTCCTCTGTCACTAGTTTATGAGCTCCTTAAGTGCTTGAAGGAACCATAACAAGGAACCATTCTTTCCTTGTTACCAGAAGCAAGCATAGATCTTGGCATATAATAGAGGAGTGATGGTCTGTTGACTGAGTGAATGAACGAGTACATAAGAAAATGAAGTTACTTTCTCCAACTGAAGCTGCCTGCTGGGAAGGAGAAATGAAGACTAATTTTTAAATGTTGAGTGTCGCATGAGAGGCTAGGCCCTGTACGGTGAGTCATAATGGAGCTGTCCTGGACAATTAGGAAGCTTCAGAAGGGCTCTGAGCCCCTGGTAGTAGAGACAGTTGACATCTGGGATAACCTTGCCACAGTTCTTGCTGGCAAACATTTCCCTTCGTGCTACGGAGAAAAACTCAGATACATTAGGCCTTTCCTTCATTTTATTTTAAGATGTTATTCACTTTTCTGTGTTTATAAAAATACAGGGGGAAAAAGATAAGAATTATGTATACATGCCAATGAATAAAGGAACACATAATTGGAACTTCCCTGCTGGTGCAGTGGTTAAGACTCTGTGCTCCCAATGCAGGGAGCCCGGGTTCGATCCCTGGTCAGGGAACTAGGTCTCACATGCATGCTGCAACTAAGAGTTCACATGCCACAGTTAAGGAACCTGCGAGCCGCAACTAAAGGAGCCTGCCTGCTGCAACTGGGGAGCCCTTGAGCCGCAACTAAGGAGCCAACCTGCTGCAACTAAGACCCGGTGCAACCAAATAAATAAATAATTAAAATTTACAAAGAACACATAATTAAAGGAGGTAATAATATCGGGGGTGTGGGTAGTAAACTAAGGCTCTGCATTAACAAAAGAAATCTAGGGCTTCCCTGGTGGCAGGGTGTTTGAGAGTCCGCCTGCCGCTGCAGGGGACACGGGTTTGTGTCCTGGTTCAGGAAGATCCCACATGCCGCAGAGTGGCTGGGCCCATGAGCCATGGCTGCTGTGCCTGCGCGTCCGGAGTCTGTGCTGCGCAACGGGAGAGGCCACAACAGTGAGAGGCCCGCGTACCGCAAAAAAAAAAAAAAAAAAAAAACAGAAGGTGCAAAACTGTTTCCTATCCCAGACTCCTATCTTCCGTCTTACAATACTGTAACTGACACTTCACAGAATCAAAGTCCACACCGTGTAGGATTTTTCCCACCAGTACAAAACACTGGCTCAAGGGCAAGTTCGAACTGGCTATTAATTCAGTTCAGCAAACATTTCCTGAGGCCAGGCCCTGTGTTAGCAGCACTAAACGCAAAGAGGAAGCATGCCATCACTGCTTTCAAGAAACTCAGATTCTAGCAAGACAGGCAAAGCACAAATGAAAAATAGCAAGAAATACCTTCCATCTGCCGAAAGGCATGAGCTGCCCTCAAAAGAACACAAGTTCACTGTGAAGAGATGATAGGGAGAGCACAGGGGAGTTTATCAGAGAGAATGCACAAGAAGTCACCAAGACAAGAAAAAGCACATGATACACTCCAGGTGTGTCAGAGAAAGTGGGAAAGGAGCTAAGAATGCCCTCCAATGCCACAAGAAGTGAGGGCTTTATTCCATAGCAATGGAGCATGATGGGAGGTGTTTAAATAAAGGAGGAACCTATCGGGCAGTGCAGTGGTTGGGACTCCGCGCTTCCTCCACGGCGGAAAGGGGCGGGGAGAGGGTTTGATCCCTAGTCGGGGAACTAAGATCCCACAGGCGGCATGGTGTGGTCAAAAAAAAAAAAAAAAAAAAAAAGGAACTTATCATGTAGAAGTCCTGTGAACAACTGGTGATAAGCAGGCATTGCCATTAATAACAAACCACTAAGCAGTCCAAGTAATAGAGATTGAGAATTCAAGCGCAGCCTCTCCTGAGCTATACCACTCATAATGCAGGGAGCAGCAATCCTGGGCAAAGAAGACCTAAGATCCTCTGACCTGACAGTCACAACATTGCTCCGGCGGACCACGCTTGCAGACCTCCCACCACCATCTCTGTTGGTTCCGAGACTGCTCTTCTTGCCTCTTCCCACCCTCGCTCACTCTCCCCACTTTCTACCTCACCAAACGGCCCCAAGGTACAGGTCTCCTCCATCCTTCCAAAGCTCAATTTATGCCACTTCGCTTTTAAGAAAGACCCACGTTAGCGCCTGTTTTCCCAACCAAAAGAAATCCAAAGAGGTATCTATTTTCACAAAAAAGGGGGGAAAATGAGAACAGTGCCCGGCACGTGTTGTGCAGCAGCCCGTACAGAGGCAATTCGCACTGTGCGCTGCAAAAGCGGGTGCAAGGGGCACCACCCAGCTCCTTCCTGGGAACCACACTCAGCACCTCAGCATCAAGCCACCATAGCTTTGAACTGTCACTGAGCTTCCGTACTTTAGCTCAATTTATTCTGTGCATCCGTTAGCAAGATGTGTCCTATGGTCACTGCTTCTTCGCTTTACGCCACTTCGGCTTATGAAAGGTTTCATGGGAACGCTCTGCTTTCAGTCATTGGGGGAAACCCATACTTATTGTCCTCCCGCCTCCCTCCAGCCTACGCATCCACTCTCGGCCTGGCCTTTCCAGCTTTGAGAAGACAACCTGGCTCCGCCCTCTACCGCCTATATACTGCAGTGAAAGATGAGGGGAGAAGCTGACAGGCAGACAAAAGGCAGCAGCAGTGAGTGAGGCCTGACGACAGACAACGGAAGAGTTCCAGGCCCCTTCAACTTTTGAGACGTTTGGTATAATAAAAAATGTAGAAACACCTAAGGGATGGGATGAGAAAGAGCTCAAAATGGACTTCAGTATTTGTTAGCATTTGTTAAATATGGGTGGTACATACACGGGGTACAATGTAAGATTCTCCACTTTTCTCAGTATGAAATTTTTAATTAAAAAAATACCAAAACACGGTTTTAAAAATTACAGGATATTTAAAATGTTTATACATTTGACAAGTTAATACAACACAAAAAATGAAATCTAATTGTGTAATTCACAAGGTAATCCAACAAATATTTAGAGTATTGTATCCTCAGGCATTACATGGCCTCCCTTTAAACTTCCTCAGCTCTCCCTCAGTGGGCTATAATTCCCAGTTTACTTTAAGGGAACTTCAATATTTAAGTTATGGTTGGTGTTTATGTCCCTTATACAAACATGCATTCATTTGGGGGAATCAATTATCAAACAAACATCAAAAGTAATCATTTCTACATTACTAATGTGACTTTGCCCGTTAGAGATCAGAATGGCATTACAAGGTCATCAGTCACTCATTCTATAGGCCAGAGTTGATGCTATTGACATTTTGGGCTGAACAATTCTTTGTTGCGGAAGGCTGTCCTGTGCTTCATAAATGTTTCAGCAGCATCCTGGCCTCTGACCACTAGGTGCCAGGAGCACGTCTCCTGACTTACGACAACTAAAGATGTCTGTCTCCAGACATCAGCAAATGTCCCCTGGGGGGCAAAATCATTCCTGGTTGACACCTACTGATCTAAACAAGCATAGAGTGTTTGCTTGCCAAATAACAGCAACAGAAGATGGATAAATCCATGGATTCCAAAGGTCCTAGAATTAGCAAATCTTCTCTATAAAACTCCTAGCCCACATCTAGAAAATATTACAAAAAGAAGCAAAATGAAAAGAAAAACTAACAACACATGAGCTAAAATCTTTACTAGGGACAGAACACAGCATAGTGATCCAAAGCACAGGCTTGGAGCCAGAGGACTTACATTCAGAACTCACCAGCTGTCACTCACCAACTGTGTCACTCACCAGCTGTGTGACCTGGAGCAAATGACTTAGCCTCAAGTATCTCAACTTGCTCACCTCTAAAATGGCAAGGAGACAACTAATACCTACCTCCTATGGTTATTTATTTTCACTTAAGAATTAAGCGAAATAATACGTGTAAAGTGCTTAAAAGAATGCCTGGCATACAGTGAGTGCTCAGTAAGTGTTAGCTATTGTTATTTCACTAAAATTCCATATTTTCAATTTATACAAAGTGGAAATCACTTTACAGATTTCAACATACAACACTCTATTTTTAGAAAATAAAATATCATGCTATGTAACTACTTTATCTACTTGACAGAGGAATTATTTTCACCCATTTTCACCATCTCGGTAAAATAATAATGGTTATGATTATGCAATCATAAGAGTGATTATGCTCTCCAATAGCCATTGGAGAAACAAGTGTACTTGTACATCACTGACAAACACAAGCTAACCCCTAAAACTGGCTCTGAGGGGAGATCACAAAGCCTACCATCAACATTAATCACCAAACATATCAGCCAGGGATATCTCAATAAAAGTAACACAGAAGTAGAGATTAGGGACAGAATTACTAACTCCGGGAGCTATGGGGGGAACTGACTTAATTTCAAGAGTTAATGTCTCTGATATGTAGGCTCAGGTGCCCACCTCAGCACTGGATATGAAGATGCCTACCACAATTAATCAGGTCCCAACAGTTCATTTCTAACTGCGGTCTCCCTGAACCTCACTGCGGGTACTTCTGTAGCGTAGCTCTCCATACAAGGCAGGTCTCTGGTAACTGCCTTCTCTGGTTCTTCAGAAAACAGCATGACCTGGCTACACATACTCCTGAAGAAGTTCAAGCGTCTTCTGGAAAAACATAAAATAGAAACTGCCAGCCGAAGTCAAAGTGAGACAATGTCTCAAGCCACACTAAAATGGACTATAAAAAATACAGAGATCTAGGGCTTCCCTGGTGGCGCAGTGGTTGAGAGTCCGCCTGCCGATGTAGGGGACACGGATTCGTGCCCCGGTCCGGGAAGATCCCACAAGCCGCGGAGCGGCTGGGCCCGTGAGCGATGGCTGCTGGGCCTGCGCGTCCGGAGCCTGTGCTCCGCAACGGGAGAGGCCACAACAGTGAGAGGCCCGCGTATCACAAAAAAAAAAAAAAATACAGAGATCTAGAAACTACCTCTAAACGACGCCAGCACCAGACACACCTCACCATGTAGCCAACACTCTTGCCCAGGATACACGGATACACCCGTGTCTACAGCATGCAACCCTGCCATGTAGCGGACAGACACTGACCAAGCTGGGTCTTGTACAGCCTCTGCCACGGGGACAGAAAGGCCCGGAGAAGGGCGCTGAGTCGCTTAAACCCACCAGTGTGGGAAGAAGCACCACGTCCACCCATTGAGAAGGCCACCCCTATTTGCCTTGACTCTTTCTCTTCCTGTTAAACATTATCCGACTTTCACCAAAAGAATACACAACACTAACTTTCTGCAAACTCCTGCCCCTGTGGGGAACGGCATTCCTGGAGACAAAAAAGCTGGAATCAGTAACCAAGGTTCTAATTCAAATCCGGTCTAATTCAAATCCATTAACCCCTGTGATCCGTTGCCGATCTACAAAAAGAGCCTAACAGCACATTAGTCGTTTGACCAGCCAGCGTCCAGCCCTTTTTCTGGTAATAAAAGCCCACAAAGTCCCTCAGAGTAGGTACCTCTCCCCGCCTCTCAGTCAGCGTGGCTCCGGTGGGCTCGACTCCGCCAAAGAGCCACGGGTGACACGTGACCAGAACTGGCCAATCCCAGTCTCACAGCCTCAAACAGCGATTGGCTCCAGGTCAGACATGTGACCCCATAAGAGCCAATGAGACATCACGAGACTTTTGCTGAGGCTTCTGGGAAAGAGACAGGCGCTCTTTCCGGCTGAATCTAAACGGTGACAGGCTACAGGCGGTGAATATGCTACAGCCAAGTTTCTAACATACAGTTCCGACAACTGAAGTCCATACAGGAAAAGGCAGAGTTGACTCGTGGGGAGAACCTGAGTCCTGATGACTTTACTTGAGCCCTGAATCCAGCTAGCTGTGCCTGACTTTGCAGTTAGGTGAGCCTAACTCAAATTTCTTTCCAGCTTAAGCCAATTTAGGTTGATATTTCAGGCAGCTGAAGCGAACTGATGTATATGTGTATATCTGATTAGTACCTCACAGGATGTGAAAAATGGAATGAACTGATAGCTGGCTTGTAAAACAGTGTATATATATACATGATTATTAAAAACACTGGTCACAGGTATTGATTAATAATAACAAGTGCCAAGAGAAAAAAGTGGGCATGGGAGAGAAATGACTTAGTGTGATATGTGGTTATTCTGACTCTTGAAAATATTCCAAAACATTTGTTTAAACAATTTTATCATAAAGCTATTTCAGCAATAATAATAAGAATAATAACAAGAGCCATTTGCTGAATGCTTCCTGCGGGCCAGAGGCCGTTGAAATGACTATATTATGTAATCTGCTTGAGTCCTCATAATGACCTTACAAGGTGGATGTTATTATTATCATTCCCACTAACAGATAAGGAAACTGAAGCACAGACAAGTTAAGTTACTCACCCACAGTTACACTGTAAATAAAAGGCAGGATTCAAATGCAGACATTCTGATGCAGCTCGTGCTTTTAGCCATGACACTGAATCTGAACCTACACTCAGAGTTCTAATGCTGTTCCAGTGAAGCAGAAACTCAAACTCAGGCACTCCCCAAAGCATCAAATGGGAATGTAATATACCACTCTTTTAACCCTGGAAGAGTCTTAAGGACTAATTCCTACATAGTTCTGCATTATGAAAGTATACATATTTAACCACATTAGTGATCATCATTTTTTTAAAAAGTGTGAAAACCCTCACAAACCTCAACCAATTGCATCCTTTGGTTAAACAAAAGTCCTAGATGTTCCCAAGACTAAGAGGTATATTAATTAGTACTACCTTTCCAGAAAATAACATTTGCACCTTCCACAAAGTCAACTTTATGAGGACATTCCCATCACTAAGTTACTTTTCACCACTTTTATAGAACAGAAACTTATTTTAAAATCTACCCATCTTAGTATAATATAAAAAAGAAAACAATTTATGAACTGGACTTTCTCAAAATTAAACCTTTTTCCTCTTTGAAAGACACTATTATGTTAGAAGGATACGAAGCCAAGCTAAAGACTGAGAAAAAACCAACGGCAAATCACATACCTGAAAAAGGATCTGTATCCAAATATATAAAGAATTCTCAAAACTCAACAGTAAGAAAACAACCCAATTAAAAGCTAGGCAAAAGATTTCAATGGCACTCCACCAAGAGGATCTAATGATGGCAAATACGCACATGAAAAGATGTCCAATGGCATTAGTCATCAGAGAAATGCAAATTAAAACCATGATAAGATACTACCACATACCTATTAGAATGGCTAAATTAAAATCACTGATAGTGTCAGTGATGTGGAATAGGTGGAATTCTCGTACATTGCTAGTGGGAGAGTATAAAATGGTACAGACACTCTGGAAAAAGGGTTGACAGTTTCTTATAAAGTTAAAAATATACTCACTATACCATCCAGCAATCCCCTCTCCCCAGAGACAGCTACCCTAGAGATAGAGAAATGAAAACTATGTTTGCACAAAAGTCTGTACACAAATGTTTACAGCAGCTCTATTCCTAAATGTTAAAAATTGGAAACAACGCAAATGTCCTTTAATGAGTGACAATGGAAAACTACTCAGTAATAAAAAGGAATAAACTTTCAATACATGCAATAACTTAGATGAATCTCAAAGACAGAGTAAAAGAACCCAGTCTCAAAAGCTTACATGTATGATTCCATGTATAGGACATTCTCAAAAAGACAAAACTATAGGGATGGAGAAAAGGTCAGTGGTTGCAGAGGTTATAGGATGGGGACAGTTAACTATAAAAGGATAGCATCAGGGAATTCTGGGGGGTGATAATATTATTCTGTATTCTGATTGTAGTGATGGTTGCACAAACTACACGTGTTAAATTAACAGGATAAAAGAAAAAAGTTAGTTTTACTGTATGATAATTTTAAGAATAAAATTTTAAAATTATGTTTAAATATGAATCTCAATGTCACAATGGACACGGTTTTTAAAAACTGGAAAGAAATAAAGAAGGATAAGTTTGTTAATAAAAGGTAAACCTGGGCTTCCCTGGTGGCGCAGTGGTTGAGAGTCTGCCTGCCGATGGGGGGGACACGGGTTCGAGACCTGGAATGGGAGGATCCCACATGCCACGGGGCAACTGGGCCCGTGAGCCACAACTACTGAGCATGCGCATCTAGAGCCTGTGCTCCGCAACAAGAGGGGCCACGGCAGTGAGAGGCCCACGCACCATGATGAGGAGTGGCCCCCGCTCGCCACAACTAGAGAAGGCCCTTGCACAGAAACGAAGACCCAACACAGACAAAAATAAATAAAAAATAAATAAAAATAAATACATTGAAAAGGAGAACCTATACATTTCCCTTTCTGCAAATGTAGGTTTTTGAGGCAAGAGTAGAGCCTCAGAAAGAATGTCTGCAAACAGAACAATCACTAGTTCAACTAAGTACAAAATGTAGGATACTTTTGAAGAATCCCATCACAGCTAGATAATTGGTCCAGGACCAAAAGTAAATACTGGAAGAAAAATGAAATCAACAGTGTTCCACAGAGGTGGTAGGCAGACTGGCCTGGACTAAGACATGTTCAGTAATAGATAATAAGGGTGCTGATTTGTAAGCATCATTCTCGTCCCACTGTGGACTTCCTTCTGCGACAGTATAAGGATACCACCAGATCATCTTGAAATCAAGTCATGAAATGTACTTTTATGTTTTTAAAAATCCATTCTTGTCCTTAAATTAACTTTTCTTATTAGTTTAGTCATGGTCCTCTATTACTTCTAAAACATTAAATCTTATTTGATTAGAGACAGACTTCAAAAAATAAAAATAAACTGTGATCAAATAGCAGGAACAAAGAGTAGTAACTAAAATTTCTTCAATCTAAACTGAAGATGATTTCTGTATCTCTGTCTTTTACATTTGTCTCCATTAAGGGAAAAAAATGATGTACCTCATAATTAACTTGGCTGGAATGAATCAGACTGCATTTGCAAAGGTTTCAGAAGACCAATGAGCTGTGCTAAACAGTACCACTATCCACCTGAGCAGAAATTACTATCCATAAGTTTCTTTACATAACTAACGAAACAAAAATTTAAACAAAAGAAGAACTACTAGAAAAATATTAGAGATTCATTTTTTAAGTCAATAATTTGCCTCACACATTATTATTTTCCCTGTGGAAACCCAATTATTACCCTGAAAACAAGACCACGTTAGAAAGTAAATGCATTGTGACAAAAGAAAGAAAAGGCAGATTGATACATTATTAAAATAACTCACACGCCATACCCTGAGGAGTAAGGAAGCCATGGCAGAGCAGGCCCCCTTCTCCTCAATGGACAGCACAGCTGTGGGGAAGACACTGCAGCTAGCACAAGCGTGTCACACTTCCTCAGGGAGGAAGCAAGTTACACACCACTCTAGAGAGGGAGCCCATAAACTGACGGCCACGCTCATTACCCAACGTCCAGGCCACCCACAGGCTGACTGCAACCCAACTTTCCCACCATTCCCACACAGGCCCCAGGAACCGTCAGGCCTCTGAGGCTCTGCCAATGCCCTTCCCTCTACCCAAATATCCTTTCCCTCCTCTCTCCGGACCTCAATCCTGCCCAGCTCTAAATGAACACTTCAAGGCCTATTTCCCTAAGAATGCCTCTCTCAAAACCAAAATTACTTCCTAGACAATGATCTGCCTCTTATTCATCCATTATCTTGGATTAAATACATCATGTAAGATGCCTTATCTGACCAACACAACTATTTTATAAATAGGAGTCATGTTTTATATCATCTATGACATGACATGACAACCAATCAGCTCACTAAAACCATTCAATAAATACTCTAATTGAATTTCCCAAAGAGTTGACCTAAAATAACCTAAATGCTAAGCATTTCAAGAACTGTCCTGAACCAAATTCACTTCTCATTTGAATGCCAATGTCATAGACAGGGATGTTGTATTGTCTTTAAATGTACTTGCCTTTATCCAAAACTAGAATCTCTGATGAATCTATGGGACACACATGTAAAATATTCTGCAAAGGAAAAAAGCTTTATTTGGTGTACTGTGCTTAATATTCAGCCAGACTTGCATTTTTCTCTAAAACTTATACAATTACTGAGTATGCAAGAAGCATTAGAAGAGAGACTAAGTCTATTGAGAAGAAAACTGGAAGCGAAGGTCATCAATCATTTTCTACTTTGAATCATCTCTTTCATAAAGAGGTAAATTCTCCTAAATTCCAGAATGAATGGAATTCAATACAGCAAAGTAAAATGCTTTAAATACATAAAATAAATATCTTGATGGACCTTCCACCATCTGTTTTAGTAACTTAAATTATAAAAAAGAACCCTAACTTTAAGAAAAGTTATATCAAGAGCTAAAATTGAGATTGTTTTTCCATCTATTACTTTGATTTTCCTGACCCATTTTTGAGAACTGTCAGCATTCTGGATCAATAATTCCAAATTATTTCTTGAAGAGAGTGAGATTCCTCCCAAGTCATTTACTATGCTTACTAATCAATAAAGATATGAAAAAACAAAAAATCCATATTTATGAGGCAAGCAAATTATATTAAAAGACTGACTTTGAGAAAAGGTTGCTGCTTGCCAAGAAAATTTTATTATTATAAAATATTTTCTGTCATTTGTATTTCTTCATTTTCCCTTCCAGATTATCTGTGTAGCCTTGTAAACACATCATAATCCAAAGCAGTGGAGCTTTACCAATAAAATGTAAATCAACACAAGAGAGCCAACTGCATAATTAAAACAAAAGTGTACCGGGCTTCCCTGGTGGCGCAGTGGTTGAGAGTCTGCCTGCCGACGCAGGGGACACGGGTTCGTGCCCCAGTCCGGGAAGATCCCACATGCCGTGGAGCGGCTGGGCCCGTGAGCCATGGCCATTGAGCCTGCGCGTCCGGCGCCTGTGCTCCACAACAGGAGAGGCGACAACAGTGAGAGGCCCGCGTACCGCAAAAAAATAAAAAACTGGGCTTCCCTGGTGGCGCAGTGGTTGAGAGTCCGCCTGCCGATGCAGGGGACACGGGTTTGTGTCCCGGTTCAGGAAGATACCACATGCCGCAGAGGGGCTGGGCCCATGAGCCATGGCTGCTGTGCCTGCGCGTCCGGAGTCTGTGCTGCGCAACGGGAGAGGCCACAACAGTGAGAGGCCCGCGTACCGCAAAAAAAAAAAAAAAAAAAAAAAAAAACCAGAAGGTGCAAAACTGTTTCCTATCCCAGACTCCTATCTTCCGTCTTACAATACTGTAACTGACACTTCAGAGAATCAAAGTCCACACCGTGTAGGATTTTTCCCACCAGTACAAAACACTGGCTCAAGGGCAAGTTCGAACTGGCTATTAATTCAGTTCAGCAAACATTTCCTGAGGCCAGGCCCTGTGTTAGCAGCACTAAACGCAAAGAGGAAGCATGCCATCACTGCTTTCAAAAAACTCAGACTCTAGCAAGACAGGCAAAGCACAAATGAAAAATAGCAAGAAATACCTTCCATCTGCCGAAAGGCATGAGCTGCCCTCAAAAGAAGAACACAAGTTCACTGTGCAGAGATGATAGGGAGAGCACAGGGGAGTTTATCAGAGAGAATGCACAAGAAGTCACCAAGACAAGAAAAAGCACATGATACACTCCAGGTGTGTCAGAGAAAGAGGGAAAGGAGCTAAGAATGCCCTCCAATGCCACAGGAAGTGAGGGCTTTATTCCATAGCAATGGAGCATGATGGGAGGTGTTTAAATAAAGGAGGAACCTATCGGGCAGTGCAGTGGTTGGGACTCCGCGCTTCCTCCACGGCGGAAAGGGGCGGGGAGAGGGTTTGATCCCTAGTCGGGGAACTAAGATCCCGCAGGCGGCATGGTGTGGTCAAAAAAAAAAAAAAAAAAAAAAAAAGAAGGAACCTATCATGTAGAAGTCCTGTGAACAACTGGTGATAAGCAGGCATTGCCATTAAGAACAGACCACTAAGCAGTCCAAGTAATAGAGATTGAGAATTCAAGCGCAGCCTCTCCTGAGCTATACCACTCATAATGCAGGGAGCAGCAATCCTGGGCAAAGAAGACCTAAGATCCTCTGACCTGACAGTCACAACATTGCTCCGGCGGACCACGCTTGCAGACCTCCCACCACCATCTCTGTTGGTTCCGAGACTGCTCTTCTTGCCTCTTCCCACCCTCGCTCACTCTCCCCACTTTCTACCTCACCAAACGGCCCCAAGGTACAGGTCTCCTCCATCCTTCCAAAGCTCAATTTATGCCACTTCGCTTTTAAGAAAGACCCACGTTAGCGCCTGTTTTCCCAACCAAAAGAAATCCAAAGAGGTATCTATTTTCACAAAAAAGGGGGGAAAATGAGAACAGTGCCCGGCACGTGTTGTGCAGCAGCCCGTACAGAGGCAATTCGCACTGTGCGCTGCAAAAGCGGGTGCAAGGGGCACCACCCAGCTCCTTCCTGGGAACCACACTCAGCACCTCAGCATCAAGCCACCATAGCTTTGAACTGTCACTGAGCTTCCGTACTTTAGCTCAATTTATTCTGTGCATCCGTTAGCAAGATGTGTCCTATGGTCACTGCTTCTTCGCTTTACGCCACTTCGGCTTATGAAAGGTTTCATGGGAACGCTCTGCTTTCAGTCATTGGGGGAAACCCATACTTATTGTCCTCCCGCCTCCCTCCAGCCTACGCATCCACTCTCGGCCTGGCCTTTCCAGCTTTGAAAAGACAACCTGGCTCCGCCCTCCACCGCCTATATACTGCAGTGAAAGATGAGGGGAGAAGCTGACAGGCAGACAAAAGGCAGCAGCAGTGAGTGAGGCCTGACGACAGACAACGGAAGAGTTCCAGGCCCCTTCAACTTTTGAGATGTTTGGTATAATAAAAAATGTAGAAACACCTAAGGGATGGGATGAGAAAGAGCTCAAAATGGACTTCAGTATTTGTTAGCATTTGTTAAATATGGGTGGTACATACACGGGGTACAATGTAAGATTCTCCACTTTTCTCAGTATGAAATTTTTAATTAAAAATATACCAAAACACGGTTTTAAAAATTACAGGATATTTAAAATGTTTATACATTTGACAAGTTAATACAACACAAAAAATGAATTCTAATAGTGTAATTCACAAGGTAATCCAACAAATATTTAGAGTATTGTATCCTCAGGCATTACATGGCCTCCCTTTAAACTTCCTCAGCTCTCCCTCAGTGGGCTATAATTCCCAGTTTACTTTAAGGGAACTTCAATATTTAAGTTATGGTTGGTGTTTATGTCCCTTATACAAACATGCATTCATTTGGGGGAATCAATTATCAAACAAACATCAAAAGTAATCATTTCTACATTACTAATGTGACTTTGCCCGTTAGAGATCAGAATGGCATTACAAGATCATCAGTCACTTATTCTATAGGCCAGAGTTGATGCTATTGACATTTTGGGCTGAACAATTCTTTGTTGCGGAAGGCTGTCCTGTGCTTCATAAATGTTTCAGCAGCATCCTGGCCTCTGACCACTAGGTGCCAGGAGCACGTCTCCTGACTTACGACAACTAAAGATGTCTGTCTCCAGACATCAGCAAATGTCCCCTGGGGGGCAAAATCATTCCTGGTTGACACCTACTGATCTAAACAAGCATAGAGTGTTTGCTTGCCAAATAACAGCAACAGAAGATGGATAAATCCATGGATTCCAAAGGTCCTAGAATTAGCAAATCTTCTCTATAAAACTCCTAGCCCACATCTAGAAAATATTACAAAAAGAAGCAAAATGAAAAGAAAAACTAACAACACATGAGCTAAAATCTTTACTAGGGACAGAACACAGCATAGTGATCCAAAGCACAGGCTTGGAGCCAGAGGACTTACATTCAGAACTCACCAGCTGTCACTCACCAACTGTGTCACTCACCAGCTGTGTGACCTGGAGCAAATGACTTAGCCTCAAGTATCTCAACTTGCTCACCTCTAAAATGGCAAGGAGACAACTAATACCTACCTCCTATGGTTATTTATTTTCACTTAAGAATTAAGCGAAATAATACGTGTAAAGTGCTTAAAAGAATGCCTGGCATACAGTGAGTGCTCAGTAAGTGTTAGCTATTGTTATTTCACTAAAATTCCATATTTTCAATTTATACAAAGTGGAAATCACTTTACAGATTTCAACATACAACACTCTATTTTTAGAAAATAAAATATCATGCTATGTAACTACTTTATCTACTTGACAGAGGAATTATTTTCACCCATTTTCACCATCTCGGTAAAATAATAATGGTTATGATTATGCAATCATAAGAGTGATTATGCTCTCCAATAGCCATTGGAGAAACAAGTGTACTTGTACATCACTGACAAACACAAGCTAACCCCTAAAACTGGCTCTGAGGGGAGATCACAAAGCCTACCATCAACATTAATCACCAAACATATCAGCCAGGGATATCTCAATAAAAGTAACACAGAAGTAGAGATTAGGGACAGAATTACTAACTCCGGGAGCTATGGGGGGAACTGACTTAATTTCAAGAGTTAATGTCTCTGATATGTAGGCTCAGGTGCCCACCTCAGCACTGGATATGAAGATGCCTACCACAATTAATCAGGTCCCAACAGTTCATTTCTAACTGCGGTCTCCCTGAACCTCACTGCGGGTACTTCTGTAGCGTAGCTCTCCATACAAGGCAGGTCTCTGGTAACTGCCTTCTCTGGTTCTTCAGAAAACAGCATGACCTGGCTACACATACTCCTGAAGAAGTTCAAGCGTCTTCTGGAAAAACATAAAATAGAAACTGCCAGCCGAAGTCAAAGTGAGACAATGTCTCAAGCCACACTAAAATGGACTATAAAAAATACAGAGATCTAGGGCTTCCCTGGTGGCGCAGTGGTTGAGAGTCCGCCTGCCGATGTAGGGGACACGGATTCGTGCCCCGGTCCGGGAAGATCCCACAAGCCGCGGAGCGGCTGGGCCCGTGAGCGATGGCTGCTGGGCCTGCGCGTCCGGAGCCTGTGCTCCGCAACGGGAGAGGCCACAACAGTGAGAGGCCCGCGTATCACGAAAAAAAAAAAAAAAAAAATACAGAGATCTAGAAACTACCTCTAAACGACGCCAGCACCAGACACACCTCACCATGTAGCCAACACTCTTGCCCAGGATACACGGATACACCCGTGTCTACAGCATGCAACCCTGCCATGTAGCGGACAGACACTGACCAAGCTGGGTCTTGTACAGCCTCTGCCACGGGGACAGAAAGGCCCGGAGAAGGGCGCTGAGTCGCTTAAACCCACCAGTGTGGGAAGAAGCACCACGTCCACCCATTGAGAAGGCCACCCCTATTTGCCTTGACTCTTTCTCTTCCTGTTAAACATTATCCGACTTTCACCAAAAGAATACACAACACTAACTTTCTGCAAACTCCTGCCCCTGTGGGGAACGGCATTCCTGGAGACAAAAAAGCTGGAATCAGTAACCAAGGTTCTAATTCAAATCCGGTCTAATTCAAATCCATTAACCCCTGTGATCCGTTGCCGATCTACAAAAAGAGCCTAACAGCACATTAGTCGTTTGACCAGCCAGCGTCCAGCCCTTTTTCTGGTAATAAAAGCCCACAAAGTCCCTCAGAGTAGGTACCTCTCCCCGCCTCTCAGTCAGCGTGGCTCCGGTGGGCTCGACTCCGCCAAAGAGCCACGGGTGACACGTGACCAGAACTGGCCAATCCCAGTCTCACAGCCTCAAACAGCGATTGGCTCCAGGTCAGACATGTGACCCCATAAGAGCCAATGAGACATCACGAGACTTTTGCTGAGGCTTCTGGGAAAGAGACAGGCGCTCTTTCCGGCTGAATCTAAACGGTGACAGGCTACAGGCGGTGAATATGCTACAGCCAAGTTTCTAACATACAGTTCCGACAACTGAAGTCCATACAGGAAAAGGCAGAGTTGACTCGTGGGGAGAACCTGAGTCCTGATGACTTTACTTGAGCCCTGAATCCAGCTAGCTGTGCCTGACTTTGCAGTTAGGTGAGCCTAACTCAAATTTCTTTCCAGCTTAAGCCAATTTAGGTTGATATTTCAGGCAGCTGAAGCGAACTGATGTATATGTGTATATCTGATTAGTACCTCACAGGATGTGAAAAATGGAATGAACTGATAGCTGGCTTGTAAAACAGTGTATATATATACATGATTATTAAAAACACTGGTCACAGGTATTGATTAATAATAACAAGTGCCAAGAGAAAAAAGTGGGCATGGGAGAGAAATGACTTAGTGTGATATGTGGTTATTCTGACTCTTGAAAATATTCCAAAACATTTGTTTAAACAATTTGATCATAAAGCTATTTCAGCAATAATAATAAGAATAATAACAAGAGCCATTTGCTGAATGCTTCCTGCGGGCCAGAGGCCGTTGAAATGACTATATTATGTAATCTGCTTGAGTCCTCATAATGACCTTACAAGGTGGATGTTATTATTATCATTCCCACTAACAGATAAGGAAACTGAAGCACAGACAAGTTAAGTTACTCACCCACAGTTACACTGTAAATAAAAGGCAGGATTCAAATGCAGACATTCTGATGCAGCTCGTGCTTTTAGCCATGCCACTGAATCTGAACCTACACTCAGAGTTCTAATGCTGTTCCAGTGAAGCAGAAACTCAAACTCAGGCACTCCCCAAAGCATCAAATGGGAATGTAATATACCACTATTTTAACCCTGGAAGAGTCTTAAGGACTAATTCCTACATAGTTCTGCATTATGAAAGTATACATATTTAACCACATTAGTGATCATCATTTTTTTAAAAAGTGTGAAAACCCTCACAAACCTCAACCAATTGCATCCTTTGGTTAAACAAAAGTCCTAGATGTTCCCAAGACTAAGAGGTATATTAATTAGTACTACCTTTCCAGAAAATAACATTTGCACCTTCCACAAAGTCAACTTTATGAGGACATTCCCATCACTAAGTTACTTTTCACCACTTTTATAGAACAGAAACTTATTTTAAAATCTACCCATCTTAGTATAATATAAAAAAGAAAACAATTTATGAACTGGACTTTCTCAAAATTAAACCTTTTTCCTCTTTGAAAGACACTATTATGTTAGAAGGATACGAAGCCAAGCTAAAGACTGAGAAAAAACCAACGGCAAATCACATACCTGAAAAAGGATTTGTATCCAAATATATAAAGAATTCTCAAAACTCAACAGTAAGAAAACAACCCAATTAAAAGCTAGGCAAAAGATTTCAATGGCACTCCACCAAGAGGATCTAATGATGGCAAATACGCACATGAAAAGATGTCCAATGGCATTAGTCATCAGAGAAATGCAAATTAAAACCATGATAAGATACTACCACATACCTATTAGAATGGCTAAATTAAAATCACTGATAGTGTCAGTGATGTGGAATAGGTGGAATTCTCGTACATTGCTAGTGGGAGAGTATAAAATGGTACAGACACTCTGGAAAAAGGGTTGACAGTTTCTTATAAAGTTAAAAATATACTCACTATACCATCCAGCAATCCCCTCTCCCCAGAGACAGCTACCCTAGAGATAGAGAAATGAAAACTATGTTTGCACAAAAGTCTGTACACAAATGTTTACAGCAGCTCTATTCCTAAATGTTAAAAATTGGAAACAACGCAAATGTCCTTTAATGAGTGACAATGGAAAACTACTCAGTAATAAAAAGGAATAAACTTTCAATACATGCAATAACTTAGATGAATCTCAAAGACAGAGTAAAAGAACCCAGTCTCAAAAGCTTACATGTATGATTCCATGTATAGGACATTCTCAAAAAGACAAAACTATAGGGATGGAGAAAAGGTCAGTGGTTGCAGAGGTTATAGGATGGGGACAGTTAACTATAAAAGGATAGCATCAGGGAATTCTGGGGGGTGATAATATTATTCTGTATTCTGATTGTAGTGATGGTTGCACAAACTACACGTGTTAAATTAACAGGATAAAAGAAAAAAGTTAGTTTTACTGTATGATAATTTTAAGAATAAAATTTTAAAATTATGTTTAAATATGAATCTCAATGTCACAATGGACACGGTTTTTAAAAACTGGAAAGAAATAAAGAAGGATAAGTTTGTTAATAAAAGGTAAACCTGGGCTTCCCTGGTGGCGCAGTGGTTGAGAGTCTGCCTGCCGATGGGGGGGACACGGGTTCGAGACCTGGAATGGGAGGATCCCACATGCCACGGGGCAACTGGGCCCGTGAGCCACAACTACTGAGCATGCGCATCTAGAGCCTGTGCTCCCCAACGAGAGGGGCCACGGCAGTGAGAGGCCCACGCACCATGATGAGGAGTGGCCCCCGCTCGCCACAACTAGAGATGGCCCTTGCACAGAAACGAAGACCCAACACAGACAAAAATATATAAAAAATAAATAAAAATAAATACATTGAAAAGGAGAACCTATACATTTCCCTTTCTGCAAATGTAGGTTTTCGAGGCAAGAGTAGAGCCTCAGAAAGAATGTCTGCAAACAGAACAATCACTAGTTCACTAAGTGCAAAATGTAGGATACTTTTGAAGAATCCCATCACAGCTAGATAATTGGTCCAGGACCAAAAGTAAATACTGGAAGAAAAATGAAATCAACAGTGTTCCACAGAGGTGGTAGGCAGACTGGCCTGGACTAAGACATGTTCAGTAATAGATAATAAGGGTGCTGATTTGTAAGCATCATTCTCGTCCCACTGTGGACTTCCTTCTGCGACAGTATAAGGATACCACCAGATCATCTTGAAATCAAGTCATGAAATGTACTTTTATGTTTTTAAAAATCCATTCTTGTCCTTAAATTAACTTTTCTTATTAGTTTAGTCATGGTCCTCTATTACTTCTAAAACATTAAATCTTATTTGATTAGAGACAGACTTCAAAAAATAAAAATAAACTGTGATCAAATAGCAGGAACAAAGAGTAGTAACTAAAATTTCTTCAATCTAAACTGAAGATGATTTCTGTATCTCTGTCTTTTACATTTGTCTCCATTAAGGGAAAAAAATGATGTACCTCATAATTAACTTGGCTGGAATGAATCAGACTGCATTTGCAAAGGTTTCAGAAGACCAATGAGCTGTGCTAAACAGTACCACTATCCACCTGAGCAGAAATTACTATCCATAAGTTTCTTTACATAACTAACGAAACAAAAATTTAAACAAAAGAAGAACTACTAGAAAAATATTAGAGATTCATTATTGAAGTCAATAATTTGCCTCACACATTATTATTTTCCCTGTGGAAACCCAATTATTACCCTGAAAACAAGACCACGTTAGAAAGTAAATGCATTGTGACAAAAGAAAGAAAAGGCAGATTGATACATTATTAAAATAACTCACACGCCATACCCTGAGGAGTAAGGAAGCCATGGCAGAGCAGGCCCCCTTCTCCTCAATGGACAGCACAGCTGTGGGGAAGACACTGCAGCTAGCACAAGCGTGTCACACTTCCTCAGGGAGGAAGCAAGTTACACACCACTCTAGAGAGGGAGCCCATAAACTGACGGCCACGCTCATTACCCAACGTCCAGGCCACCCACAGGCTGACTGCAACCCAACTTTCCCACCATTCCCACACAGGCCCCAGGAACCGTCAGGCCTCTGAGGCTCTGCCAATGCCCTTCCCTCTACCCAAATATCCTTTCCCTCCTCTCTCCGGACCTCAATCCTGCCCAGCTCTAAATGAACACTTCAAGGCCTATTTCCCTAAGAATGCCTCTCTCAAAACCAAAATTACTTCCTAGACAATGATCTGCCTCTTACTCATCCATTATCTTGGATTAAATACACCATGTAAGATGCCTTATCTGACCAACACAACTATTTTATAAATAGGAGTCATGTTTTATATCATCTATGACATGACATGACAACCAATCAGCTCACTAAAACCATTCAATAAATACTCTAATTGAATTTCCCAAAGAGTTGACCTAAAATAACCTAAATGCTAAGCAGTTCAAGAACTGTCCTGAACCAAATTCACTTCTCATTTGAATGCCAATGTCATAGATAGGGATGTTGTATTGTCTTTAAATGTACTTGCCTTTATCCAAAACTAGAATCTCTGATGAATCTATGGGACACACATGTAAAATATTCTGCAAAGGAAAAAAGCTTTATTTAGTGTACTGTGCTTAATATTCAGCCAGACTTGCATTTTTCTCTAAAACTTATACAATTACTGAGTATGCAAGAAGCATTAGAAGAGAGACTAAGTCTATTGAGAAGAAAACTGGAAGCGAAGGTCAGCAATCATTTTCTACTTTGAATCATCTCTTTCATAAAGAGGTAAATTCTCCTAAATTCCAGAATGAATGGAATTCAATACAGCAAAGTAAAATGCTTTAAATACATAAAATAAATATCTTGATGGACCTTCCACCATCTGTTTTAGTAACTTAAATTATAAAAAAGAACCCTAACTTTAAGAAAAGTTATATCAAGAGCTAAAATTGAGATTGTTTTTCCATCTATTACTTTGATTTTCCTGACCCATTTTTGAGAACTGTCAGCATTCTGGATCAATAATTCCAAATTATTTCTTGAAGAGAGTGAGATTCCTCCCAAGTCATTTACTATGCTTACTAATCAATAAAGATATGAAAAAACAAAAAATCCATATTTATGAGGCAAGCAAATTATATTAAAAGACTGACTTTGAGAAAAGGTTGCTGCTTGCCAAGAAAATTTTATTATTATAAAATATTTTCTGTCATTTGTATTTCTTCATTTTCCCTTCCAGATTATCTGTGTAGCCTTGTAAACACATCATAATCCAAAGCAGTGGAGCTTTACCAATAAAATGTACATCAACGCAAGAGAGCCAACTGCATAATTAAAACAAAAGTGTACCGGGCTTCCCTGGTGGCGCAGTGGTTGAGAGTCCACCTGCCGATGCAGGGGACACGGGTTCGTGCCCCAGTCCGGGAGGATCCCACATGCCGTGGAGCGGCTGGGCCCGTGAGCCATGGCCGTTGAGCCTGCGCGTCCGGCGCCTGTGCTCCACAACAGGAGAGGCCACAACAGTGAGAGGCCCACGTACCGCAAAAAAATAAAAAACTGGGCTTCCCTGGTGGCGCAGTGGTTGAGAGTCCGCCTGCCGATGCAGGGGACACGGGTTTGTGTCCCGGTTCAGGAAGATACCACATGCCGCAGAGTGGCTGGGCCCATGAGCCATGGCTGCTGTGCCTGCGCGTCCGGAGTCTGTGCTGCGCAACGGGAGAGGCCACAACAGTGAGAGGCCCGCGTACCGCAAAAAAAAAAAAAAACAAAACAGAAGGTGCAAAACTGTTTCCTATCCCAGGCTCCTATCTTCCGTCTTACAATACTGTAACTGACACTTCAGAGAATCAAAGTCCACACCGTGTAGGATTTTTCCCACCAGTACAAAACACTGGCTCAAGGGCAAGTTCGAACTGGCTATTAATTCAGTTCAGCAAACATTTCCTGAGGCCAGGCCCTGTGTTAGCAGCACTAAACGCAAAGAGGAAGCATGCCATCACTGCTTTCAAGAAACTCAGATTCTAGCAAGACAGGCAAAGCACAAATGAAAAATAGCAAGAAATACCTTCCATCTGCCGAAAGGCATGAGCTGCCCTCAAAAGAAGAACACAAGTTCACTGTGCAGAGATGATAGGGAGAGCACAGGGGAGTTTATCAGAGAGAATGCACAAGAAGTCACCAAGACAAGAAAAAGCACATGATACACTCCAGGTGTGTCAGAGAAAGAGGGAAAGGAGCTAAGAATGCCCTCCAATGCCACAGGAAGTGAGGGCTTTATTCCATAGCAATGGAGCATGATGGGAGGTGTTTAAGTAAAGGAGGAACCTATCGGGCAGTGCAGTGGTTGGGACTCCGCGCTTCCTCCATGGCGGAAAGGGGCGGGGAGAGGGTTTGATCCCTGGTCGGGGAACTAAGATCCCGCAGGCGGCATGGTGTGGTCAAAAAAAAAGGAACCTATCATGTAGAAGTCCTGTGAACAACTGGTGATAAGCAGGCATTGCCATTAAGAACAGACCACTAAGCAGTCCAAGTAATAGAGATTGAGAATTCAAGCGCAGCCTCTCCTGAGCTATACCACTCATAATGCAGGGAGCAGCAATCCTGGGCAAAGAAGACCTAAGATCCTCTGACCTGACAGTCACAACATTGCTCCGGCGGACCACGCTTGCAGACCTCCCACCACCATCTCTGTTGGTTCCGAGACTGCTCTTCTTGCCTCTTCCCACCCTCGCTCACTCTCCCCACTTTCTACCTCACCAAACGGCCCCAAGGTACAGGTCTCCTCCATCCTTCCAAAGCTCAATTTATGCCACTTCGCTTTTAAGAAAGACCCACGTTAGCGCCTGTTTTCCCAACCAAAAGAAATCCAAAGAGGTATCTATTTTCACAAAAAAGGGGGGAAAATGAGAACAGTGCCCGGCACGTGTTGTGCAGCAGCCCGTACAGAGGCAATTCGCACTGTGCGCTGCAAAAGCGGGTGCAAGGGGCACCACCCAGCTCCTTCCTGGGAACCACACTCAGCACCTCAGCATCAAGCCACCATAGCTTTGAACTGTCACTGAGCTTCCGTACTTTAGCTCAATTTATTCTGTGCATCCGTTAGCAAGATGTGTCCTATGGTCACTGCTTCTTCGCTTTACGCCACTTCGGCTTATGAAAGGTTTCATGGGAACGCTCTGCTTTCAGTCATTGGGGGAAACCCATACTTATTGTCCTCCCGCCTCCCTCCAGCCTACGCATCCACTCTCGGCCTGGCCTTTCCAGCTTTGAAAAGACAACCTGGCTCCGCCCTCTACCGCCTATATACTGCAGTGAAAGATGAGGGGAGAAGCTGACAGGCAGACAAAAGGCAGCAGCAGTGAGTGAGGCCTGACGACAGACAACGGAAGAGTTCCAGGCCCCTTCAACTTTTGAGACGTTTGGTATAATAAAAAATGTAGAAACACCTAAGGGATGGGATGAGAAAGAGCTCAAAATGGACTTCAGTATTTGTTAGCATTTGTTAAATATGGGTGGTACATACACGGGGTACAATGTAAGATTCTCCACTTTTCTCAGTATGAAATTTTTAATTAAAAAAATACCAAAACACGGTTTTAAAAATTACAGGATATTTAAAATGTTTATACATTTGACAAGTTAATACAACACAAAAAATGAATTCTAATTGTGTAATTCACAAGGTAATCCAACAAATATTTAGAGTATTGTATCCTCAGGCATTACATGGCCTCCCTTTAAACTTCCTCAGCTCTCCCTCAGTGGGCTATAATTCCCAGTTTACTTTAAGGGAACTTCAATATTTAAGTTATGGTTGGTGTTTATGTCCCTTATACAAACATGCATTCATTTGGGGGAATCAATTATCAAACAAACATCAAAAGTAATCATTTCTACATTACTAATGTGACTTTGCCCGTTAGAGATCAGAATGGCATTACAAGGTCATCAGTCACTTATTCTATAGGCCAGAGTTGATGCTATTGACATTTTGGGCTGAACAATTCTTTGTTGCGGAAGGCTGTCCTGTGCTTCATAAATGTTTCAGCAGCATCCTGGCCTCTGACCACTAGGTGCCAGGAGCACGTCTCCTGACTTACGGCAACTAAAGATGTCTGTCTCCAGACATCAGCAAATGTCCCCTGGGGGGCAAAATCATTCCTGGTTGACACCTACTGATATAAACAAGCATAGCGTGTTTGCTTGCCAAATAACAGCAACAGAAGATGGATAAATCCATGGATTCCAAAGGTCCTAGAATTAGCAAATCTTCTCTATAAAACTCCTAGCCCACATCTAGAAAATATTACAAAAAGAAGCAAAATGAAAAGAAAAACTAACAACACATGAGCTAAAATCTTTACCAGGGACAGAACACAGCATAGTGATCCAAAGCACAGGCTTGGAGCCAGAGGACTTACATTCAGAACTCACCAGCTGTCACTCACCAACTGTGTCACTCACCAGCTGTGTGACCTGGAGCAAATGACTTAGCCTCAAGTATCTCAACTTGCTCACCTCTAAAATGGCAAGGAGACAACTAATACCTACCTCCTATGGTTATTTATTTTCACTTAAGAATTAAGCGAAATAATACGTGTAAAGTGCTTAAAAGAATGCCTGGCATACAGTGAGTGCTCAGTAAGTGTTAGCTATTGTTATTTCACTAAAATTCCATATTTTCAATTTATACAAAGTGGAAATCACTTTACAGATTTCAACATACAACACTCTATTTTTAGAAAATAAAATATCATGCTATGTAACTACTTTATCTACTTGACAGAGGAATTATTTTCACCCATTTTCACCATCTCGGTAAAATAATAATGGTTATGATTATGCAATCATAAGAGTGATTATGCTCTCCAATAGCCATTGGAGAAACAAGTGTACTTGTACATCACTGACAAACACAAGCTAACCCCTAAAACTGGCTCTGAGGGGAGATCACAAAGCCTACCATCAACATTAATCACCAAACATATCAGCCAGGGATATCTCAATAAAAGTAACACAGAAGTAGAGATTAGGGACAGAATTACTAACTCCGGGAGCTATGGGGGGAACTGACTTAATTTCAAGAGTTAATGTCTCTGATATGTAGGCTCAGGTGCCCACCTCAGCACTGGATATGAAGATGCCTACCACAATTAATCAGGTCCCAACAGTTCATTTCTAACTGCGGTCTCCCTGAACCTCACTGCGGGTACTTCTGTAGCGTAGCTCTCCATACAAGGCAGGTCTCTGGTAACTGCCTTCTCTGGTTCTTCAGAAAACAGCATGACCTGGCTACACATACTCCTGAAGAAGTTCAAGCGTCTTCTGGAAAAACATAAAATAGAAACTGCCAGCCGAAGTCAAAGTGAGACAATGTCTCAAGCCACACTAAAATGGACTATAAAAAATACAGAGATCTAGGGCTTCCCTGGTGGCGCAGTGGTTGAGAGTCCGCCTGCCGATGTAGGGGACACGGATTCGTGCCCCGGTCCGGGAAGATCCCACAAGCCGCGGAGCGGCTGGGCCCGTGAGCGATGGCTGCTGGGCCTGCGCGTCCGGAGCCTGTGCTCCGCAACGGGAGAGGCCACAACAGTGAGAGGCCCGCGTATCACAAAAAAAAAAAAAAATACAGAGATCTAGAAACTACCTCTAAACGACGCCAGCACCAGACACACCTCACCATGTAGCCAACACTCTTGCCCAGGATACACGGATACACCCGTGTCTACAGCATGCAACCCTGCCATGTAGCGGACAGACACTGACCAAGCTGGGTCTTGTACAGCCTCTGCCACGGGGACAGAAAGGCCCGGAGAAGGGCGCTGAGTCGCTTAAACCCACCAGTGTGGGAAGAAGCACCACGTCCACCCATTGAGAAGGCCACCCCTATTTGCCTTGACTCTTTCTCTTCCTGTTAAACATTATCCGACTTTCACCAAAAGAATACACAACACTAACTTTCTGCAAACTCCTGCCCCTGTGGGGAACGGCATTCCTGGAGACAAAAAAGCTGGAATCAGTAACCAAGGTTCTAATTCAAATCCGGTCTAATTCAAATCCATTAACCCCTGTGATCCGTTGCCGATCTACAAAAAGAGCCTAACAGCACATTAGTCGTTTGACCAGCCAGCGTCCAGCCCTTTTTCTGGTAATAAAAGCCCACAAAGTCCCTCAGAGCAGGTACCTCTCCCCGCCTCTCAGTCAGCGTGGCTCCGGTGGGCTCGACTCCGCCAAAGAGCCACGGGTGACACGTGACCAGAACTGGCCAATCCCAGTCTCACAGCCTCAAACAGCGATTGGCTCCAGGTCAGACATGTGACCCCATAAGAGCCAATGAGACATCACGAGACTTTTGCTGAGGCTTCTGGGAAAGAGACAGGCGCTCTTTCCGGCTGAATCTAAACGGTGACAGGCTACAGGCGGTGAATATGCTACAGCCAAGTTTCTAACATACAGTTCCGACAACTGAAGTCCATACAGGAAAAGGCAGAGTTGACTCGTGGGGAGAACCTGAGTCCTGATGACTTTACTTGAGCCCTGAATCCAGCTAGCTGTGCCTGACTTTGCAGTTAGGTGAGCCTAACTCAAATTTCTTTCCAGCTTAAGCCAATTTAGGTTGATATTTCAGGCAGCTGAAGCGAACTGATGTATATGTGTATATCTGATTAGTACCTCACAGGATGTGAAAAATGGAATGAACTGAGAGCTGGCTTGTAAAACAGTGTATATATATACATGATTATTAAAAACACTGGTCACAGGTATTGATTAATAATAACAAGTGCAAAGAGAAAAAAGTGGGCATGGGAGAGAAATGACTTAGTGTGATATGTGGTTATTCTGACTCTTGAAAATATTCCAAAACATTTGTTTAAACAATTTTATCATAAAGCTATTTCAGCAATAATAATAAGAATAATAACAAGAGCCATTTGCTGAATGCTTCCTGCGGGCCAGAGGCCGTTGAAATGACTATATTATGTAATCTGCTTGAGTCCTCATAATGACCTTACAAGGTGGATGTTATTATTATCATTCCCACTAACAGATAAGGAAACTGAAGCACAGACAAGTTAAGTTACTCACCCACAGTTACACTGTAAATAAAAGGCAGGATTCAAATGCAGACATTCTGATGCAGCTCGTGCTTTTAGCCATGCCACTGAATCTGAACCTACACTCAGAGTTCTAATGCTGTTCCAGTGAAGCAGAAACTCAAACTCAGGCACTCCCCAAAGCATCAAATGGGAATGTAATATACCACTCTTTTAACCCTGGAAGAGTCTTAAGGACTAATTCCTACATAGTTCTGCATTATGAAAGTATACATATTTAACCACATTAGTGATCATCATTTTTTTAAAAAGTGTGAAAACCCTCACAAACCTCAACCAATTGCATCCTTTGGTTAAACAAAAGTCCTAGATGTTCCCAAGACTAAGAGGTATATTAATTAGTACTACCTTTCCAGAAAATAACATTTGCACCTTCCACAAAGTCAACTTTATGAGGACATTCCCATCACTAAGTTACTTTTCACCACTTTTATAGAACAGAAACTTATTTTAAAATCTACCCATCTTAGTATAATATAAAAAAGAAAACAATTTATGAACTGGACTTTCTCAAAATTAAACCTTTTTCCTCTTTGGAAGACACTATTATGTTAGAAGGATACGAAGCCAAGCTAAAGACTGAGAAAAAACCAACGGCAAATCACATACCTGAAAAAGGATTTGTATCCAAATATATAAAGAATTCTCAAAACTCAACAGTAAGAAAACAACCCAATTAAAAGCTAGGCAAAAGATTTCAATGGCACTCCACCAAGAGGATCTAATGATGGCAAATACGCACATGAAAAGATGTCCAATGGCATTAGTCATCAGAGAAATGCAAATTAAAACCATGATAAGATACTACCACATACCTATTAGAATGGCTAAATTAAAATCACTGATAGTGTCAGTGATGTGGAATAGGTGGAATTCTCGTACATTGCTAGTGGGAGAGTATAAAATGGTACAGACACTCTGGAAAAAGGGTTGACAGTTTCTTATAAAGTTAAAAATATACTCACTATACCATCCAGCAATCCCCTCTCCCCAGAGACAGCTACCCTAGAGATAGAGAAATGAAAACTATGTTTGCACAAAAGTCTGTACACAAATGTTTACAGCAGCTCTATTCCTAAATGTTAAAAATTGGAAACAACGCAAATGTCCTTTAATGAGTGACAATGGAAAACTACTCAGTAATAAAAAGGAATAAACTTTCAATACATGCAATAACTTAGATGAATCTCAAAGACAGAGTAAAAGAACCCAGTCTCAAAAGCTTACATGTATGATTCCATGTATAGGACATTCTCAAAAAGACAAAACTATAGGGATGGAGAAAAGGTCAGTGGTTGCAGAGGTTATAGGATGGGGACAGTTAACTATAAAAGGATAGCATCAGGGAATTCTGGGGGGTGATAATATTATTCTGTATTCTGATTGTAGTGATGGTTGCACAAACTACACGTGTTAAATTAACAGGATAAAAGAAAAAAGTTAGTTTTACTGTATGATAATTTTAAGAATAAAATTTTAAAATTATGTTTAAATATGAATCTCAATGTCACAATGGACACGGTTTTTAAAAACTGGAAAGAAATAAAGAAGGATAAGTTTGTTAATAAAAGGTAAACCTGGGCTTCCCTGGTGGCGCAGTGGTTGAGAGTCTGCCTGCCGATGGGGGGGACACGGGTTCGAGACCTGGAATGGGAGGATCCCACATGCCACGGGGCAACTGGGCCCGTGAGCCACAACTACTGAGCATGCGCATCTAGAGCCTGTGCTCCGCAACAAGAGGGGCCACGGCAGTGAGAGGCCCACGCACCATGATGAGGAGTGGCCCCCGCTCGCCACAACTAGAGAAGGCCCTTGCACAGAAACGAAGACCCAACACAGACAAAAATAAATAAAAAATAAATAAAAATAAATACATTGAAAAGGAGAACCTATACATTTCCCTTTCTGCAAATGTAGGTTTTTGAGGCAAGAGTAGAGCCTCAGAAAGAATGTCTGCAAACAGAACAATCACTAGTTCAACTAAGTACAAAATGTAGGATACTTTTGAAGAATCCCATCACAGCTAGATAATTGGTCCAGGACCAAAAGTAAATACTGGAAGAAAAATGAAATCAACAGTGTTCCACAGAGGTGGTAGGCAGACTGGCCTGGACTAAGACATGTTCAGTAATAGATAATAAGGGTGCTGATTTGTAAGCATCATTCTCGTCCCACTGTGGACTTCCTTCTGCGACAGTATAAGGATACCACCAGATCATCTTGAAATCAAGTCATGAAATGTACTTTTATGTTTTTAAAAATCCATTCTTGTCCTTAAATTAACTTTTCTTATTAGTTTAGTCATGGTCCTCTATTACTATTAAAACATTAAATCTTATTTGATTAGAGACAGACTTCAAAAAATAAAAATAAACTGTGATCAAATAGCAGGAACAAAGAGTAGTAACTAAAATTTCTTCAATCTAAACTGAAGATGATTTCTGTATCTCTGTCTTTTACATTTGTCTCCATTAAGGGAAAAAAATGATGTACCTCATAATTAACTTGGCTGGAATGAATCAGACTGCATTTGTAAAGGTTTCAGAAGACCAATGAGCTGTGCTAAACAGTACCACTATCCACCTGAGCAGAAATTACTATCCATAAGTTTCTTTACATAACTAACGAAACAAAAATTTAAACAAAAGAAGAACTACTAGAAAAATATTAGAGATTCATTTTTTAAGTCAATAATTTGCCTCACACATTATTATTTTCCCTGTGGAAACCCAATTATTACCCTGAAAACAAGACCACGTTAGAAAGTAAATGCATTGTGACGAAAGAAAGAAAAGGCAGATTGATACGTTATTAAAATAACTCACACGCCATACCCTGAGGAGTAAGGAAGCCATGGCAGAGCAGGCCCCTTTCTCCTCAATGGACAGCACAGCTGTGGGGAAGACACTGCAGCTAGCACAAGCGTGTCACACTTCTTCAGGGAGGAAGCAAGTTACACACCACTCTAGAGAGGGCGCCCATAAACTCACGGCCACGCTCATTACCCAACGTCCAGGCCACCCACAGGCTGACTGCAACCCAACTTTCCCACCATTCCCACACAGGCCCCAGGAACCGTCAGGCCTCTGAGGCTCTGCCAATGCCCTTCCCTCTACCCAAATATCCTTTCCCTCCTCTCTCCGGACCTCAATCCTGCCCAGCTCTAAATGAACACTTCAAGGCCTATTTCCCTAAGAATGCCTCTCTCAAAACCAAAATTACTTCCTAGACAATGATCTGCCTCTTACTCACCCATTATCTTGGATTAAATACATCATGTAAGATGCCTTATCTGACCAACACAACTATTTTATAAATAGAAGTCATGTTTTATATCATCTATGACATGACATGACAACCAATCAGCTCACTAAAACCATTCAATAAGTACTCTAATTGAATTTCCCAAAGAGTTGACCTAAAATAACCTAAATGCTAAGCAGTTCAAGAACTGTCCTGAACCAAATTCACTTCTCATTTGAATGCCAATGTCATAGATAGGGATGTTGTATTGTCTTTAAATGTACTTGCCTTTATCCAAAACTAGAATCTCTGATGAATCTATGGGACACACATGTAAAATATTCTGCAAAGGAAAAAAGCTTTATTTAGTGTACTGTGCTTAATATTCAGCCAGACTTGCATTTTTCTCTAAAACTTATACAATTACTGAGTATGCAAGAAGCATTAGAAGAGAGACTAAGTCTATTGAGAAGAAAACTGGAAGCGAAGGTCAGCAATCATTTTCTACTTTGAATCATCTCTTTCATAAAGAGGTAAATTCTCCTAAATTCCAGAATGAATGGAATTCAATACAGCAAAGTAAAATGCTTTAAATACATAAAATAAATATCTTGATGGACCTTCCACCATCTGTTTTAGTAACTTAAATTATAAAAAAGAACCCTAACTTTAAGAAAAGTTATATCAAGAGCTAAAATTGAGATTGTTTTTCCATCTATTACTTTGATTTTCCTGACCCATTTTTGAGAACTGTCAGCATTCTGGACCAATAATTCCAAATTATTTCTTGAAGAGAGTGAGATTCCTCCCAAGTCATTTACTATGCTTACTAATCAATAAAGATATGAAAAAACAAAAAATCCATATTTATGAGGCAAGCAAATTATATTAAAAGACTGACTTTGAGAAAAGGTTGCTGCTTGCCAAGAAAATTTTATTATTATAAAATATTTTCTGTCATTTGTATTTCTTCATTTTCCCTTCCAGATTATCTGTGTAGCCTTGTAAACACATCATAATCCAAAGCAGTGGAGCTTTACCAATAAAATGTACATCAACGCAAGAGAGCCAACTGCATAATTAAAACAAAAGTGTACCGGGCTTCCCTGGTGGCGCAGTGGTTGAGAGTCCACCTGCCGATGCAGGGGACACGGGTTCGTGCCCCAGTCCGGGAGGATCCCACATGCCGTGGAGCGGCTGGGCCCGTGAGCCATGGCCGTTGAGCCTGCGCGTCCGGCGCCTGTGCTCCACAACAGGAGAGGCCACAACAGTGAGAGGCCCGCGTACCGCAAAAAAATAAAAAACTGGGCTTCCCTGGTGGCGCAGTGGTTGAGAGTCCGCCTGCCGATGCAGGGGACACGGGTTTGTGTCCCGGTTCAGGAAGATACCACATGCCGCAGAGTGGCTGGGCCCATGAGCCATGGCTGCTGTGCCTGCGCGTCCGGAGTCTGTGCTGCGCAACGGGAGAGGCCACAACAGTGAGAGGCCCGCGTACCGCAAAAAAAAAAAAAAAAAACAGAAGGTGCAAAACTGTTTCCCATCCCAGGCTCCTATCTTCCGTCTTACAATACTGTAACTGACACTTCAGAGAATCAAAGTCCACACCGTGTAGGATTTTTCCCACCAGTACAAAACACTGGCTCAAGGGCAAGTTCGAACTGGCTATTAATTCAGTTCAGCAAACATTTCCTGAGGCCAGGCCCTGTGTTAGCAGCACTAAACGCAAAGAGGAAGCATGCCATCACTGCTTTCAAGAAACTCAGATTCTAGCAAGACAGGCAAAGCACAAATGAAAAATAGCAAGAAATACCTTCCATCTGCCGAAAGGCATGAGCTGCCCTCAAAAGAAGAACACAAGTTCACTGTGCAGAGATGATAGGGAGAGCACAGGGGAGTTTATCAGAGAGAATGCACAAGAAGTCACCAAGACAAGAAAAAGCACATGATACACTCCAGGTGTGTCAGAGAAAGAGGGAAAGGAGCTAAGAATGCCCTCCAATGCCACAGGAAGTGAGGGCTTTATTCCATAGCAATGGAGCATGATGGGAGGTGTTTAAGTAAAGGAGGAACCTATCGGGCAGTGCAGTGGTTGGGACTCCGCGCTTCCTCCATGGCGGAAAGGGGCGGGGAGAGGGTTTGATCCCTGGTCGGGGAACTAAGATCCCGCAGGCGGCATGGTGTGGTCAAAAAAAAAGGAACCTATCATGTAGAAGTCCTGTGAACAACTGGTGATAAGCAGGCATTGCCATTAAGAACAGACCACTAAGCAGTCCAATAGAGATTGAGAATTCAAGCGCAGCCTCTCCTGAGCTATACCACTCATAATGCAGGGAGCAGCAATCCTGGGCAAAGAAGACCTAAGATCCTCTGACCTGACAGTCACAACATTGCTCCGGCGGACCACGCTTGCAGACCTCCCACCACCATCTCTGTTGGTTCCGAGACTGCTCTTCTTGCCTCTTCCCACCCTCGCTCACTCTCCCCACTTTCTACCTCACCAAACGGCCCCAAGGTACAGGTCTCCTCCATCCTTCCAAAGCTCAATTTATGCCACTTCGCTTTTAAGAAAGACCCACGTTAGCGCCTGTTTTCCCAACCAAAAGAAATCCAAAGAGGTATCTATTTTCACAAAAAAGGGGGGAAAATGAGAACAGTGCCCGGCACGTGTTGTGCAGCAGCCTGTACAGAGGCAATTCGCACTGTGCGCTGCAAAAGCGGGTGCAAGGGGCACCACCCAGCTCCTTCCTGGGAACCACACTCAGCACCTCAGCATCAAGCCACCATAGCTTTGAACTGTCACTGAGCTTCTGTACTTTAGCTCAATTTATTTTGTGCATCCGTTAGCAAGATGTGTCCTATGGTCACTGCTTCTTCGCTTTACGCCACTTCGGCTTATGAAAGGTTTCATGGGAACGCTCTGCTTTCAGTCATTGGGGGAAACCCATACTTATTGTCCTCCCGCCTCCCTCCAGCCTACGCATCCACTCTCGGCCTGGCCTTTCCAGCTTTGAAAAGACAACCTGGCTCCGCCCTCCACCGCCTATATACTGCAGTGAAAGATGAGGGGAGAAGCTGACAGGCAGACAAAAGGCAGCAGCAGTGAGTGAGGCCTGACGACAGACAACGGAAGAGTTCCAGGCCCCTTCAACTTTTGAGACGTTTGGTATAATAAAAAATGTAGAAACACCTAAGGGATGGGATGAGAAAGAGCTCAAAATGGACTTCAGTATTTGTTAGCATTTGTTAAATATGGGTGGTACATACACGGGGTACAATGTAAGATTCTCCACTTTTCTCAGTATGAAATTTTTAATTAAAAAAATACCAAAACACGGTTTTAAAAATTACAGGATATTTAAAATGTTTATACATTTGACAAGTTAATACAACACAAAAAATGAAATCTAATTGTGTAATTCACAAGGTAATCCAACAAATATTTAGAGTATTGTATCCTCAGGCATTACATGGCCTCCCTTTCAACTTCCTCAGCTCTCCCTCAGTGGGCTATAATTCCCAGTTTACTTTAAGGGAACTTCAATATTTAAGTTATGGTTGGTGTTTATGTCCCTTATACAAACATGCATTCATTTGGGGGAATCAATTATCAAACAAACATCAAAAGTAATCATTTCTACATTACTAATGTGACTTTGCCCGTTAGAGATCAGAATGGCATTACAAGGTCATCAGTCACTTATTCTATAGGCCAGAGTTGATGCTATTGACATTTTGGGCTGAACAATTCTTTGTTGCGGAAGGCTGTCCTGTGCTTCATAAATGTTTCAGCAGCATCCTGGCCTCTGACCACTAGGTGCCAGGAGCACGTCTCCTGACTTACGGCAACTAAAGATGTCTGTCTCCAGACATCAGCAAATGTCCCCTGGGGGGCAAAATCATTCCTGGTTGACACCTACTGATATAAACAAGCATAGCGTGTTTGCTTGCCAAATAACAGCAACAGAAGATGGATAAATCCATGGATTCCAAAGGTCCTAGAATTAGCAAATCTTCTCTATAAAACTCCTAGCCCACATCTAGAAAATATTACAAAAAGAAGCAAAATGAAAAGAAAAACTAACAACACATGAGCTAAAATCTTTACCAGGGACAGAACACAGCACAGTGATCCAAAGCACAGACTTGGAGCCAGAGGACTTACATTCAGAACTCACCAGCTGTCACTCACCAACTGTGTCACTCACCAGCTGTGTGACCTGGAGCAAATGACTTAGCCTCAAGTATCTCAACTTGCTCACCTCTAAAATGGCAAGGAGACAACTAATACCTACCTCCTATGGTTATTTATTTTCTCTTAAGAATTAAGCGAAATAATACGTGTAAAGTGCTTAAAAGAATGCCTGGCATACAGTGAGTGCTCAGTAAGTGTTAGCTATTGTTATTTCACTAAAATTCCATATTTTCAATTTATACAAAGTGGAAATCACTTTACAGATTTCAACATACAACACTCTAGTTTTAGAAAATAAAATATCATGCTATGTAACTACTTTATCTACTTGACAGAGGAATTATTTTCACCCATTTTCATCATCTCGGTAAAATAATAATGGTTATGATTATGCAATCATAAGAATGATTATGCTCTCCAATAGCCATTGGAGAAACAAGTGTACTTGTACATCACTGACAAACACAAGCTAACCCCTAAAACTGGCTCTGAGGGGAGATCACAAAGCCTACCATCAACATTAATCACCAAACATATTAGCCAGGGATATCTCAATAAAAGTAACACAGAAGTAGAGATTAGGGACAGAATTACTAACTCCGGGAGCTATGGGGGGAAGTGACTTAATTTCAAGCGTTAATGTCTCTGATATGTAGGCTCAGGTGCCCACCTCAGCTCTGGATATGAAGATGCCTACCACAATTAATCAGGTCCCAACAGTTCATTTCTAACTGCGGTCTCCCTGAACCTCACTGCGGGTACTTCTGTAGCGTAGCTCTCCATACAAGGCAGGTCTCTGGTAACTGCCTTCTCTGGTTCTTCAGAAAACAGCATGACCTGGCTACACATACTCCTGAAGAAGTTCAAGCGTCTTCTTGAAAAACATAAAATAGAAACTGCCAGCCGAAGTCAAAGTGAGACAATGTCTCAAGCCACACTAAAATGGACTATAAAAAATACAGAGATCTAGAAACTACCTCTAAACGACGCCAGCACCAGACACACCTCACCATGTAGCCAACACTCTTGGCCGGGATACACGGATACACCCGTGTCTACAGCATGCAACCCTGCCATGTAGCGGACAGACACTGACCAAGCTGGGTCTTGTACAGCCTCTGCCACGGGGACAGAAAGGCCCGGAGAAGGGCGCTGAGTCGCTTAAACCCACCAGTGTGGGAAGAAGCACCACGTCCACCCATTGAGAAGGCCACCCCTATTTGCCTTGACTCTTTCTCTTCCTGTTAAACATTATCCGACTTTCACCAAAAGAATACACAACACTAACTTTCTGCAAACTCCTGCCCCTGTGGGGAACGGCATTCCTGGAGACAAAAAAGCTGGAATCAGTAACCAAGGTTCTAATTCAAATCCGGTCTAATTCAAATCCATTAACCCCTGTGATCCGTTGCCGATCTACAAAAAGAGCCTAACAGCACATTAGTCGTTTGACCAGCCAGCGTCCAGCCCTTTTTCTGGTAATAAAAGCCCACAAAGTCCCTCAGAGTAGGTACCTCTCCCCGCCTCTCAGTCAGCGTGGCTCCGGTGGGCTCGACTCCGCCAAAGAGCCACGGGTGACACGTGACCAGAACTGGCCAATCCCAGTCTCACAGCCTCAAACAGCGATTGGCTCCAGGTCAGACATGTGACCCCATAAGAGCCAATGAGACATCACGAGACTTTTGCTGAGGCTTCTGGGAAAGAGACAGGCGCTCTTTCCGGCTGAATCTAAACGGTGACAGGCTACAGGCGGTGAATATGCTACAGCCAAGTTTCTAACATACAGTTCCGACAACTGAAGTCCATACAGGAAAAGGCAGAGTTGACTCGTGGGGAGAACCTGAGTCCTGATGACTTTACTTGAGCCCTGAATCCAGCTAGCTGTGCCTGACTTTGCAGTTAGGTGAGCCTAACTCAAATTTCTTTCCAGCTTAAGCCAATTTAGGTTGATATTTCAGGCAGCTGAAGCGAACTGATGTATATGTGTATATCTGATTAGTACCTCACAGGATGTGAAAAATGGAATGAACTGATAGCTGGCTTGTAAAACAGTGTATATATATACATGATTATTAAAAACACTGGTCACAGGTATTGATTAATAATAACAAGTGCAAAGAGAAAAAAGTGGGCATGGGAGAGAAATGACTTAGTGTGATATGTGGTTATTCTGACTCTTGAAAATATTCCAAAACATTTGTTTAAACAATTTTATCATAAAGCTATTTCAGCAATAAGAATAAGAATAATAACAAGAGCCATTTGCTGAATGCTTCCTGCGGGCCAGAGGCCGTTGAAATGACTATATTATGTAATCTGCTTGAGTCCTCATAATGACCTTACAAGGTGGATGTTATTATTATCATTCCCACTAACAGATAAGGAAACTGAAGCACAGACAAGTTAAGTTACTCACCCACAGTTACACTGTAAATAAAAGGCAGGATTCAAATGCAGACATTCTGATGCAGCTCGTGCTTTTAGCCATGCCACTGAATCTGAACCTACACTCAGAGTTCTAATGCTGTTCCAGTGAAGCAGAAACTCAAACTCAGGCACTCCCCAAAGCATCAAATGGGAATGTAATATACCACTATTTTAACCCTGGAAGAGTCTTAAGGACTAATTCCTACATAGTTCTGCATTATGAAAGTATACATATTTAACCACATTAGTGATCATCATTTTTTTAAAAAGTGTGAAAACCCTCACAAACCTCAACCAATTGCATCCTTTGGTTAAACAAAAGTCCTAGATGTTCCCAAGACTAAGAGGTATATTAATTAGTACTACCTTTCCAGAAAATAACATTTGCACCTTCCACAAAGTCAACTTTATGAGGACATTCCCATCACTAAGTTACTTTTCACCACTTTTATAGAACAGAAACTTATTTTAAAATCTACCCATCTTAGTATAATATAAAAAAGAAAAAAATTTATGACTGGACTTTCTCAAAATTAAACCTTTTTCCTCTTTGGAAGACACTATTATGTTAGAAGGATACGAAGCCAAGTTAAAGACTGAGAAAAAACCAACGGCAAATCACATACCTGAAAAAGGATTTGTATCCAAATATATAAAGAATTCTCAAAACTCAACAGTAAGAAAACAACCCAATTAAAAGCTAGGCAAAAGATTTCAATGGCACTCCACCAAGAGGATCTAATGATGGCAAATAAGCACATGAAAAGATGTCCAATGGCATTAGTCATCAGAGAAATGCAAATTAAAACCATGATAAGATACTACCACATACCTATTAGAATGGCTAAATTAAAATCACTGATAGTGTCAGTGATGTGGAATAGGTGGAATTCTCGTACATTGCTAGTGGGAGAGTATAAAATGGTACAGACACTCTGGAAAAAGGGTTGACAGTTTCTTATAAAGTTAAAAATACACTCACTATACCATCCAGCAATCCCCTCTCCCCAGAGACAGCTACCCTAGAGATAGAGAAATGAAAACTATGTTTGCACAAAAGTCTGTACACAAATGTTTACAGCAGCTCTATTCCTAAATGTTAAAAATTGGAAACAACGCAAATGTCCTTTAATGAGTGACAATGGAAAACTACTCAGTAATAAAAAGGAATAAACTTTCAATACATGCAATAACTTAGATGAATCTCAAAGACAGAGTAAAAGAACCCAGTCTCAAAAGCTTACATGTATGATTCCATGTATAGGACATTCTCAAAAAGACAAAACTATAGGGATGGAGAAAAGGTCAGTGGTTGCAGAGGTTATAGGATGGGGACAGTTAACTATAAAAGGATAGCATCAGGGAATTCTGGGGGGTGATAATATTATTCTGTATTCTGATTGTAGTGATGGTTGCACAAACTACACGTGTTAAATTAACAGGATAAAAGAAAAAAGTTAGTTTTACTGTATGATAATTTTAAGAATAAAATTTTAAAATTATGTTTAAATATGAATCTCAATGTCACAATGGACACGGTTTTTAAAAACTGGAAAGAAATAAAGAAGGATAAGTTTGTTAATAAAAGGTAAACCTGGGCTTCCCTGGTGGCGCAGTGGTTGAGAGTCTGCCTGCCGATGGGGGGGACACGGGTTCGAGACCTGGAATGGGAGGATCCCACATGCCACGGGGCAACTGGGCCCGTGAGCCACAACTACTGAGCATGCGCATCTAGAGCCTGTGCTCCGCAACAAGAGGGGCCACGGCAGTGAGAGGCCCACGCACCATGATGAGGAGTGGCCCCCGCTCGCCACAACTAGAGAAGGCCCTTGCACAGAAACGAAGACCCAACACAGACAAAAATAAATAAAAAATAAATAAAAATAAATACATTGAAAAGGAGAACCTATACATTTCCCTTTCTGCAAATGTAGGTTTTTGAGGCAAGAGTAGAGCCTCAGAAAGAATGTCTGCAAACAGAACAATCACTAGTTCAACTAAGTACAAAATGTAGGATACTTTTGAAGAATCCCATCACAGCTAGATAATTGGTCCAGGACCAAAAGTAAATACTGGAAGAAAAATGAAATCAACAGTGTTCCACAGAGGTGGTAGGCAGACTGGCCTGGACTAAGACATGTTCAGTAATAGATAATAAGGGTGCTGATTTGTAAGCATCATTCTCGTCCCACTGTGGACTTCCTTCTGCGACAGTATAAGGATACCACCAGATCATCTTGAAATCAAGTCATGAAATGTACTTTTATGTTTTTAAAAATCCATTCTTGTCCTTAAATTAACTTTTCTTATTAGTTTAGTCATGGTCCTCTATTACTATTAAAACATTAAATCTTATTTGATTAGAGACAGACTTCAAAAAATAAAAATAAACTGTGATCAAATAGCAGGAACAAAGAGTAGTAACTAAAATTTCTTCAATCTAAACTGAAGATGATTTCTGTATCTCTGTCTTTTACATTTGTCTCCATTAAGGGAAAAAAATGATGTACCTCATAATTAACTTGGCTGGAATGAATCAGACTGCATTTGTAAAGGTTTCAGAAGACCAATGAGCTGTGCTAAACAGTACCACTATCCACCTGAGCAGAAATTACTATCCATAAGTTTCTTTACATAACTAACGAAACAAAAATTTAAACAAAAGAAGAACTACTAGAAAAATATTAGAGATTCATTTTTTAAGTCAATAATTTGCCTCACACATTATTATTTTCCCTGTGGAAACCCAATTATTACCCTGAAAACAAGACCACGTTAGAAAGTAAATGCATTGTGACGAAAGAAAGAAAAGGCAGATTGATACGTTATTAAAATAACTCACACGCCATACCCTGAGGAGTAAGGAAGCCATGGCAGAGCAGGCCCCTTTCTCCTCAATGGACAGCACAGCTGTGGGGAAGACACTGCAGCTAGCACAAGCGTGTCACACTTCTTCAGGGAGGAAGCAAGTTACACACCACTCTAGAGAGGGCGCCCATAAACTCACGGCCACGCTCATTACCCAACGTCCAGGCCACCCACAGGCTGACTGCAACCCAACTTTCCCACCATTCCCACACAGGCCCCAGGAACCGTCAGGCCTCTGAGGCTCTGCCAATGCCCTTCCCTCTACCCAAATATCCTTTCCCTCCTCTCTCCGGACCTCAATCCTGCCCAGCTCTAAATGAACACTTCAAGGCCTATTTCCCTAAGAATGCCTCTCTCAAAACCAAAATTACTTCCTAGACAATGATCTGCCTCTTACTCACCCATTATCTTGGATTAAATACATCATGTAAGATGCCTTATCTGACCAACACAACTATTTTATAAATAGAAGTCATGTTTTATATCATCTATGACATGACATGACAACCAATCAGCTCACTAAAACCATTCAATAAGTACTCTAATTGAATTTCCCAAAGAGTTGACCTAAAATAACCTAAATGCTAAGCAGTTCAAGAACTGTCCTGAACCAAATTCACTTCTCATTTGAATGCCAATGTCATAGATAGGGATGTTGTATTGTCTTTAAATGTACTTGCCTTTATCCAAAACTAGAATCTCTGATGAATCTATGGGACACACATGTAAAATATTCTGCAAAGGAAAAAAGCTTTATTTAGTGTACTGTGCTTAATATTCAGCCAGACTTGCATTTTTCTCTAAAACTTATACAATTACTGAGTATGCAAGAAGCATTAGAAGAGAGACTAAGTCTATTGAGAAGAAAACTGGAAGCGAAGGTCAGCAATCATTTTCTACTTTGAATCATCTCTTTCATAAAGAGGTAAATTCTCCTAAATTCCAGAATGAATGGAATTCAATACAGCAAAGTAAAATGCTTTAAATACATAAAATAAATATCTTGATGGACCTTCCACCATCTGTTTTAGTAACTTAAATTATAAAAAAGAACCCTAACTTTAAGAAAAGTTATATCAAGAGCTAAAATTGAGATTGTTTTTCCATCTATTACTTTGATTTTCCTGACCCATTTTTGAGAACTGTCAGCATTCTGGACCAATAATTCCAAATTATTTCTTGAAGAGAGTGAGATTCCTCCCAAGTCATTTACTATGCTTACTAATCAATAAAGATATGAAAAAACAAAAAATCCATATTTATGAGGCAAGCAAATTATATTAAAAGACTGACTTTGAGAAAAGGTTGCTGCTTGCCAAGAAAATTTTATTATTATAAAATATTTTCTGTCATTTGTATTTCTTCATTTTCCCTTCCAGATTATCTGTGTAGCCTTGTAAACACATCATAATCCAAAGCAGTGGAGCTTTACCAATAAAATGTACATCAACGCAAGAGAGCCAACTGCATAATTAAAACAAAAGTGTACCGGGCTTCCCTGGTGGCGCAGTGGTTGAGAGTCCACCTGCCGATGCAGGGGACACGGGTTCGTGCCCCAGTCCGGGAGGATCCCACATGCCGTGGAGCGGCTGGGCCCGTGAGCCATGGCCGTTGAGCCTGCGCGTCCGGCGCCTGTGCTCCACAACAGGAGAGGCCACAACAGTGAGAGGCCCGCGTACCGCAAAAAAATAAAAAACTGGGCTTCCCTGGTGGCGCAGTGGTTGAGAGTCCGCCTGCCGATGCAGGGGACACGGGTTTGTGTCCCGGTTCAGGAAGATACCACATGCCGCAGAGTGGCTGGGCCCATGAGCCATGGCTGCTGTGCCTGCGCGTCCGGAGTCTGTGCTGCGCAACGGGAGAGGCCACAACAGTGAGAGGCCCGCGTACCGCAAAAAAAAAAAAAAAAAAAAAAAAAAACAAACAGAAGGTGCAAAACTGTTTCCCATCCCAGGCTCCTATCTTCCGTCTTACAATACTGTAACTGACACTTCAGAGAATCAAAGTCCACACCGTGTAGGATTTTTCCCACCAGTACAAAACACTGGCTCAAGGGCAAGTTCGAACTGGCTATTAATTCAGTTCAGCAAACATTTCCTGAGGCCAGGCCCTGTGTTAGCAGCACTAAACGCAAAGAGGAAGCATGCCATCACTGCTTTCAAGAAACTCAGATTCTAGCAAGACAGGCAAAGCACAAATGAAAAATAGCAAGAAATACCTTCCATCTGCCGAAAGGCATGAGCTGCCCTCAAAAGAAGAACACAAGTTCACTGTGCAGAGATGATAGGGAGAGCACAGGGGAGTTTATCAGAGAGAATGCACAAGAAGTCACCAAGACAAGAAAAAGCACATGATACACTCCAGGTGTGTCAGAGAAAGAGGGAAAGGAGCTAAGAATGCCCTCCAATGCCACAGGAAGTGAGGGCTTTATTCCATAGCAATGGAGCATGATGGGAGGTGTTTAAGTAAAGGAGGAACCTATCGGGCAGTGCAGTGGTTGGGACTCCGCGCTTCCTCCATGGCGGAAAGGGGCGGGGAGAGGGTTTGATCCCTGGTCGGGGAACTAAGATCCCGCAGGCGGCATGGTGTGGTCAAAAAAAAAGGAACCTATCATGTAGAAGTCCTGTGAACAACTGGTGATAAGCAGGCATTGCCATTAAGAACAGACCACTAAGCAGTCCAATAGAGATTGAGAATTCAAGCGCAGCCTCTCCTGAGCTATACCACTCATAATGCAGGGAGCAGCAATCCTGGGCAAAGAAGACCTAAGATCCTCTGACCTGACAGTCACAACATTGCTCCGGCGGACCACGCTTGCAGACCTCCCACCACCATCTCTGTTGGTTCCGAGACTGCTCTTCTTGCCTCTTCCCACCCTCGCTCACTCTCCCCACTTTCTACCTCACCAAACGGCCCCAAGGTACAGGTCTCCTCCATCCTTCCAAAGCTCAATTTATGCCACTTCGCTTTTAAGAAAGACCCACGTTAGCGCCTGTTTTCCCAACCAAAAGAAATCCAAAGAGGTATCTATTTTCACAAAAAAGGGGGGAAAATGAGAACAGTGCCCGGCACGTGTTGTGCAGCAGCCTGTACAGAGGCAATTCGCACTGTGCGCTGCAAAAGCGGGTGCAAGGGGCACCACCCAGCTCCTTCCTGGGAACCACACTCAGCACCTCAGCATCAAGCCACCATAGCTTTGAACTGTCACTGAGCTTCTGTACTTTAGCTCAATTTATTTTGTGCATCCGTTAGCAAGATGTGTCCTATGGTCACTGCTTCTTCGCTTTACGCCACTTCGGCTTATGAAAGGTTTCATGGGAACGCTCTGCTTTCAGTCATTGGGGGAAACCCATACTTATTGTCCTCCCGCCTCCCTCCAGCCTACGCATCCACTCTCGGCCTGGCCTTTCCAGCTTTGAAAAGACAACCTGGCTCCGCCCTCCACCGCCTATATACTGCAGTGAAAGATGAGGGGAGAAGCTGACAGGCAGACAAAAGGCAGCAGCAGTGAGTGAGGCCTGACGACAGACAACGGAAGAGTTCCAGGCCCCTTCAACTTTTGAGACGTTTGGTATAATAAAAAATGTAGAAACACCTAAGGGATGGGATGAGAAAGAGCTCAAAATGGACTTCAGTATTTGTTAGCATTTGTTAAATATGGGTGGTACATACACGGGGTACAATGTAAGATTCTCCACTTTTCTCAGTATGAAATTTTTAATTAAAAAAATACCAAAACACGGTTTTAAAAATTACAGGATATTTAAAATGTTTATACATTTGACAAGTTAATACAACACAAAAAATGAAATCTAATTGTGTAATTCACAAGGTAATCCAACAAATATTTAGAGTATTGTATCCTCAGGCATTACATGGCCTCCCTTTCAACTTCCTCAGCTCTCCCTCAGTGGGCTATAATTCCCAGTTTACTTTAAGGGAACTTCAATATTTAAGTTATGGTTGGTGTTTATGTCCCTTATACAAACATGCATTCATTTGGGGGAATCAATTATCAAACAAACATCAAAAGTAATCATTTCTACATTACTAATGTGACTTTGCCCGTTAGAGATCAGAATGGCATTACAAGGTCATCAGTCACTTATTCTATAGGCCAGAGTTGATGCTATTGACATTTTGGGCTGAACAATTCTTTGTTGCGGAAGGCTGTCCTGTGCTTCATAAATGTTTCAGCAGCATCCTGGCCTCTGACCACTAGGTGCCAGGAGCACGTCTCCTGACTTACGGCAACTAAAGATGTCTGTCTCCAGACATCAGCAAATGTCCCCTGGGGGGCAAAATCATTCCTGGTTGACACCTACTGATATAAACAAGCATAGCGTGTTTGCTTGCCAAATAACAGCAACAGAAGATGGATAAATCCATGGATTCCAAAGGTCCTAGAATTAGCAAATCTTCTCTATAAAACTCCTAGCCCACATCTAGAAAATATTACAAAAAGAAGCAAAATGAAAAGAAAAACTAACAACACATGAGCTAAAATCTTTACCAGGGACAGAACACAGCACAGTGATCCAAAGCACAGACTTGGAGCCAGAGGACTTACATTCAGAACTCACCAGCTGTCACTCACCAACTGTGTCACTCACCAGCTGTGTGACCTGGAGCAAATGACTTAGCCTCAAGTATCTCAACTTGCTCACCTCTAAAATGGCAAGGAGACAACTAATACCTACCTCCTATGGTTATTTATTTTCTCTTAAGAATTAAGCGAAATAATACGTGTAAAGTGCTTAAAAGAATGCCTGGCATACAGTGAGTGCTCAGTAAGTGTTAGCTATTGTTATTTCACTAAAATTCCATATTTTCAATTTATACAAAGTGGAAATCACTTTACAGATTTCAACATACAACACTCTAGTTTTAGAAAATAAAATATCATGCTATGTAACTACTTTATCTACTTGACAGAGGAATTATTTTCACCCATTTTCACCATCTCGGTAAAATAATAATGGTTATGATTATGCAATCATAAGAATGATTATGCTCTCCAATAGCCATTGGAGAAACAAGTGTACTTGTACATCACTGACAAACACAAGCTAACCCCTAAAACTGGCTCTGAGGGGAGATCACAAAGCCTACCATCAACATTAATCACCAAACATATTAGCCAGGGATATCTCAATAAAAGTAACACAGAAGTAGAGATTAGGGACAGAATTACTAACTCCGGGAGCTATGGGGGGAAGTGACTTAATTTCAAGCGTTAATGTCTCTGATATGTAGGCTCAGGTGCCCACCTCAGCTCTGGATATGAAGATGCCTACCACAATTAATCAGGTCCCAACAGTTCATTTCTAACTGCGGTCTCCCTGAACCTCACTGCGGGTACTTCTGTAGCGTAGCTCTCCATACAAGGCAGGTCTCTGGTAACTGCCTTCTCTGGTTCTTCAGAAAACAGCATGACCTGGCTACACATACTCCTGAAGAAGTTCAAGCGTCTTCTTGAAAAACATAAAATAGAAACTGCCAGCCGAAGTCAAAGTGAGACAATGTCTCAAGCCACACTAAAATGGACTATAAAAAATACAGAGATCTAGAAACTACCTCTAAACGACGCCAGCACCAGACACACCTCACCATGTAGCCAACACTCTTGGCCGGGATACACGGATACACCCGTGTCTACAGCATGCAACCCTGCCATGTAGCGGACAGACACTGACCAAGCTGGGTCTTGTACAGCCTCTGCCACGGGGACAGAAAGGCCCGGAGAAGGGCGCTGAGTCGCTTAAACCCACCAGTGTGGGAAGAAGCACCACGTCCACCCATTGAGAAGGCCACCCCTATTTGCCTTGACTCTTTCTCTTCCTGTTAAACATTATCCGACTTTCACCAAAAGAATACACAACACTAACTTTCTGCAAACTCCTGCCCCTGTGGGGAACGGCATTCCTGGAGACAAAAAAGCTGGAATCAGTAACCAAGGTTCTAATTCAAATCCGGTCTAATTCAAATCCATTAACCCCTGTGATCCGTTGCCGATCTACAAAAAGAGCCTAACAGCACATTAGTCGTTTGACCAGCCAGCGTCCAGCCCTTTTTCTGGTAATAAAAGCCCACAAAGTCCCTCAGAGTAGGTACCTCTCCCCGCCTCTCAGTCAGCGTGGCTCCGGTGGGCTCGACTCCGCCAAAGAGCCACGGGTGACACGTGACCAGAACTGGCCAATCCCAGTCTCACAGCCTCAAACAGCGATTGGCTCCAGGTCAGACATGTGACCCCATAAGAGCCAATGAGACATCACGAGACTTTTGCTGAGGCTTCTGGGAAAGAGACAGGCGCTCTTTCCGGCTGAATCTAAACGGTGACAGGCTACAGGCGGTGAATATGCTACAGCCAAGTTTCTAACATACAGTTCCGACAACTGAAGTCCATACAGGAAAAGGCAGAGTTGACTCGTGGGGAGAACCTGAGTCCTGATGACTTTACTTGAGCCCTGAATCCAGCTAGCTGTGCCTGACTTTGCAGTTAGGTGAGCCTAACTCAAATTTCTTTCCAGCTTAAGCCAATTTAGGTTGATATTTCAGGCAGCTGAAGCGAACTGATGTATATGTGTATATCTGATTAGTACCTCACAGGATGTGAAAAATGGAATGAACTGATAGCTGGCTTGTAAAACAGTGTATATATATACATGATTATTAAAAACACTGGTCACAGGTATTGATTAATAATAACAAGTGCAAAGAGAAAAAAGTGGGCATGGGAGAGAAATGACTTAGTGTGATATGTGGTTATTCTGACTCTTGAAAATATTCCAAAACATTTGTTTAAACAATTTTATCATAAAGCTATTTCAGCAATAAGAATAAGAATAATAACAAGAGCCATTTGCTGAATGCTTCCTGCGGGCCAGAGGCCGTTGAAATGACTATATTATGTAATCTGCTTGAGTCCTCATAATGACCTTACAAGGTGGATGTTATTATTATCATTCCCACTAACAGATAAGGAAACTGAAGCACAGACAAGTTAAGTTACTCACCCACAGTTACACTGTAAATAAAAGGCAGGATTCAAATGCAGACATTCTGATGCAGCTCGTGCTTTTAGCCATGCCACTGAATCTGAACCTACACTCAGAGTTCTAATGCTGTTCCAGTGAAGCAGAAACTCAAACTCAGGCACTCCCCAAAGCATCAAATGGGAATGTAATATACCACTATTTTAACCCTGGAAGAGTCTTAAGGACTAATTCCTACATAGTTCTGCATTATGAAAGTATACATATTTAACCACATTAGTGATCATCATTTTTTTAAAAAGTGTGAAAACCCTCACAAACCTCAACCAATTGCATCCTTTGGTTAAACAAAAGTCCTAGATGTTCCCAAGACTAAGAGGTATATTAATTAGTACTACCTTTCCAGAAAATAACATTTGCACCTTCCACAAAGTCAACTTTATGAGGACATTCCCATCACTAAGTTACTTTTCACCACTTTTATAGAACAGAAACTTATTTTAAAATCTACCCATCTTAGTATAATATAAAAAAGAAAAAAATTTATGACTGGACTTTCTCAAAATTAAACCTTTTTCCTCTTTGGAAGACACTATTATGTTAGAAGGATACGAAGCCAAGCTAAAGACTGAGAAAAAACCAACGGCAAATCACATACCTGAAAAAGGATTTGTATCCAAATATATAAAGAATTCTCAAAACTCAACAGTAAGAAAACAACCCAATTAAAAGCTAGGCAAAAGATTTCAATGGCACTCCACCAAGAGGATCTAATGATGGCAAATAAGCACATGAAAAGATGTCCAATGGCATTAGTCATCAGAGAAATGCAAATTAAAACCATGATAAGATACTACCACATACCTATTAGAATGGCTAAATTAAAATCACTGATAGTGTCAGTGATGTGGAATAGGTGGAATTCTCGTACATTGCTAGTGGGAGAGTATAAAATGGTACAGACACTCTGGAAAAAGGGTTGACAGTTTCTTATAAAGTTAAAAATACACTCACTATACCATCCAGCAATCCCCTCTCCCCAGAGACAGCTACCCTAGAGATAGAGAAATGAAAACTATGTTTGCACAAAAGTCTGTACACAAATGTTTACAGCAGCTCTATTCCTAAATGTTAAAAATTGGAAACAACGCAAATGTCCTTTAATGAGTGACAATGGAAAACTACTCAGTAATAAAAAGGAATAAACTTTCAATACATGCAATAACTTAGATGAATCTCAAAGACAGAGTAAAAGAACCCAGTCTCAAAAGCTTACATGTATGATTCCATGTATAGGACATTCTCAAAAAGACAAAACTATAGGGATGGAGAAAAGGTCAGTGGTTGCAGAGGTTATAGGATGGGGACAGTTAACTATAAAAGGATAGCATCAGGGAATTCTGGGGGGTGATAATATTATTCTGTATTCTGATTGTAGTGATGGTTGCACAAACTACACGTGTTAAATTAACAGGATAAAAGAAAAAAGTTAGTTTTACTGTATGATAATTTTAAGAATAAAATTTTAAAATTATGTTTAAATATGAATCTCAATGTCACAATGGACACGGTTTTTAAAAACTGGAAAGAAATAAAGAAGGATAAGTTTGTTAATAAAAGGTAAACCTGGGCTTCCCTGGTGGCGCAGTGGTTGAGAGTCTGCCTGCCGATGGGGGGGACACGGGTTCGAGACCTGGAATGGGAGGATCCCACATGCCACGGGGCAACTGGGCCCGTGAGCCACAACTACTGAGCATGCGCATCTAGAGCCTGTGCTCCGCAACAAGAGGGGCCACGGCAGTGAGAGGCCCACGCACCATGATGAGGAGTGGCCCCCGCTCGCCACAACTAGAGAAGGCCCTTGCACAGAAACGAAGACCCAACACAGACAAAAATAAATAAAAAATAAATAAAAATAAATACATTGAAAAGGAGAACCTATACATTTCCCTTTCTGCAAATGTAGGTTTTTGAGGCAAGAGTAGAGCCTCAGAAAGAATGTCTGCAAACAGAACAATCACTAGTTCAACTAAGTACAAAATGTAGGATACTTTTGAAGAATCCCATCACAGCTAGATAATTGGTCCAGGACCAAAAGTAAATACTGGAAGAAAAATGAAATCAACAGTGTTCCACAGAGGTGGTAGGCAGACTGGCCTGGACTAAGACATGTTCAGTAATAGATAATAAGGGTGCTGATTTGTAAGCATCATTCTCGTCCCACTGTGGACTTCCTTCTGCGACAGTATAAGGATACCACCAGATCATCTTGAAATCAAGTCATGAAATGTACTTTTATGTTTTTAAAAATCCATTCTTGTCCTTAAATTAACTTTTCTTATTAGTTTAGTCATGGTCCTCTATTACTATTAAAACATTAAATCTTATTTGATTAGAGACAGACTTCAAAAAATAAAAATAAACTGTGATCAAATAGCAGGAACAAAGAGTAGTAACTAAAATTTCTTCAATCTAAACTGAAGATGATTTCTGTATCTCTGTCTTTTACATTTGTCTCCATTAAGGGAAAAAAATGATGTACCTCATAATTAACTTGGCTGGAATGAATCAGACTGCATTTGTAAAGGTTTCAGAAGACCAATGAGCTGTGCTAAACAGTACCACTATCCACCTGAGCAGAAATTACTATCCATAAGTTTCTTTACATAACTAACGAAACAAAAATTTAAACAAAAGAAGAACTACTAGAAAAATATTAGAGATTCATTTTTTAAGTCAATAATTTGCCTCACACATTATTATTTTCCCTGTGGAAACCCAATTATTACCCTGAAAACAAGACCACGTTAGAAAGTAAATGCATTGTGACGAAAGAAAGAAAAGGCAGATTGATACGTTATTAAAATAACTCACACGCCATACCCTGAGGAGTAAGGAAGCCATGGCAGAGCAGGCCCCTTTCTCCTCAATGGACAGCACAGCTGTGGGGAAGACACTGCAGCTAGCACAAGCGTGTCACACTTCTTCAGGGAGGAAGCAAGTTACACACCACTCTAGAGAGGGCGCCCATAAACTCACGGCCACGCTCATTACCCAACGTCCAGGCCACCCACAGGCTGACTGCAACCCAACTTTCCCACCATTCCCACACAGGCCCCAGGAACCGTCAGGCCTCTGAGGCTCTGCCAATGCCCTTCCCTCTACCCAAATATCCTTTCCCTCCTCTCTCCGGACCTCAATCCTGCCCAGCTCTAAATGAACACTTCAAGGCCTATTTCCCTAAGAATGCCTCTCTCAAAACCAAAATTACTTCCTAGACAATGATCTGCCTCTTACTCACCCATTATCTTGGATTAAATACATGTAAGATGCCTTATCTGACCAACACAACTATTTTATAAATAGAAGTCATGTTTTATATCATCTATGACATGACATGACAACCAATCAGCTCACTAAAACCATTCAATAAGTACTCTAATTGAATTTCCCAAAGAGTTGACCTAAAATAACCTAAATGCTAAGCAGTTCAAGAACTGTCCTGAACCAAATTCACTTCTCATTTGAATGCCAATGTCATAGATAGGGATGTTGTATTGTCTTTAAATGTACTTGCCTTTATCCAAAACTAGAATCTCTGATGAATCTATGGGACACACATGTAAAATATTCTGCAAAGGAAAAAAGCTTTATTTAGTGTACTGTGCTTAATATTCAGCCAGACTTGAATTTTTCTCTAAAACTTATACAATTACTGAGTATGCAAGAAGCATTAGAAGAGAGACTAAGTCTATTGAGAAGAAAACTGGAAGCGAAGGTCAGCAATCATTTTCTACTTTGAATCATCTCTTTCATAAAGAGGTAAATTCTCCTAAATTCCAGAATGAATGGAATTCAATACAGCAAAGTAAAATGCTTTAAATACATAAAATAAATATCTTGATGGACCTTCCACCATCTGTTTTAGTAACTTAAATTATAAAAAAGAACCCTAACTTTAAGAAAAGTTATATCAAGAGCTAAAATTGAGATTGTTTTTCCATCTATTACTTTGATTTTCCTGACCCATTTTTGAGAACTGTCAGCATTCTGGATCAATAATTCCAAATTATTTCTTGAAGAGAGTGAGATTCCTCCCAAGTCATTTACTATGCTTACTAATCAATAAAGATATGAAAAAACAAAAAATCCATATTTATGAGGCAAGCAAATTATATTAAAAGACTGACTTTGAGAAAAGGTTGCTGCTTGCCAAGAAAATTTTATTATTATAAAATATTTTCTGTCATTTGTATTTCTTCATTTTCCCTTCCAGATTATCTGTGTAGCCTTGTAAACACATCATAATCCAAAGCAGTGGAGCTTTACCAATAAAATGTACATCAACGCAAGAGAGCCAACTGCATAATTAAAACAAAAGTGTACCGGGCTTCCCTGGTGGCGCAGTGGTTGAGAGTCCACCTGCCGATGCAGGGGACACGGGTTCGTGCCCCAGTCCGGGAGGATCCCACATGCCGTGGAGCGGCTGGGCCCGTGAGCCATGGCCGTTGAGCCTGCGCGTCCGGCGCCTGTGCTCCACAACAGGAGAGGCCACAACAGTGAGAGGCCCGCGTACCGCAAAAAAATAAAAAACTGGGCTTCCCTGGTGGCGCAGTGGTTGAGAGTCCGCCTGCCGATGCAGGGGACACGGGTTTGTGTCCCGGTTCAGGAAGATACCACATGCCGCAGAGTGGCTGGGCCCATGAGCCATGGCTGCTGTGCCTGCGCGTCCGGAGTCTGTGCTGCGCAACGGGAGAGGCCACAACAGTGAGAGGCCCGCGTACCGCAAAAAAAAAAAAAAAAAACAGAAGGTGCAAAACTGTTTCCTATCCCAGGCTCCTATCTTCCGTCTTACAATACTGTAACTGACACTTCAGAGAATCAAAGTCCACACCGTGTAGGATTTTTCCCACCAGTACAAAACACTGGCTCAAGGGCAAGTTCGAACTGGCTATTAATTCAGTTCAGCAAACATTTCCTGAGGCCAGGCCCTGTGTTAGCAGCACTAAACGCAAAGAGGAAGCATGCCATCACTGCTTTCAAGAAACTCAGATTCTAGCAAGACAGGCAAAGCACAAATGAAAAATAGCAAGAAATACCTTCCATCTGCCGAAAGGCATGAGCTGCCCTCAAAAGAAGAACACAAGTTCACTGTGCAGAGATGATAGGGAGAGCACAGGGGAGTTTATCAGAGAGAATGCACAAGAAGTCACCAAGACAAGAAAAAGCACATGATACACTCCAGGTGTGTCAGAGAAAGAGGGAAAGGAGCTAAGAATGCCCTCCAGTGCCACAGGAAGTGAGGGCTTTATTCCATAGCAATGGAGCATGATGGGAGGTGTTTAAATAAAGGAGGAACCTATCGGGCAGTGCAGTGGTTGGGACTCCGCGCTTCCTCCACGGCGGAAAGGGGCGGGGAGAGGGTTTGATCCCTAGTCGGGGAACTAAGATCCCGCAGGCGGCATGGTGTGGTCAAAAAAAAAAAAAAAAAAAAAAAAAAAAGAAGGAACCTATCATGTAGAAGTCCTGTGAACAACTGGTGATAAGCAGGCATTGCCATTAAGAACAGACCACTAAGCAGTCCAAGTAATAGAGATTGAGAATTCAAGCGCAGCCTCTCCTGAGCTATACCACTCATAATGCAGGGAGCAGCAATCCTGGGCAAAGAAGACCTAAGATCCTCTGACCTGACAGTCACAACATTGCTCCGGCGGACCACGCTTGCAGACCTCCCACCACCATCTCTGTTGGTTCCGAGACTGCTCTTCTTGCCTCTTCCCACCCTCGCTCACTCTCCCCACTTTCTACCTCACCAAACGGCCCCAAGGTACAGGTCTCCTCCATCCTTCCAAAGCTCAATTTATGCCCCTTCGCTTTTAAGAAAGACCCACGTTAGCGCCTGTTTTCCCAACCAAAAGAAATCCAAAGAGGTATCTATTTTCACAAAAAAGGGGGGAAAATGAGAACAGTGCCCGGCACGTGTTGTGCAGCAGCCCGTACAGAGGCAATTCGCACTGTGCGCTGCAAAAGCGGGTGCAAGGGGCACCACCCAGCTCCTTCCTGGGAACCACACTCAGCACCTCAGCATCAAGCCACCATAGCTTTGAACTGTCACTGAGCTTCCGTACTTTAGCTCAATTTATTCTGTGCATCCGTTAGCAAGATGTGTCCTATGGTCACTGCTTCTTCGCTTTACGCCACTTCGGCTTATGAAAGGTTTCATGGGAACGCTCTGCTTTCAGTCATTGGGGGAAACCCATACTTATTGTCCTCCCGCCTCCCTCCAGCCTACGCATCCACTCTCGGCCTGGCCTTTCCAGCTTTGAAAAGACAACCTGGCTCCGCCCTCCACCGCCTATATACTGCAGTGAAAGATGAGGGGAGAAGCTGACAGGCAGACAAAAGGCAGCAGCAGTGAGTGAGGCCTGACGACAGACAACGGAAGAGTTCCAGGCCCCTTCAACTTTTGAGATGTTTGGTATAATAAAAAATGTAGAAACACCTAAGGGATGGGATGAGAAAGAGCTCAAAATGGACTTCAGTATTTGTTAGCATTTGTTAAATATGGGTGGTACATACACGGGGTACAATGTAAGATTCTCCACTTTTCTCAGTATGAAATTTTTAATTAAAAATATACCAAAACACGGTTTTAAAAATTACAGGATATTTAAAATGTTTATACATTTGACAAGTTAATACAACACAAAAAATGAATTCTAATAGTGTAATTCACAAGGTAATCCAACAAATATTTAGAGTATTGTATCCTCAGGCATTACATGGCCTCCCTTTAAACTTCCTCAGCTCTCCCTCAGTGGGCTATAATTCCCAGTTTACTTTAAGGGAACTTCAATATTTAAGTTATGGTTGGTGTTTATGTCCCTTATACAAACATGCATTCATTTGGGGAAATCAATTATCAAACAAACATCAAAAGTAATCATTTCTACATTACTAATGTGACTTTGCCCGTTAGAGATCAGAATGGCATTACAAGATCATCAGTCACTTATTCTATAGGCCAGAGTTGATGCTATTGACATTTTGGGCTGAACAATTCTTTGTTGCGGAAGGCTGTCCTGTGCTTCATAAATGTTTCAGCAGCATCCTGGCCTCTGACCACTAGGTGCCAGGAGCACGTCTCCTGACTTACGACAACTAAAGATGTCTGTCTCCAGACATCAGCAAATGTCCCCTGGGGGGCAAAATCATTCCTGGTTGACACCTACTGATCTAAACAAGCATAGAGTGTTTGCTTGCCAAATAACAGCAACAGAAGATGGATAAATCCATGGATTCCAAAGGTCCTAGAATTAGCAAATCTTCTCTATAAAACTCCTAGCCCACATCTAGAAAATATTACAAAAAGAAGCAAAATGAAAAGAAAAACTAACAACACATGAGCTAAAATCTTTACTAGGGACAGAACACAGCATAGTGATCCAAAGCACAGGCTTGGAGCCAGAGGACTTACATTCAGAACTCACCAGCTGTCACTCACCAACTGTGTCACTCACCAGCTGTGTGACCTGGAGCAAATGACTTAGCCTCAAGTATCTCAACTTGCTCACCTCTAAAATGGCAAGGAGACAACTAATACCTACCTCCTATGGTTATTTATTTTCACTTAAGAATTAAGCGAAATAATACGTGTAAAGTGCTTAAAAGAATGCCTGGCATACAGTGAGTGCTCAGTAAGTGTTAGCTATTGTTATTTCACTAAAATTCCATATTTTCAATTTATACAAAGTGGAAATCACTTTACAGATTTCAACATACAACACTCTATTTTTAGAAAATAAAATATCATGCTATGTAACTACTTTATCTACTTGACAGAGGAATTATTTTCACCCATTTTCACCATCTCGGTAAAATAATAATGGTTATGATTATGCAATCATAAGAGTGATTATGCTCTCCAATAGCCATTGGAGAAACAAGTGTACTTGTACATCACTGACAAACACAAGCTAACCCCTAAAACTGGCTCTGAGGGGAGATCACAAAGCCTACCATCAACATTAATCACCAAACATATCAGCCAGGGATATCTCAATAAAAGTAACACAGAAGTAGAGATTAGGGACAGAATTACTAACTCCGGGAGCTATGGGGGGAACTGACTTAATTTCAAGAGTTAATGTCTCTGATATGTAGGCTCAGGTGCCCACCTCAGCACTGGATATGAAGATGCCTACCACAATTAATCAGGTCCCAACAGTTCATTTCTAACTGCGGTCTCCCTGAACCTCACTGCGGGTACTTCTGTAGCGTAGCTCTCCATACAAGGCAGGTCTCTGGTAACTGCCTTCTCTGGTTCTTCAGAAAACAGCATGACCTGGCTACACATACTCCTGAAGAAGTTCAAGCGTCTTCTTGAAAAACATAAAATAGAAACTGCCAGCCGAAGTCAAAGTGAGACAATGTCTCAAGCCACACTAAAATGGACTATAAAAAATACAGAGATCTAGGGCTTCCCTGGTGGCGCAGTGGTTGAGAGTCCGCCTGCCGATGTAGGGGACACGGATTCGTGCCCCGGTCCGGGAAGATCCCACAAGCCACGGAGCGGCTGGGCCCGTGAGCGATGGCTGCTGGGCCTGCGCGTCCGGAGCCTGTGCTCCGCAACGGGAGAGGCCACAACAGTGAGAGGCCCGCGTATCACGAAAAAAAAAAAAAAAAATACAGAGATCTAGAAACTACCTCTAAACGACGCCAGCACCAGACACACCTCACCATGTAGCCAACACTCTTGCCCAGGATACACGGATACACCCGTGTCTACAGCATGCAACCCTGCCATGTAGCGGACAGACACTGACCAAGCTGGGTCTTGTACAGCCTCTGCCACGGGGACAGAAAGGCCCGGAGAAGGGCGCTGAGTCGCTTAAACCCACCAGTGTGGGAAGAAGCACCACGTCCACCCATTGAGAAGGCCACCCCTATTTGCCTTGACTCTTTCTCTTCCTGTTAAACATTATCCGACTTTCACCAAAAGAATACACAACACTAACTTTCTGCAAACTCCTGCCCCTGTGGGGAACGGCATTCCTGGAGACAAAAAAGCTGGAATCAGTAACCAAGGTTCTAATTCAAATCCGGTCTAATTCAAATCCATTAACCCCTGTGATCCGTTGCCGATCTACAAAAAGAGCCTAACAGCACATTAGTCGTTTGACCAGCCAGCGTCCAGCCCTTTTTCTGGTAATAAAAGCCCACAAAGTCCCTCAGAGTAGGTACCTCTCCCCGCCTCTCAGTCAGCGTGGCTCCGGTGGGCTCGACTCCGCCAAAGAGCCACGGGTGACACGTGACCAGAACTGGCCAATCCCAGTCTCACAGCCTCAAACAGCGATTGGCTCCAGGTCAGACATGTGACCCCATAAGAGCCAATGAGACATCACGAGACTTTTGCTGAGGCTTCTGGGAAAGAGACAGGCGCTCTTTCCGGCTGAATCTAAACGGTGACAGGCTACAGGCGGTGAATATGCTACAGCCAAGTTTCTAACATACAGTTCCGACAACTGAAGTCCATACAGGAAAAGGCAGAGTTGACTCGTGGGGAGAACCTGAGTCCTGATGACTTTACTTGAGCCCTGAATCCAGCTAGCTGTGCCTGACTTTGCAGTTAGGTGAGCCTAACTCAAATTTCTTTCCAGCTTAAGCCAATTTAGGTTGATATTTCAGGCAGCTGAAGCGAACTGATGTATATGTGTATATCTGATTAGTACCTCACAGGATGTGAAAAATGGAATGAACTGATAGCTGGCTTGTAAAACAGTGTATATATATACATGATTATTAAAAACACTGGTCACAGGTATTGATTAATAATAACAAGTGCAAAGAGAAAAAAGTGGGCATGGGAGAGAAATGACTTAGTGTGATATGTGGTTATTCTGACTCTTGAAAATATTCCAAAACATTTGTTTAAACAATTTGATCATAAAGCTATTTCAGCAATAATAATAAGAATAATAACAAGAGCCATTTGCTGAATGCTTCCTGCGGGCCAGAGGCCGTTGAAATGACTATATTATGTAATCTGCTTGAGTCCTCATAATGACCTTACAAGGTGGATGTTATTATTATCATTCCCACTAACAGATAAGGAAACTGAAGCACAGACAAGTTAAGTTACTCACCCACAGTTACACTGTAAATAAAAGGCAGGATTCAAATGCAGACATTCTGATGCAGCTCGTGCTTTTAGCCATGACACTGAATCTGAACCTACACTCAGAGTTCTAATGCTGTTCCAGTGAAGCAGAAACTCAAACTCAGGCACTCCCCAAAGCATCAAATGGGAATGTAATATACCACTATTTTAACCCTGGAAGAGTCTTAAGGACTAATTCCTACATAGTTCTGCATTATGAAAGTATACATATTTAACCACATTAGTGATCATCATTTTTTTAAAAAGTGTGAAAACCCTCACAAACCTCAACCAATTGCATCCTTTGGTTAAACAAAAGTCCTAGATGTTCCCAAGACTAAGAGGTATATTAATTAGTACTACCTTTCCAGAAAATAACATTTGCACCTTCCACAAAGTCAACTTTATGAGGACATTCCCATCACTAAGTTACTTTTCACCACTTTTATAGAACAGAAACTTATTTTAAAATCTACCCATCTTAGTATAATATAAAAAAGAAAACAATTTATGAACTGGACTTTCTCAAAATTAAACCTTTTTCCTCTTTGAAAGACACTATTATGTTAGAAGGATACGAAGCCAAGCTAAAGACTGAGAAAAAACCAACGGCAAATCACATACCTGAAAAAGGATTTGTATCCAAATATATAAAGAATTCTCAAAACTCAACAGTAAGAAAACAACCCAATTAAAAGCTAGGCAAAAGATTTCAATGGCACTCCACCAAGAGGATCTAATGATGGCAAATACGCACATGAAAAGATGTCCAATGGCATTAGTCATCAGAGAAATGCAAATTAAAACCATGATAAGATACTACCACATACCTATTAGAATGGCTAAATTAAAATCACTGATAGTGTCAGTGATGTGGAATAGGTGGAATTCTCGTACATTGCTAGTGGGAGAGTATAAAATGGTACAGACACTCTGGAAAGAGGGTTGACAGTTTCTTATAAAGTTAAAAATATACTCACTATACCATCCAGCAATCCCCTCTCCCCAGAGACAGCTACCCTAGAGATAGAGAAATGAAAACTATGTTTGCACAAAAGTCTGTACACAAATGTTTACAGCAGCTCTATTCCTAAATGTTAAAAATTGGAAACAACGCAAATGTCCTTTAATGAGTGACAATGGAAAACTACTCAGTAATAAAAAGGAATAAACTTTCAATACATGCAATAACTTAGATGAATCTCAAAGACAGAGTAAAAGAACCCAGTCTCAAAAGCTTACATGTATGATTCCATGTATAGGACATTCTCAAAAAGACAAAACTATAGGGATGGAGAAAAGGTCAGTGGTTGCAGAGGTTATAGGATGGGGACAGTTAACTATAAAAGGATAGCATCAGGGAATTCTGGGGGGTGATAATATTATTCTGTATTCTGATTGTAGTGATGGTTGCACAAACTACACGTGTTAAATTAACAGGATAAAAGAAAAAAGTTAGTTTTACTGTATGATAATTTTAAGAATAAAATTTTAAAATTATGTTTAAATATGAATCTCAATGTCACAATGGACACGGTTTTTAAAAACTGGAAAGAAATAAAGAAGGATAAGTTTGTTAATAAAAGGTAAACCTGGGCTTCCCTGGTGGCGCAGTGGTTGAGAGTCTGCCTGCCGATGGGGGGGACACGGGTTCGAGACCTGGAATGGGAGGATCCCACATGCCACGGGGCAACTGGGCCCGTGAGCCACAACTACTGAGCATGCGCATCTAGAGCCTGTGCTCCCCAACGAGAGGGGCCACGGCAGTGAGAGGCCCACGCACCATGATGAGGAGTGGCCCCCGCTCGCCACAACTAGAGATGGCCCTTGCACAGAAACGAAGACCCAACACAGACAAAAATATATAAAAAATAAATAAAAATAAATACATTGAAAAGGAGAACCTATACATTTCCCTTTCTGCAAATGTAGGTTTTCGAGGCAAGAGTAGAGCCTCAGAAAGAATGTCTGCAAACAGAACAATCACTAGTTCACTAAGTGCAAAATGTAGGATACTTTTGAAGAATCCCATCACAGCTAGATAATTGGTCCAGGACCAAAAGTAAATACTGGAAGAAAAATGAAATCAACAGTGTTCCACAGAGGTGGTAGGCAGACTGGCCTGGACTAAGACATCTTCAGTAATAGATAATAAGGGTGCTGATTTGTAAGCATCATTCTCGTCCCACTGTGGACTTCCTTCTGCGACAGTATAAGGATACCACCAGATCATCTTGAAATCAAGTCATGAAATGTACTTTTATGTTTTTAAAAATCCATTCTTGTCCTTAAATTAACTTTTCTTATTAGTTTAGTCATGGTCCTCTATTACTTCTAAAACATTAAATCTTATTTGATTAGAGACAGACTTCAAAAAATAAAAATAAACTGTGATCAAATAGCAGGAACAAAGAGTAGTAACTAAAATTTCTTCAATCTAAACTGAAGATGATTTCTGTATCTCTGTCTTTTACATTTGTCTCCATTAAGGGAAAAAAATGATGTACCTCATAATTAACTTGGCTGGAATGAATCAGACTGCATTTGCAAAGGTTTCAGAAGACCAATGAGCTGTGCTAAACAGTACCACTATCCACCTGAGCAGAAATTACTATCCATAAGTTTCTTTACATAACTAACGAAACAAAAATTTAAACAAAAGAAGAACTACTAGAAAAATATTAGAGATTCATTTTTTAAGTCAATAATTTGCCTCACACATTATTATTTTCCCTGTGGAAACCCAATTATTACCCTGAAAACAAGACCACGTTAGAAAGTAAATGCATTGTGACAAAAGAAAGAAAAGGCAGATTGATACATTATTAAAATAACTCACACGCCATACCCTGAGGAGTAAGGAAGCCATGGCAGAGCAGGCCCCCTTCTCCTCAATGGACAGCACAGCTGTGGGGAAGACACTGCAGCTAGCACAAGCGTGTCACACTTCCTCAGGGAGGAAGCAAGTTACACACCACTCTAGAGAGGGCGCCCATAAACTGATGGCCACGCTCATTACCCAACGTCCAGGCCACCCACAGGCTGACTGCAACCCAACTTTCCCACCATTCCCACACAGGCCCCAGGAACCGTCAGGCCTCTGAGGCTCTGCCAATGCCCTTCCCTCTACCCAAATATCCTTTCCCTCCTCTCTCCGGACCTCAATCCTGCCCAGCTCTAAATGAACACTTCAAGGCCTATTTCCCTAAGAATGCCTCTCTCAAAACCAAAATTACTTCCTAGACAATGATCTGCCTCTTACTCATCCATTATCTTGGATTAAATACACCATGTAAGATGCCTTATCTGACCAACACAACTATTTTATAAATAGGAGTCATGTTTTATATCATCTATGACATGACATGACAACCAATCAGCTCACTAAAACCATTCAATAAATACTCTAATTGAATTTCCCAAAGAGTTGACCTAAAATAACCTAAATGCTAAGCAGTTCAAGAACTGTCCTGAACCAAATTCACTTCTCATTTGAATGCCAATGTCATAGATATGGATGTTGTATTGTCTTTAAATGTACTTGCCTTTATCCAAAACTAGAATCTCTGATGAATCTATGGGACACACATGTAAAATATTCTGCAAAGGAAAAAAGCTTTATTTAGTGTACTGTGCTTAATATTCAGCCAGACTTGCATTTTTCTCTAAAACTTATACAATTACTGAGTATGCAAGAAGCATTAGAAGAGAGACTAAGTCTATTGAGAAGAAAACTGGAAGCGAAGGTCAGCAATCATTTTCTACTTTGAATCATCTCTTTCATAAAGAGGTAAATTCTCCTAAATTCCAGAATGAATGGAATTCAATACAGCAAAGTAAAATGCTTTAAATACATAAAATAAATATCTTGATGGACCTTCCACCATCTGTTTTAGTAACTTAAATTATAAAAAAGAACCCTAACTTTAAGAAAAGTTATATCAAGAGCTAAAATTGAGATTGTTTTTCCATCTATTACTTTGATTTTCCTGACCCATTTTTGAGAACTGTCAGCATTCTGGATCAATAATTCCAAATTATTTCTTGAAGAGAGTGAGATTCCTCCCAAGTCATTTACTATGCTTACTAATCAATAAAGATATGAAAAAACAAAAAATCCATATTTATGAGGCAAGCAAATTATATTAAAAGACTGACTTTGAGAAAAGGTTGCTGCTTGCCAAGAAAATTTTATCATTATAAAATATTTTCTGTCATTTGTATTTCTTCATTTTCCCTTCCAGATTATCTGTGTAGCCTTGTAAACACATCATAATCCAAAGCAGTGGAGCTTTACCAATAAAATGTACATCAACGCAAGAGAGCCAACTGCATAATTAAAACAAAAGTGTACCGGGCTTCCCTGGTGGCGCAGTGGTTGAGAGTCCACCTGCCGATGCAGGGGACACGGGTTCGTGCCCCAGTCCGGGAGGATCCCACATGCCGTGGAGCGGCTGGGCCCGTGAGCCATGGCCGTTGAGCCTGCGCGTCCGGCGCCTGTGCTCCACAACAGGAGAGGCCACAACAGTGAGAGGCCCGCGTACCGCAAAAAAATAAAAAACTGGGCTTCCCTGGTGGCGCAGTGGTTGAGAGTCCGCCTGCCGATGCAGGGGACACGGGTTTGTGTCCCGGTTCAGGAAGATACCACATGCCGCAGAGTGGCTGGGCCCATGAGCCATGGCTGCTGTGCCTGCGCGTCCGGAGTCTGTGCTGCGCAACGGGAGAGGCCACAACAGTGAGAGGCCCGCGTACCGCAAAAAAAAAAAAAAAAAACAGAAGGTGCAAAACTGTTTCCTATCCCAGGCTCCTATCTTCCGTCTTACAATACTGTAACTGACACTTCAGAGAATCAAAGTCCACACCGTGTAGGATTTTTCCCACCAGTACAAAACACTGGCTCAAGGGCAAGTTCGAACTGGCTATTAATTCAGTTCAGCAAACATTTCCTGAGGCCAGGCCCTGTGTTAGCAGCACTAAACGCAAAGAGGAAGCATGCCATCACTGCTTTCAAGAAACTCAGATTCTAGCAAGACAGGCAAAGCACAAATGAAAAATAGCAAGAAATACCTTCCATCTGCCGAAAGGCATGAGCTGCCCTCAAAAGAAGAACACAAGTTCACTGTGCAGAGATGATAGGGAGAGCACAGGGGAGTTTATCAGAGAGAATGCACAAGAAGTCACCAAGACAAGAAAAAGCACATGATACACTCCAGGTGTGTCAGAGAAAGAGGGAAAGGAGCTAAGAATGCCCTCCAATGCCACAGGAAGTGAGGGCTTTATTCCATAGCAATGGAGCATGATGGGAGGTGTTTAAGTAAAGGAGGAACCTATCGGGCAGTGCAGTGGTTGGGACTCCGCGCTTCCTCCATGGCGGAAAGGGGCGGGGAGAGGGTTTGATCCCTGGTCGGGGAACTAAGATCCCGCAGGCGGCATGGTGTGGTCAAAAAAAAAGGAACCTATCATGTAGAAGTCCTGTGAACAACTGGTGATAAGCAGGCATTGCCATTAAGAACAGACCACTAAGCAGTCCAAGTAATAGAGATTGAGAATTCAAGCGCAGCCTCTCCTGAGCTATACCACTCATAATGCAGGGAGCAGCAATCCTGGGCAAAGAAGACCTAAGATCCTCTGACCTGACAGTCACAACATTGCTCCGGCGGACCACGCTTGCAGACCTCCCACCACCATCTCTGTTGGTTCCGAGACTGCTCTTCTTGCCTCTTCCCACCCTCGCTCACTCTCCCCACTTTCTACCTCACCAAACGGCCCCAAGGTACAGGTCTCCTCCATCCTTCCAAAGCTCAATTTATGCCACTTCGCTTTTAAGAAAGACCCACGTTAGCGCCTGTTTTCCCAACCAAAAGAAATCCAAAGAGGTATCTATTTTCACAAAAAAGGGGGGAAAATGAGAACAGTGCCCGGCACGTGTTGTGCAGCAGCCCGTACAGAGGCAATTCGCACTGTGCGCTGCAAAAGCGGGTGCAAGGGGCACCACCCAGCTCCTTCCTGGGAACCACACTCAGCACCTCAGCATCAAGCCACCATAGCTTTGAACTGTCACTGAGCTTCTGTACTTTAGCTCAATTTATTTTGTGCATCCGTTAGCAAGATGTGTCCTATGGTCACTGCTTCTTCGCTTTACGCCACTTCGGCTTATGAAAGGTTTCATGGGAACGCTCTGCTTTCAGTCATTGGGGGAAACCCATACTTATTGTCCTCCCGCCTCCCTCCAGCCTACGCATCCACTCTCGGCCTGGCCTTTCCAGCTTTGAAAAGACAACCTGGCTCCGCCCTCCACCGCCTATATACTGCAGTGAAAGATGAGGGGAGAAGCTGACAGGCAGACAAAAGGCAGCAGCAGTGAGTGAGGCCTGACGACAGACAACGGAAGAGTTCCAGGCCCCTTCAACTTTTGAGATGTTTGGTATAATAAAAAATGTAGAAACACCTAAGGGATGGGATGAGAAAGAGCTCAAAATGGACTTCAGTATTTGTTAGCATTTGTTAAATATGGGTGGTACATACACGGGGTACAATGTAAGATTCTCCACTTTTCTCAGTATGAAATTTTTAATTAAAAAAATACCAAAACACGGTTTTAAAAATTACAGGATATTTAAAATGTTTATACATTTGACAAGTTAATACAACACAAAAAATGAAATCTAATTGTGTAATTCACAAGGTAATCCAACAAATATTTAGAGTATTGTATCCTCAGGCATTACATGGCCTCCCTTTCAACTTCCTCAGCTCTCCCTCAGTGGGCTATAATTCCCAGTTTACTTTAAGGGAACTTCAATATTTAAGTTATGGTTGGTGTTTATGTCCCTTATACAAACATGCATTCATTTGGGGGAATCAATTATCAAACAAACATCAAAAGTAATCATTTCTACATTACTAATGTGACTTTGCCCGTTAGAGATCAGAATGGCATTACAAGGTCATCAGTCACTCATTCTATAGGCCAGAGTTGATGCTATTGACATTTTGGGCTGAACAATTCTTTGTTGCGGAAGGCTGTCCTGTGCTTCATAAATGTTTCAGCAGCATCCTGGCCTCTGACCACTAGGTGCCAGGAGCACGTCTCCTGACTTACGGCAACTAAAGATGTCTGTCTCCAGACATCAGCAAATGTCCCCTGGGGGGCAAAATCATTCCTGGTTGACACCTACTGATATAAACAAGCATAGCGTGTTTGCTTGCCAAATAACAGCAACAGAAGATGGATAAATCCATGGATTCCAAAGGTCCTAGAATTAGCAAATCTTCTCTATAAAACTCCTAGCCCACATCTAGAAAATATTACAAAAAGAAGCAAAATGAAAAGAAAAACTAACAACACATGAGCTAAAATCTTTACCAGGGACAGAACACAGCATAGTGATCCAAAGCACAGGCTTGGAGCCAGAGGACTTACATTCAGAACTCACCAGCTGTCACTCACCAACTGTGTCACTCACCAGCTGTGTGACCTGGAGCAAATGACTTAGCCTCAAGTATCTCAACTTGCTCACCTCTAAAATGGCAAGGAGACAACTAATACCTACCTCCTATGGTTATTTATTTTCACTTAAGAATTAAGCGAAATAATACGTGTAAAGTGCTTAAAAGAATGCCTGGCATACAGTGAGTGCTCAGTAAGTGTTAGCTATTGTTATTTCACTAAAATTCCATATTTTCAATTTATACAAAGTGGAAATCACTTTACAGATTTCAACATACAACACTCTATTTTTAGAAAATAAAATATCATGCTATGTAACTACTTTATCTACTTGACAGAGGAATTATTTTCACCCATTTTCACCATCTCGGTAAAATAATAATGGTTATGATTATGCAATCATAAGAGTGATTATGCTCTCCAATAGCCATTGGAGAAACAAGTGTACTTGTACATCACTGACAAACACAAGCTAACCCCTAAAACTGGCTCTGAGGGGAGATCACAAAGCCTACCATCAACATTAATCACCAAACATATCAGCCAGGGATATCTCAATAAAAGTAACACAGAAGTAGAGATTAGGGACAGAATTACTAACTCCGGGAGCTATGGGGGGAACTGACTTAATTTCAAGAGTTAATGTCTCTGATATGTAGGCTCAGGTGCCCACCTCAGCACTGGATATGAAGATGCCTACCACAATTAATCAGGTCCCAACAGTTCATTTCTAACTGCGGTCTCCCTGAACCTCACTGCGGGTACTTCTGTAGCATAGCTCTCCATACAAGGCAGGTCTCTGGTAACTGCCTTCTCTGGTTCTTCAGAAAACAGCATGACCTGGCTACACATACTCCTGAAGAAGTTCAAGCGTCTTCTGGAAAAACATAAAATAGAAACTGCCAGCCGAAGTCAAAGTGAGACAATGTCTCAAGCCACACTAAAATGGACTATAAAAAATACAGAGATCTAGGGCTTCCCTGGTGGCGCAGTGGTTGAGAGTCCGCCTGCCGATGTAGGGGACACGGATTCGTGCCCCGGTCCGGGAAGATCCCACAAGCCGCGGAGCGGCTGGGCCCGTGAGCGATGGCTGCTGGGCCTGCGCGTCCGGAGCCTGTGCTCCGCAACGGGAGAGGCCACAACAGTGAGAGGCCCGCGTATCACGAAAAAAAAAAAAAAAAAATACAGAGATCTAGAAACTACCTCTAAACGACGCCAGCACCAGACACACCTCACCATGTAGCCAACACTCTTGCCCAGGATACACGGATACACCCGTGTCTACAGCATGCAACCCTGCCATGTAGCGGACAGACACTGACCAAGCTGGGTCTTGTACAGCCTCTGCCACGGGGACAGAAAGGCCCGGAGAAGGGCGCTGAGTCGCTTAAACCCACCAGTGTGGGAAGAAGCACCACGTCCACCCATTGAGAAGGCCACCCCTATTTGCCTTGACTCTTTCTCTTCCTGTTAAACATTATCCGACTTTCACCAAAAGAATACACAACACTAACTTTCTGCAAACTCCTGCCCCTGTGGGGAACGGCATTCCTGGAGACAAAAAAGCTGGAATCAGTAACCAAGGTTCTAATTCAAATCCGGTCTAATTCAAATCCATTAACCCCTGTGATCCGTTGCCGATCTACAAAAAGAGCCTAACAGCACATTAGTCGTTTGACCAGCCAGCGTCCAGCCCTTTTTCTGGTAATAAAAGCCCACAAAGTCCCTCAGAGTAGGTACCTCTCCCCGCCTCTCAGTCAGCGTGGCTCCGGTGGGCTCGACTCCGCCAAAGAGCCACGGGTGACACGTGACCAGAACTGGCCAATCCCAGTCTCACAGCCTCAAACAGCGATTGGCTCCAGGTCAGACATGTGACCCCATAAGAGCCAATGAAACATCACGAGACTTTTGCTGAGGCTTCTGGGAAAGAGACAGGCGCTCTTTCCGGCTGAATCTAAACGGTGACAGGCTACAGGCGGTGAATATGCTACAGCCAAGTTTCTAACATACAGTTCCGACAACTGAAGTCCATACAGGAAAAGGCAGAGTTGACTCGTGGGGAGAACCTGAGTCCTGATGACTTTACTTGAGCCCTGAATCCAGCTAGCTGTGCCTGACTTTGCAGTTAGGTGAGCCTAACTCAAATTTCTTTCCAGCTTAAGCCAATTTAGGTTGATATTTCAGGCAGCTGAAGCGAACTGATGTATATGTGTATATCTGATTAGTACCTCACAGGATGTGAAAAATGGAATGAACTGATAGCTGGCTTGTAAAACAGTGTATATATATACATGATTATTAAAAACACTGGTCACAGGTATTGATTAATAATAACAAGTGCAAAGAGAAAAAAGTGGGCATGGGAGAGAAATGACTTAGTGTGATATGTGGTTATTCTGACTCTTGAAAATATTCCAAAACATTTGTTTAAACAATTTTATCATAAAGCTATTTCAGCAATAATAATAAGAATAATAACAAGAGCCATTTGCTGAATGCTTCCTGCGGGCCAGAGGCCGTTGAAATGACTATATTATGTAATCTGCTTGAGTCCTCATAATGACCTTACAAGGTGGATGTTATTATTATCATTCCCACTAACAGATAAGGAAACTGAAGCACAGACAAGTTAAGTTACTCACCCACAGTTACACTGTAAATAAAAGGCAGGATTCAAATGCAGACATTCTGATGCAGCTCGTGCTTTTAGCCATGACACTGAATCTGAACCTACACTCAGAGTTCTAATGCTGTTCCAGTGAAGCAGAAACTCAAACTCAGGCACTCCCCAAAGCATCAAATGGGAATGTAATATACCACTCTTTTAACCCTGGAAGAGTCTTAAGGACTAATTCCTACATAGTTCTGCATTATGAAAGTATACATATTTAACCACATTAGTGATCATCATTTTTTTAAAAAGTGTGAAAACCCTCACAAACCTCAACCAATTGCATCCTTTGGTTAAACAAAAGTCCTAGATGTTCCCAAGACTAAGAGGTATATTAATTAGTACTACCTTTCCAGAAAATAACATTTGCACCTTCCACAAAGTCAACTTTATGAGGACATTCCCATCACTAAGTTACTTTTCACCACTTTTATAGAACAGAAACTTATTTTAAAATCTACCCATCTTAGTATAATATAAAAAAGAAAACAATTTATGAACTGGACTTTCTCAAAATTAAACCTTTTTCCTCTTTGAAAGACACTATTATGTTAGAAGGATATGAAGCCAAGCTAAAGACTGAGAAAAAACCAACGGCAAATCACATACCTGAAAAAGGATTTGTATCCAAATATATAAAGAATTCTCAAAACTCAACAGTAAGAAAACAACCCAATTAAAAGCTAGGCAAAAGATTTCAATGGCACTCCACCAAGAGGATCTAATGATGGCAAATACGCACATGAAAAGATGTCCAATGGCATTAGTCATCAGAGAAATGCAAATTAAAACCATGATAAGATACTACCACATACCTATTAGAATGGCTAAATTAAAATCACTGATAGTGTCAGTGATGTGGAATAGGTGGAATTCTCGTACATTGCTAGTGGGAGAGTATAAAATGGTACAGACACTCTGGAAAAAGGGTTGACAGTTTCTTATAAAGTTAAAAATACACTCACTATACCATCCAGCAATCCCCTCTCCCCAGAGACAGCTACCCTAGAGATAGAGAAATGAAAACTATGTTTGCACAAAAGTCTGTACACAAATGTTTACAGCAGCTCTATTCCTAAATGTTAAAAATTGGAAACAACGCAAATGTCCTTTAATGAGTGACAATGGAAAACTACTCAGTAATAAAAAGGAATAAACTTTCAATACATGCAATAACTTAGATGAATCTCAAAGACAGAGTAAAAGAACCCAGTCTCAAAAGCTTACATGTATGATTCCATGTATAGGACATTCTCAAAAAGACAAAACTATAGGGATGGAGAAAAGGTCAGTGGTTGCAGAGGTTATAGGATGGGGACAGTTAACTATAAAAGGATAGCATCAGGGAATTCTGGGGGGTGATAATATTATTCTGTATTCTGATTGTAGTGATGGTTGCACAAACTACACGTGTTAAATTAACAGGATAAAAGAAAAAAGTTAGTTTTACTGTATGATAATTTTAAGAATAAAATTTTAAAATTATGTTTAAATATGAATCTCAATGTCACAATGGACACGGTTTTTAAAAACTGGAAAGAAATAAAGAAGGATAAGTTTGTTAATAAAAGGTAAACCTGGGCTTCCCTGGTGGCGCAGTGGTTGAGAGTCTGCCTGCCGATGGGGGGGACACGGGTTCGAGACCTGGAATGGGAGGATCCCACATGCCACGGGGCAACTGGGCCCGTGAGCCACAACTACTGAGCATGCGCATCTAGAGCCTGTGCTCCCCAACGAGAGGGGCCACGGCAGTGAGAGGCCCACGCACCATGATGAGGAGTGGCCCCCGCTCGCCACAACTAGAGATGGCCCTTGCACAGAAACGAAGACCCAACACAGACAAAAATATATAAAAAATAAATAAAAATAAATACATTGAAAAGGAGAACCTATACATTTCCCTTTCTGCAAATGTAGGTTTTCGAGGCAAGAGTAGAGCCTCAGAAAGAATGTCTGCAAACAGAACAATCACTAGTTCACTAAGTGCAAAATGTAGGATACTTTTGAAGAATCCCATCACAGCTAGATAATTGGTCCAGGACCAAAAGTAAATACTGGAAGAAAAATGAAATCAACAGTGTTCCACAGAGGTGGTAGGCAGACTGGCCTGGACTAAGACATCTTCAGTAATAGATAATAAGGGTGCTGATTTGTAAGCATCATTCTCGTCCCACTGTGGACTTCCTTCTGCGACAGTATAAGGATACCACCAGATCATCTTGAAATCAAGTCATGAAATGTACTTTTATGTTTTTAAAAATCCATTCTTGTCCTTAAATTAACTTTTCTTATTAGTTTAGTCATGGTCCTCTATTACTTCTAAAACATTAAATCTTATTTGATTAGAGACAGACTTCAAAAAATAAAAATAAACTGTGATCAAATAGCAGGAACAAAGAGTAGTAACTAAAATTTCTTCAATCTAAACTGAAGATGATTTCTGTATCTCTGTCTTTTACATTTGTCTCCATTAAGGGAAAAAAATGATGTACCTCATAATTAACTTGGCTGGAATGAATCAGACTGCATTTGCAAAGGTTTCAGAAGACCAATGAGCTGTGCTAAACAGTACCACTATCCACCTGAGCAGAAATTACTATCCATAAGTTTCTTTACATAACTAACGAAACAAAAATTTAAACAAAAGAAGAACTACTAGAAAAATATTAGAGATTCATTTTTTAAGTCAATAATTTGCCTCACACATTATTATTTTCCCTGTGGAAACCCAATTATTACCCTGAAAACAAGACCACGTTAGAAAGTAAATGCATTGTGACAAAAGAAAGAAAAGGCAGATTGATACATTATTAAAATAACTCACACGCCATACCCTGAGGAGTAAGGAAGCCATGGCAGAGCAGGCCCCCTTCTCCTCAATGGACAGCACAGCTGTGGGGAAGACACTGCAGCTAGCACAAGCGTGTCACACTTCCTCAGGGAGGAAGCAAGTTACACACCACTCTAGAGAGGGCGCCCATAAACTCACGGCCACGCTCATTACCCAACGTCCAGGCCACCCACAGGCTGACTGCAACCCAACTTTCCCACCATTCCCACACAGGCCCCAGGAACCGTCAGGCCTCTGAGGCTCTGCCAATGCCCTTCCCTCTACCCAAATATCCTTTCCCTCCTCTCTCCGGACCTCAATCCTGCCCAGCTCTAAATGAACACTTCAAGGCCTATTTCCCTAAGAATGCCTCTCTCAAAACCAAAATTACTTCCTAGACAATGATCTGCCTCTTACTCATCCATTATCTTGGATTAAATACACCATGTAAGATGCCTTATCTGACCAACACAACTATTTTATAAATAGGAGTCATGTTTTATATCATCTATGACATGACATGACAACCAATCAGCTCACTAAAACCATTCAATAAATACTCTAATTGAATTTCCCAAAGAGTTGACCTAAAATAACCTAAATGCTAAGCAGTTCAAGAACTGTCCTGAACCAAATTCACTTCTCATTTGAATGCCAATGTCATAGACAGGGATGTTGTATTGTCTTTAAATGTACTTGCCTTTATCCAAAACTAGAATCTCTGATGAATCTATGGGACACACATGTAAAATATTCTGCAAAGGAAAAAAGCTTTATTTAGTGTACTGTGCTTAATATTCAGCCAGACTTGAATTTTTCTCTAAAACTTATACAATTACTGAGTATGCAAGAAGCATTAGAAGAGAGACTAAGTCTATTGAGAAGAAAACTGGAAGCGAAGGTCAGCAATCATTTTCTACTTTGAATCATCTCTTTCATAAAGAGGTAAATTCTCCTAAATTCCAGAATGAATGGAATTCAATACAGCAAAGTAAAATGCTTTAAATACATAAAATAAATATCTTGATGGACCTTCCACCATCTGTTTTAGTAACTTAAATTATAAAAAAGAACCCTAACTTTAAGAAAAGTTATATCAAGAGCTAAAATTGAGATTGTTTTTCCATCTATTACTTTGATTTTCCTGACCCATTTTTGAGAACTGTCAGCATTCTGGATCAATAATTCCAAATTATTTCTTGAAGAGAGTGAGATTCCTCCCAAGTCATTTAATATGCTTACTAATCAATAAAGATATGAAAAAACAAAAAATCCATATTTATGAGGCAAGCAAATTATATTAAAAGACTGACTTTGAGAAAAGGTTGCTGCTTGCCAAGAAAATTTTATTATTATAAAATATTTTCTGTCATTTGTATTTCTTCATTTTCCCTTCCAGATTATCTGTGTAGCCTTGTAAACACATCATAATCCAAAGCAGTGGAGCTTTACCAATAAAATGTAAATCAACACAAGAGAGCCAACTGCATAATTAAAACAAAAGCGTACCGGGATTCCCTGGTGGCGCAGTGGTTGAGAGTCTGCCTGCCGACGCAGGGGACACGGGTTCGTGCCCCAGTCCGGGAAGATCCCACATGCCGTGGAGCGGCTGGGCCCGTGAGCCATGGCCATTGAGCCTGCGCGTCCGGCGCCTGTGCTCCACAACAGGAGAGGCGACAACAGTGAGAGGCCCGCGTACCGCAAAAAAATAAAAAATGGGCTTCCCTGGTGGCGCAGTGGTTGAGAGTCCGCCTGCCGATGCAGGGGACACGGGTTTGTGTCCCGGTTCAGGAAGATACCACATGCCGCAGAGGGGCTGGGCCCATGAGCCATGGCTGCTGTGCCTGCGCGTCCGGAGTCTGTGCTGCGCAACGGGAGAGGCCACAACAGTGAGAGGCCCGCGTACCGCAAAAAAAAAAAAAAAAAAAAAAAAAAACCAGAAGGTGCAAAACTGTTTCCTATCCCAGACTCCTATCTTCCGTCTTACAATACTGTAACTGACACTTCAGAGAATCAAAGTCCACACCGTGTAGGATTTTTCCCACCAGTACAAAACACTGGCTCAAGGGCAAGTTCGAACTGGCTATTAATTCAGTTCAGCAAACATTTCCTGAGGCCAGGCCCTGTGTTAGCAGCACTAAACGCAAAGAGGAAGCATGCCATCACTGCTTTCAAAAAACTCAGACTCTAGCAAGACAGGCAAAGCACAAATGAAAAATAGCAAGAAATACCTTCCATCTGCCGAAAGGCATGAGCTGCCCTCAAAAGAAGAACACAAGTTCACTGTGCAGAGATGATAGGGAGAGCACAGGGGAGTTTATCAGAGAGAATGCACAAGAAGTCACCAAGACAAGAAAAAGCACATGATACACTCCAGGTGTGTCAGAGAAAGAGGGAAAGGAGCTAAGAATGCCCTCCAGTGCCACAGGAAGTGAGGGCTTTATTCCATAGCAATGGAGCATGATGGGAGGTGTTTAAATAAAGGAGGAACCTATCGGGCAGTGCAGTGGTTGGGACTCCGCGCTTCCTCCACGGCGGAAAGGGGCGGGGAGAGGGTTTGATCCCTAGTCGGGGAACTAAGATCCCGCAGGCGGCATGGTGTGGTCAAAAAAAAAAAAAAAAAAAAAAAAAAGAAGGAACCTATCATGTAGAAGTCCTGTGAACAACTGGTGATAAGCAGGCATTGCCATTAAGAACAGACCACTAAGCAGTCCAAGTAATAGAGATTGAGAATTCAAGCGCAGCCTCTCCTGAGCTATACCACTCATAATGCAGGGAGCAGCAATCCTGGGCAAAGAAGACCTAAGATCCTCTGACCTGACAGTCACAACATTGCTCCGGCGGACCACGCTTGCAGACCTCCCACCACCATCTCTGTTGGTTCCGAGACTGCTCTTCTTGCCTCTTCCCACCCTCGCTCACTCTCCCCACTTTCTACCTCACCAAACGGCCCCAAGGTACAGGTCTCCTCCATCCTTCCAAAGCTCAATTTATGCCACTTCGCTTTTAAGAAAGACCCACGTTAGCGCCTGTTTTCCCAACCAAAAGAAATCCAAAGAGGTATCTATTTTCACAAAAAAGGGGGGAAAATGAGAACAGTGCCCGGCACGTGTTGTGCAGCAGCCCGTACAGAGGCAATTCGCACTGTGCGCTGCAAAAGCGGGTGCAAGGGGCACCACCCAGCTCCTTCCTGGGAACCACACTCAGCACCTCAGCATCAAGCCACCATAGCTTTGAACTGTCACTGAGCTTCTGTACTTTAGCTCAATTTATTTTGTGCATCCGTTAGCAAGATGTGTCCTATGGTCACTGCTTCTTCGCTTTACGCCACTTCGGCTTATGAAAGGTTTCATGGGAACGCTCTGCTTTCAGTCATTGGGGGAAACCCATACTTATTGTCCTCCCGCCTCCCTCCAGCCTACGCATCCACTCTCGGCCTGGCCTTTCCAGCTTTGAAAAGACAACCTGGCTCCGCCCTCTACCACCTATATACTGCAGTGAAAGATGAGGGGAGAAGCTGACAGGCAGACAAAAGGCAGCAGCAGTGAGTGAGGCCTGACGACAGACAACGGAAGAGTTCCAGGCCCCTTCAACTTTTGAGACGTTTGGTATAATAAAAAATGTAGAAACACCTAAGGGATGGGATGAGAAAGAGCTCAAAATGGACTTCAGTATTTGTTAGCATTTGTTAAATATGGGTGGTACATACACGGGGTACAATGTAAGATTCTCCACTTTTCTCAGTATGAAATTTTTAATTAAAAAAATACCAAAACACGGTTTTAAAAATTACAGGATATTTAAAATGTTTATACATTTGACAAGTTAATACAACACAAAAAATGAAATCTAATTGTGTAATTCACAAGGTAATCCAACAAATATTTAGAGTATTGTATCCTCAGGCATTACATGGCCTCCCTTTAAACTTCCTCAGCTCTCCCTCAGTGGGCTATAATTCCCAGTTTACTTTAAGGGAACTTCAATATTTAAGTTATGGTTGGTGTTTATGTCCCTTATACAAACATGCATTCATTTGGGGGAATCAATTATCAAACAAACATCAAAAGTAATCATTTCTACATTACTAATGTGACTTTGCCCGTTAGAGATCAGAATGGCATTACAAGGTCATCAGTCACTTATTCTATAGGCCAGAGTTGATGCTATTGACATTTTGGGCTGAACAATTCTTTGTTGCGGAAGGCTGTCCTGTGCTTCATAAATGTTTCAGCAGCATCCTGGCCTCTGACCACTAGGTGCCAGGAGCACGTCTCCTGACTTACGGCAACTAAAGATGTCTGTCTCCAGACATCAGCAAATGTCCCCTGGGGGGCAAAATCATTCCTGGTTGACACCTACTGATATAAACAAGCATAGCGTGTTTGCTTGCCAAATAACAGCAACAGAAGATGGATAAATCCATGGATTCCAAAGGTCCTAGAATTAGCAAATCTTCTCTATAAAACTCCTAGCCCACATCTAGAAAATATTACAAAAAGAAGCAAAATGAAAAGAAAAACTAACAACACATGAGCTAAAATCTTTACCAGGGACAGAACACAGCATAGTGATCCAAAGCACAGGCTTGGAGCCAGAGGACTTACATTCAGAACTCACCAGCTGTCACTCACCAACTGTGTCACTCACCAGCTGTGTGACCTGGAGCAAATGACTTAGCCTCAAGTATCTCAACTTGCTCACCTCTAAAATGGCAAGGAGACAACTAATACCTACCTCCTATGGTTATTTATTTTCACTTAAGAATTAAGCGAAATAATACGTGTAAAGTGCTTAAAAGAATGCCTGGCATACAGTGAGTGCTCAGTAAGTGTTAGCTATTGTTATTTCACTAAAATTCCATATTTTCAATTTATACAAAGTGGAAATCACTTTACAGATTTCAACATACAACACTCTATTTTTAGAAAATAAAATATCATGCTATGTAACTACTTTATCTACTTGACAGAGGAATTATTTTCACCCATTTTCACCATCTCGGTAAAATAATAATGGTTATGATTATGCAATCATAAGAGTGATTATGCTCTCCAATAGCCATTGGAGAAACAAGTGTACTTGTACATCACTGACAAACACAAGCTAACCCCTAAAACTGGCTCTGAGGGGAGATCACAAAGCCTACCATCAACATTAATCACCAAACATATCAGCCAGGGATATCTCAATAAAAGTAACACAGAAGTAGAGATTAGGGACAGAATTACTAACTCCGGGAGCTATGGGGGGAACTGACTTAATTTCAAGAGTTAATGTCTCTGATATGTAGGCTCAGGTGCCCACCTCAGCACTGGATATGAAGATGCCTACCACAATTAATCAGGTCCCAACAGTTCATTTCTAACTGCGGTCTCCCTGAACCTCACTGCGGGTACTTCTGTAGCGTAGCTCTCCATACAAGGCAGGTCTCTGGTAACTGCCTTCTCTGGTTCTTCAGAAAACAGCATGACCTGGCTACACATACTCCTGAAGAAGTTCAAGCGTCTTCTGGAAAAACATAAAATAGAAACTGCCAGCCGAAGTCAAAGTGAGACAATGTCTCAAGCCACACTAAAATGGACTATAAAAAATACAGAGATCTAGGGCTTCCCTGGTGGCGCAGTGGTTGAGAGTCCGCCTGCCGATGTAGGGGACACGGATTCGTGCCCCGGTCCGGGAAGATCCCACAAGCCGCGGAGCGGCTGGGCCCGTGAGCGATGGCTGCTGGGCCTGCGCGTCCGGAGCCTGTGCTCCGCAACGGGAGAGGCCACAACAGTGAGAGGCCCGCGTATCACGAAAAAAAAAAAAAAAAATACAGAGATCTAGAAACTACCTCTAAACGACGCCAGCACCAGACACACCTCACCATGTAGCCAACACTCTTGCCCAGGATACACGGATACACCCGTGTCTACAGCATGCAACCCTGCCATGTAGCGGACAGACACTGACCAAGCTGGGTCTTGTACAGCCTCTGCCACGGGGACAGAAAGGCCCGGAGAAGGGCGCTGAGTCGCTTAAACCCACCAGTGTGGGAAGAAGCACCACGTCCACCCATTGAGAAGGCCACCCCTATTTGCCTTGACTCTTTCTCTTCCTGTTAAACATTATCCGACTTTCACCAAAAGAATACACAACACTAACTTTCTGCAAACTCCTGCCCCTGTGGGGAACGGCATTCCTGGAGACAAAAAAGCTGGAATCAGTAACCAAGGTTCTAATTCAAATCCGGTCTAATTCAAATCCATTAACCCCTGTGATCCGTTGCCGATCTACAAAAAGAGCCTAACAGCACATTAGTCGTTTGACCAGCCAGCGTCCAGCCCTTTTTCTGGTAATAAAAGCCCACAAAGTCCCTCAGAGTAGGTACCTCTCCCCGCCTCTCAGTCAGCGTGGCTCCGGTGGGCTCGACTCCGCCAAAGAGCCACGGGTGACACGTGACCAGAACTGGCCAATCCCAGTCTCACAGCCTCAAACAGCGATTGGCTCCAGGTCAGACATGTGACCCCATAAGAGCCAATGAGACATCACGAGACTTTTGCTGAGGCTTCTGGGAAAGAGACAGGCGCTCTTTCCGGCTGAATCTAAACGGTGACAGGCTACAGGCGGTGAATATGCTACAGCCAAGTTTCTAACATACAGTTCCGACAACTGAAGTCCATACAGGAAAAGGCAGAGTTGACTCGTGGGGAGAACCTGAGTCCTGATGACTTTACTTGAGCCCTGAATCCAGCTAGCTGTGCCTGACTTTGCAGTTAGGTGAGCCTAACTCAAATTTCTTTCCAGCTTAAGCCAATTTAGGTTGATATTTCAGGCAGCTGAAGCGAACTGATGTATATGTGTATATCTGATTAGTACCTCACAGGATGTGAAAAATGGAATGAACTGATAGCTGGCTTGTAAAACAGTGTATATATATACATGATTATTAAAAACACTGGTCACAGGTATTGATTAATAATAACAAGTGCAAAGAGAAAAAAGTGGGCATGGGAGAGAAATGACTTAGTGTGATATGTGGTTATTCTGACTCTTGAAAATATTCCAAAACATTTGTTTAAACAATTTTATCATAAAGCTATTTCAGCAATAAGAATAAGAATAATAACAAGAGCCATTTGCTGAATGCTTCCTGCGGGCCAGAGGCCGTTGAAATGACTATATTATGTAATCTGCTTGAGTCCTCATAATGACCTTACAAGGTGGATGTTATTATTATCATTCCCACTAACAGATAAGGAAACTGAAGCACAGACAAGTTAAGTTACTCACCCACAGTTACACTGTAAATAAAAGGCAGGATTCAAATGCAGACATTCTGATGCAGCTCGTGCTTTTAGCCATGCCACTGAATCTGAACCTACACTCAGAGTTCTAATGCTGTTCCAGTGAAGCAGAAACTCAAACTCAGGCACTCCCCAAAGCATCAAATGGGAATGTAATATACCACTCTTTTAACCCTGGAAGAGTCTTAAGGACTAATTCCTACATAGTTCTGCATTATGAAAGTATACATATTTAACCACATTAGTGATCATCATTTTTTTAAAAAGTGTGAAAACCCTCACAAACCTCAACCAATTGCATCCTTTGGTTAAACAAAAGTCCTAGATGTTCCCAAGACTAAGAGGTATATTAATTAGTACTACCTTTCCAGAAAATAACATTTGCACCTTCCACAAAGTCAACTTTATGAGGACATTCCCATCACTAAGTTACTTTTCACCACTTTTATAGAACAGAAACTTATTTTAAAATCTACCCATCTTAGTATAATATAAAAAAGAAAACAATTTATGAACTGGACTTTCTCAAAATTAAACCTTTTTCCTCTTTGAAAGACACTATTATGTTAGAAGGATACGAAGCCAAGCTAAAGACTGAGAAAAAACCAACGGCAAATCACATACCTGAAAAAGGATTTGTATCCAAATATATAAAGAATTCTCAAAACTCAACAGTAAGAAAACAACCCAATTAAAAGCTAGGCAAAAGATTTCAATGGCACTCCACCAAGAGGATCTAATGATGGCAAATACGCACATGAAAAGATGTCCAATGGCATTAGTCATCAGAGAAATGCAAATTAAAACCATGATAAGATACTACCACATACCTATTAGAATGGCTAAATTAAAATCACTGATAGTGTCAGTGATGTGGAATAGGTGGAATTCTCGTACATTGCTAGTGGGAGAGTATAAAATGGTACAGACACTCTGGAAAAAGGGTTGACAGTTTCTTATAAAGTTAAAAATATACTCACTATACCATCCAGCAATCCCCTCTCCCCAGAGACAGCTACCCTAGAGATAGAGAAATGAAAACTATGTTTGCACAAAAGTCTGTACACAAATGTTTACAGCAGCTCTATTCCTAAATGTTAAAAATTGGAAACAACGCAAATGTCCTTTAATGAGTGACAATGGAAAACTACTCAGTAATAAAAAGGAATAAACTTTCAATACATGCAATAACTTAGATGAATCTCAAAGACAGAGTAAAAGAACCCAGTCTCAAAAGCTTACATGTATGATTCCATGTATAGGACATTCTCAAAAAGACAAAACTATAGGGATGGAGAAAAGGTCAGTGGTTGCAGAGGTTATAGGATGGGGACAGTTAACTATAAAAGGATAGCATCAGGGAATTCTGGGGGGTGATAATATTATTCTGTATTCTGATTGTAGTGATGGTTGCACAAACTACACGTGTTAAATTAACAGGATAAAAGAAAAAAGTTAGTTTTACTGTATGATAATTTTAAGAATAAAATTTTAAAATTATGTTTAAATATGAATCTCAATGTCACAATGGACACGGTTTTTAAAAACTGGAAAGAAATAAAGAAGGATAAGTTTGTTAATAAAAGGTAAACCTGGGCTTCCCTGGTGGCGCAGTGGTTGAGAGTCTGCCTGCCGATGGGGGGGACACGGGTTCGAGACCTGGAATGGGAGGATCCCACATGCCACGGGGCAACTGGGCCCGTGAGCCACAACTACTGAGCATGCGCATCTAGAGCCTGTGCTCCCCAACGAGAGGGGCCACGGCAGTGAGAGGCCCACGCACCATGATGAGGAGTGGCCCCCGCTCGCCACAACTAGAGATGGCCCTTGCACAGAAACGAAGACCCAACACAGACAAAAATATATAAAAAATAAATAAAAATAAATACATTGAAAAGGAGAACCTATACATTTCCCTTTCTGCAAATGTAGGTTTTCGAGGCAAGAGTAGAGCCTCAGAAAGAATGTCTGCAAACAGAACAATCACTAGTTCACTAAGTGCAAAATGTAGGATACTTTTGAAGAATCCCATCACAGCTAGATAATTGGTCCAGGACCAAAAGTAAATACTGGAAGAAAAATGAAATCAACAGTGTTCCACAGAGGTGGTAGGCAGACTGGCCTGGACTAAGACATGTTCAGTAATAGATAATAAGGGTGCTGATTTGTAAGCATCATTCTCGTCCCACTGTGGACTTCCTTCTGCGACAGTATAAGGATACCACCAGATCATCTTGAAATCAAGTCATGAAATGTACTTTTATGTTTTTAAAAATCCATTCTTGTCCTTAAATTAACTTTTCTTATTAGTTTAGTCATGGTCCTCTATTACTTCTAAAACATTAAATCTTATTTGATTAGAGACAGACTTCAAAAAATAAAAATAAACTGTGATCAAATAGCAGGAACAAAGAGTAGTAACTAAAATTTCTTCAATCTAAACTGAAGATGATTTCTGTATCTCTGTCTTTTACATTTGTCTCCATTAAGGGAAAAAAATGATGTACCTCATAATTAACTTGGCTGGAATGAATCAGACTGCATTTGCAAAGGTTTCAGAAGACCAATGAGCTGTGCTAAACAGTACCACTATCCACCTGAGCAGAAATTACTATCCATAAGTTTCTTTACATAACTAACGAAACAAAAATTTAAACAAAAGAAGAACTACTAGAAAAATATTAGAGATTCATTTTTTAAGTCAATAATTTGCCTCACACATTATTATTTTCCCTGTGGAAACCCAATTATTACCCTGAAAACAAGACCACGTTAGAAAGTAAATGCATTGTGACAAAAGAAAGAAAAGGCAGATTGATACGTTATTAAAATAACTCACACGCCATACCCTGAGGAGTAAGGAAGCCATGGCAGAGCAGGCCCCCTTCTCCTCAATGGACAGCACAGCTGTGGGGAAGACACTGCAGCTAGCACAAGCGTGTCACACTTCCTCAGGGAGGAAGCAAGTTACACACCACTCTAGAGAGGGCGCCCATAAACTGACGGCCACGCTCATTACCCAACGTCCAGGCCACCCACAGGCTGACTGCAACCCAACTTTCCCACCATTCCCACACAGGCCCCAGGAACCGTCAGGCCTCTGAGGCTCTGCCAATGCCCTTCCCTCTACCCAAATATCCTTTCCCTCCTCTCTCCGGACCTCAATCCTGCCCAGCTCTAAATGAACACTTCAAGGCCTATTTCCCTAAGAATGCCTCTCTCAAAACCAAAATTACTTCCTAGACAATGATCTGCCTCTTACTCATCCATTATCTTGGATTAAATACACCATGTAAGATGCCTTATCTGACCAACACAACTATTTTATAAATAGGAGTCATGTTTTATATCATCTATGACATGACATGACAACCAATCAGCTCACTAAAACCATTCAATAAATACTCTAATTGAATTTCCCAAAGAGTTGACCTAAAATAACCTAAATGCTAAGCAGTTCAAGAACTGTCCTGAACCAAATTCACTTCTCATTTGAATGCCAATGTCATAGACAGGGATGTTGTATTGTCTTTAAATGTACTTGCCTTTATCCAAAACTAGAATCTCTGATGAATCTATGGGACACACATGTAAAATATTCTGCAAAGGAAAAAAGCTTTATTTAGTGTACTGTGCTTAATATTCAGCCAGACTTGAATTTTTCTCTAAAACTTATACAATTACTGAGTATGCAAGAAGCATTAGAAGAGAGACTAAGTCTATTGAGAAGAAAACTGGAAGCGAAGGTCAGCAATCATTTTCTACTTTGAATCATCTCTTTCATAAAGAGGTAAATTCTCCTAAATTCCAGAATGAATGGAATTCAATACAGCAAAGTAAAATGCTTTAAATACATAAAATAAATATCTTGATGGACCTTCCACCATCTGTTTTAGTAACTTAAATTATAAAAAAGAACCCTAACTTTAAGAAAAGTTATATCAAGAGCTAAAATTGAGATTGTTTTTCCATCTATTACTTTGATTTTCCTGACCCATTTTTGAGAACTGTCAGCATTCTGGATCAATAATTCCAAATTATTTCTTGAAGAGAGTGAGATTCCTCCCAAGTCATTTACTATGCTTACTAATCAATAAAGATATGAAAAAACAAAAAATCCATATTTATGAGGCAAGCAAATTATATTAAAAGACTGACTTTGAGAAAAGGTTGCTGCTTGCCAAGAAAATTTTATTATTATAAAATATTTTCTGTCATTTGTATTTCTTCATTTTCCCTTCCAGATTATCTGTGTAGCCTTGTAAACACATCATAATCCAAAGCAGTGGAGCTTTACCAATAAAATGTAAATCAACACAAGAGAGCCAACTGCATAATTAAAACAAAAGTGTACCGGGCTTCCCTGGTGGCGCAGTGGTTGAGAGTCTGCCTGCCGACGCAGGGGACACGGGTTCGTGCCCCAGTCCGGGAAGATCCCACATGCCGTGGAGCGGCTGGGCCCGTGAGCCATGGCCATTGAGCCTGCGCGTCCGGCGCCTGTGCTCCACAACAGGAGAGGCCACAACAGTGAGAGGCCCGCGTACCGCAAAAAAATAAAAAATGGGCTTCCCTGGTGGCGCAGTGGTTGAGAGTCCGCCTGCCGATGCAGGGGACACGGGTTTGTGTCCCGGTTCAGGAAGATACCACATGCCGCAGAGGGGCTGGGCCCATGAGCCATGGCTGCTGTGCCTGCGCGTCCGGAGTCTGTGCTGCGCAACGGGAGAGGCCACAACAGTGAGAGGCCCGCGTACCGCAAAAAAAAAAAAAAAAAAAAAAAAAAACCAGAAGGTGCAAAACTGTTTCCTATCCCAGACTCCTATCTTCCGTCTTACAATACTGTAACTGACACTTCAGAGAATCAAAGTCCACACCGTGTAGGATTTTTCCCACCAGTACAAAACACTGGCTCAAGGGCAAGTTCGAACTGGCTATTAATTCAGTTCAGCAAACATTTCCTGAGGCCAGGCCCTGTGTTAGCAGCACTAAACGCAAAGAGGAAGCATGCCATCACTGCTTTCAAGAAACTCAGATTCTAGCAAGACAGGCAAAGCACAAATGAAAAATAGCAAGAAATACCTTCCATCTGCCGAAAGGCATGAGCTGCCCTCAAAAGAAGAACACAAGTTCACTGTGCAGAGATGATAGGGAGAGCACAGGGGAGTTTATCAGAGAGAATGCACAAGAAGTCACCAAGACAAGAAAAAGCACATGATACACTCCAGGTGTGTCAGAGAAAGAGGGAAAGGAGCTAAGAATGCCCTCCAATGCCACAGGAAGTGAGGGCTTTATTCCATAGCAATGGAGCATGATGGGAGGTGTTTAAGTAAAGGAGGAACCTATCGGGCAGTGCAGTGGTTGGGACTCCGCGCTTCCTCCATGGCGGAAAGGGGCGGGGAGAGGGTTTGATCCCTGGTCGGGGAACTAAGATCCCGCAGGCGGCATGGTGTGGTCAAAAAAAAAGGAACCTATCATGTAGAAGTCCTGTGAACAACTGGTGATAAGCAGGCATTGCCATTAAGAACAGACCACTAAGCAGTCCAAGTAATAGAGATTGAGAATTCAAGCGCAGCCTCTCCTGAGCTATACCACTCATAATGCAGGGAGCAGCAATCCTGGGCAAAGAAGACCTAAGATCCTCTGACCTGACAGTCACAACATTGCTCCGGCGGACCACGCTTGCAGACCTCCCACCACCATCTCTGTTGGTTCCGAGACTGCTCTTCTTGCCTCTTCCCACCCTCGCTCACTCTCCCCACTTTCTACCTCACCAAACGGCCCCAAGGTACAGGTCTCCTCCATCCTTCCAAAGCTCAATTTATGCCACTTCGCTTTTAAGAAAGACCCACGTTAGCGCCTGTTTTCCCAACCAAAAGAAATCCAAAGAGGTATCTATTTTCACAAAAAAGGGGGGAAAATGAGAACAGTGCCCGGCACGTGTTGTGCAGCAGCCCGTACAGAGGCAATTCGCACTGTGCGCTGCAAAAGCGGGTGCAAGGGGCACCACCCAGCTCCTTCCTGGGAACCACACTCAGCACCTCAGCATCAAGCCACCATAGCTTTGAACTGTCACTGAGCTTCTGTACTTTAGCTCAATTTATTTTGTGCATCCGTTAGCAAGATGTGTCCTATGGTCACTGCTTCTTCGCTTTACGCCACTTCGGCTTATGAAAGGTTTCATGGGAACGCTCTGCTTTCAGTCATTGGGGGAAACCCATACTTATTGTCCTCCCGCCTCCCTCCAGCCTACGCATCCACTCTCGGCCTGGCCTTTCCAGCTTTGAAAAGACAACCTGGCTCCGCCCTCTACCGCCTATATACTGCAGTGAAAGATGAGGGGAGAAGCTGACAGGCAGACAAAAGGCAGCAGCAGTGAGTGAGGCCTGACGACAGACAACGGAAGAGTTCCAGGCCCCTTCAACTTTTGAGACGTTTGGTATAATAAAAAATGTAGAAACACCTAAGGGATGGGATGAGAAAGAGCTCAAAATGGACTTCAGTATTTGTTAGCATTTGTTAAATATGGGTGGTACATACACGGGGTACAATGTAAGATTCTCCACTTTTCTCAGTATGAAATTTTTAATTAAAAAAATACCAAAACACGGTTTTAAAAATTACAGGATATTTAAAATGTTTATACATTTGACAAGTTAATACAACACAAAAAATGAAATCTAATTGTGTAATTCACAAGGTAATCCAACAAATATTTAGAGTATTGTATCCTCAGGCATTACATGGCCTCCCTTTCAACTTCCTCAGCTCTCCCTCAGTGGGCTATAATTCCCAGTTTACTTTAAGGGAACTTCAATATTTAAGTTATGGTTGGTGTTTATGTCCCTTATACAAACATGCATTCATTTGGGGGAATCAATTATCAAACAAACATCAAAAGTAATCATTTCTACATTACTAATGTGACTTTGCCCGTTAGAGATCAGAATGGCATTACAAGGTCATCAGTCACTTATTCTATAGGCCAGAGTTGATGCTATTGACATTTTGGGCTGAACAATTCTTTGTTGCGGAAGGCTGTCCTGTGCTTCATAAATGTTTCAGCAGCATCCTGGCCTCTGACCACTAGGTGCCAGGAGCACGTCTCCTGACTTACGGCAACTAAAGATGTCTGTCTCCAGACATCAGCAAATGTCCCCTGGGGGGCAAAATCATTCCTGGTTGACACCTACTGATCTAAACAAGCATAGAGTGTTTGCTTGCCAAATAACAGCAACAGAAGATGGATAAATCCATGGATTCCAAAGGTCCTAGAATTAGCAAATCTTCTCTATAAAACTCCTAGCCCACATCTAGAAAATATTACAAAAAGAAGCAAAATGAAAAGAAAAACTAACAACACATGAGCTAAAATCTTTACTAGGGACAGAACACAGCATAGTGATCCAAAGCACAGGCTTGGAGCCAGAGGACTTACATTCAGAACTCACCAGCTGTCACTCACCAACTGTGTCACTCACCAGCTGTGTGACCTGGAGCAAATGACTTAGCCTCAAGTATCTCAACTTGCTCACCTCTAAAATGGCAAGGAGACAACTAATACCTACCTCCTATGGTTATTTATTTTCTCTTAAGAATTAAGCGAAATAATACGTGTAAAGTGCTTAAAAGAATGCCTGGCATACAGTGAGTGCTCAGTAAGTGTTAGCTATTGTTATTTCACTAAAATTCCATATTTTCAATTTATACAAAGTGGAAATCACTTTACAGATTTCAACATACAACACTCTAGTTTTAGAAAATAAAATATCATGCTATGTAACTACTTTATCTACTTGACAGAGGAATTATTTTCACCCATTTTCACCATCTCGGTAAAATAATAATGGTTATGATTATGCAATCATAAGAGTGATTATGCTCTCCAATAGCCATTGGAGAAACAAGTGTACTTGTACATCACTGACAAACACAAGCTAACCCCTAAAACTGGCTCTGAGGGGAGATCACAAAGCCTACCATCAACATTAATCACCAAACATATCAGCCAGGGATATCTCAATAAAAGTAACACAGAAGTAGAGATTAGGGACAGAATTACTAACTCCGGGAGCTATGGGGGGAACTGACTTAATTTCAAGCGTTAATGTCTCTGATATGTAGGCTCAGGTGCCCACCTCAGCACTGGATATGAAGATGCCTACCACAATTAATCAGGTCCCAACAGTTCATTTCTAACTGCGGTCTCCCTGAACCTCACTGCGGGTACTTCTGTAGCGTAGCTCTCCATACAAGGCAGGTCTCTGGTAACTGCCTTCTCTGGTTCTTCAGAAAACAGCATGACCTGGCTACACATACTCCTGAAGAAGTTCAAGCGTCTTCTGGAAAAACATAAAATAGAAACTGCCAGCCGAAGTCAAAGTGAGACAATGTCTCAAGCCACACTAAAATGGACTATAAAAAATACAGAGATCTAGAAACTACCTCTAAACGACGCCAGCACCAGACACACCTCACCATGTAGCCAACACTCTTGGCCGGGATACACGGATACACCCGTGTCTACAGCATGCAACCCTGCCATGTAGCGGACAGACACTGACCAAGCTGGGTCTTGTACAGCCTCTGCCACGGGGACAGAAAGGCCCGGAGAAGGGCGCTGAGTCGCTTAAACCCACCAGTGTGGGAAGAAGCACCACGTCCACCCATTGAGAAGGCCACCCCTATTTGCCTTGACTCTTTCTCTTCCTGTTAAACATTATCCGACTTTCACCAAAAGAATACACAACACTAACTTTCTGCAAACTCCTGCCCCTGTGGGGAACGGCATTCCTGGAGACAAAAAAGCTGGAATCAGTAACCAAGGTTCTAATTCAAATCCGGTCTAATTCAAATCCATTAACCCCTGTGATCCGTTGCCGATCTACAAAAAGAGCCTAACAGCACATTAGTCGTTTGACCAGCCAGCGTCCAGCCCTTTTTCTGGTAATAAAAGCCCACAAAGTCCCTCAGAGTAGGTACCTCTCCCCGCCTCTCAGTCAGCGTGGCTCCGGTGGGCTCGACTCCGCCAAAGAGCCACGGGTGACACGTGACCAGAACTGGCCAATCCCAGTCTCACAGCCTCAAACAGAGATTGGCTCCAGGTCAGACATGTGACCCCATAAGAGCCAATGAGACATCATGAGACTTTTGCTGAGGCTTCTGGGAAAGAGACAGGCGCTCTTTCCGGCTGAATCTAAACGCTGACAGGCTACAGGGGGTGAATATGCTACAGCCAAGTTTCTAACATACAGTTCCGACAACTGAAGTCCATACAGGAAAAGGCAGAGTTGACTCGTGGGGAGAACCTGAGTCCTGATGACTTTACTTGAGCCCTGAATCCAGCTAGCTGTGCCTGACTTTGCAGTTAGGTGAGCCTAACTCAAATTTCTTTCCAGCTTAAGCCAATTTAGGTTGATATTTCAGGCAGCTGAAGCGAACTGATGTATACGTGTATATCTGATTAGTACCTCACAGGATGTGAAAAATGGAATGAACTGATAGCTGGCTTGTAAAATAGTGTATATATACATGATTATTAAAAACACTGGTCACAGGTATTGATTAATAATAACAAGTGCAAAGAGAAAAAAGTGGGCATGGGAGAGAAATGACTTAGTGTGATATGTGGTTATTCTGACTCTTGAAAATATTCCAAAACATTTGTTTAAACAATTTGATCATAAAGCTATTTCAGCAATAATAATAAGAATAATAACAAGAGCCATTTGCTGAATGCTTCCTGCGGGCCAGAGGCCGTTGAAATGACTATATTATGTAATCTGCTTGAGTCCTCATAATGACCTTACAAGGTGGATGTTATTATTATCATTCCCACTAACAGATAAGGAAACTGAAGCACAGACAAGTTAAGTTACTCACCCACAGTTACACTGTAAATAAAAGGCAGGATTCAAATGCAGACATTCTGATGCAGCTCGTGCTTTTAGCCATGCCACTGAATCTGAACCTACACTCAGAGTTCTAATGCTGTTCCAGTGAAGCAGAAACTCAAACTCAGGCACTCCCCAAAGCATCAAATGGGAATGTAATATACCACTCTTTTAACCCTGGAAGAGTCTTAAGGACTAATTCCTACATAGTTCTGCATTATGAAAGTATACATATTTAACCACATTAGTGATCATCATTTTTTTAAAAAGTGTGAAAACCCTCACAAACCTCAACCAATTGCATCCTTTGGTTAAACAAAAGTCCTAGATGTTCCCAAGACTAAGAGGTATATTAATTAGTACTACCTTTCCAGAAAATAACATTTGCACCTTCCACAAAGTCAACTTTATGAGGACATTCCCATCACTAAGTTACTTTTCACCACTTTTATAGAACAGAAACTTATTTTAAAATCTACCCATCTTAGTATAATATAAAAAAGAAAACAATTTATGAACTGGACTTTCTCAAAATTAAACCTTTTTCCTCTTTGAAAGACACTATTATGTTAGAAGGATACGAAGCCAAGCTAAAGACTGAGAAAAAACCAACGGCAAATCACATACCTGAAAAAGGATTTGTATCCAAATATATAAAGAATTCTCAAAACTCAACAGTAAGAAAACAACCCAATTAAAAGCTAGGCAAAAGATTTCAATGGCACTCCACCAAGAGGATCTAATGATGGCAAATACGCACATGAAAAGATGTCCAATGGCATTAGTCATCAGAGAAATGCAAATTAAAACCATGATAAGATACTACCACATACCTATTAGAATGGCTAAATTAAAATCACTGATAGTGTCAGTGATGTGGAATAGGTGGAATTCTCGTACATTGCTAGTGGGAGAGTATAAAATGGTACAGACACTCTGGAAAAAGGGTTGACAGTTTCTTATAAAGTTAAAAATATACTCACTATACCATCCAGCAATCCCCTCTCCCCAGAGACAGCTACCCTAGAGATAGAGAAATGAAAACTATGTTTGCACAAAAGTCTGTACACAAATGTTTACAGCAGCTCTATTCCTAAATGTTAAAAATTGGAAACAACGCAAATGTCCTTTAATGAGTGACAATGGAAAACTACTCAGTAATAAAAAGGAATAAACTTTCAATACATGCAATAACTTAGATGAATCTCAAAGACAGAGTAAAAGAACCCAGTCTCAAAAGCTTACATGTATGATTCCATGTATAGGACATTCTCAAAAAGACAAAACTATAGGGATGGAGAAAAGGTCAGTGGTTGCAGAGGTTATAGGATGGGGACAGTTAACTATAAAAGGATAGCATCAGGGAATTCTGGGGGGTGATAATATTATTCTGTATTCTGATTGTAGTGATGGTTGCACAAACTACACGTGTTAAATTAACAGGATAAAAGAAAAAAGTTAGTTTTACTGTATGATAATTTTAAGAATAAAATTTTAAAATTATGTTTAAATATGAATCTCAATGTCACAATGGACACGGTTTTTAAAAACTGGAAAGAAATAAAGAAGGATAAGTTTGTTAATAAAAGGTAAACCTGGGCTTCCCTGGTGGCGCAGTGGTTGAGAGTCTGCCTGCCGATGGGGGGGACACGGGTTCGAGACCTGGAATGGGAGGATCCCACATGCCACGGGGCAACTGGGCCCGTGAGCCACAACTACTGAGCATGCGCATCTAGAGCCTGTGCTCCGCAACGAGAGGGGCCACGGCAGTGAGAGGCCCACGCACCATGATGAGGAGTGGCCCCCGCTCGCCACAACTAGAGAAGGCCCTTGCACAGAAACGAAGACCCAACACAGACAAAAATAAATAAAAAATAAATAAAAATAAATACATTTAAAAGGAGAACCTATACATTTCCCTTTCTGCAAATGTAGGTTTTTGAGGCAAGAGTAGAGCCTCAGAAAGAATGTCTGCAAACAGAACAATCACTAGTTCAACTAAGTACAAAATGTAGGATACTTTTGAAGAATCCCATCACAGCTAGATAATTGGTCCAGGACCAAAAGTAAATACTGGAAGAAAAATGAAATCAACAGTGTTCCACAGAGGTGGTAGGCAGACTGGCCTGGACTAAGACATGTTCAGTAATAGATAATAAGGGTGCTGATTTGTAAGCATCATTCTCGTCCCACTGTGGACTTCCTTCTGCGACAGTATAAGGATACCACCAGATCATCTTGAAATCAAGTCATGAAATGTACTTTTATGTTTTTAAAAATCCATTCTTGTCCTTAAATTAACTTTTCTTATTAGTTTAGTCATGGTCCTCTATTACTTCTAAAACATTAAATCTTATTTGATTAGAGACAGACTTCAAAAAATAAAAATAAACTGTGATCAAATAGCAGGAACAAAGAGTAGTAACTAAAATTTCTTCAATCTAAACTGAAGATGATTTCTGTATCTCTGTCTTTTACATTTGTCTCCATTAAGGGAAAAAAATGATGTACCTCATAATTAACTTGGCTGGAATGAATCAGACTGCATTTGTAAAGGTTTCAGAAGACCAATGAGCTGTGCTAAACAGTACCACTATCCACCTGAGCAGAAATTACTATCCATAAGTTTCTTTACATAACTAACGAAACAAAAATTTAAACAAAAGAAGAACTACTAGAAAAATATTAGAGATTCATTTTTTAAGTCAATAATTTGCCTCACACATTATTATTTTCCCTGTGGAAACCCAATTATTACCCTGAAAACAAGACCACGTTAGAAAGTAAATGCATTGTGACAAAAGAAAGAAAAGGCAGATTGATACGTTATTAAAATAACTCACACGCCATACCCTGAGGGGTAAGGAAGCCATGGCAGAGCAGGCCCCCTTCTCCTCAATGGACAGCACAGCTGTGGGGAAGACACTGCAGCTAGCACAAGCGTGTCACACTTCTTCAGGGAGGAAGCAAGTTACACACCACTCTAGAGAGGGCGCCCATAAACTCACGGCCACGCTCATTACCCAACGTCCAGGCCACCCACAGGCTGACTGCAACCCAACTTTCCCACCATTCCCACACAGGCCCCAGGAACCGTCAGGCCTCTGAGGCTCTGCCAATGCCCTTCCCTCTACCCAAATATCCTTTCCCTCCTCTCTCCGGACCTCAATCCTGCCCAGCTCTAAATGAACACTTCAAGGCCTATTTCCCTAAGAATGCCTCTCTCAAAACCAAAATTACTTCCTAGACAATGATCTGCCTCTTACTCACCCATTATCTTGGATTAAATACATCATGTAAGATGCCTTATCTGACCAACACAACTATTTTATAAATAGGAGTCATGTTTTATATCATCTATGACATGACATGACAACCAATCAGCTCACTAAAACCATTCAATAAATACTCTAATTGAATTTCCCAAAGAGTTGACCTAAAATAACCTAAATGCTAAGCAGTTCAAGAACTGTCCTGAACCAAATTCACTTCTCATTTGAATGCCAATGTCATAGATAGGGATGTTGTATTGTCTTTAAATGTACTTGCCTTTATCCAAAACTAGAATCTCTGATGAATCTATGGGACACACATGTAAAATATTCTGCAAAGGAAAAAAGCTTTATTTAGTGTACTGTGCTTAATATTCAGCCAGACTTGCATTTTTCTCTAAAACTTATACAATTACTGAGTATGCAAGAAGCATTAGAAGAGAGACTAAGTCTATTGAGAAGAAAACTGGAAGCGAAGGTCAGCAATCATTTTCTACTTTGAATCATCTCTTTCATAAAGAGGTAAATTCTCCTAAATTCCAGAATGAATGGAATTCAATACAGCAAAGTAAAATGCTTTAAATACATAAAATAAATATCTTGATGGACCTTCCACCATCTGTTTTAGTAACTTAAATTATAAAAAAGAACCCTAACTTTAAGAAAAGTTATATCAAGAGCTAAAATTGAGATTGTTTTTCCATCTATTACTTTGATTTTCCTGACCCATTTTTGAGAACTGTCAGCATTCTGGATCAATAATTCCAAATTATTTCTTGAAGAGAGTGAGATTCCTCCCAAGTCATTTACTATGCTTACTAATCAATAAAGATATGAAAAAACAAAAAATCCATATTTATGAGGCAAGCAAATTATATTAAAAGACTGACTTTGAGAAAAGGTTGCTGCTTGCCAAGAAAATTTTATTATTATAAAATATTTTCTGTCATTTGTATTTCTTCATTTTCCCTTCCAGATTATCTGTGTAGCCTTGTAAACACATCATAATCCAAAGCAGTGGAGCTTTACCAATAAAATGTACATCAACGCAAGAGAGCCAACTGCATAATTAAAACAAAAGTGTACCGGGCTTCCCTGGTGGCGCAGTGGTTGAGAGTCCACCTGCCGATGCAGGGGACACGGGTTCGTGCCCCAGTCCGGGAGGATCCCACATGCCGTGGAGCGGCTGGGCCCGTGAGCCATGGCCGTTGAGCCTGCGCGTCCGGCGCCTGTGCTCCACAACAGGAGAGGCCACAACAGTGAGAGGCCCGCGTACCGCAAAAAAATAAAAAACTGGGCTTCCCTGGTGGCGCAGTGGTTGAGAGTCCGCCTGCCGATGCAGGGGACACGGGTTTGTGTCCCGGTTCAGGAAGATACCACATGCCGCAGAGTGGCTGGGCCCATGAGCCATGGCTGCTGTGCCTGCGCGTCCGGAGTCTGTGCTGCGCAACGGGAGAGGCCACAACAGTGAGAGGCCCGCGTACCGCAAAAAAAAAAAAAAAAAAAACAGAAGGTGCAAAACTGTTTCCCATCCCAGGCTCCTATCTTCCGTCTTACAATACTGTAACTGACACTTCAGAGAATCAAAGTCCACACCGTGTAGGATTTTTCCCACCAGTACAAAACACTGGCTCAAGGGCAAGTTCGAACTGGCTATTAATTCAGTTCAGCAAACATTTCCTGAGGCCAGGCCCTGTGTTAGCAGCACTAAACGCAAAGAGGAAGCATGCCATCACTGCTTTCAAGAAACTCAGATTCTAGCAAGACAGGCAAAGCACAAATGAAAAATAGCAAGAAATACCTTCCATCTGCCGAAAGGCATGAGCTGCCCTCAAAAGAAGAACACAAGTTCACTGTGCAGAGATGATAGGGAGAGCACAGGGGAGTTTATCAGAGAGAATGCACAAGAAGTCACCAAGACAAGAAAAAGCACATGATACACTCCAGGTGTGTCAGAGAAAGAGGGAAAGGAGCTAAGAATGCCCTCCAATGCCACAGGAAGTGAGGGCTTTATTCCATAGCAATGGAGCATGATGGGAGGTGTTTAAGTAAAGGAGGAACCTATCGGGCAGTGCAGTGGTTGGGACTCCGCGCTTCCTCCATGGCGGAAAGGGGCGGGGAGAGGGTTTGATCCCTGGTCGGGGAACTAAGATCCCGCAGGCGGCATGGTGTGGTCAAAAAAAAAGGAACCTATCATGTAGAAGTCCTGTGAACAACTGGTGATAAGCAGGCATTGCCATTAAGAACAGACCACTAAGCAGTCCAAGTAATAGAGATTGAGAATTCAAGCGCAGCCTCTCCTGAGCTATACCACTCATAATGCAGGGAGCAGCAATCCTGGGCAAAGAAGACCTAAGATCCTCTGACCTGACAGTCACAACATTGCTCCGGCGGACCACGCTTGCAGACCTCCCACCACCATCTCTGTTGGTTCCGAGACTGCTCTTCTTGCCTCTTCCCACCCTCGCTCACTCTCCCCACTTTCTACCTCACCAAACGGCCCCAAGGTACAGGTCTCCTCCATCCTTCCAAAGCTCAATTTATGCCACTTCGCTTTTAAGAAAGACCCACGTTAGCGCCTGTTTTCCCAACCAAAAGAAATCCAAAGAGGTATCTATTTTCACAAAAAAGGGGGGAAAATGAGAACAGTGCCCGGCACGTGTTGTGCAGCAGCCCGTACAGAGGCAATTCGCACTGTGCGCTGCAAAAGCGGGTGCAAGGGGCACCACCCAGCTCCTTCCTGGGAACCACACTCAGCACCTCAGCATCAAGCCACCATAGCTTTGAACTGTCACTGAGCTTCTGTACTTTAGCTCAATTTATTTTGTGCATCCGTTAGCAAGATGTGTCCTATGGTCACTGCTTCTTCGCTTTACGCCACTTCGGCTTATGAAAGGTTTCATGGGAACGCTCTGCTTTCAGTCATTGGGGGAAACCCATACTTATTGTCCTCCCGCCTCCCTCCAGCCTACGCATCCACTCTCGGCCTGGCCTTTCCAGCTTTGAAAAGACAACCTGGCTCCGCCCTCTACCGCCTATATACTGCAGTGAAAGATGAGGGGAGAAGCTGACAGGCAGACAAAAGGCAGCAGCAGTGAGTGAGGCCTGACGACAGACAACGGAAGAGTTCCAGGCCCCTTCAACTTTTGAGACGTTTGGTATAATAAAAAATGTAGAAACACCTAAGGGATGGGATGAGAAAGAGCTCAAAATGGACTTCAGTATTTGTTAGCATTTGTTAAATATGGGTGGTACATACACGGGGTACAATGTAAGATTCTCCACTTTTCTCAGTATGAAATTTTTAATTAAAAAAATACCAAAACACGGTTTTAAAAATTACAGGATATTTAAAATGTTTATACATTTGACAAGTTAATACAACACAAAAAATGAAATCTAATTGTGTAATTCACAAGGTAATCCAACAAATATTTAGAGTATTGTATCCTCAGGCATTACATGGCCTCCCTTTCAACTTCCTCAGCTCTCCCTCAGTGGGCTATAATTCCCAGTTTACTTTAAGGGAACTTCAATATTTAAGTTATGGTTGGTGTTTATGTCCCTTATACAAACATGCATTCATTTGGGGGAATCAATTATCAAACAAACATCAAAAGTAATCATTTCTACATTACTAATGTGACTTTGCCCGTTAGAGATCAGAATGGCATTACAAGGTCATCAGTCACTTATTCTATAGGCCAGAGTTGATGCTATTGACATTTTGGGCTGAACAATTCTTTGTTGCGGAAGGCTGTCCTGTGCTTCATAAATGTTTCAGCAGCATCCTGGCCTCTGACCACTAGGTGCCAGGAGCACGTCTCCTGACTTACGGCAACTAAAGATGTCTGTCTCCAGACATCAGCAAATGTCCCCTGGGGGGCAAAATCATTCCTGGTTGACACCTACTGATATAAACAAGCATAGCGTGTTTGCTTGCCAAATAACAGCAACAGAAGATGGATAAATCCATGGATTCCAAAGGTCCTAGAATTAGCAAATCTTCTCTATAAAACTCCTAGCCCACATCTAGAAAATATTACAAAAAGAAGCAAAATGAAAAGAAAAACTAACAACACATGAGCTAAAATCTTTACCAGGGACAGAACACAGCATAGTGATCCAAAGCACAGACTTGGAGCCAGAGGACTTACATTCAGAACTCACCAGCTGTCACTCACCAACTGTGTCACTCACCAGCTGTGTGACCTGGAGCAAATGACTTAGCCTCAAGTATCTCAACTTGCTCACCTCTAAAATGGCAAGGAGACAACTAATACCTACCTCCTATGGTTATTTATTTTCACTTAAGAATTAAGCGAAATAATACGTGTAAAGTGCTTAAAAGAATGCCTGGCATACAGTGAGTGCTCAGTAAGTGTTAGCTATTGTTATTTCACTAAAATTCCATATTTTCAATTTATACAAAGTGGAAATCACTTTACAGATTTCAACATACAACACTCTATTTTTAGAAAATAAAATATCATGCTATGTAACTACTTTATCTACTTGACAGGGGAATTATTTTCACCCATTTTCACCATCTCGGTAAAATAATAATGGTTATGATTATGCAATCATAAGAATGATTATGCTCTCCAATAGCCATTGGAGAAACAAGTGTACTTGTACATCACTGACAAACACAAGCTAACCCCTAAAACTGGCTCTGAGGGGAGATCACAAAGCCTACCATCAACATTAATCACCAAACATATTAGCCAGGGATATCTCAATAAAAGTAACACAGAAGTAGAGATTAGGGACAGAATTACTAACTCCGGGAGCTATGGGGGGAAGTGACTTAATTTCAAGCGTTAATGTCTCTGATATGTAGGCTCAGGTGCCCACCTCAGCTCTGGATATGAAGATGCCTACCACAATTAATCAGGTCCCAACAGTTCATTTCTAACTGCGGTCTCCCTGAACCTCACTGCGGGTACTTCTGTAGCGTAGCTCTCCATACAAGGCAGGTCTCCGGTAACTGCCTTCTCTGGTTCTTCAGAAAACAGCATGACCTGGCTACACATACTCCTGAAGAAGTTCAAGCGTCTTCTGGAAAAACATAAAATAGAAACTGCCAGCCGAAGTCAAAGTGAGACAATGTCTCAAGCCACACTAAAATGGACTATAAAAAATACAGAGATCTAGAAACTACCTCTAAACGACGCCAGCACCAGACACACCTCACCATGTAGCCAACACTCTTGGCCGGGATACACGGATACACCCGTGTCTACAGCATGCAACCCTGCCATGTAGCGGACAGACACTGACCAAGCTGGGTCTTGTACAGCCTCTGCCACGGGGACAGAAAGGCCCGGAGAAGGGCGCTGAGTCGCTTAAACCCACCAGTGTGGGAAGAAGCACCACGTCCACCCATTGAGAAGGCCACCCCTATTTGCCTTGACTCTTTCTCTTCCTGTTAAAAATTATCCGACTTTCACCAAAAGAATACACAACACTAACTTTCTGCAAACTCCTGCCCCCGTGGGGAACGGCATTCCTGGAGACAAAAAAGCTGGAATCAGTAACCAAGGTTCTAATTCAAATCCGGTCTAATTCAAATCCATTAACCCCTGTGATCCGTTGCCGATCTACAAAAAGAGCCTAACAGCACATTAGTCGTTTGACCAGCCAGCGTCCAGCCCTTTTTCTGGTAATAAAAGCCCACAAATTCCCTCAGAGCAGGTACCTCTCCCCGCCTCTCAGTCAGCGTGGCTCCGGTGGGCTCGACTCCGCCAAAGAGCCACGGGTGACACGTGACCAGAACTGGCCAATCCCAGTCTCACAGCCTCAAACAGCGATTGGCTCCAGGTCAGACATGTGACCCCATAAGAGCCAATGAGACATCATGAGACTTTTGCTGAGGCTTCTGGGAAAGAGACAGGCGCTCATTCCGGCTGAATCTAAACGGTGACAGGCTACAGGCGGTGAATATGCTACAGCCAAGTTTCTAACATACAGTTCCGACAACTGAAGTCCATACAGGAAAAGGCAGAGTTGACTCGTGGGGAGAACCTGAGTCCTGATGACTTTACTTGAGCCCTGAATCCAGCTAGCTGTGCCTGACTTTGCAGTTAGGTGAGCCTAACTCAAATTTCTTTCCAGCTTAAGCCAATTTAGGTTGATATTTCAGGCAGCTGAAGCGAACTGATGTATATGTGTATATCTGATTAGTACCTCACAGGATGTGAAAAATGGAATGAACTGAGAGCTGGCTTGTAAAACAGTGTATATATATACATGATTATTAAAAACACTGGTCACAGGTATTGATTAATAATAACAAGTGCCAAGAGAAAAAACTGGGCATGGGAGAGAAATGACTTAGTGTGATATGTGGTTATTCTGACTCTTGAAAATATTCCAAAACATTTGTTTAAACAATTTTATCATAAAGCTATTTCAGCAATAATAATAAGAATAATAACAAGAGCCATTTGCTGAATGCTTCCTGCGGGCCAGAGGCCGTTGAAATGATTATATTATGTAATCTGCTTGAGTCCTCATAATGACCTTACAAGGTGGATGTTATTATTATCATTCCCACTAACAGACAAGGAAACTGAAGCACAGACAAGTTAAGTTACTCACCCACAGTTACACTGTAAATAAAAGGCAGGATTCAAATGCAGACATTCTGATGCAGCTCGTGCTTTTAGCCATGCCACTGAATCTGAACCTACACTCAGAGTTCTAATGCTGTTCCAGTGAAGCAGAAACTCAAACTCAGGCACTCCCCAAAGCATCAAATGGGAATGTAATATACCACTATTTTAACCCTGGAAGAGTCTTAAGGACTAATTCCTACATAGTTCTGCATTATGAAAGTATACATATTTAACCACATTAGTGATCATCATTTTTTTAAAAAGTGTGAAAACCCTCACAAACCTCAACCAATTGCATCCTTTGGTTAAACAAAAGTCCTAGATGTTCCCAAGACTAAGAGGTATATTAATTAGTACTACCTTTCCAGAAAATAACATTTGCACCTTCCACAAAGTCAACTTTATGAGGACATTCCCATCACTAAGTTACTTTTCACCACTTTTATAGAACAGAAACTTATTTTAAAATCTACCCATCTTAGTATAATATAAAAAAGAAAAAAATTTATGACTGGACTTTCTCAAAATTAAACCTTTTTCCTCTTTGGAAGACACTATTATGTTAGAAGGATACGAAGCCAAGCTAAAGACTGAGAAAAAACCAACGGCAAATCACATACCTGAAAAAGGATTTGTATCCAAATATATAAAGAATTCTCAAAACTCAACAGTAAGAAAACAACCCAATTAAAAGCTAGGCAAAAGATTTCAATGGCACTCCACCAAGAGGATCTAATGATGGCAAATAAGCACATGAAAAGATGTCCAATGGCATTAGTCATCAGAGAAATGCAAATTAAAACCATGATAAGATACTACCACATACCTATTAGAATGGCTAAATTAAAATCACTGATAGTGTCAGTGATGTGGAATAGGTGGAATTCTCGTACATTGCTAGTGGGAGAGTATAAAATGGTACAGACACTCTGGAAAAAGGGTTGACAGTTTCTTATAAAGTTAAAAATACACTCACTATACCATCCAGCAATCCCCTCTCCCCAGAGACAGCTACCCTAGAGATAGAGAAATGAAAACTATGTTTGCACAAAAGTCTGTACACAAATGTTTACAGCAGCTCTATTCCTAAATGTTAAAAATTGGAAACAACGCAAATGTCCTTTAATGAGTGACAATGGAAAACTACTCAGTAATAAAAAGGAATAAACTTTCAATACATGCAATAACTTAGATGAATCTCAAAGACAGAGTAAAAGAACCCAGTCTCAAAAGCTTACATGTATGATTCCATGTATAGGACATTCTCAAAAAGACAAAACTATAGGGATGGAGAAAAGGTCAGTGGTTGCAGAGGTTATAGGATGGGGACAGTTAACTATAAAAGGATAGCATCAGGGAATTCTGGGGGGTGATAATATTATTCTGTATTCTGATTGTAGTGATGGTTGCACAAACTACACGTGTTAAATTAACAGGATAAAAGAAAAAAGTTAGTTTTACTGTATGATAATTTTAAGAATAAAATTTTAAAATTATGTTTAAATATGAATCTCAATGTCACAATGGACACGGTTTTTAAAAACTGGAAAGAAATAAAGAAGGATAAGTTTGTTAATAAAAGGTAAACCTGGGCTTCCCTGGTGGCGCAGTGGTTGAGAGTCTGCCTGCCGATGGGGGGGACACGGGTTCGAGACCTGGAATGGGAGGATCCCACATGCCACGGGGCAACTGGGCCCGTGAGCCACAACTACTGAGCATGCGCATCTAGAGCCTGTGCTCCGCAACAAGAGGGGCCACGGCAGTGAGAGGCCCACGCACCATGATGAGGAGTGGCCCCCGCTCGCCACAACTAGAGAAGGCCCTTGCACAGAAACGAAGACCCAACACAGACAAAAATAAATAAAAAATAAATAAAAATAAATACATTTAAAAGGAGAACCTATACATTTCCCTTTCTGCAAATGTAGGTTTTTGAGGCAAGAGTAGAGCCTCAGAAAGAATGTCTGCAAACAGAACAATCACTAGTTCAACTAAGTACAAAATGTAGGATACTTTTGAAGAATCCCATCACAGCTAGATAATTGGTCCAGGACCAAAAGTAAATACTGGAAGAAAAATGAAATCAACAGTGTTCCACAGAGGTGGTAGGCAGACTGGCCTGGACTAAGACATGTTCAGTAATAGATAATAAGGGTGCTGATTTGTAAGCATCATTCTCGTCCCACTGTGGACTTCCTTCTGCGACAGTATAAGGATACCACCAGATCATCTTGAAATCAAGTCATGAAATGTACTTTTATGTTTTTAAAAATCCATTCTTGTCCTTAAATTAACTTTTCTTATTAGTTTAGTCATGGTCCTCTATTACTTCTAAAACATTAAATCTTATTTGATTAGAGACAGACTTCAAAAAATAAAAATAAACTGTGATCAAATAGCAGGAACAAAGAGTAGTAACTAAAATTTCTTCAATCTAAACTGAAGATGATTTCTGTATCTCTGTCTTTTACATTTGTCTCCATTAAGGGAAAAAAATGATGTACCTCATAATTAACTTGGCTGGAATCAGACTGCATTTGTAAAGGTTTCAGAAGACCAATGAGCTGTGCTAAACAGTACCACTATCCACCTGAGCAGAAATTACTATCCATAAGTTTCTTTACATAACTAACGAAACAAAAATTTAAACAAAAGAAGAACTACTAGAAAAATATTAGAGATTCATTTTTTAAGTCAATAATTTGCCTCACACATTATTATTTTCCCTGTGGAAACCCAATTATTACCCTGAAAACAAGACCACGTTAGAAAGTAAATGCATTGTGACGAAAGAAAGAAAAGGCAGATTGATACGTTATTAAAATAACTCACACGCCATACCCTGAGGAGTAAGGAAGCCATGGCAGAGCAGGCCCCTTTCTCCTCAATGGACAGCACAGCTGTGGGGAAGACACTGCAGCTAGCACAAGCGTGTCACACTTCTTCAGGGAGGAAGCAAGTTACACACCACTCTAGAGAGGGCGCCCATAAACTCACGGCCACGCTCATTACCCAACGTCCAGGCCACCCACAGGCTGACTGCAACCCAACTTTCCCACCATTCCCACACAGGCCCCAGGAACCGTCAGGCCTCTGAGGCTCTGCCAATGCCCTTCCCTCTACCCAAATATCCTTTCCCTCCTCTCTCCGGACCTCAATCCTGCCCAGCTCTAAATGAACACTTCAAGGCCTATTTCCCTAAGAATGCCTCTCTCAAAACCAAAATTACTTCCTAGACAATGATCTGCCTCTTACTCACCCATTATCTTGGATTAAATACATCATGTAAGATGCCTTATCTGACCAACACAACTATTTTATAAATAGAAGTCATGTTTTATATCATCTATGACATGACATGACAACCAATCAGCTCACTAAAACCATTCAATAAGTACTCTAATTGAATTTCCCAAAGAGTTGACCTAAAATAACCTAAATGCTAAGCAGTTCAAGAACTGTCCTGAACCAAATTCACTTCTCATTTGAATGCCAATGTCATAGATAGGGATGTTGTATTGTCTTTAAATGTACTTGCCTTTATCCAAAACTAGAATCTCTGATGAATCTATGGGACACACATGTAAAATATTCTGCAAAGGAAAAAAGCTTTATTTAGTGTACTGTGCTTAATATTCAGCCAGACTTGCATTTTTCTCTAAAACTTATACAATTACTGAGTATGCAAGAAGCATTAGAAGAGAGACTAAGTCTATTGAGAAGAAAACTGGAAGCGAAGGTCAGCAATCATTTTCTACTTTGAATCATCTCTTTCATAAAGAGGTAAATTCTCCTAAATTCCAGAATGAATGGAATTCAATACAGCAAAGTAAAATGCTTTAAATACATAAAATAAATATCTTGATGGACCTTCCACCATCTGTTTTAGTAACTTAAATTATAAAAAAGAACCCTAACTTTAAGAAAAGTTATATCAAGAGCTAAAATTGAGATTGTTTTTCCATCTATTACTTTGATTTTCCTGACCCATTTTTGAGAACTGTCAGCATTCTGGATCAATAATTCCAAATTATTTCTTGAAGAGAGTGAGATTCCTCCCAAGTCATTCACTATGCTTACTAATCAATAAAGATATGAAAAAACAAAAAATCCATATTTATGAGGCAAGCAAATTATATTAAAAGACTGACTTTGAGAAAAGGTTGCTGCTTGCCAAGAAAATTTTATTATTATAAAATATTTTCTGTCATTTGTATTTCTTCATTTTCCCTTCCAGATTATCTGTGTAGCCTTGTAAACACATCATAATCCAAAGCAGTGGAGCTTTACCAATAAAATGTACATCAACGCAAGAGAGCCAACTGCATAATTAAAACAAAAGTGTACCGGGCTTCCCTGGTGGCGCAGTGGTTGAGAGTCCACCTGCCGATGCAGGGGACATGGGTTCGTGCCCCAGTCCGGGAGGATCCCACATGCCGTGGAGCGGCTGGGCCCGTGAGCCATGGCCGTTGAGCCTGCGCGTCCGGCGCCTGTGCTCCACAACAGGAGAGGCCACAACAGTGAGAGGCCCGCGTACCGCAAAAAAATAAAAAATGGGCTTCCCTGGTGGCGCAGTGGTTGAGAGTCCGCCTGCCGATGCAGGGGACACGGGTTTGTGTCCCGGTTCAGGAAGATACCACATGCCGCAGAGTGGCTGGGCCCATGAGCCATGGCTGCTGTGCCTGCGCGTCCGGAGTCTGTGCTGCGCAACGGGAGAGGCCACAACAGTGAGAGGCCCGCGTACCGCAAAAAAAAAAAAAAAACACAGAAGGTGCAAAACTGTTTCCCATCCCAGGCTCCTATCTTCCGTCTTACAATACTGTAACTGACACTTCAGAGAATCAAAGTCCACACCGTGTAGGATTTTTCCCACCAGTACAAAACACTGGCTCAAGGGCAAGTTCGAACTGGCTATTAATTCAGTTCAGCAAACATTTCCTGAGGCCAGGCCCTGTGTTAGCAGCACTAAACGCAAAGAGGAAGCATGCCATCACTGCTTTCAAGAAACTCAGATTCTAGCAAGACAGGCAAAGCACAAATGAAAAATAGCAAGAAATACCTTCCATCTGCCGAAAGGCATGAGCTGCCCTCAAAAGAAGAACACAAGTTCACTGTGCAGAGATGATAGGGAGAGCACAGGGGAGTTTATCAGAGAGAATGCACAAGAAGTCACCAAGACAAGAAAAAGCACATGATACACTCCAGGTGTGTCAGAGAAAGAGGGAAAGGAGCTAAGAATGCCCTCCAATGCCACAGGAAGTGAGGGCTTTATTCCATAGCAATGGAGCATGATGGGAGGTGTTTAAGTAAAGGAGGAACCTATCGGGCAGTGCAGTGGTTGGGACTCCGCGCTTCCTCCATGGCGGAAAGGGGCGGGGAGAGGGTTTGATCCCTGGTCGGGGAACTAAGATCCCGCAGGCGGCATGGTGTGGTCAAAAAAAAAGGAACCTATCATGTAGAAGTCCTGTGAACAACTGGTGATAAGCAGGCATTGCCATTAAGAACAGACCACTAAGCAGTCCAAGTAATAGAGATTGAGAATTCAAGCGCAGCCTCTCCTGAGCTATACCACTCATAATGCAGGGAGCAGCAATCCTGGGCAAAGAAGACCTAAGATCCTCTGACCTGACAGTCACAACATTGCTCCGGCGGACCACGCTTGCAGACCTCCCACCACCATCTCTGTTGGTTCCGAGACTGCTCTTCTTGCCTCTTCCCACCCTCGCTCACTCTCCCCACTTTCTACCTCACCAAACGGCCCCAAGGTACAGGTCTCCTCCATCCTTCCAAAGCTCAATTTATGCCACTTCGCTTTTAAGAAAGACCCACGTTAGCGCCTGTTTTCCCAACCAAAAGAAATCCAAAGAGGTATCTATTTTCACAAAAAAGGGGGGAAAATGAGAACAGTGCCCGGCACGTGTTGTGCAGCAGCCCGTACAGAGGCAATTCGCACTGTGCGCTGCAAAAGCGGGTGCAAGGGGCACCACCCAGCTCCTTCCTGGGAACCACACTCAGCACCTCAGCATCAAGCCACCATAGCTTTGAACTGTCACTGAGCTTCTGTACTTTAGCTCAATTTATTTTGTGCATCCGTTAGCAAGATGTGTCCTATGGTCACTGCTTCTTCGCTTTACGCCACTTCGGCTTATGAAAGGTTTCATGGGAACGCTCTGCTTTCAGTCATTGGGGGAAACCCATACTTATTGTCCTCCCGCCTCCCTCCAGCCTACGCATCCACTCTCGGCCTGGCCTTTCCAGCTTTGAAAAGACAACCTGGCTCCGCCCTCTACCGCCTATATACTGCAGTGAAAGATGAGGGGAGAAGCTGACAGGCAGACAAAAGGCAGCAGCAGTGAGTGAGGCCTGACGACAGACAACGGAAGAGTTCCAGGCCCCTTCAACTTTTGAGACGTTTGGTATAATAAAAAATGTAGAAACACCTAAGGGATGGGATGAGAAAGAGCTCAAAATGGACTTCAGTATTTGTTAGCATTTGTTAAATATGGGTGGTACATACACGGGGTACAATGTAAGATTCTCCACTTTTCTCAGTATGAAATTTTTAATTAAAAAAATACCAAAACACGGTTTTAAAAATTACAGGATATTTAAAATGTTTATACATTTGACAAGTTAATACAACACAAAAAATGAAATCTAATTGTGTAATTCACAAGGTAATCCAACAAATATTTAGAGTATTGTATCCTCAGGCATTACATGGCCTCCCTTTCAACTTCCTCAGCTCTCCCTCAGTGGGCTATAATTCCCAGTTTACTTTAAGGGAACTTCAATATTTAAGTTATGGTTGGTGTTTATGTCCCTTATACAAACATGCATTCATTTGGGGGAATCAATTATCAAACAAACATCAAAAGTAATCATTTCTACATTACTAATGTGACTTTGCCCGTTAGAGATCAGAATGGCATTACAAGGTCATCAGTCACTTATTCTATAGGCCAGAGTTGATGCTATTGACATTTTGGGCTGAACAATTCTTTGTTGCGGAAGGCTGTCCTGTGCTTCATAAATGTTTCAGCAGCATCCTGGCCTCTGACCACTAGGTGCCAGGAGCACGTCTCCTGACTTACGACAACTAAAGATGTCTGTCTCCAGACATCAGCAAATGTCCCCTGGGGGGCAAAATCATTCCTGGTTGACACCTACTGATCTAAACAAGCATAGAGTGTTTGCTTGCCAAATAACAGCAACAGAAGATGGATAAATCCATGGATTCCAAAGGTCCTAGAATTAGCAAATCTTCTCTATAAAACTCCTAGCCCACATCTAGAAAATATTACAAAAAGAAGCAAAATGAAAAGAAAAACTAACAACACATGAGCTAAAATCTTTACTAGGGACAGAACACAGCATAGTGATCCAAAGCACAGGCTTGGAGCCAGAGGACTTACATTCAGAACTCACCAGCTGTCACTCACCAACTGTGTCACTCACCAGCTGTGTGACCTGGAGCAAATGACTTAGCCTCAAGTATCTCAACTTGCTCACCTCTAAAATGGCAAGGAGACAACTAATACCTACCTCCTATGGTTATTTATTTTCTCTTAAGAATTAAGCGAAATAATACGTGTAAAGTGCTTAAAAGAATGCCTGGCATACAGTGAGTGCTCAGTAAGTGTTAGCTATTGTTATTTCACTAAAATTCCATATTTTCAATTTATACAAAGTGGAAATCACTTTACAGATTTCAACATACAACACTCTAGTTTTAGAAAATAAAATATCATGCTATGTAACTACTTTATCTACTTGACAGAGGAATTATTTTCACCCATTTTCACCATCTCGGTAAAATAATAATGGTTATGATTATGCAATCATAAGAGTGATTATGCTCTCCAATAGCCATTGGAGAAACAAGTGTACTTGTACATCACTGACAAACACAAGCTAACCCCTAAAACTGGCTCTGAGGGGAGATCACAAAGCCTACCATCAACATTAATCACCAAACATATCAGCCAGGGATATCTCAATAAAAGTAACACAGAAGTAGAGATTAGGGACAGAATTACTAACTCCGGGAGCTATGGGGGGAACTGACTTAATTTCAAGAGTTAATGTCTCTGATATGTAGGCTCAGGTGCCCACCTCAGCACTGGATATGAAGATGCCTACCACAATTAATCAGGTCCCAACAGTTCATTTCTAACTGCGGTCTCCCTGAACCTCACTGCGGGTACTTCTGTAGCGTAGCTCTCCATACAAGGCAGGTCTCTGGTAACTGCCTTCTCTGGTTCTTCAGAAAACAGCATGACCTGGCTACACATACTCCTGAAGAAGTTCAAGCGTCTTCTTGAAAAACATAAAATAGAAACTGCCAGCCGAAGTCAAAGTGAGACAATGTCTCAAGCCACACTAAAATGGACTATAAAAAATACAGAGATCTAGAAACTACCTCTAAACGACGCCAGCACCAGACACACCTCACCATGTAGCCAACACTCTTGGCCGGGATACACGGATACACCCGTGTCTACAGCATGCAACCCTGCCATGTAGCGGACAGACACTGACCAAGCTGGGTCTTGTACAGCCTCTGCCACGGGGACAGAAAGGCCCGGAGAAGGGCGCTGAGTCGCTTAAACCCACCAGTGTGGGAAGAAGCACCACGTCCACCCATTGAGAAGGCCACCCCTATTTGCCTTGACTCTTTCTCTTCCTGTTAAACATTATCCGACTTTCACCAAAAGAATACACAACACTAACTTTCTGCAAACTCCTGCCCCTGTGGGGAACGGCATTCCTGGAGACAAAAAAGCTGGAATCAGTAACCAAGGTTCTAATTCAAATCCGGTCTAATTCAAATCCATTAACCCCTGTGATCCGTTGCCGATCTACAAAAAGAGCCTAACAGCACATTAGTCGTTTGACCAGCCAGCGTCCAGCCCTTTTTCTGGTAATAAAAGCCCACAAAGTCCCTCAGAGTAGGTACCTCTCCCCGCCTCTCAGTCAGCGTGGCTCCGGTGGGCTCGACTCCGCCAAAGAGCCACGGGTGACACGTGACCAGAACTGGCCAATCCCAGTCTCACAGCCTCAAACAGAGATTGGCTCCAGGTCAGACATGTGACCCCATAAGAGCCAATGAGACATCATGAGACTTTTGCTGAGGCTTCTGGGAAAGAGACAGGCGCTCTTTCCGGCTGAATCTAAACGCTGACAGGCTACAGGGGGTGAATATGCTACAGCCAAGTTTCTAACATACAGTTCCGACAACTGAAGTCCATACAGGAAAAGGCAGAGTTGACTCGTGGGGAGAACCTGAGTCCTGATGACTTTACTTGAGCCCTGAATCCAGCTAGCTGTGCCTGACTTTGCAGTTAGGTGAGCCTAACTCAAATTTCTTTCCAGCTTAAGCCAATTTAGGTTGATATTTCAGGCAGCTGAAGCGAACTGATGTATACGTGTATATCTGATTAGTACCTCACAGGATGTGAAAAATGGAATGAACTGATAGCTGGCTTGTAAAATAGTGTATATATACATGATTATTAAAAACACTGGTCACAGGTATTGATTAATAATAACAAGTGCAAAGAGAAAAAAGTGGGCATGGGAGAGAAATGACTTAGTGTGATATGTGGTTATTCTGACTCTTGAAAATATTCCAAAACATTTGTTTAAACAATTTGATCATAAAGCTATTTCAGCAATAATAATAAGAATAATAACAAGAGCCATTTGCTGAATGCTTCCTGCGGGCCAGAGGCCGTTGAAATGACTATATTATGTAATCTGCTTGAGTCCTCATAATGACCTTACAAGGTGGATGTTATTATTATCATTCCCACTAACAGATAAGGAAACTGAAGCACAGACAAGTTAAGTTACTCACCCACAGTTACACTGTAAATAAAAGGCAGGATTCAAATGCAGACATTCTGATGCAGCTCGTGCTTTTAGCCATGCCACTGAATCTGAACCTACACTCAGAGTTCTAATGCTGTTCCAGTGAAGCAGAAACTCAAACTCAGGCACTCCCCAAAGCATCAAATGGGAATGTAATATACCACTCTTTTAACCCTGGAAGAGTCTTAAGGACTAATTCCTACATAGTTCTGCATTATGAAAGTATACATATTTAACCACATTAGTGATCATCATTTTTTTAAAAAGTGTGAAAACCCTCACAAACCTCAACCAATTGCATCCTTTGGTTAAACAAAAGTCCTAGATGTTCCCAAGACTAAGAGGTATATTAATTAGTACTACCTTTCCAGAAAATAACATTTGCACCTTCCACAAAGTCAACTTTATGAGGACATTCCCATCACTAAGTTACTTTTCACCACTTTTATAGAACAGAAACTTATTTTAAAATCTACCCATCTTAGTATAATATAAAAAAGAAAACAATTTATGAACTGGACTTTCTCAAAATTAAACCTTTTTCCTCTTTGAAAGACACTATTATGTTAGAAGGATACGAAGCCAAGCTAAAGACTGAGAAAAAACCAACGGCAAATCACATACCTGAAAAAGGATTTGTATCCAAATATATAAAGAATTCTCAAAACTCAACAGTAAGAAAACAACCCAATTAAAAGCTAGGCAAAAGATTTCAATGGCACTCCACCAAGAGGATCTAATGATGGCAAATACGCACATGAAAAGATGTCCAATGGCATTAGTCATCAGAGAAATGCAAATTAAAACCATGATAAGATACTACCACATACCTATTAGAATGGCTAAATTAAAATCACTGATAGTGTCAGTGATGTGGAATAGGTGGAATTCTCGTACATTGCTAGTGGGAGAGTATAAAATGGTACAGACACTCTGGAAAAAGGGTTGACAGTTTCTTATAAAGTTAAAAATATACTCACTATACCATCCAGCAATCCCCTCTCCCCAGAGACAGCTACCCTAGAGATAGAGAAATGAAAACTATGTTTGCACAAAAGTCTGTACACAAATGTTTACAGCAGCTCTATTCCTAAATGTTAAAAATTGGAAACAACGCAAATGTCCTTTAATGAGTGACAATGGAAAACTACTCAGTAATAAAAAGGAATAAACTTTCAATACATGCAATAACTTAGATGAATCTCAAAGACAGAGTAAAAGAACCCAGTCTCAAAAGCTTACATGTATGATTCCATGTATAGGACATTCTCAAAAAGACAAAACTATAGGGATGGAGAAAAGGTCAGTGGTTGCAGAGGTTATAGGATGGGGACAGTTAACTATAAAAGGATAGCATCAGGGAATTCTGGGGGGTGATAATATTATTCTGTATTCTGATTGTAGTGATGGTTGCACAAACTACACGTGTTAAATTAACAGGATAAAAGAAAAAAGTTAGTTTTACTGTATGATAATTTTAAGAATAAAATTTTAAAATTATGTTTAAATATGAATCTCAATGTCACAATGGACACGGTTTTTAAAAACTGGAAAGAAATAAAGAAGGATAAGTTTGTTAATAAAAGGTAAACCTGGGCTTCCCTGGTGGCGCAGTGGTTGAGAGTCTGCCTGCCGATGGGGGGGACACGGGTTCGAGACCTGGAATGGGAGGATCCCACATGCCACGGGGCAACTGGGCCCGTGAGCCACAACTACTGAGCATGCGCATCTAGAGCCTGTGCTCCGCAACGAGAGGGGCCACGGCAGTGAGAGGCCCACGCACCATGATGAGGAGTGGCCCCCGCTCGCCACAACTAGAGAAGGCCCTTGCACAGAAACGAAGACCCAACACAGACAAAAATAAATAAAAAATAAATAAAAATAAATACATTTAAAAGGAGAACCTATACATTTCCCTTTCTGCAAATGTAGGTTTTTGAGGCAAGAGTAGAGCCTCAGAAAGAATGTCTGCAAACAGAACAATCACTAGTTCAACTAAGTACAAAATGTAGGATACTTTTGAAGAATCCCATCACAGCTAGATAATTGGTCCAGGACCAAAAGTAAATACTGGAAGAAAAATGAAATCAACAGTGTTCCACAGAGGTGGTAGGCAGACTGGCCTGGACTAAGACATGTTCAGTAATAGATAATAAGGGTGCTGATTTGTAAGCATCATTCTCGTCCCACTGTGGACTTCCTTCTGCGACAGTATAAGGATACCACCAGATCATCTTGAAATCAAGTCATGAAATGTACTTTTATGTTTTTAAAAATCCATTCTTGTCCTTAAATTAACTTTTCTTATTAGTTTAGTCATGGTCCTCTATTACTTCTAAAACATTAAATCTTATTTGATTAGAGACAGACTTCAAAAAATAAAAATAAACTGTGATCAAATAGCAGGAACAAAGAGTAGTAACTAAAATTTCTTCAATCTAAACTGAAGATGATTTCTGTATCTCTGTCTTTTACATTTGTCTCCATTAAGGGAAAAAAATGATGTACCTCATAATTAACTTGGCTGGAATGAATCAGACTGCATTTGTAAAGGTTTCAGAAGACCAATGAGCTGTGCTAAACAGTACCACTATCCACCTGAGCAGAAATTACTATCCATAAGTTTCTTTACATAACTAACGAAACAAAAATTTAAACAAAAGAAGAACTACTAGAAAAATATTAGAGATTCATTTTTTAAGTCAATAATTTGCCTCACACATTATTATTTTCCCTGTGGAAACCCAATTATTACCCTGAAAACAAGACCACGTTAGAAAGTAAATGCATTGTGACAAAAGAAAGAAAAGGCAGATTGATACGTTATTAAAATAACTCACACGCCATACCCTGAGGGGTAAGGAAGCCATGGCAGAGCAGGCCCCCTTCTCCTCAATGGACAGCACAGCTGTGGGGAAGACACTGCAGCTAGCACAAGCGTGTCACACTTCTTCAGGGAGGAAGCAAGTTACACACCACTCTAGAGAGGGCGCCCATAAACTCACGGCCACGCTCATTACCCAACGTCCAGGCCACCCACAGGCTGACTGCAACCCAACTTTCCCACCATTCCCACACAGGCCCCAGGAACCGTCAGGCCTCTGAGGCTCTGCCAATGCCCTTCCCTCTACCCAAATATCCTTTCCCTCCTCTCTCCGGACCTCAATCCTGCCCAGCTCTAAATGAACACTTCAAGGCCTATTTCCCTAAGAATGCCTCTCTCAAAACCAAAATTACTTCCTAGACAATGATCTGCCTCTTACTCACCCATTATCTTGGATTAAATACATCATGTAAGATGCCTTATCTGACCAACACAACTATTTTATAAATAGGAGTCATGTTTTATATCATCTATGACATGACATGACAACCAATCAGCTCACTAAAACCATTCAATAAATACTCTAATTGAATTTCCCAAAGAGTTGACCTAAAATAACCTAAATGCTAAGCAGTTCAAGAACTGTCCTGAACCAAATTCACTTCTCATTTGAATGCCAATGTCATAGATAGGGATGTTGTATTGTCTTTAAATGTACTTGCCTTTATCCAAAACTAGAATCTCTGATGAATCTATGGGACACACATGTAAAATATTCTGCAAAGGAAAAAAGCTTTATTTAGTGTACTGTGCTTAATATTCAGCCAGACTTGCATTTTTCTCTAAAACTTATACAATTACTGAGTATGCAAGAAGCATTAGAAGAGAGACTAAGTCTATTGAGAAGAAAACTGGAAGCGAAGGTCAGCAATCATTTTCTACTTTGAATCATCTCTTTCATAAAGAGGTAAATTCTCCTAAATTCCAGAATGAATGGAATTCAATACAGCAAAGTAAAATGCTTTAAATACATAAAATAAATATCTTGATGGACCTTCCACCATCTGTTTTAGTAACTTAAATTATAAAAAAGAACCCTAACTTTAAGAAAAGTTATATCAAGAGCTAAAATTGAGATTGTTTTTCCATCTATTACTTTGATTTTCCTGACCCATTTTTGAGAACTGTCAGCATTCTGGATCAATAATTCCAAATTATTTCTTGAAGAGAGTGAGATTCCTCCCAAGTCATTTACTATGCTTACTAATCAATAAAGATATGAAAAAACAAAAAATCCATATTTATGAGGCAAGCAAATTATATTAAAAGACTGACTTTGAGAAAAGGTTGCTGCTTGCCAAGAAAATTTTATTATTATAAAATATTTTCTGTCATTTGTATTTCTTCATTTTCCCTTCCAGATTATCTGTGTAGCCTTGTAAACACATCATAATCCAAAGCAGTGGAGCTTTACCAATAAAATGTACATCAACGCAAGAGAGCCAACTGCATAATTAAAACAAAAGTGTACCGGGCTTCCCTGGTGGCGCAGTGGTTGAGAGTCCACCTGCCGATGCAGGGGACACGGGTTCGTGCCCCAGTCCGGGAGGATCCCACATGCCGTGGAGCGGCTGGGCCCGTGAGCCATGGCCGTTGAGCCTGCGCGTCCGGCGCCTGTGCTCCACAACAGGAGAGGCCACAACAGTGAGAGGCCCGCGTACCGCAAAAAAATAAAAAATGGGCTTCCCTGGTGGCGCAGTGGTTGAGAGTCCGCCTGCCGATGCAGGGGACACGGGTTTGTGTCCCGGTTCAGGAAGATACCACATGCCGCAGAGTGGCTGGGCCCATGAGCCATGGCTGCTGTGCCTGCGCGTCCGGAGTCTGTGCTGCGCAACGGGAGAGGCCACAACAGTGAGAGGCCCGCGTACCGCAAAAAAAAAAAAAAAAAAAAACAGAAGGTGCAAAACTGTTTCCCATCCCAGGCTCCTATCTTCCGTCTTACAATACTGTAACTGACACTTCAGAGAATCAAAGTCCACACCGTGTAGGATTTTTCCCACCAGTACAAAACACTGGCTCAAGGGCAAGTTCGAACTGGCTATTAATTCAGTTCAGCAAACATTTCCTGAGGCCAGGCCCTGTGTTAGCAGCACTAAACGCAAAGAGGAAGCATGCCATCACTGCTTTCAAGAAACTCAGATTCTAGCAAGACAGGCAAAGCACAAATGAAAAATAGCAAGAAATACCTTCCATCTGCCGAAAGGCATGAGCTGCCCTCAAAAGAAGAACACAAGTTCACTGTGCAGAGATGATAGGGAGAGCACAGGGGAGTTTATCAGAGAGAATGCACAAGAAGTCACCAAGACAAGAAAAAGCACATGATACACTCCAGGTGTGTCAGAGAAAGAGGGAAAGGAGCTAAGAATGCCCTCCAATGCCACAGGAAGTGAGGGCTTTATTCCATAGCAATGGAGCATGATGGGAGGTGTTTAAGTAAAGGAGGAACCTATCGGGCAGTGCAGTGGTTGGGACTCCGCGCTTCCTCCATGGCGGAAAGGGGCGGGGAGAGGGTTTGATCCCTGGTCGGGGAACTAAGATCCCGCAGGCGGCATGGTGTGGTCAAAAAAAAAGGAACCTATCATGTAGAAGTCCTGTGAACAACTGGTGATAAGCAGGCATTGCCATTAAGAACAGACCACTAAGCAGTCCAAGTAATAGAGATTGAGAATTCAAGCGCAGCCTCTCCTGAGCTATACCACTCATAATGCAGGGAGCAGCAATCCTGGGCAAAGAAGACCTAAGATCCTCTGACCTGACAGTCACAACATTGCTCCGGCGGACCACGCTTGCAGACCTCCCACCACCATCTCTGTTGGTTCCGAGACTGCTCTTCTTGCCTCTTCCCACCCTCGCTCACTCTCCCCACTTTCTACCTCACCAAACGGCCCCAAGGTACAGGTCTCCTCCATCCTTCCAAAGCTCAATTTATGCCACTTCGCTTTTAAGAAAGACCCACGTTAGCGCCTGTTTTCCCAACCAAAAGAAATCCAAAGAGGTATCTATTTTCACAAAAAAGGGGGGAAAATGAGAACAGTGCCCGGCACGTGTTGTGCAGCAGCCCGTACAGAGGCAATTCGCACTGTGCGCTGCAAAAGCGGGTGCAAGGGGCACCACCCAGCTCCTTCCTGGGAACCACACTCAGCACCTCAGCATCAAGCCACCATAGCTTTGAACTGTCACTGAGCTTCTGTACTTTAGCTCAATTTATTTTGTGCATCCGTTAGCAAGATGTGTCCTATGGTCACTGCTTCTTCGCTTTACGCCACTTCGGCTTATGAAAGGTTTCATGGGAACGCTCTGCTTTCAGTCATTGGGGGAAACCCATACTTATTGTCCTCCCGCCTCCCTCCAGCCTACGCATCCACTCTCGGCCTGGCCTTTCCAGCTTTGAAAAGACAACCTGGCTCCGCCCTCTACCGCCTATATACTGCAGTGAAAGATGAGGGGAGAAGCTGACAGGCAGACAAAAGGCAGCAGCAGTGAGTGAGGCCTGACGACAGACAACGGAAGAGTTCCAGGCCCCTTCAACTTTTGAGACGTTTGGTATAATAAAAAATGTAGAAACACCTAAGGGATGGGATGAGAAAGAGCTCAAAATGGACTTCAGTATTTGTTAGCATTTGTTAAATATGGGTGGTACATACACGGGGTACAATGTAAGATTCTCCACTTTTCTCAGTATGAAATTTTTAATTAAAAAAATACCAAAACACGGTTTTAAAAATTACAGGATATTTAAAATGTTTATACATTTGACAAGTTAATACAACACAAAAAATGAAATCTAATTGTGTAATTCACAAGGTAATCCAACAAATATTTAGAGTATTGTATCCTCAGGCATTACATGGCCTCCCTTTCAACTTCCTCAGCTCTCCCTCAGTGGGCTATAATTCCCAGTTTACTTTAAGGGAACTTCAATATTTAAGTTATGGTTGGTGTTTATGTCCCTTATACAAACATGCATTCATTTGGGGGAATCAATTATCAAACAAACATCAAAAGTAATCATTTCTACATTACTAATGTGACTTTGCCCGTTAGAGATCAGAATGGCATTACAAGGTCATCAGTCACTTATTCTATAGGCCAGAGTTGATGCTATTGACATTTTGGGCTGAACAATTCTTTGTTGCGGAAGGCTGTCCTGTGCTTCATAAATGTTTCAGCAGCATCCTGGCCTCTGACCACTAGGTGCCAGGAGCACGTCTCCTGACTTACGGCAACTAAAGATGTCTGTCTCCAGACATCAGCAAATGTCCCCTGGGGGGCAAAATCATTCCTGGTTGACACCTACTGATATAAACAAGCATAGCGTGTTTGCTTGCCAAATAACAGCAACAGAAGATGGATAAATCCATGGATTCCAAAGGTCCTAGAATTAGCAAATCTTCTCTATAAAACTCCTAGCCCACATCTAGAAAATATTACAAAAAGAAGCAAAATGAAAAGAAAAACTAACAACACATGAGCTAAAATCTTTACCAGGGACAGAACACAGCATAGTGATCCAAAGCACAGACTTGGAGCCAGAGGACTTACATTCAGAACTCACCAGCTGTCACTCACCAACTGTGTCACTCACCAGCTGTGTGACCTGGAGCAAATGACTTAGCCTCAAGTATCTCAACTTGCTCACCTCTAAAATGGCAAGGAGACAACTAATACCTACCTCCTATGGTTATTTATTTTCACTTAAGAATTAAGCGAAATAATACGTGTAAAGTGCTTAAAAGAATGCCTGGCATACAGTGAGTGCTCAGTAAGTGTTAGCTATTGTTATTTCACTAAAATTCCATATTTTCAATTTATACAAAGTGGAAATCACTTTACAGATTTCAACATACAACACTCTATTTTTAGAAAATAAAATATCATGCTATGTAACTACTTTATCTACTTGACAGGGGAATTATTTTCACCCATTTTCACCATCTCGGTAAAATAATAATGGTTATGATTATGCAATCATAAGAATGATTATGCTCTCCAATAGCCATTGGAGAAACAAGTGTACTTGTACATCACTGACAAACACAAGCTAACCCCTAAAACTGGCTCTGAGGGGAGATCACAAAGCCTACCATCAACATTAATCACCAAACATATTAGCCAGGGATATCTCAATAAAAGTAACACAGAAGTAGAGATTAGGGACAGAATTACTAACTCCGGGAGCTATGGGGGGAAGTGACTTAATTTCAAGCGTTAATGTCTCTGATATGTAGGCTCAGGTGCCCACCTCAGCTCTGGATATGAAGATGCCTACCACAATTAATCAGGTCCCAACAGTTCATTTCTAACTGCGGTCTCCCTGAACCTCACTGCGGGTACTTCTGTAGCGTAGCTCTCCATACAAGGCAGGTCTCCGGTAACTGCCTTCTCTGGTTCTTCAGAAAACAGCATGACCTGGCTACACATACTCCTGAAGAAGTTCAAGCGTCTTCTGGAAAAACATAAAATAGAAACTGCCAGCCGAAGTCAAAGTGAGACAATGTCTCAAGCCACACTAAAATGGACTATAAAAAATACAGAGATCTAGAAACTACCTCTAAACGACGCCAGCACCAGACACACCTCACCATGTAGCCAACACTCTTGGCCGGGATACACGGATACACCCGTGTCTACAGCATGCAACCCTGCCATGTAGCGGACAGACACTGACCAAGCTGGGTCTTGTACAGCCTCTGCCACGGGGACAGAAAGGCCCGGAGAAGGGCGCTGAGTCGCTTAAACCCACCAGTGTGGGAAGAAGCACCACGTCCACCCATTGAGAAGGCCACCCCTATTTGCCTTGACTCTTTCTCTTCCTGTTAAAAATTATCCGACTTTCACCAAAAGAATACACAACACTAACTTTCTGCAAACTCCTGCCCCCGTGGGGAACGGCATTCCTGGAGACAAAAAAGCTGGAATCAGTAACCAAGGTTCTAATTCAAATCCGGTCTAATTCAAATCCATTAACCCCTGTGATCCGTTGCCGATCTACAAAAAGAGCCTAACAGCACATTAGTCGTTTGACCAGCCAGCGTCCAGCCCTTTTTCTGGTAATAAAAGCCCACAAATTCCCTCAGAGCAGGTACCTCTCCCCGCCTCTCAGTCAGCGTGGCTCCGGTGGGCTCGACTCCGCCAAAGAGCCACGGGTGACACGTGACCAGAACTGGCCAATCCCAGTCTCACAGCCTCAAACAGCGATTGGCTCCAGGTCAGACATGTGACCCCATAAGAGCCAATGAGACATCATGAGACTTTTGCTGAGGCTTCTGGGAAAGAGACAGGCGCTCTTTCCGGCTGAATCTAAACGGTGACAGGCTACAGGCGGTGAATATGCTACAGCCCAGTTTCTAACATACAGTTCCGACAACTGAAGTCCATACAGGAAAAGGCAGAGTTGACTCGTGGGGAGAACCTGAGTCCTGATGACTTTACTTGAGCCCTGAATCCAGCTAGCTGTGCCTGACTTTGCAGTTAGGTGAGCCTAACTCAAATTTCTTTCCAGCTTAAGCCAATTTAGGTTGATATTTCAGGCAGCTGAAGCGAACTGATGTATATGTGTATATCTGATTAGTACCTCACAGGATGTGAAAAATGGAATGAACTGAGAGCTGGCTTGTAAAACAGTGTATATATATACATGATTATTAAAAACACTGGTCACAGGTATTGATTAATAATAACAAGTGCCAAGAGAAAAAAGTGGGCATGGGAGAGAAATGACTTAGTGTGATATGTGGTTATTCTGACTCTTGAAAATATTCCAAAACATTTGTTTAAACAATTTGATCATAAAGCTATTTCAGCAATAATAATAAGAATAATAACAAGAGCCATTTGCTGAATGCTTCCTGCGGGCCAGAGGCCGTTGAAATGACTATATTATGTAATCTGCTTGAGTCCTCATAATGACCTTACAAGGTGGATGTTATTATTATCATTCCCACTAACAGATAAGGAAACTGAAGCACAGACAAGTTAAGTTACTCACCCACAGTTACACTGTAAATAAAAGGCAGGATTCAAATGCAGACATTCTGATGCAGCTCGTGCTTTTAGCCATGACACTGAATCTGAACCTACACTCAGAGTTCTAATGCTGTTCCAGTGAAGCAGAAACTCAAACTCAGGCACTCCCCAAAGCATCAAATGGGAATGTAATATACCACTCTTTTAACCCTGGAAGAGTCTTAAGGACTAATTCCTACATAGTTCTGCATTATGAAAGTATACATATTTAACCACATTAGTGATCATCATTTTTTTAAAAAGTGTGAAAACCCTCACAAACCTCAACCAGTTGCATCCTTTGGTTAAACAAAAGTCCTAGATGTTCCCAAGACTAAGAGGTATATTAATTAGTACTACCTTTCCAGAAAATAACATTTGCACCTTCCACAAAGTCAACTTTATGAGGACATTCCCATCACTAAGTTACTTTTCACCACTTTTATAGAACAGAAACTTATTTTAAAATCTACCCATCTTAGTATAATATAAAAAAGAAAAAAATTTATGACTGGACTTTCTCAAAATTAAACCTTTTTCCTCTTTGGAAGACACTATTATGTTAGAAGGATACGAAGCCAAGCTAAAAACTGAGAAAAAACCAACGGCAAATCACATACCTGAAAAAGGATTTGTATCCAAATATATAAAGAATTCTCAAAACTCAACAGTAAGAAAACAACCCAATTAAAAGCTAGGCAAAAGATTTCAATGGCACTCCACCAAGAGGATCTAATGATGGCAAATAAGCACATGAAAAGATGTCCAATGGCATTAGTCATCAGAGAAATGCAAATTAAAACCATGATAAGATACTACCACATACCTATTAGAATGGCTAAATTAAAATCACTGATAGTGTCAGTGATGTGGAATAGGTGGAATTCTCGTACATTGCTAGTGGGAGAGTATAAAATGGTACAGACACTCTGGAAAAAGGGTTGACAGTTTCTTATAAAGTTAAAAATACACTCACTATACCATCCAGCAATCCCCTCTCCCCAGAGACAGCTACCCTAGAGATAGAGAAATGAAAACTATGTTTGCACAAAAGTCTGTACACAAATGTTTACAGCAGCTCTATTCCTAAATGTTAAAAATTGGAAACAACGCAAATGTCCTTTAATGAGTGACAATGGAAAACTACTCAGTAATAAAAAGGAATAAACTTTCAATACATGCAATAACTTAGATGAATCTCAAAGACAGAGTAAAAGAACCCAGTCTCAAAAGCTTACATGTATGATTCCATGTATAGGACATTCTCAAAAAGACAAAACTATAGGGATGGAGAAAAGGTCAGTGGTTGCAGAGGTTATAGGATGGGGACAGTTAACTATAAAAGGATAGCATCAGGGAATTCTGGGGGGTGATAATATTATTCTGTATTCTGATTGTAGTGATGGTTGCACAAACTACACGTGTTAAATTAACAGGATAAAAGAAAAAAGTTAGTTTTACTGTATGATAATTTTAAGAATAAAATTTTAAAATTATGTTTAAATATGAATCTCAATGTCACAATGGACACGGTTTTTAAAAACTGGAAAGAAATAAAGAAGGATAAGTTTGTTAATAAAAGGTAAACCTGGGCTTCCCTGGTGGCGCAGTGGTTGAGAGTCTGCCTGCCGATGGGGGGGACACGGGTTCGAGACCTGGAATGGGAGGATCCCACATGCCACGGGGCAACTGGGCCCGTGAGCCACAACTACTGAGCATGCGCATCTAGAGCCTGTGCTCCGCAACAAGAGGGGCCACGGCAGTGAGAGGCCCACGCACCATGATGAGGAGTGGCCCCCGCTCGCCACAACTAGAGATGGCCCTTGCACAGAAACGAAGACCCAACACAGACAAAAATAAATAAAAAATAAATAAAAATAAATACATTTAAAAGGAGAACCTATACATTTCCCTTTCTGCAAATGTAGGTTTTTGAGGCAAGAGTAGAGCCTCAGAAAGAATGTCTGCAAACAGAACAATCACTAGTTCAACTAAGTACAAAATGTAGGATACTTTTGAAGAATCCCATCACAGCTAGATAATTGGTCCAGGACCAAAAGTAAATACTGGAAGAAAAATGAAATCAACAGTGTTCCACAGAGGTGGTAGGCAGACTGGCCTGGACTAAGACATGTTCAGTAATAGATAATAAGGGTGCTGATTTGTAAGCATCATTCTCGTCCCACTGTGGACTTCCTTCTGCGACAGTATAAGGATACCACCAGATCATCTTGAAATCAAGTCATGAAATGTACTTTTATGTTTTTAAAAATCCATTCTTGTCCTTAAATTAACTTTTCTTATTAGTTTAGTCATGGTCCTCTATTACTTCTAAAACATTAAATCTTATTTGATTAGAGACAGACTTCAAAAAATAAAAATAAACTGTGATCAAATAGCAGGAACAAAGAGTAGTAACTAAAATTTCTTCAATCTAAACTGAAGATGATTTCTGTATCTCTGTCTTTTACATTTGTCTCCATTAAGGGAAAAAAATGATGTACCTCATAATTAACTTGGCTGGAATGAATCAGACTGCATTTGTAAAGGTTTCAGAAGACCAATGAGCTGTGCTAAACAGTACCACTATCCACCTGAGCAGAAATTACTATCCATAAGTTTCTTTACATAACTAACGAAACAAAAATTTAAACAAAAGAAGAACTACTAGAAAAATATTAGAGATTCATTTTTTAAGTCAATAATTTGCCTCACACATTATTATTTTCCCTGTGGAAACCCAATTATTACCCGGAAAACAAGACCACGTTAGAAAGTAAATGCATTGTGACGAAAGAAAGAAAAGGCAGATTGATACGTTATTAAAATAACTCACACGCCATACCCTGAGGAGTAAGGAAGCCATGGCAGAGCAGGCCCCCTTCTCCTCAATGGACAGCACAGCTGTGGGGAAGACACTGCAGCTAGCACAAGCGTGTCACACTTCTTCAGGGAGGAAGCAAGTTACACACCACTCTAGAGAGGGCGCCCATAAACTGACGGCCACGCTCATTACCCAACGTCCAGGCCACCCACAGGCTGACTGCAACCCAACTTTCCCACCATTCCCACACAGGCCCCAGGAACCGTCAGGCCTCTGAGGCTCTGCCAATGCCCTTCCCTCTACCCAAATATCCTTTCCCTCCTCTCTCCGGACCTCAATCCTGCCCAGCTCTAAATGAACACTTCAAGGCCTATTTCCCTAAGAATGCCTCTCTCAAAACCAAAATTACTTCCTAGACAATGATCTGCCTCTTACTCACCCATTATCTTGGATTAAATACATCATGTAAGATGCCTTATCTGACCAACACAACTATTTTATAAATAGAAGTCATGTTTTATATCATCTATGACATGACATGACAACCAATCAGCTCACTAAAACCATTCAATAAGTACTCTAATTGAATTTCCCAAAGAGTTGACCTAAAATAACCTAAATGCTAAGCAGTTCAAGAACTGTCCTGAACCAAATTCACTTCTCATTTGAATGCCAATGTCATAGATAGGGATGTTGTATTGTCTTTAAATGTACTTGCCTTTATCCAAAACTAGAATCTCTGATGAATCTATGGGACACACATGTAAAATATTCTGCAAAGGAAAAAAGCTTTATTTAGTGTACTGTGCTTAATATTCAGCCAGACTTGAATTTTTCTCTAAAACTTATACAATTACTGAGTATGCAAGAAGCATTAGAAGAGAGACTAAGTCTATTGAGAAGAAAACTGGAAGCGAAGGTCAGCAATCATTTTCTACTTTGAATCATCTCTTTCATAAAGAGGTAAATTCTCCTAAATTCCAGAATGAATGGAATTCAATACAGCAAAGTAAAATGCTTTAAATACATAAAATAAATATCTTGATGGACCTTCCACCATCTGTTTTAGTAACTTAAATTATAAAAAAGAACCCTAACTTTAAGAAAAGTTATATCAAGAGCTAAAATTGAGATTGTTTTTCCATCTATTACTTTGATTTTCCTGACCCATTTTTGAGAACTGTCAGCATTCTGGATCAATAATTCCAAATTATTTCTTGAAGAGAGTGAGATTCCTCCCAAGTCATTTACTATGCTTACTAATCAATAAAGATATGAAAAAACAAAAAATCCATATTTATGAGGCAAGCAAATTATATTAAAAGACTGACTTTGAGAAAAGGTTGCTGCTTGCCAAGAAAATTTTATTATTATAAAATATTTTCTGTCATTTGTATTTCTTCATTTTCCCTTCCAGATTATCTGTGTAGCCTTGTAAACACATCATAATCCAAAGCAGTGGAGCTTTACCAATAAAATGTACATCAACGCAAGAGAGCCAACTGCATAATTAAAACAAAAGTGTACCGGGCTTCCCTGGTGGCGCAGTGGTTGAGAGTCCACCTGCCGATGCAGGGGACACGGGTTCGTGCCCCAGTCCGGGAGGATCCCACATGCCGTGGAGCGGCTGGGCCCGTGAGCCATGGCCGTTGAGCCTGCGCGTCCGGCGCCTGTGCTCCACAACAGGAGAGGCCACAACAGTGAGAGGCCCGCGTACCGCAAAAAAATAAAAAACTGGGCTTCCCTGGTGGCGCAGTGGTTGAGAGTCCGCCTGCCGATGCAGGGGACACGGGTTTGTGTCCCGGTTCAGGAAGATACCACATGCCGCAGAGTGGCTGGGCCCATGAGCCATGGCTGCTGTGCCTGCGCGTCCGGAGTCTGTGCTGCGCAACGGGAGAGGCCACAACAGTGAGAGGCCCGCGTACCGCAAAAAAAAAAAAAAAAAAAACAGAAGGTGCAAAACTTGTTTCCCATCCCAGGCTCCTATCTTCCGTCTTACAATACTGTAACTGACACTTCAGAGAATCAAAGTCCACACCGTGTAGGATTTTTCCCACCAGTACAAAACACTGGCTCAAGGGCAAGTTCGAACTGGCTATTAATTCAGTTCAGCAAACATTTCCTGAGGCCAGGCCCTGTGTTAGCAGCACTAAACGCAAAGAGGAAGCATGCCATCACTGCTTTCAAGAAACTCAGATTCTAGCAAGACAGGCAAAGCACAAATGAAAAATAGCAAGAAATACCTTCCATCTGCCGAAAGGCATGAGCTGCCCTCAAAAGAAGAACACAAGTTCACTGTGCAGAGATGATAGGGAGAGCACAGGGGAGTTTATCAGAGAGAATGCACAAGAAGTCACCAAGACAAGAAAAAGCACATGATACACTCCAGGTGTGTCAGAGAAAGAGGGAAAGGAGCTAAGAATGCCCTCCAATGCCACAGGAAGTGAGGGCTTTATTCCATAGCAATGGAGCATGATGGGAGGTGTTTAAGTAAAGGAGGAACCTATCGGGCAGTGCAGTGGTTGGGACTCCGCGCTTCCTCCATGGCGGAAAGGGGCGGGGAGAGGGTTTGATCCCTGGTCGGGGAACTAAGATCCCGCAGGCGGCATGGTGTGGTCAAAAAAAAAGGAACCTATCATGTAGAAGTCCTGTGAACAACTGGTGATAAGCAGGCATTGCCATTAAGAACAGACCACTAAGCAGTCCAAGTAATAGAGATTGAGAATTCAAGCGCAGCCTCTCCTGAGCTATACCACTCATAATGCAGGGAGCAGCAATCCTGGGCAAAGAAGACCTAAGATCCTCTGACCTGACAGTCACAACATTGCTCCGGCGGACCACGCTTGCAGACCTCCCACCACCATCTCTGTTGGTTCCGAGACTGCTCTTCTTGCCTCTTCCCACCCTCGCTCACTCTCCCCACTTTCTACCTCACCAAACGGCCCCAAGGTACAGGTCTCCTCCATCCTTCCAAAGCTCAATTTATGCCACTTCGCTTTTAAGAAAGACCCACGTTAGCGCCTGTTTTCCCAACCAAAAGAAATCCAAAGAGGTATCTATTTTCACAAAAAAGGGGGGAAAATGAGAACAGTGCCCGGCACGTGTTGTGCAGCAGCCCGTACAGAGGCAATTCGCACTGTGCGCTGCAAAAGCGGGTGCAAGGGGCACCACCCAGCTCCTTCCTGGGAACCACACTCAGCACCTCAGCATCAAGCCACCATAGCTTTGAACTGTCACTGAGCTTCTGTACTTTAGCTCAATTTATTTTGTGCATCCGTTAGCAAGATGTGTCCTATGGTCACTGCTTCTTCGCTTTACGCCACTTCGGCTTATGAAAGGTTTCATGGGAACGCTCTGCTTTCAGTCATTGGGGGAAACCCATACTTATTGTCCTCCCGCCTCCCTCCAGCCTACGCATCCACTCTCGGCCTGGCCTTTCCAGCTTTGAAAAGACAACCTGGCTCCGCCCTCTACCGCCTATATACTGCAGTGAAAGATGAGGGGAGAAGCTGACAGGCAGACAAAAGGCAGCAGCAGTGAGTGAGGCCTGACGACAGACAACGGAAGAGTTCCAGGCCCCTTCAACTTTTGAGACGTTTGGTATAATAAAAAATGTAGAAACACCTAAGGGATGGGATGAGAAAGAGCTCAAAATGGACTTCAGTATTTGTTAGCATTTGTTAAATATGGGTGGTACATACACGGGGTACAATGTAAGATTCTCCACTTTTCTCAGTATGAAATTTTTAATTAAAAAAATACCAAAACACGGTTTTAAAAATTACAGGATATTTAAAATGTTTATACATTTGACAAGTTAATACAACACAAAAAATGAAATCTAATTGTGTAATTCACAAGGTAATCCAACAAATATTTAGAGTATTGTATCCTCAGGCATTACATGGCCTCCCTTTCAACTTCCTCAGCTCTCCCTCAGTGGGCTATAATTCCCAGTTTACTTTAAGGGAACTTCAATATTTAAGTTATGGTTGGTGTTTATGTCCCTTATACAAACATGCATTCATTTGGGGGAATCAATTATCAAACAAACATCAAAAGTAATCATTTCTACATTACTAATGTGACTTTGCCCGTTAGAGATCAGAATGGCATTACAAGGTCATCAGTCACTTATTCTATAGGCCAGAGTTGATGCTATTGACATTTTGGGCTGAACAATTCTTTGTTGCGGAAGGCTGTCCTGTGCTTCATAAATGTTTCAGCAGCATCCTGGCCTCTGACCACTAGGTGCCAGGAGCACGTCTCCTGACTTACGGCAACTAAAGATGTCTGTCTCCAGACATCAGCAAATGTCCCCTGGGGGGCAAAATCATTCCTGGTTGACACCTACTGATCTAAACAAGCATAGCGTGTTTGCTTGCCAAATAACAGCAACAGAAGATGGATAAATCCATGGATTCCAAAGGTCCTAGAATTAGCAAATCTTCTCTATAAAACTCCTAGCCCACATCTAGAAAATATTACAAAAAGAAGCAAAATGAAAAGAAAAACTAACAACACATGAGCTAAAATCTTTACCAGGGACAGAACACAGCATAGTGATCCAAAGCACAGGCTTGGAGCCAGAGGACTTACATTCAGAACTCACCAGCTGTCACTCACCAACTGTGTCACTCACCAGCTGTGTGACCTGGAGCAAATGACTTAGCCTCAAGTATCTCAACTTGCTCACCTCTAAAATGGCAAGGAGACAACTAATACCTACCTCCTATGGTTATTTATTTTCACTTAAGAATTAAGCGAAATAATACGTGTAAAGTGCTTAAAAGAATGCCTGGCATACAGTGAGTGCTCAGTAAGTGTTAGCTATTGTTATTTCACTAAAATTCCATATTTTCAATTTATACAAAGTGGAAATCACTTTACAGATTTCAACATACAACACTCTAGTTTTAGAAAATAAAATATCATGCTATGTAACTACTTTATCTACTTGACAGAGGAATTATTTTCACCCATTTTCACCATCTCGGTAAAATAATAATGGTTATGATTTTGCAATCATAAGAGTGATTATGCTCTCCAATAGCCATTGGAGAAACAAGTGTACTTGTACATCACTGACAAACACAAGCTAACCCCTAAAACTGGCTCTGAGGGGAGATCACAAAGCCTACCATCAACATTAATCACCAAACATATCAGCCAGGGATATCTCAATAAAAGTAACACAGAAGTAGAGATTAGGGACAGAATTACTAACTCCGGGAGCTATGGGGGGAACTGACTTAATTTCAAGAGTTAATGTCTCTGATATGTAGGCTCAGGTGCCCACCTCAGCACTGGATATGAAGATGCCTACCACAATTAATCAGGTCCCAACAGTTCATTTCTAACTGCGGTCTCCCTGAACCTCACTGCGGGTACTTCTGTAGCGTAGCTCTCCATACAAGGCAGGTCTCTGGTAACTGCCTTCTCTGGTTCTTCAGAAAACAGCATGACCTGGCTACACATACTCCTGAAGAAGTTCAAGCGTCTTCTTGAAAAACATAAAATAGAAACTGCCAGCCGAAGTCAAAGTGAGACAATGTCTCAAGCCACACTAAAATGGACTATAAAAAATACAGAGATCTAGGGCTTCCCTGGTGGCGCAGTGGTTGAGAGTCCGCCTGCCGATGTAGGGGACACGGATTCGTGCCCCGGTCCGGGAAGATCCCACAAGCCGCGGAGCGGCTGGGCCCGTGAGCGATGGCTGCTGGGCCTGCGCGTCCGGAGCCTGTGCTCCGCAACGGGAGAGGCCACAACAGTGAGAGGCCCGCGTATCACGAAAAAAAAAAAAAAAAATACAGAGATCTAGAAACTACCTCTAAACGACGCCAGCACCAGACACACCTCACCATGTAGCCAACACTCTTGCCCAGGATACACGGATACACCCGTGTCTACAGCATGCAACCCTGCCATGTAGCGGACAGACACTGACCAAGCTGGGTCTTGTACAGCCTCTGCCACGGGGACAGAAAGGCCCGGAGAAGGGCGCTGAGTCGCTTAAACCCACCAGTGTGGGAAGAAGCACCACGTCCACCCATTGAGAAGGCCACCCCTATTTGCCTTGACTCTTTCTCTTCCTGTTAAACATTATCCGACTTTCACCAAAAGAATACACAACACTAACTTTCTGCAAACTCCTGCCCCTGTGGGGAACGGCATTCCTGGAGACAAAAAAGCTGGAATCAGTAACCAAGGTTCTAATTCAAATCCGGTCTAATTCAAATCCATTAACCCCTGTGATCCGTTGCCGATCTACAAAAAGAGCCTAACAGCACATTAGTCGTTTGACCAGCCAGCGTCCAGCCCTTTTTCTGGTAATAAAAGCCCACAAAGTCCCTCAGAGTAGGTACCTCTCCCCGCCTCTCAGTCAGCGTGGCTCCGGTGGGCTCGACTCCGCCAAAGAGCCACGGGTGACACGTGACCAGAACTGGCCAATCCCAGTCTCACAGCCTCAAACAGCGATTGGCTCCAGGTCAGACATGTGACCCCATAAGAGCCAATGAGACATCACGAGACTTTTGCTGAGGCTTCTGGGAAAGAGACAGGCGCTCTTTCCGGCTGAATCTAAACGGTGACAGGCTACAGGCGGTGAATATGCTACAGCCAAGTTTCTAACATACAGTTCCGACAACTGAAGTCCATACAGGAAAAGGCAGAGTTGACTCGTGGGGAGAACCTGAGTCCTGATGACTTTACTTGAGCCCTGAATCCAGCTAGCTGTGCCTGACTTTGCAGTTAGGTGAGCCTAACTCAAATTTCTTTCCAGCTTAAGCCAATTTAGGTTGATATTTCAGGCAGCTGAAGCGAACTGATGTATATGTGTATATCTGATTAGTACCTCACAGGATGTGAAAAATGGAATGAACTGATAGCTGGCTTGTAAAACAGTGTATATATATACATGATTATTAAAAACACTGGTCACAGGTATTGATTAATAATAACAAGTGCAAAGAGAAAAAAGTGGGCATGGGAGAGAAATGACTTAGTGTGATATGTGGTTATTCTGACTCTTGAAAATATTCCAAAACATTTGTTTAAACAATTTTATCATAAAGCTATTTCAGCAATAATAATAAGAATAATAACAAGAGCCATTTGCTGAATGCTTCCTGCGGGCCAGAGGCCGTTGAAATGACTATATTATGTAATCTGCTTGAGTCCTCATAATGACCTTACAAGGTGGATGTTATTATTATCATTCCCACTAACAGATAAGGAAACTGAAGCACAGACAAGTTAAGTTACTCACCCACAGTTACACTGTAAATAAAAGGCAGGATTCAAATGCAGACATTCTGATGCAGCTCGTGCTTTTAGCCATGACACTGAATCTGAACCTACACTCAGAGTTCTAATGCTGTTCCAGTGAAGCAGAAACTCAAACTCAGGCACTCCCCAAAGCATCAAATGGGAATGTAATATACCACTATTTTAACCCTGGAAGAGTCTTAAGGACTAATTCCTACATAGTTCTGCATTATGAAAGTATACATATTTAACCACATTAGTGATCATCATTTTTTTAAAAAGTGTGAAAACCCTCACAAACCTCAACCAATTGCATCCTTTGGTTAAACAAAAGTCCTAGATGTTCCCAAGACTAAGAGGTATATTAATTAGTACTACCTTTCCAGAAAATAACATTTGCACCTTCCACAAAGTCAACTTTATGAGGACATTCCCATCACTAAGTTACTTTTCACCACTTTTATAGAACAGAAACTTATTTTAAAATCTACCCATCTTAGTATAATATAAAAAAGAAAACAATTTATGAACTGGACTTTCTCAAAATTAAACCTTTTTCCTCTTTGAAAGACACTATTATGTTAGAAGGATACGAAGCCAAGCTAAAGACTGAGAAAAAACCAACGGCAAATCACATACCTGAAAAAGGATTTGTATCCAAATATATAAAGAATTCTCAAAACTCAACAGTAAGAAAACAACCCAATTAAAAGCTAGGCAAAAGATTTCAATGGCACTCCACCAAGAGGATCTAATGATGGCAAATACGCACATGAAAAGATGTCCAATGGCATTAGTCATCAGAGAAATGCAAATTAAAACCATGATAAGATACTACCACATACCTATTAGAATGGCTAAATTAAAATCACTGATAGTGTCAGTGATGTGGAATAGGTGGAATTCTCGTACATTGCTAGTGGGAGAGTATAAAATGGTACAGACACTCTGGAAAAAGGGTTGACAGTTTCTTATAAAGTTAAAAATATACTCACTATACCATCCAGCAATCCCCTCTCCCCAGAGACAGCTACCCTAGAGATAGAGAAATGAAAACTATGTTTGCACAAAAGTCTGTACACAAATGTTTACAGCAGCTCTATTCCTAAATGTTAAAAATTGGAAACAACGCAAATGTCCTTTAATGAGTGACAATGGAAAACTACTCAGTAATAAAAAGGAATAAACTTTCAATACATGCAATAACTTAGATGAATCTCAAAGACAGAGTAAAAGAACCCAGTCTCAAAAGCTTACATGTATGATTCCATGTATAGGACATTCTCAAAAAGACAAAACTATAGGGATGGAGAAAAGGTCAGTGGTTGCAGAGGTTATAGGATGGGGACAGTTAACTATAAAAGGATAGCATCAGGGAATTCTGGGGGGTGATAATATTATTCTGTATTCTGATTGTAGTGATGGTTGCACAAACTACACGTGTTAAATTAACAGGATAAAAGAAAAAAGTTAGTTTTACTGTATGATAATTTTAAGAATAAAATTTTAAAATTATGTTTAAATATGAATCTCAATGTCACAATGGACACGGTTTTTAAAAACTGGAAAGAAATAAAGAAGGATAAGTTTGTTAATAAAAGGTAAACCTGGGCTTCCCTGGTGGCGCAGTGGTTGAGAGTCTGCCTGCCGATGGGGGGGACACGGGTTCGAGACCTGGAATGGGAGGATCCCACATGCCACGGGGCAACTGGGCCCGTGAGCCACAACTACTGAGCATGCGCATCTAGAGCCTGTGCTCCCCAACGAGAGGGGCCACGGCAGTGAGAGGCCCACGCACCATGATGAGGAGTGGCCCCCGCTCGCCACAACTAGAGATGGCCCTTGCACAGAAACGAAGACCCAACACAGACAAAAATATATAAAAAATAAATAAAAATAAATACATTGAAAAGGAGAACCTATACATTTCCCTTTCTGCAAATGTAGGTTTTCGAGGCAAGAGTAGAGCCTCAGAAAGAATGTCTGCAAACAGAACAATCACTAGTTCACTAAGTGCAAAATGTAGGATACTTTTGAAGAATCCCATCACAGCTAGATAATTGGTCCAGGACCAAAAGTAAATACTGGAAGAAAAATGAAATCAACAGTGTTCCACAGAGGTGGTAGGCAGACTGGCCTGGACTAAGACATCTTCAGTAATAGATAATAAGGGTGCTGATTTGTAAGCATCATTCTCGTCCCACTGTGGACTTCCTTCTGCGACAGTATAAGGATACCACCAGATCATCTTGAAATCAAGTCATGAAATGTACTTTTATGTTTTTAAAAATCCATTCTTGTCCTTAAATTAACTTTTCTTATTAGTTTAGTCATGGTCCTCTATTACTTCTAAAACATTAAATCTTATTTGATTAGAGACAGACTTCAAAAAATAAAAATAAACTGTGATCAAATAGCAGGAACAAAGAGTAGTAACTAAAATTTCTTCAATCTAAACTGAAGATGATTTCTGTATCTCTGTCTTTTACATTTGTCTCCATTAAGGGAAAAAAATGATGTACCTCATAATTAACTTGGCTGGAATGAATCAGACTGCATTTGCAAAGGTTTCAGAAGACCAATGAGCTGTGCTAAACAGTACCACTATCCACCTGAGCAGAAATTACTATCCATAAGTTTCTTTACATAACTAACGAAACAAAAATTTAAACAAAAGAAGAACTACTAGAAAAATATTAGAGATTCATTTTTTAAGTCAATAATTTGCCTCACACATTATTATTTTCCCTGTGGAAACCCAATTATTACCCTGAAAACAAGACCACGTTAGAAAGTAAATGCATTGTGACAAAAGAAAGAAAAGGCAGATTGATACGTTATTAAAATAACTCACACGCCATACCCTGAGGAGTAAGGAAGCCATGGCAGAGCAGGCCCCCTTCTCCTCAATGGACAGCACAGCTGTGGGGAAGACACTGCAGCTAGCACAAGCGTGTCACACTTCTTCAGGGAGGAAGCAAGTTACACACCACTCTAGAGAGGGCGCCCATAAACTCACGGCCACGCTCATTACCCAACGTCCAGGCCACCCACAGGCTGACTGCAACCCAACTTTCCCACCATTCCCACACAGGCCCCAGGAACCGTCAGGCCTCTGAGGCTCTGCCAATGCCCTTCCCTCTACCCAAATATCCTTTCCCTCCTCTCTCCGGACCTCAATCCTGCCCAGCTCTAAATGAACACTTCAAGGCCTATTTCCCTAAGAATGCCTCTCTCAAAACCAAAATTACTTCCTAGACAATGATCTGCCTCTTACTCACCCATTATCTTGGATTAAATACATCATGTAAGATGCCTTATCTGACCAACACAACTATTTTATAAATAGGAGTCATGTTTTATATCATCTATGACATGACATGACAACCAATCAGCTCACTAAAACCATTCAATAAATACTCTAATTGAATTTCCCAAAGAGTTGACCTAAAATAACCTAAATGCTAAGCATTTCAAGAACTGTCCTGAACCAAATTCACTTCTCATTTGAATGCCAATGTCATAGATATGGATGTTGTATTGTCTTTAAATGTACTTGCCTTTATCCAAAACTAGAATCTCTGATGAATCTATGGGACACACATGTAAAATATTCTGCAAAGGAAAAAAGCTTTATTTAGTGTACTGTGCTTAATATTCAGCCAGACTTGCATTTTTCTCTAAAACTTATACAATTACTGAGTATGCAAGAAGCATTAGAAGAGAGACTAAGTCTATTGAGAAGAAAACTGGAAGCGAAGGTCAGCAATCATTTTCTACTTTGAATCATCTCTTTCATAAAGAGGTAAATTCTCCTAAATTCCAGAATGAATGGAATTCAATACAGCAAAGTAAAATGCTTTAAATACATAAAATAAATATCTTGATGGACCTTCCACCATCTGTTTTAGTAACTTAAATTATAAAAAAGAACCCTAACTTTAAGAAAAGTTATATCAAGAGCTAAAATTGAGATTGTTTTTCCATCTATTACTTTGATTTTCCTGACCCATTTTTGAGAACTGTCAGCATTCTGGATCAATAATTCCAAATTATTTCTTGAAGAGAGTGAGATTCCTCCCAAGTCATTTACTATGCTTACTAATCAATAAAGATATGAAAAAACAAAAAATCCATATTTATGAGGCAAGCAAATTATATTAAAAGACTGACTTTGAGAAAAGGTTGCTGCTTGCCAAGAAAATTTTATTATTATAAAATATTTTCTGTCATTTGTATTTCTTCATTTTCCCTTCCAGATTATCTGTGTAGCCTTGTAAACACATCATAATCCAAAGCAGTGGAGCTTTACCAATAAAATGTACATCAACGCAAGAGAGCCAACTGCATAATTAAAACAAAAGTGTACCGGGCTTCCCTGGTGGCGCAGTGGTTGAGAGTCCACCTGCCGATGCAGGGGACACGGGTTCGTGCCCCAGTCCGGGAGGATCCCACATGCCGTGGAGCGGCTGGGCCCGTGAGCCATGGCCGTTGAGCCTGCGCGTCCGGCGCCTGTGCTCCACAACAGGAGAGGCCACAACAGTGAGAGGCCCGCGTACCGCAAAAAAATAAAAAACTGGGCTTCCCTGGTGGTGCAGTGGTTGAGAGTCCGCCTGCCGATGCAGGGGACACGGGTTTGTGTCCCGGTTCAGGAAGATACCACATGCCGCAGAGTGGCTGGGCCCATGAGCCATGGCTGCTGTGCCTGCGCGTCCGGAGTCTGTGCTGCGCAACGGGAGAGGCCACAACAGTGAGAGGCCCGCGTACCGCAAAAAAAAAAAAAAAAAAAAAAAAAAAACAGAAGGTGCAAAACTGTTTCCCATCCCAGGCTCCTATCTTCCGTCTTACAATACTGTAACTGACACTTCAGAGAATCAAAGTCCACACCGTGTAGGATTTTTCCCACCAGTACAAAACACTGGCTCAAGGGCAAGTTCGAACTGGCTATTAATTCAGTTCAGCAAACATTTCCTGAGGCCAGGCCCTGTGTTAGCAGCACTAAACGCAAAGAGGAAGCATGCCATCACTGCTTTCAAGAAACTCAGATTCTAGCAAGACAGGCAAAGCACAAATGAAAAATAGCAAGAAATACCTTCCATCTGCCGAAAGGCATGAGCTGCCCTCAAAAGAAGAACACAAGTTCACTGTGCAGAGATGATAGGGAGAGCACAGGGGAGTTTATCAGAGAGAATGCACAAGAAGTCACCAAGACAAGAAAAAGCACATGATACACTCCAGGTGTGTCAGAGAAAGAGGGAAAGGAGCTAAGAATGCCCTCCAATGCCACAGGAAGTGAGGGCTTTATTCCATAGCAATGGAGCATGATGGGAGGTGTTTAAGTAAAGGAGGAACCTATCGGGCAGTGCAGTGGTTGGGACTCCGCGCTTCCTCCATGGCGGAAAGGGGCGGGGAGAGGGTTTGATCCCTGGTCGGGGAACTAAGATCCCGCAGGCGGCATGGTGTGGTCAAAAAAAAAGGAACCTATCATGTAGAAGTCCTGTGAACAACTGGTGATAAGCAGGCATTGCCATTAAGAACAGACCACTAAGCAGTCCAAGTAATAGAGATTGAGAATTCAAGCGCAGCCTCTCCTGAGCTATACCACTCATAATGCAGGGAGCAGCAATCCTGGGCAAAGAAGACCTAAGATCCTCTGACCTGACAGTCACAACATTGCTCCGGCGGACCACGCTTGCAGACCTCCCACCACCATCTCTGTTGGTTCCGAGACTGCTCTTCTTGCCTCTTCCCACCCTCGCTCACTCTCCCCACTTTCTACCTCACCAAACGGCCCCAAGGTACAGGTCTCCTCCATCCTTCCAAAGCTCAATTTATGCCACTTCGCTTTTAAGAAAGACCCACGTTAGCGCCTGTTTTCCCAACCAAAAGAAATCCAAAGAGGTATCTATTTTCACAAAAAAGGGGGGAAAATGAGAACAGTGCCCGGCACGTGTTGTGCAGCAGCCCGTACAGAGGCAATTCGCACTGTGCGCTGCAAAAGCGGGTGCAAGGGGCACCACCCAGCTCCTTCCTGGGAACCACACTCAGCACCTCAGCATCAAGCCACCATAGCTTTGAACTGTCACTGAGCTTCTGTACTTTAGCTCAATTTATTTTGTGCATCCGTTAGCAAGATGTGTCCTATGGTCACTGCTTCTTCGCTTTACGCCACTTCGGCTTATGAAAGGTTTCATGGGAACGCTCTGCTTTCAGTCATTGGGGGAAACCCATACTTATTGTCCTCCCGCCTCCCTCCAGCCTACGCATCCACTCTCGGCCTGGCCTTTCCAGCTTTGAAAAGACAACCTGGCTCCGCCCTCTACCGCCTATATACTGCAGTGAAAGATGAGGGGAGAAGCTGACAGGCAGACAAAAGGCAGCAGCAGTGAGTGAGGCCTGACGACAGACAACGGAAGAGTTCCAGGCCCCTTCAACTTTTGAGACGTTTGGTATAATAAAAAATGTAGAAACACCTAAGGGATGGGATGAGAAAGAGCTCAAAATGGACTTCAGTATTTGTTAGCATTTGTTAAATATGGGTGGTACATACACGGGGTACAATGTAAGATTCTCCACTTTTCTCAGTATGAAATTTTTAATTAAAAAAATACCAAAACACGGTTTTAAAAATTACAGGATATTTAAAATGTTTATACATTTGACAAGTTAATACAACACAAAAAATGAAATCTAATTGTGTAATTCACAAGGTAATCCAACAAATATTTAGAGTATTGTATCCTCAGGCATTACATGGCCTCCCTTTCAACTTCCTCAGCTCTCCCTCAGTGGGCTATAATTCCCAGTTTACTTTAAGGGAACTTCAATATTTAAGTTATGGTTGGTGTTTATGTCCCTTATACAAACATGCATTCATTTGGGGGAATCAATTATCAAACAAACATCAAAAGTAATCATTTCTACATTACTAATGTGACTTTGCCCGTTAGAGATCAGAATGGCATTACAAGGTCATCAGTCACTCATTCTATAGGCCAGAGTTGATGCTATTGACATTTTGGGCTGAACAATTCTTTGTTGCGGAAGGCTGTCCTGTGCTTCATAAATGTTTCAGCAGCATCCTGGCCTCTGACCACTAGGTGCCAGGAGCACGTCTCCTGACTTACGGCAACTAAAGATGTCTGTCTCCAGACATCAGCAAATGTCCCCTGGGGGGCAAAATCATTCCTGGTTGACACCTACTGATATAAACAAGCATAGCGTGTTTGCTTGCCAAATAACAGCAACAGAAGATGGATAAATCCATGGATTCCAAAGGTCCTAGAATTAGCAAATCTTCTCTATAAAACTCCTAGCCCACATCTAGAAAATATTACAAAAAGAAGCAAAATGAAAAGAAAAACTAACAACACATGAGCTAAAATCTTTACCAGGGACAGAACACAGCATAGTGATCCAAAGCACAGGCTTGGAGCCAGAGGACTTACATTCAGAACTCACCAGCTGTCACTCACCAACTGTGTCACTCACCAGCTGTGTGACCTGGAGCAAATGACTTAGCCTCAAGTATCTCAACTTGCTCACCTCTAAAATGGCAAGGAGACAACTAATACCTACCTCCTATGGTTATTTATTTTCACTTAAGAATTAAGCGAAATAATACGTGTAAAGTGCTTAAAAGAATGCCTGGCATACAGTGAGTGCTCAGTAAGTGTTAGCTATTGTTATTTCACTAAAATTCCATATTTTCAATTTATACAAAGTGGAAATCACTTTACAGATTTCAACATACAACACTCTAGTTTTAGAAAATAAAATATCATGCTATGTAACTACTTTATCTACTTGACAGAGGAATTATTTTCACCCATTTTCACCATCTCGGTAAAATAATAATGGTTATGATTATGCAATCATAAGAGTGATTATGCTCTCCAATAGCCATTGGAGAAACAAGTGTACTTGTACATCACTGACAAACACAAGCTAACCCCTAAAACTGGCTCTGAGGGGAGATCACAAAGCCTACCATCAACATTAATCACCAAACATATCAGCCAGGGATATCTCAATAAAAGTAACACAGAAGTAGAGATTAGGGACAGAATTACTAACTCCGGGAGCTATGGGGGGAACTGACTTAATTTCAAGAGTTAATGTCTCTGATATGTAGGCTCAGGTGCCCACCTCAGCACTGGATATGAAGATGCCTACCACAATTAATCAGGTCCCAACAGTTCATTTCTAACTGCGGTCTCCCTGAACCTCACTGCGGGTACTTCTGTAGCGTAGCTCTCCATACAAGGCAGGTCTCTGGTAACTGCCTTCTCTGGTTCTTCAGAAAACAGCATGACCTGGCTACACATACTCCTGAAGAAGTTCAAGCGTCTTCTGGAAAAACATAAAATAGAAACTGCCAGCCGAAGTCAAAGTGAGACAATGTCTCAAGCCACACTAAAATGGACTATAAAAAATACAGAGATCTAGGGCTTCCCTGGTGGCGCAGTGGTTGAGAGTCCGCCTGCCGATGTAGGGGACACGGATTCGTGCCCCGGTCCGGGAAGATCCCACAAGCCGCGGAGCGGCTGGGCCCGTGAGCGATGGCTGCTGGGCCTGCGCGTCCGGAGCCTGTGCTCCGCAACGGGAGAGGCCACAACAGTGAGAGGCCCGCGTATCACGAAAAAAAAAAAAAAAAATACAGAGATCTAGAAACTACCTCTAAACGACGCCAGCACCAGACACACCTCACCATGTAGCCAACACTCTTGCCCAGGATACACGGATACACCCGTGTCTACAGCATGCAACCCTGCCATGTAGCGGACAGACACTGACCAAGCTGGGTCTTGTACAGCCTCTGCCACGGGGACAGAAAGGCCCGGAGAAGGGCGCTGAGTCGCTTAAACCCACCAGTGTGGGAAGAAGCACCACGTCCACCCATTGAGAAGGCCACCCCTATTTGCCTTGACTCTTTCTCTTCCTGTTAAACATTATCCGACTTTCACCAAAAGAATACACAACACTAACTTTCTGCAAACTCCTGCCCCTGTGGGGAACGGCATTCCTGGAGACAAAAAAGCTGGAATCAGTAACCAAGGTTCTAATTCAAATCCGGTCTAATTCAAATCCATTAACCCCTGTGATCCGTTGCCGATCTACAAAAAGAGCCTAACAGCACATTAGTCGTTTGACCAGCCAGCGTCCAGCCCTTTTTCTGGTAATAAAAGCCCACAAAGTCCCTCAGAGTAGGTACCTCTCCCCGCCTCTCAGTCAGCGTGGCTCCGGTGGGCTCGACTCCGCCAAAGAGCCACGGGTGACACGTGACCAGAACTGGCCAATCCCAGTCTCACAGCCTCAAACAGCGATTGGCTCCAGGTCAGACATGTGACCCCATAAGAGCCAATGAGACATCACGAGACTTTTGCTGAGGCTTCTGGGAAAGAGACAGGCGCTCTTTCCGGCTGAATCTAAACGGTGACAGGCTACAGGCGGTGAATATGCTACAGCCAAGTTTCTAACATACAGTTCCGACAACTGAAGTCCATACAGGAAAAGGCAGAGTTGACTCGTGGGGAGAACCTGAGTCCTGATGACTTTACTTGAGCCCTGAATCCAGCTAGCTGTGCCTGACTTTGCAGTTAGGTGAGCCTAACTCAAATTTCTTTCCAGCTTAAGCCAATTTAGGTTGATATTTCAGGCAGCTGAAGCGAACTGATGTATATGTGTATATCTGATTAGTACCTCACAGGATGTGAAAAATGGAATGAACTGATAGCTGGCTTGTAAAACAGTGTATATATATACATGATTATTAAAAACACTGGTCACAGGTATTGATTAATAATAACAAGTGCAAAGAGAAAAAAGTGGGCATGGGAGAGAAATGACTTAGTGTGATATGTGGTTATTCTGACTCTTGAAAATATTCCAAAACATTTGTTTAAACAATTTTATCATAAAGCTATTTCAGCAATAATAATAAGAATAATAACAAGAGCCATTTGCTGAATGCTTCCTGCGGGCCAGAGGCCGTTGAAATGACTATATTATGTAATCTGCTTGAGTCCTCATAATGACCTTACAAGGTGGTTGTTATTATTATCATTCCCACTAACAGATAAGGAAACTGAAGCACAGACAAGTTAAGTTACTCACCCACAGTTACACTGTAAATAAAAGGCAGGATTCAAATGCAGACATTCTGATGCAGCTCGTGCTTTTAGCCATGACACTGAATCTGAACCTACACTCAGAGTTCTAATGCTGTTCCAGTGAAGCAGAAACTCAAACTCAGGCACTCCCCAAAGCATCAAATGGGAATGTAATATACCACTATTTTAACCCTGGAAGAGTCTTAAGGACTAATTCCTACATAGTTCTGCATTATGAAAGTATACATATTTAACCACATTAGTGATCATCATTTTTTTAAAAAGTGTGAAAACCCTCACAAACCTCAACCAATTGCATCCTTTGGTTAAACAAAAGTCCTAGATGTTCCCAAGACTAAGAGGTATATTAATTAGTACTACCTTTCCAGAAAATAACATTTGCACCTTCCACAAAGTCAACTTTATGAGGACATTCCCATCACTAAGTTACTTTTCACCACTTTTATAGAACAGAAACTTATTTTAAAATCTACCCATCTTAGTATAATATAAAAAAGAAAACAATTTATGAACTGGACTTTCTCAAAATTAAACCTTTTTCCTCTTTGAAAGACACTATTATGTTAGAAGGATACGAAGCCAAGCTAAAGACTGAGAAAAAACCAACGGCAAATCACATACCTGAAAAAGGATTTGTATCCAAATATATAAAGAATTCTCAAAACTCAACAGTAAGAAAACAACCCAATTAAAAGCTAGGCAAAAGATTTCAATGGCACTCCACCAAGAGGATCTAATGATGGCAAATACGCACATGAAAAGATGTCCAATGGCATTAGTCATCAGAGAAATGCAAATTAAAACCATGATAAGATACTACCACATACCTATTAGAATGGCTAAATTAAAATCACTGATAGTGTCAGTGATGTGGAATAGGTGGAATTCTCGTACATTGCTAGTGGGAGAGTATAAAATGGTACAGACACTCTGGAAAAAGGGTTGACAGTTTCTTATAAAGTTAAAAATATACTCACTATACCATCCAGCAATCCCCTCTCCCCAGAGACAGCTACCCTAGAGATAGAGAAATGAAAACTATGTTTGCACAAAAGTCTGTACACAAATGTTTACAGCAGCTCTATTCCTAAATGTTAAAAATTGGAAACAACGCAAATGTCCTTTAATGAGTGACAATGGAAAACTACTCAGTAATAAAAAGGAATAAACTTTCAATACATGCAATAACTTAGATGAATCTCAAAGACAGAGTAAAAGAACCCAGTCTCAAAAGCTTACATGTATGATTCCATGTATAGGACATTCTCAAAAAGACAAAACTATAGGGATGGAGAAAAGGTCAGTGGTTGCAGAGGTTATAGGATGGGGACAGTTAACTATAAAAGGATAGCATCAGGGAATTCTGGGGGGTGATAATATTATTCTGTATTCTGATTGTAGTGATGGTTGCACAAACTACACGTGTTAAATTAACAGGATAAAAGAAAAAAGTTAGTTTTACTGTATGATAATTTTAAGAATAAAATTTTAAAATTATGTTTAAATATGAATCTCAATGTCACAATGGACACGGTTTTTAAAAACTGGAAAGAAATAAAGAAGGATAAGTTTGTTAATAAAAGGTAAACCTGGGCTTCCCTGGTGGCGCAGTGGTTGAGAGTCTGCCTGCCGATGGGGGGGACACGGGTTCGAGACCTGGAATGGGAGGATCCCACATGCCACGGGGCAACTGGGCCCGTGAGCCACAACTACTGAGCATGCGCATCTAGAGCCTGTGCTCCCCAACGAGAGGGGCCACGGCAGTGAGAGGCCCACGCACCATGATGAGGAGTGGCCCCCGCTCGCCACAACTAGAGATGGCCCTTGCACAGAAACGAAGACCCAACACAGACAAAAATATATAAAAAATAAATAAAAATAAATACATTGAAAAGGAGAACCTATACATTTCCCTTTCTGCAAATGTAGGTTTTCGAGGCAAGAGTAGAGCCTCAGAAAGAATGTCTGCAAACAGAACAATCACTAGTTCACTAAGTGCAAAATGTAGGATACTTTTGAAGAATCCCATCACAGCTAGATAATTGGTCCAGGACCAAAAGTAAATACTGGAAGAAAAATGAAATCAACAGTGTTCCACAGAGGTGGTAGGCAGACTGGCCTGGACTAAGACATCTTCAGTAATAGATAATAAGGGTGCTGATTTGTTTTTTTTTTTTTTTTTTTTTTTTCTTTTTTTTTTTTTTAATTTATTTTATTTTATTTTTTTGCTTTATAACAAATTTAATCAGTTATACATATACATATGTTTCCATATCCCCTCCCTTTTGCGTCTCCCTCCCACCCTCCCTATCCCACCCCTCCAGGCGGTCACAAAGTACCGAGCTGATCTCCCTGTGCTATGCGGCTGCTTCCCACTAGCTATCTACCTCACGTTTGGTAGTGTATATATGTCCATGCCGCTCTTTCACTTTGTCACAGCTTACCCTTCCCCCTCCCCATATCCTCAAGTCCATTCTCTAGTAGGTCTGTGTCTTTATTCCTGTCTTACCCCTATGTTCTTCATGACATTTTTTTTTCCTTAAATTCCATATATATGTGTTAGCATACAGTATTTGTCTTTCTCTTTCTGACTTACTTCACTCTGTATGACAGACTCTAGGTCTATCCACCTCATTACAAATAGCTCAATTTCATTTCTTTTTATGGCTGAGTAATATTCCATTGTATATATGTGCCACATCTTCTTTATCCATTCATCCGATGATGGACACTTAGGTTGTTTCCATTTCCGGGCTATTGTAAATAGGGCTGCTATGAACATTTTGGTACATGTCTCTTTTTGAATTATGGTTTTCTCAGGGTATATGCCCAGTAGTGGGATTGCTGGGTCATATGGTAGTTCTATTTGTAGTTTTTTAAGGAACCTCCATACCGTTCTCCATAGCGGCTGTACCAATTCACATTCCCACCAGCAGTGCAAGAGTGTTCCCTTTTTTCCACACCCTCTCCAGCATTTATTGTTTCTAGATTTTTTGATGATGGCCATTCTGACTGGTGTGAGATGATATCTCATTGTAGTTTTGATTTGCATTTCTCTAATGAGTAAAGATGTTGAGCATCCTTTCATGTGTTTGTTGGCAGTCTGTATATCTTCTGTGGAGAAATGTCTATTTAGGTCTTCTGCCCATTTTTGGATTGGGTTCTTTGTTTTTTTGTTATTGAGCTGCATGAGCTGCTTATAAATTTTGGAGATTAATCCTTTGTCAGTTGCTTCATTTGCAAATATTTTCTCCCATTCTGAGGGTTGTCTTTTGGTCTTGTTTATGGTTTCCTTTGCTGTGCAGAAGCTTTTAAGTTTCATTAGGTCCCACGTGTTTATTTTTGTCTTTATTTCCATTTCTCTAGGAGGTGGGTCAAAAAGGATCTTGCTGTGATTTATGTCATAGAGTGTTCTGCCTATGTGTTCCTCTAAGAGTTTGATAGTGTCTGGCCTTACATTTAGGTCTTTAATCCATTTTGAGCTTATTTTTGTGTATGGTGTTAGGGAGTGATCTAATCTCATACTTTTACATGTCCCTATCCAGTTTTCCCAGCACCACTTATTGAAGAGACTGTCCCTTCTCCACTGTACATTCCTGCCTCCTTTATCAAAGATAAGGTGACCATATGTCCGTGGGTTTAACTCTGGGCTTTCTATCCTGTTCCATTGATCTATCTTTCTGTTTTTGTGCCAGTACCATACTGTCTTGATTACTGTAGCTTTGTAGTATAGTTTGAAGTCAGGGAGCCTGATTCCTCCAGCTCCATTTTTCGTTCTCAAGATTGCTTTGGCTATTCGGGGTCTTTTGTGTTTCCATACAAATTGTGAAATTTTTTGTTCTAGTTCTGTGAAAAATGCCAGTGGTAGTTTGATAGGGATTGCATTGAACCTGTAGATTGCTTTGGGTAGTAGAGTCATTTTCACAATGTTGATTCTTCCAATCCAAGAACATGGTACATATCTCCATCTATTTGTATCATCTTTAATTTCTTTCATCAGTGTCTTATAATTTTCTGCATACAGGTCTTTTGTCTCCTTAGGTAGGTTTATTCCTAGATATTTTATTCTTTTTGTTGCAATGGTAAATGGGAGTGTTTCCTTGATTTCACTTTCAGATTTTTCATCATCAGTATATAGGAATGCCAGAGATTTCTGTGCATTAATTTTGTATCCTGCAACTTTACCAAATTCATTGATTAACTCTAGTAGTTTTCTGGTAGCATCTTTAGGATTCTCTATGTATAGTATCATGTCATCTGCAAACAGTGACAGCTTTACTTCTTCTTTTCCAATTTGGATTCCTTTTATTTCCTTTTCTTCTCTGATTGCTGTGGCTAAAACTTCCAAAACTAGGTTGAATAAGAGTGGTGAAAGTGGGCAACCTTGTCTAGTTCCTGATCTTAGTGGAAATGGTTTCAGTTTTTCACCATTGAGGACGATGCTGGCTGTGGGTTTGTCATATATGGCCTTTATTATGTTGAGGAAAGTTCCCTCTATGCCTACTTTCTGCAGGGTTTTTATCATAAATGGGTGTTGAATTTTGTCGAAAGCTTTCTCTGCATCTATTGAGATGATCATATGGTTTTTCTCCTTCAATTTGTTAATATGGTGTATCACGTTGATTGATTTGCGTATATTGAAGAATCCTTGCATTCCTGGAATAAACCCCACTTGATCATGGTGTATGATCCTTTTAATGTGTTGTTGGATTCTGTTTGCTAGTATTTTGTTGAGGATTTTTGCATCTATGTTCATCAGTGATATTGGCCTGTAGTTTTCTTTCTTTGTGACATCCTTGCCTGGTTTTGGTATCAAGGTGATGGTGGCCTCGTAGAATGAGTTTGGGAGTGTTCCTCCCTCTGCTATATTTTGGAAGAGTTTCAGAAGGATAGGTGTTAGCTCTTCTCTAAATGCTTGATAGAATTCGCCTGTGAAGCCATCTGGTCCTGGGCTTTTGTTTGTTGGAAGATTTTTTATCACAGTTTCAATTTCAGTGCTTGTGATTGGTCTGTTCATATTTTCTATTTCTTCCTGATTCAGTCTTGGCAGGTTGTGCATTTCTAAGAATTTGTCCATTTCTTCCAGGTTGTCCATTTTATTGGCATAGAGTTGCTTATAGTAATCTCTCATGATCTTTTGTATTTCTGTAGTGTCAGTTGTTACTTCTCCTTTTTCATTTCTAATTCTATTGATTTGAGTCTTCTCCCTTTTTTTCTTGATGAGTCTGGCTAATGGTTTATCAATTTTGTTTATCTTCTCAAAGAACCAGCTTTTAGTTTTATTGATCTTTGCTATCGTTTCCTTCATTTCTTTTTCATTTATTTCTGATCTGATTTTTATGATTTCTTTCCTTCTGCTAACTTTGGGATGTTTTTGTTCTTCTTTCTCTAATTGCTTTAGGTGCAAGGTTAGGTTGTTTATTCGAGATGTTTCCTGTTTCTTAAGGTGGGATTGTATTGCTATAAACTTCCCTCTTAGAACTGCTTTTGCTGCATCCCATAGGTTTTGGGTCGTCGTGTCTCCATTGTCATTTGTTTCTAGGTATTTTTTAATTTCCTCTTTGATTTCTTCAGTGATCACTTCGTTATTAAGTAGTGTATTGTTTAGCCTCCATGTGTTTGTATTTTTTACAGATCTTTTCCTGTAATTGATGTCTAGTCTCATAGCATTGTGGTCGGAAAAGATACTTGATACAATTTCAATTTTCTTAAATTTACCAAGGCTTGATTTGTGACCCAAGATATGATCTATCCTGGAGAATGTTCCATGAGCACTTGAGAAAAATGTGTATTCTGTTGTTTTTGGATGGAATGTCCTATAAATATCAATTAAGTCCATCTTGTTTAATGTATCATTTAAAGCTTGTGTTTCCTTATTTATTTTCATTTTGGATGATCTGTCCATTGGTGAAAGTGGGGTGTTAAAGTCCCCTACTATGATTGTGTTACTGTCGATTTCTCCTTTTATGGCTGTTAGTATTTGCCTTATGTATTGAGGTGCTCCTATGTTGGGTGCATAAATATTTACAATTGTTATATCTTCTTCTTGGATCGATCCCTTGATCATTATGTAGTGTCCTTCTTTGTCTCTTCTAGTAGTCCTTATTTTAAAGTCTATTTTGTCTGATATGAGAATTGCTACTCCAGCTTTCTTTTGGTTTCCATTTGCATGGAATATCTTTTTCCATCCCCTTACTTTCAGTCTGTATGTGTCTCTAGGTCTGAAGTGGGTCTCTTGTAGACAGCATATAGATGGGTCTTGTTTTTGTATCCATTCAGCCACTCTGTGTCTTTTGGTGGGAGCATTTAGTCCATTTACATTTAAGGTAATTATCGATATGTATGTTCCTATTCCCATTTTCTTAATTGTTTTGGGTTCATTATTGTAGGTCTTTTACTTCTGTTGTGTTTCTTGCCTAGAGAAGTTCCTTTAGCATTTGTTGTAAAGCTGGTTTGGTGGTGCTGAACTCTCTCAGCTTTTGCTTGTCTGTAAACGTTTTAATTTCTCCATCAAATCTGAATGAGATCCTTGCTGGGTAGAGTAGTCTTGGTTGCAGGTTTTTCTCCTTCATCACTTTAAGTATGTCCTGCCACTCCCTTCTGGCTTGTAGAGTTTCTGCTGAGAGATCAGCTGTTATCCTGATGGGGATTCCCTTGTGTGTTATTTGTTGTTTTTGCCTTGCTGCTTTTAATATGATTTCTTTGTGTTTAATTTTTGACAGTTTGATTAATATGTGTCTTGGCGTATTTCTCCTTGGATTTATTCTGTATGGGACTCTCTGTGCCTCCTGGACTTGATTAACTATTTCCTTTCCCATATTAGGGAAGTTTTCAACTATAATCTCTTCAAATATTTTCTCAGTCCCTTTCTTTTTCTCTTCTTCTTCTGGAACCCCTATAATTCGAATGTTGGTGCGTTTAATGTTGTCCCAGAGGTCTCTGAGACTGTCCTCTGTTCTTTTCATTCTTTTTTCTTTATTTTGCTCTGCAGCAGTTATTTCCACTATTTTATCTTCCACCTCACTTATCCGTTCTTCTGCCTCAGTTATTCTGCTATTGATCCCATCTAGAGTATTTTTTATTTCATGTATTGTGTTTTTAATCGATGCTTGATTCATCTTTAGTTCTTCTAGGTCCTTGTTAACTGTTTCTTGCATTTTGTCTATTCTATTTCCAAGATTTTGCATCTGGGAAATAGAATCTTGGATCATCTTTACCATCATTATTCTGAATTCTTTTTCAGGTAGACTGCCTATTACCTCTTCATTTGTTAGGTCTGGTGGGTTTTTATCTTGCTCCTTCTCCTGCTGTGTGTTTTTCTGTCTTCTCATTTTGCTTATGTTACTGTGTTTGGGGTCTCCTTTTTGCAGGCTGCAGGTTCGTAGTTCCTGTTGTTTTTGGTGTCTGTCCCCAGTGGCTAAGGTTGGTTTAGTGGGTTGTGTAGGCTTCCTGGTGGAGGGGACTAGTGCCTGTGTTCTGGTGGATGAGGCTGGATCTTGTCTTTCTGGTGGGCAGGTCCACGTCTGGTGGTGTGTTTTGGGGTGTCTGTGGACTTTTTATGATTTTAGGCCACCTCTCTGCTAATGGGTGGCGTTGTGTTCCTGTCTTGCTAGTTGTTTGGCTCAGGGTGTCCAGCACTGTAGCCTGCTGGTCGTTGAGTGAAGCTGGGTGCTGGTGTTGAGATGGAGATCTCTGGAAGATTTTCGCCGTTTGATATTATGTGGAGCTGGGAGGTCTCTTGTGGACCAGTGTCCTGAAGTTGGCTCTCCCACCTCAGAGGCACAGCACTGACTCCTGGCTCCTCAATTTGGGATGATGTGTTGTCTATTCATGTATTCCGCAGATGCAGGGTACATCAAGTTGATTGTGGAGCTTTAATCCGCTGCTTCTGAGGCTGCTGGGAGAGGTTTCCCTTTCTCTTCTTTGTTCTCACAGCTCCTGGGTCTCAGCTTTGGATTTGGCCCCGCCTCTGCGTGTAGGTCGCCGGAGGGCGTCTGTTCTTCGCTCAGATAGGACAGGGTTAAAGGAGCAGCCTCTTCGGGGACTCTGGCTCACTCAGGCCGGGAGGGAGGGAGGGGCGCGGAGTGCGGGGCGAGCCTGCAGCGGCAGAGGTCGGCGTGACGTTGCACCAGCCCGAGGCGCGCCGTGCGTTCTCCCAGGGAAGCCGCCCCTGGATCCCGGGACCCCGGCAGTGGCGGGCTGCACAGGCTCCCGGAAGGGCGGTGTGGGCAGTGACCTGCGCTCGCACACAGGCTTCTTGGCGGCGGCAGCAGCAGGCCCAGCGTCCCACGCCTGTCACTGGGCTCTGCGCTTTCAGTCGCGACTCGCGCCCGTCCGTGGAGCCCCTTTAAGCAGCGCTCTTAATCCCCTCTCCTAGCGCACCAGGAAACCAAGAGGGAAGAAAAAGTCTCTTGCCTCTTCGGCAGCTCCAGAGTTTTCCCGGACTCCCTCCCGGCTAGCTGTGGCACATTAGCCCCCTTCAGGCTGAGTTCTCGCCGCCAGCCCCAGTCCTCTCCCTGCGCTCTGACCGAAGCCCGAGCCTCAGCTTCCAGCGCTGCACGCCCCGGCGGGCGAGCAGACAAGCCTTTCGGGCTGGTGAGTGCCGCTCGGCACCGATCCTCTGTGTGCGGATCTCTCCGCTTTGCCCTACCCAGGTATGTGGGGAGTTTCTTGCCTTTTGGGAGGTCTGGGGTCTTCTGCCAGCGTTCAGTAGGTGTTCTGTAGGAGTTGTTCCACGTGTAGCTGTATTTCTGGTGTATCCGTGGGGAGGAAGGTGATCTCCGCGTCTTACTCTTCCGCCATCTTACCCGGAAGTCCCCAAGGGTGCTGATTTGTAAGCATCATTCTCGTCCCACTGTGGACTTCCTTCTGCGACAGTATAAGGATACCACCAGATCATCTTGAAATCAAGTCATGAAATGTACTTTTATGTTTTTAAAAATCCATTCTTGTCCTTAAATTAACTTTTCTTATTAGTTTAGTCATGGTCCTCTATTACTTCTAAAACATTAAATCTTATTTGATTAGAGACAGACTTCAAAAAATAAAAATAAACTGTGATCAAATAGCAGGAACAAAGAGTAGTAACTAAAATTTCTTCAATCTAAACTGAAGATGATTTCTGTATCTCTGTCTTTTACATTTGTCTCCATTAAGGGAAAAAAATGATGTACCTCATAATTAACTTGGCTGGAATGAATCAGACTGCATTTGCAAAGGTTTCAGAAGACCAATGAGCTGTGCTAAACAGTACCACTATCCACCTGAGCAGAAATTACTATCCATAAGTTTCTTTACATAACTAACGAAACAAAAATTTAAACAAAAGAAGAACTACTAGAAAAATATTAGAGATTCATTTTTTAAGTCAATAATTTGCCTCACACATTATTATTTTCCCTGTGGAAACCCAATTATTACCCTGAAAACAAGACCACGTTAGAAAGTAAATGCATTGTGACAAAAGAAAGAAAAGGCAGATTGATACGTTATTAAAATAACTCACACGCCATACCCTGAGGAGTAAGGAAGCCATGGCAGAGCAGGCCCCCTTCTCCTCAATGGACAGCACAGCTGTGGGGAAGACACTGCAGCTAGCACAAGCGTGTCACACTTCTTCAGGGAGGAAGCAAGTTACACACCACTCTAGAGAGGGCGCCCATAAACTCACGGCCACGCTCATTACCCAACGTCCAGGCCACCCACAGGCTGACTGCAACCCAACTTTCCCACCATTCCCACACAGGCCCCAGGAACCGTCAGGCCTCTGAGGCTCTGCCAATGCCCTTCCCTCTACCCAAATATCCTTTCCCTCCTCTCTCCGGACCTCAATCCTGCCCAGCTCTAAATGAACACTTCAAGGCCTATTTCCCTAAGAATGCCTCTCTCAAAACCAAAATTACTTCCTAGACAATGATCTGCCTCTTACTCACCCATTATCTTGGATTAAATACATCATGTAAGATGCCTTATCTGACCAACACAACTATTTTATAAATAGGAGTCATGTTTTATATCATCTATGACATGACATGACAACCAATCAGCTCACTAAAACCATTCAATAAATACTCTAATTGAATTTCCCAAAGAGTTGACCTAAAATAACCTAAATGCTAAGCATTTCAAGAACTGTCCTGAACCAAATTCACTTCTCATTTGAATGCCAATGTCATAGATATGGATGTTGTATTGTCTTTAAATGTACTTGCCTTTATCCAAAACTAGAATCTCTGATGAATCTATGGGACACACATGTAAAATATTCTGCAAAGGAAAAAAGCTTTATTTAGTGTACTGTGCTTAATATTCAGCCAGACTTGCATTTTTCTCTAAAACTTATACAATTACTGAGTATGCAAGAAGCATTAGAAGAGAGACTAAGTCTATTGAGAAGAAAACTGGAAGCGAAGGTCAGCAATCATTTTCTACTTTGAATCATCTCTTTCATAAAGAGGTAAATTCTCCTAAATTCCAGAATGAATGGAATTCAATACAGCAAAGTAAAATGCTTTAAATACATAAAATAAATATCTTGATGGACCTTCCACCATCTGTTTTAGTAACTTAAATTATAAAAAAGAACCCTAACTTTAAGAAAAGTTATATCAAGAGCTAAAATTGAGATTGTTTTTCCATCTATTACTTTGATTTTCCTGACCCATTTTTGAGAACTGTCAGCATTCTGGATCAATAATTCCAAATTATTTCTTGAAGAGAGTGAGATTCCTCCCAAGTCATTTACTATGCTTACTAATCAATAAAGATATGAAAAAACAAAAAATCCATATTTATGAGGCAAGCAAATTATATTAAAAGACTGACTTTGAGAAAAGGTTGCTGCTTGCCAAGAAAATTTTATTATTATAAAATATTTTCTGTCATTTGTATTTCTTCATTTTCCCTTCCAGATTATCTGTGTAGCCTTGTAAACACATCATAATCCAAAGCAGTGGAGCTTTACCAATAAAATGTACATCAACGCAAGAGAGCCAACTGCATAATTAAAACAAAAGTGTACCGGGCTTCCCTGGTGGCGCAGTGGTTGAGAGTCCACCTGCCGATGCAGGGGACACGGGTTCGTGCCCCAGTCCGGGAGGATCCCACATGCCGTGGAGCGGCTGGGCCCGTGAGCCATGGCCGTTGAGCCTGCGCGTCCGGCGCCTGTGCTCCACAACAGGAGAGGCCACAACAGTGAGAGGCCCGCGTACCGCAAAAAAATAAAAAACTGGGCTTCCCTGGTGGTGCAGTGGTTGAGAGTCCGCCTGCCGATGCAGGGGACACGGGTTTGTGTCCCGGTTCAGGAAGATACCACATGCCGCAGAGTGGCTGGGCCCATGAGCCATGGCTGCTGTGCCTGCGCGTCCGGAGTCTGTGCTGCGCAACGGGAGAGGCCACAACAGTGAGAGGCCCGCGTACCGCAAAAAAAAAAAAAAAAAAAAAAAAAAAACCAGAAGGTGCAAAACTGTTTCCCATCCCAGGCTCCTATCTTCCGTCTTACAATACTGTAACTGACACTTCAGAGAATCAAAGTCCACACCGTGTAGGATTTTTCCCACCAGTACAAAACACTGGCTCAAGGGCAAGTTCGAACTGGCTATTAATTCAGTTCAGCAAACATTTCCTGAGGCCAGGCCCTGTGTTAGCAGCACTAAACGCAAAGAGGAAGCATGCCATCACTGCTTTCAAGAAACTCAGATTCTAGCAAGACAGGCAAAGCACAAATGAAAAATAGCAAGAAATACCTTCCATCTGCCGAAAGGCATGAGCTGCCCTCAAAAGAAGAACACAAGTTCACTGTGCAGAGATGATAGGGAGAGCACAGGGGAGTTTATCAGAGAGAATGCACAAGAAGTCACCAAGACAAGAAAAAGCACATGATACACTCCAGGTGTGTCAGAGAAAGAGGGAAAGGAGCTAAGAATGCCCTCCAATGCCACAGGAAGTGAGGGCTTTATTCCATAGCAATGGAGCATGATGGGAGGTGTTTAAGTAAAGGAGGAACCTATCGGGCAGTGCAGTGGTTGGGACTCCGCGCTTCCTCCATGGCGGAAAGGGGCGGGGAGAGGGTTTGATCCCTGGTCGGGGAACTAAGATCCCGCAGGTGGCATGGTGTGGTCAAAAAAAAAGGAACCTATCATGTAGAAGTCCTGTGAACAACTGGTGATAAGCAGGCATTGCCATTAAGAACAGACCACTAAGCAGTCCAAGTAATAGAGATTGAGAATTCAAGCGCAGCCTCTCCTGAGCTATACCACTCATAATGCAGGGAGCAGCAATCCTGGGCAAAGAAGACCTAAGATCCTCTGACCTGACAGTCACAACATTGCTCCGGCGGACCACGCTTGCAGACCTCCCACCACCATCTCTGTTGGTTCCGAGACTGCTCTTCTTGCCTCTTCCCACCCTCGCTCACTCTCCCCACTTTCTACCTCACCAAACGGCCCCAAGGTACAGGTCTCCTCCATCCTTCCAAAGCTCAATTTATGCCACTTCGCTTTTAAGAAAGACCCACGTTAGCGCCTGTTTTCCCAACCAAAAGAAATCCAAAGAGGTATCTATTTTCACAAAAAAGGGGGGAAAATGAGAACAGTGCCCGGCACGTGTTGTGCAGCAGCCCGTACAGAGGCAATTCGCACTGTGCGCTGCAAAAGCGGGTGCAAGGGGCACCACCCAGCTCCTTCCTGGGAACCACACTCAGCACCTCAGCATCAAGCCACCATAGCTTTGAACTGTCACTGAGCTTCTGTACTTTAGCTCAATTTATTTTGTGCATCCGTTAGCAAGATGTGTCCTATGGTCACTGCTTCTTCGCTTTACGCCACTTCGGCTTATGAAAGGTTTCATGGGAACGCTCTGCTTTCAGTCATTGGGGGAAACCCATACTTATTGTCCTCCCGCCTCCCTCCAGCCTACGCATCCACTCTCGGCCTGGCCTTTCCAGCTTTGAAAAGACAACCTGGCTCCGCCCTCTACCGCCTATATACTGCAGTGAAAGATGAGGGGAGAAGCTGACAGGCAGACAAAAGGCAGCAGCAGTGAGTGAGGCCTGACGACAGACAACGGAAGAGTTCCAGGCCCCTTCAACTTTTGAGACGTTTGGTATAATAAAAAATGTAGAAACACCTAAGGGATGGGATGAGAAAGAGCTCAAAATGGACTTCAGTATTTGTTAGCATTTGTTAAATATGGGTGGTACATACACGGGGTACAATGTAAGATTCTCCACTTTTCTCAGTATGAAATTTTTAATTAAAAAAATACCAAAACACGGTTTTAAAAATTACAGGATATTTAAAATGTTTATACATTTGACAAGTTAATACAACACAAAAAATGAAATCTAATTGTGTAATTCACAAGGTAATCCAACAAATATTTAGAGTATTGTATCCTCAGGCATTACATGGCCTCCCTTTCAACTTCCTCAGCTCTCCCTCAGTGGGCTATAATTCCCAGTTTACTTTAAGGGAACTTCAATATTTAAGTTATGGTTGGTGTTTATGTCCCTTATACAAACATGCATTCATTTGGGGGAATCAATTATCAAACAAACATCAAAAGTAATCATTTCTACATTACTAATGTGACTTTGCCCGTTAGAGATCAGAATGGCATTACAAGGTCATCAGTCACTTATTCTATAGGCCAGAGTTGATGCTATTGACATTTTGGGCTGAACAATTCTTTGTTGCGGAAGGCTGTCCTGTGCTTCATAAATGTTTCAGCAGCATCCTGGCCTCTGACCACTAGGTGCCAGGAGCACGTCTCCTGACTTACGGCAACTAAAGATGTCTGTCTCCAGACATCAGCAAATGTCCCCTGGGGGGCAAAATCATTCCTGGTTGACACCTACTGATATAAACAAGCATAGCGTGTTTGCTTGCCAAATAACAGCAACAGAAGATGGATAAATCCATGGATTCCAAAGGTCCTAGAATTAGCAAATCTTCTCTATAAAACTCCTAGCCCACATCTAGAAAATATTACAAAAAGAAGCAAAATGAAAAGAAAAACTAACAACACATGAGCTAAAATCTTTACCAGGGACAGAACACAGCATAGTGATCCAAAGCACAGGCTTGGAGCCAGAGGACTTACATTCAGAACTCACCAGCTGTCACTCACCAACTGTGTCACTCACCAGCTGTGTGACCTGGAGCAAATGACTTAGCCTCAAGTATCTCAACTTGCTCACCTCTAAAATGGCAAGGAGACAACTAATACCTACCTCCTATGGTTATTTATTTTCACTTAAGAATTAAGCGAAATAATACGTGTAAAGTGCTTAAAAGAATGCCTGGCATACAGTGAGTGCTCAGTAAGTGTTAGCTATTGTTATTTCACTAAAATTCCATATTTTCAATTTATACAAAGTGGAAATCACTTTACAGATTTCAACATACAACACTCTAGTTTTAGAAAATAAAATATCATGCTATGTAACTACTTTATCTACTTGACAGAGGAATTATTTTCACCCATTTTCACCATCTCGGTAAAATAATAATGGTTATGATTATGCAATCATAAGAGTGATTATGCTCTCCAATAGCCATTGGAGAAACAAGTGTACTTGTACATCACTGACAAACACAAGCTAACCCCTAAAACTGGCTCTGAGGGGAGATCACAAAGCCTACCATCAACATTAATCACCAAACATATCAGCCAGGGATATCTCAATAAAAGTAACACAGAAGTAGAGATTAGGGACAGAATTACTAACTCCGGGAGCTATGGGGGGAACTGACTTAATTTCAAGAGTTAATGTCTCTGATATGTAGGCTCAGGTGCCCACCTCAGCACTGGATATGAAGATGCCTACCACAATTAATCAGGTCCCAACAGTTCATTTCTAACTGCGGTCTCCCTGAACCTCACTGCGGGTACTTCTGTAGCGTAGCTCTCCATACAAGGCAGGTCTCTGGTAACTGCCTTCTCTGGTTCTTCAGAAAACAGCATGACCTGGCTACACATACTCCTGAAGAAGTTCAAGCGTCTTCTGGAAAAACATAAAATAGAAACTGCCAGCCGAAGTCAAAGTGAGACAATGTCTCAAGCCACACTAAAATGGACTATAAAAAATACAGAGATCTAGGGCTTCCCTGGTGGCGCAGTGGTTGAGAGTCCGCCTGCCGATGTAGGGGACACGGATTCGTGCCCCGGTCCGGGAAGATCCCACAAGCCGCGGAGCGGCTGGGCCCGTGAGCGATGGCTGCTGGGCCTGCGCGTCCGGAGCCTGTGCTCCGCAACGGGAGAGGCCACAACAGTGAGAGGCCCGCGTATCACGAAAAAAAAAAAAAAAAATACAGAGATCTAGAAACTACCTCTAAACGACGCCAGCACCAGACACACCTCACCATGTAGCCAACACTCTTGCCCAGGATACACGGATACACCCGTGTCTACAGCATGCAACCCTGCCATGTAGCGGACAGACACTGACCAAGCTGGGTCTTGTACAGCCTCTGCCACGGGGACAGAAAGGCCCGGAGAAGGGCGCTGAGTCGCTTAAACCCACCAGTGTGGGAAGAAGCACCACGTCCACCCATTGAGAAGGCCACCCCTATTTGCCTTGACTCTTTCTCTTCCTGTTAAACATTATCCGACTTTCACCAAAAGAATACACAACACTAACTTTCTGCAAACTCCTGCCCCTGTGGGGAACGGCATTCCTGGAGACAAAAAAGCTGGAATCAGTAACCAAGGTTCTAATTCAAATCCGGTCTAATTCAAATCCATTAACCCCTGTGATCCGTTGCCGATCTACAAAAAGAGCCTAACAGCACATTAGTCGTTTGACCAGCCAGCGTCCAGCCCTTTTTCTGGTAATAAAAGCCCACAAAGTCCCTCAGAGTAGGTACCTCTCCCCGCCTCTCAGTCAGCGTGGCTCCGGTGGGCTCGACTCCGCCAAAGAGCCACGGGTGACACGTGACCAGAACTGGCCAATCCCAGTCTCACAGCCTCAAACAGCGATTGGCTCCAGGTCAGACATGTGACCCCATAAGAGCCAATGAGACATCACGAGACTTTTGCTGAGGCTTCTGGGAAAGAGACAGGCGCTCTTTCCGGCTGAATCTAAACGGTGACAGGCTACAGGCGGTGAATATGCTACAGCCAAGTTTCTAACATACAGTTCCGACAACTGAAGTCCATACAGGAAAAGGCAGAGTTGACTCGTGGGGAGAACCTGAGTCCTGATGACTTTACTTGAGCCCTGAATCCAGCTAGCTGTGCCTGACTTTGCAGTTAGGTGAGCCTAACTCAAATTTCTTTCCAGCTTAAGCCAATTTAGGTTGATATTTCAGGCAGCTGAAGCGAACTGATGTATATGTGTATATCTGATTAGTACCTCACAGGATGTGAAAAATGGAATGAACTGATAGCTGGCTTGTAAAACAGTGTATATATATACATGATTATTAAAAACACTGGTCACAGGTATTGATTAATAATAACAAGTGCAAAGAGAAAAAAGTGGGCATGGGAGAGAAATGACTTAGTGTGATATGTGGTTATTCTGACTCTTGAAAATATTCCAAAACATTTGTTTAAACAATTTTATCATAAAGCTATTTCAGCAATAATAATAAGAATAATAACAAGAGCCATTTGCTGAATGCTTCCTGCGGGCCAGAGGCCGTTGAAATGACTATATTATGTAATCTGCTTGAGTCCTCATAATGACCTTACAAGGTGGATGTTATTATTATCATTCCCACTAACAGATAAGGAAACTGAAGCACAGACAAGTTAAGTTACTCACCCACAGTTACACTGTAAATAAAAGGCAGGATTCAAATGCAGACATTCTGATGCAGCTCGTGCTTTTAGCCATGACACTGAATCTGAACCTACACTCAGAGTTCTAATGCTGTTCCAGTGAAGCAGAAACTCAAACTCAGGCACTCCCCAAAGCATCAAATGGGAATGTAATATACCACTATTTTAACCCTGGAAGAGTCTTAAGGACTAATTCCTACATAGTTCTGCATTATGAAAGTATACATATTTAACCACATTAGTGATCATCATTTTTTTAAAAAGTGTGAAAACCCTCACAAACCTCAACCAATTGCATCCTTTGGTTAAACAAAAGTCCTAGATGTTCCCAAGACTAAGAGGTATATTAATTAGTACTACCTTTCCAGAAAATAACATTTGCACCTTCCACAAAGTCAACTTTATGAGGACATTCCCATCACTAAGTTACTTTTCACCACTTTTATAGAACAGAAACTTATTTTAAAATCTACCCATCTTAGTATAATATAAAAAAGAAAACAATTTATGAACTGGACTTTCTCAAAATTAAACCTTTTTCCTCTTTGAAAGACACTATTATGTTAGAAGGATACGAAGCCAAGCTAAAGACTGAGAAAAAACCAACGGCAAATCACATACCTGAAAAAGGATTTGTATCCAAATATATAAAGAATTCTCAAAACTCAACAGTAAGAAAACAACCCAATTAAAAGCTAGGCAAAAGATTTCAATGGCACTCCACCAAGAGGATCTAATGATGGCAAATACGCACATGAAAAGATGTCCAATGGCATTAGTCATCAGAGAAATGCAAATTAAAACCATGATAAGATACTACCACATACCTATTAGAATGGCTAAATTAAAATCACTGATAGTGTCAGTGATGTGGAATAGGTGGAATTCTCGTACATTGCTAGTGGGAGAGTATAAAATGGTACAGACACTCTGGAAAAAGGGTTGACAGTTTCTTATAAAGTTAAAAATACACTCACTATACCATCCAGCAATCCCCTCTCCCCAGAGACAGCTACCCTAGAGATAGAGAAATGAAAACTATGTTTGCACAAAAGTCTGTACACAAATGTTTACAGCAGCTCTATTCCTAAATGTTAAAAATTGGAAACAACGCAAATGTCCTTTAATGAGTGACAATGGAAAACTACTCAGTAATAAAAAGGAATAAACTTTCAATACATGCAATAACTTAGATGAATCTCAAAGACAGAGTAAAAGAACCCAGTCTCAAAAGCTTACATGTATGATTCCATGTATAGGACATTCTCAAAAAGACAAAACTATAGGGATGGAGAAAAGGTCAGTGGTTGCAGAGGTTATAGGATGGGGACAGTTAACTATAAAAGGATAGCATCAGGGAATTCTGGGGGGTGATAATATTATTCTGTATTCTGATTGTAGTGATGGTTGCACAAACTACACGTGTTAAATTAACAGGATAAAAGAAAAAAGTTAGTTTTACTGTATGATAATTTTAAGAATAAAATTTTAAAATTATGTTTAAATATGAATCTCAATGTCACAATGGACACGGTTTTTAAAAACTGGAAAGAAATAAAGAAGGATAAGTTTGTTAATAAAAGGTAAACCTGGGCTTCCCTGGTGGCGCAGTGGTTGAGAGTCTGCCTGCCGATGGGGGGGACACGGGTTCGAGACCTGGAATGGGAGGATCCCACATGCCACGGGGCAACTGGGCCCGTGAGCCACAACTACTGAGCATGCGCATCTAGAGCCTGTGCTCCCCAACGAGAGGGGCCACGGCAGTGAGAGGCCCACGCACCATGATGAGGAGTGGCCCCCGCTCGCCACAACTAGAGATGGCCCTTGCACAGAAACGAAGACCCAACACAGACAAAAATATATAAAAAATAAATAAAAATAAATACATTGAAAAGGAGAACCTATACATTTCCCTTTCTGCAAATGTAGGTTTTCGAGGCAAGAGTAGAGCCTCAGAAAGAATGTCTGCAAACAGAACAATCACTAGTTCACTAAGTGCAAAATGTAGGATACTTTTGAAGAATCCCATCACAGCTAGATAATTGGTCCAGGACCAAAAGTAAATACTGGAAGAAAAATGAAATCAACAGTGTTCCACAGAGGTGGTAGGCAGACTGGCCTGGACTAAGACATCTTCAGTAATAGATAATAAGGGTGCTGATTTGTAAGCATCATTCTCGTCCCACTGTGGACTTCCTTCTGCGACAGTATAAGGATACCACCAGATCATCTTGAAATCAAGTCATGAAATGTACTTTTATGTTTTTAAAAATCCATTCTTGTCCTTAAATTAACTTTTCTTATTAGTTTAGTCATGGTCCTCTATTACTTCTAAAACATTAAATCTTATTTGATTAGAGACAGACTTCAAAAAATAAAAATGAACTGTGATCAAATAGCAGGAACAAAGAGTAGTAACTAAAATTTCTTCAATCTAAACTGAAGATGATTTCTGTATCTCTGTCTTTTACATTTGTCTCCATTAAGGGAAAAAAATGATGTACCTCATAATTAACTTGGCTGGAATGAATCAGACTGCATTTGCAAAGGTTTCAGAAGACCAATGAGCTGTGCTAAACAGTACCACTATCCACCTGAGCAGAAATTACTATCCATAAGTTTCTTTACATAACTAACGAAACAAAAATTTAAACAAAAGAAGAACTACTAGAAAAATATTAGAGATTCATTTTTTAAGTCAATAATTTGCCTCACACATTATTATTTTCCCTGTGGAAACCCAATTATTACCCTGAAAACAAGACCACGTTAGAAAGTAAATGCATTGTGACGAAAGAAAGAAAAGGCAGATTGATACGTTATTAAAATAACTCACACGCCATACCCTGAGGAGTAAGGAAGCCATGGCAGAGCAGGCCCCCTTCTCCTCAATGGACAGCACAGCTGTGGGGAAGACACTGCAGCTAGCACAAGCGTGTCACACTTCCTCAGGGAGGAAGCAAGTTACACACCACTCTAGAGAGGGCGCCCATAAACTCACGGCCACGCTCATTACCCAACGTCCAGGCCACCCACAGGCTGACTGCAACCCAACTTTCCCACCATTCCCACACAGGCCCCAGGAACCGTCAGGCCTCTGAGGCTCTGCCAATGCCCTTCCCTCTACCCAAATATCCTTTCCCTCCTCTCTCCGGACCTCAATCCTGCCCAGCTCTAAATGAACACTTCAAGGCCTATTTCCCTAAGAATGCCTCTCTCAAAACCAAAATTACTTCCTAGACAATGATCTGCCTCTTACTCATCCATTATCTTGGATTAAATACACCATGTAAGATGCCTTATCTGACCAACACAACTATTTTATAAATAGGAGTCATGTTTTATATCATCTATGACATGACATGACAACCAATCAGCTCACTAAAACCATTCAATAAGTACTCTAATTGAATTTCCCAAAGAGTTGACCTAAAATAACCTAAATGCTAAGCAGTTCAAGAACTGTCCTGAACCAAATTCACTTCTCATTTGAATGCCAATGTCATAGATAGGGATGTTGTATTGTCTTTAAATGTACTTGCCTTTATCCAAAACTAGAATCTCTGATGAATCTATGGGACACACATGTAAAATATTCTGCAAAGGAAAAAAGCTTTATTTAGTGTACTGTGCTTAATATTCAGCCAGACTTGCATTTTTCTCTAAAACTTATACAATTACTGAGTATGCAAGAAGCATTAGAAGAGAGACTAAGTCTATTGAGAAGAAAACTGGAAGCGAAGGTCAGCAATCATTTTCTACTTTGAATCATCTCTTTCATAAAGAGGTAAATTCTCCTAAATTCCAGAATGAATGGAATTCAATACAGCAAAGTAAAATGCTTTAAATACATAAAATAAATATCTTGATGGACCTTCCACCATCTGTTTTAGTAACTTAAATTATAAAAAAGAACCCTAACTTTAAGAAAAGTTATATCAAGAGCTAAAATTGAGATTGTTTTTCCATCTATTACTTTGATTTTCCTGACCCATTTTTGAGAACTGTCAGCATTCTGGATCAATAATTCCAAATTATTTCTTGAAGAGAGTGAGATTCCTCCCAAGTCATTTACTATGCTTACTAATCAATAAAGATATGAAAAAACAAAAAATCCATATTTATGAGGCAAGCAAATTATATTAAAAGACTGACTTTGAGAAAAGGTTGCTGCTTGCCAAGAAAATTTTATTATTATAAAATATTTTCTGTCATTTGTATTTCTTCATTTTCCCTTCCAGATTATCTGTGTAGCCTTGTAAACACATCATAATCCAAAGCAGTGGAGCTTTACCAATAAAATGTACATCAACGCAAGAGAGCCAACTGCATAATTAAAACAAAAGTGTACCGGGCTTCCCTGGTGGCGCAGTGGTTGAGAGTCCACCTGCCGATGCAGGGGACACGGGTTCGTGCCCCAGTCCGGGAGGATCCCACATGCCGTGGAGCGGCTGGGCCCGTGAGCCATGGCCGTTGAGCCTGCGCGTCCGGCGCCTGTGCTCCACAACAGGAGAGGCCACAACAGTGAGAGGCCCGCGTACCGCAAAAAAATAAAAAACTGGGCTTCCCTGGTGGTGCAGTGGTTGAGAGTCCGCCTGCCGATGCAGGGGACACGGGTTTGTGTCCCGGTTCAGGAAGATACCACATGCCGCAGAGTGGCTGGGCCCATGAGCCATGGCTGCTGTGCCTGCGCGTCCGGAGTCTGTGCTGCGCAACGGGAGAGGCCACAACAGTGAGAGGCCCGCGTACCGCAAAAAAAAAAAAAAAAAAAAAAAAAAAAACAGAAGGTGCAAAACTGTTTCCCATCCCAGGCTCCTATCTTCCGTCTTACAATACTGTAACTGACACTTCAGAGAATCAAAGTCCACACCGTGTAGGATTTTTCCCACCAGTACAAAACACTGGCTCAAGGGCAAGTTCGAACTGGCTATTAATTCAGTTCAGCAAACATTTCCTGAGGCCAGGCCCTGTGTTAGCAGCACTAAACGCAAAGAGGAAGCATGCCATCACTGCTTTCAAGAAACTCAGATTCTAGCAAGACAGGCAAAGCACAAATGAAAAATAGCAAGAAATACCTTCCATCTGCCGAAAGGCATGAGCTGCCCTCAAAAGAAGAACACAAGTTCACTGTGCAGAGATGATAGGGAGAGCACAGGGGAGTTTATCAGAGAGAATGCACAAGAAGTCACCAAGACAAGAAAAAGCACATGATACACTCCAGGTGTGTCAGAGAAAGAGGGAAAGGAGCTAAGAATGCCCTCCAATGCCACAGGAAGTGAGGGCTTTATTCCATAGCAATGGAGCATGATGGGAGGTGTTTAAGTAAAGGAGGAACCTATCGGGCAGTGCAGTGGTTGGGACTCCGCGCTTCCTCCATGGCGGAAAGGGGCGGGGAGAGGGTTTGATCCCTGGTCGGGGAACTAAGATCCCGCAGGTGGCATGGTGTGGTCAAAAAAAAAGGAACCTATCATGTAGAAGTCCTGTGAACAACTGGTGATAAGCAGGCATTGCCATTAAGAACAGACCACTAAGCAGTCCAAGTAATAGAGATTGAGAATTCAAGCGCAGCCTCTCCTGAGCTATACCACTCATAATGCAGGGAGCAGCAATCCTGGGCAAAGAAGACCTAAGATCCTCTGACCTGACAGTCACAACATTGCTCCGGCGGACCACGCTTGCAGACCTCCCACCACCATCTCTGTTGGTTCCGAGACTGCTCTTCTTGCCTCTTCCCACCCTCGCTCACTCTCCCCACTTTCTACCTCACCAAACGGCCCCAAGGTACAGGTCTCCTCCATCCTTCCAAAGCTCAATTTATGCCACTTCGCTTTTAAGAAAGACCCACGTTAGCGCCTGTTTTCCCAACCAAAAGAAATCCAAAGAGGTATCTATTTTCACAAAAAAGGGGGGAAAATGAGAACAGTGCCCGGCACGTGTTGTGCAGCAGCCCGTACAGAGGCAATTCGCACTGTGCGCTGCAAAAGCGGGTGCAAGGGGCACCACCCAGCTCCTTCCTGGGAACCACACTCAGCACCTCAGCATCAAGCCACCATAGCTTTGAACTGTCACTGAGCTTCTGTACTTTAGCTCAATTTATTTTGTGCATCCGTTAGCAAGATGTGTCCTATGGTCACTGCTTCTTCGCTTTACGCCACTTCGGCTTATGAAAGGTTTCATGGGAACGCTCTGCTTTCAGTCATTGGGGGAAACCCATACTTATTGTCCTCCCGCCTCCCTCCAGCCTACGCATCCACTCTCGGCCTGGCCTTTCCAGCTTTGAAAAGACAACCTGGCTCCGCCCTCTACCGCCTATATACTGCAGTGAAAGATGAGGGGAGAAGCTGACAGGCAGACAAAAGGCAGCAGCAGTGAGTGAGGCCTGACGACAGACAACGGAAGAGTTCCAGGCCCCTTCAACTTTTGAGACGTTTGGTATAATAAAAAATGTAGAAACACCTAAGGGATGGGATGAGAAAGAGCTCAAAATGGACTTCAGTATTTGTTAGCATTTGTTAAATATGGGTGGTACATACACGGGGTACAATGTAAGATTCTCCACTTTTCTCAGTATGAAATTTTTAATTAAAAAAATACCAAAACACGGTTTTAAAAATTACAGGATATTTAAAATGTTTATACATTTGACAAGTTAATACAACACAAAAAATGAAATCTAATTGTGTAATTCACAAGGTAATCCAACAAATATTTAGAGTATTGTATCCTCAGGCATTACATGGCCTCCCTTTCAACTTCCTCAGCTCTCCCTCAGTGGGCTATAATTCCCAGTTTACTTTAAGGGAACTTCAATATTTAAGTTATGGTTGGTGTTTATGTCCCTTATACAAACATGCATTCATTTGGGGGAATCAATTATCAAACAAACATCAAAAGTAATCATTTCTACATTACTAATGTGACTTTGCCCGTTAGAGATCAGAATGGCATTACAAGGTCATCAGTCACTTATTCTATAGGCCAGAGTTGATGCTATTGACATTTTGGGCTGAACAATTCTTTGTTGCGGAAGGCTGTCCTGTGCTTCATAAATGTTTCAGCAGCATCCTGGCCTCTGACCACTAGGTGCCAGGAGCACGTCTCCTGACTTACGACAACTAAAGATGTCTGTCTCCAGACATCAGCAAATGTCCCCTGGGGGGCAAAATCATTCCTGGTTGACACCTACTGATCTAAACAAGCATAGAGTGTTTGCTTGCCAAATAACAGCAACAGAAGATGGATAAATCCATGGATTCCAAAGGTCCTAGAATTAGCAAATCTTCTCTATAAAACTCCTAGCCCACATCTAGAAAATATTACAAAAAGAAGCAAAATGAAAAGAAAAACTAACAACACATGAGCTAAAATCTTTACTAGGGACAGAACACAGCATAGTGATCCAAAGCACAGGCTTGGAGCCAGAGGACTTACATTCAGAACTCACCAGCTGTCACTCACCAACTGTGTCACTCACCAGCTGTGTGACCTGGAGCAAATGACTTAGCCTCAAGTATCTCAACTTGCTCACCTCTAAAATGGCAAGGAGACAACTAATACCTACCTCCTATGGTTATTTATTTTCACTTAAGAATTAAGCGAAATAATACGTGTAAAGTGCTTAAAAGAATGCCTGGCATACAGTGAGTGCTCAGTAAGTGTTAGCTATTGTTATTTCACTAAAATTCCATATTTTCAATTTATACAAAGTGGAAATCACTTTACAGATTTCAACATACAACACTCTAGTTTTAGAAAATAAAATATCATGCTATGTAAACTACTTTATCTACTTGACAGAGGAATTATTTTCACCCATTTTCACCATCTCGGTAAAATAATAATGGTTATGATTATGCAATCATAAGAGTGATTATGCTCTCCAATAGCCATTGGAGAAACAAGTGTACTTGTACATCACTGACAAACACAAGCTAACCCCTAAAACTGGCTCTGAGGGGAGATCACAAAGCCTACCATCAACATTAATCACCAAACATATCAGCCAGGGATATCTCAATAAAAGTAACACAGAAGTAGAGATTAGGGACAGAATTACTAACTCCGGGAGCTATGGGGGGAACTGACTTAATTTCAAGAGTTAATGTCTCTGATATGTAGGCTCAGGTGCCCACCTCAGCACTGGATATGAAGATGCCTACCACAATTAATCAGGTCCCAACAGTTCATTTCTAACTGCGGTCTCCCTGAACCTCACTGCGGGTACTTCTGTAGCGTAGCTCTCCATACAAGGCAGGTCTCTGGTAACTGCCTTCTCTGGTTCTTCAGAAAACAGCATGACCTGGCTACACATACTCCTGAAGAAGTTCAAGCGTCTTCTTGAAAAACATAAAATAGAAACTGCCAGCCGAAGTCAAAGTGAGACAATGTCTCAAGCCACACTAAAATGGACTATAAAAAATACAGAGATCTAGGGCTTCCCTGGTGGCGCAGTGGTTGAGAGTCCGCCTGCCGATGTAGGGGACACGGATTCGTGCCCCGGTCCCGGAAGATCCCACAAGCCACGGAGCGGCTGGGCCCGTGAGCGATGGCTGCTGGGCCTGCGCGTCCGGAGCCTGTGCTCCGCAACGGGAGAGGCCACAACAGTGAGAGGCCCGCGTATCACGAAAAAAAAAAAAAAAAAATACAGAGATCTAGAAACTACCTCTAAACGACGCCAGCACCAGACACACCTCACCATGTAGCCAACACTCTTGCCCAGGATACACGGATACACCCGTGTCTACAGCATGCAACCCTGCCATGTAGCGGACAGACACTGACCAAGCTGGGTCTTGTACAGCCTCTGCCACGGGGACAGAAAGGCCCGGAGAAGGGCGCTGAGTCGCTTAAACCCACCAGTGTGGGAAGAAGCACCACGTCCACCCATTGAGAAGGCCACCCCTATTTGCCTTGACTCTTTCTCTTCCTGTTAAACATTATCCGACTTTCACCAAAAGAATACACAACACTAACTTTCTGCAAACTCCTGCCCCTGTGGGGAACGGCATTCCTGGAGACAAAAAAGCTGGAATCAGTAACCAAGGTTCTAATTCAAATCCGGTCTAATTCAAATCCATTAACCCCTGTGATCCGTTGCCGATCTACAAAAAGAGCCTAACAGCACATTAGTCGTTTGACCAGCCAGCGTCCAGCCCTTTTTCTGGTAATAAAAGCCCACAAAGTCCCTCAGAGTAGGTACCTCTCCCCGCCTCTCAGTCAGCGTGGCTCCGGTGGGCTCGACTCCGCCAAAGAGCCACGGGTGACACGTGACCAGAACTGGCCAATCCCAGTCTCACAGCCTCAAACAGCGATTGGCTCCAGGTCAGACATGTGACCCCATAAGAGCCAATGAGACATCACGAGACTTTTGCTGAGGCTTCTGGGAAAGAGACAGGCGCTCTTTCCGGCTGAATCTAAACGGTGACAGGCTACAGGCGGTGAATATGCTACAGCCAAGTTTCTAACATACAGTTCCGACAACTGAAGTCCATACAGGAAAAGGCAGAGTTGACTCGTGGGGAGAACCTGAGTCCTGATGACTTTACTTGAGCCCTGAATCCAGCTAGCTGTGCCTGACTTTGCAGTTAGGTGAGCCTAACTCAAATTTCTTTCCAGCTTAAGCCAATTTAGGTTGATATTTCAGGCAGCTGAAGCGAACTGATGTATATGTGTATATCTGATTAGTACCTCACAGGATGTGAAAAATGGAATGAACTGATAGCTGGCTTGTAAAACAGTGTATATATATACATGATTATTAAAAACACTGGTCACAGGTATTGATTAATAATAACAAGTGCAAAGAGAAAAAAGTGGGCATGGGAGAGAAATGACTTAGTGTGATATGTGGTTATTCTGACTCTTGAAAATATTCCAAAACATTTGTTTAAACAATTTTATCATAAAGCTATTTCAGCAATAATAATAAGAATAATAACAAGAGCCATTTGCTGAATGCTTCCTGCGGGCCAGAGGCCGTTGAAATGACTATATTATGTAATCTGCTTGAGTCCTCATAATGACCTTACAAGGTGGATGTTATTATTATCATTCCCACTAACAGATAAGGAAACTGAAGCACAGACAAGTTAAGTTACTCACCCACAGTTACACTGTAAATAAAAGGCAGGATTCAAATGCAGACATTCTGATGCAGCTCGTGCTTTTAGCCATGACACTGAATCTGAACCTACACTCAGAGTTCTAATGCTGTTCCAGTGAAGCAGAAACTCAAACTCAGGCACTCCCCAAAGCATCAAATGGGAATGTAATATACCACTATTTTAACCCTGGAAGAGTCTTAAGGACTAATTCCTACATAGTTCTGCATTATGAAAGTATACATATTTAACCACATTAGTGATCATCATTTTTTTAAAAAGTGTGAAAACCCTCACAAACCTCAACCAATTGCATCCTTTGGTTAAACAAAAGTCCTAGATGTTCCCAAGACTAAGAGGTATATTAATTAGTACTACCTTTCCAGAAAATAACATTTGCACCTTCCACAAAGTCAACTTTATGAGGACATTCCCATCACTAAGTTACTTTTCACCACTTTTATAGAACAGAAACTTATTTTAAAATCTACCCATCTTAGTATAATATAAAAAAGAAAACAATTTATGAACTGGACTTTCTCAAAATTAAACCTTTTTCCTCTTTGAAAGACACTATTATGTTAGAAGGATACGAAGCCAAGCTAAAGACTGAGAAAAAACCAACGGCAAATCACATACCTGAAAAAGGATTTGTATCCAAATATATAAAGAATTCTCAAAACTCAACAGTAAGAAAACAACCCAATTAAAAGCTAGGCAAAAGATTTCAATGGCACTCCACCAAGAGGATCTAATGATGGCAAATACGCACATGAAAAGATGTCCAATGGCATTAGTCATCAGAGAAATGCAAATTAAAACCATGATAAGATACTACCACATACCTATTAGAATGGCTAAATTAAAATCACTGATAGTGTCAGTGATGTGGAATAGGTGGAATTCTCGTACATTGCTAGTGGGAGAGTATAAAATGGTACAGACACTCTGGAAAAAGGGTTGACAGTTTCTTATAAAGTTAAAAATATACTCACTATACCATCCAGCAATCCCCTCTCCCCAGAGACAGCTACCCTAGAGATAGAGAAATGAAAACTATGTTTGCACAAAAGTCTGTACACAAATGTTTACAGCAGCTCTATTCCTAAATGTTAAAAATTGGAAACAACGCAAATGTCCTTTAATGAGTGACAATGGAAAACTACTCAGTAATAAAAAGGAATAAACTTTCAATACATGCAATAACTTAGATGAATCTCAAAGACAGAGTAAAAGAACCCAGTCTCAAAAGCTTACATGTATGATTCCATGTATAGGACATTCTCAAAAAGACAAAACTATAGGGATGGAGAAAAGGTCAGTGGTTGCAGAGGTTATAGGATGGGGACAGTTAACTATAAAAGGATAGCATCAGGGAATTCTGGGGGGTGATAATATTATTCTGTATTCTGATTGTAGTGATGGTTGCACAAACTACACGTGTTAAATTAACAGGATAAAAGAAAAAAGTTAGTTTTACTGTATGATAATTTTAAGAATAAAATTTTAAAATTATGTTTAAATATGAATCTCAATGTCACAATGGACACGGTTTTTAAAAACTGGAAAGAAATAAAGAAGGATAAGTTTGTTAATAAAAGGTAAACCTGGGCTTCCCTGGTGGCGCAGTGGTTGAGAGTCTGCCTGCCGATGGGGGGGACACGGGTTCGAGACCTGGAATGGGAGGATCCCACATGCCACGGGGCAACTGGGCCCGTGAGCCACAACTACTGAGCATGCGCATCTAGAGCCTGTGCTCCCCAACGAGAGGGGCCACGGCAGTGAGAGGCCCACGCACCATGATGAGGAGTGGCCCCCGCTCGCCACAACTAGAGATGGCCCTTGCACAGAAACGAAGACCCAACACAGACAAAAATATATAAAAAATAAATAAAAATAAATACATTGAAAAGGAGAACCTATACATTTCCCTTTCTGCAAATGTAGGTTTTCGAGGCAAGAGTAGAGCCTCAGAAAGAATGTCTGCAAACAGAACAATCACTAGTTCACTAAGTGCAAAATGTAGGATACTTTTGAAGAATCCCATCACAGCTAGATAATTGGTCCAGGACCAAAAGTAAATACTGGAAGAAAAATGAAATCAACAGTGTTCCACAGAGGTGGTAGGCAGACTGGCCTGGACTAAGACATCTTCAGTAATAGATAATAAGGGTGCTGATTTGTAAGCATCATTCTCGTCCCACTGTGGACTTCCTTCTGCGACAGTATAAGGATACCACCAGATCATCTTGAAATCAAGTCATGAAATGTACTTTTATGTTTTTAAAAATCCATTCTTGTCCTTAAATTAACTTTTCTTATTAGTTTAGTCATGGTCCTCTATTACTTCTAAAACATTAAATCTTATTTGATTAGAGACAGACTTCAAAAAATAAAAATAAACTGTGATCAAATAGCAGGAACAAAGAGTAGTAACTAAAATTTCTTCAATCTAAACTGAAGATGATTTCTGTATCTCTGTCTTTTACATTTGTCTCCATTAAGGGAAAAAAATGATGTACCTCATAATTAACTTGGCTGGAATGAATCAGACTGCATTTGCAAAGGTTTCAGAAGACCAATGAGCTGTGCTAAACAGTACCACTATCCACCTGAGCAGAAATTACTATCCATAAGTTTCTTTACATAACTAACGAAACAAAAATTTAAACAAAAGAAGAACTACTAGAAAAATATTAGAGATTCATTTTTTAAGTCAATAATTTGCCTCACACATTATTATTTTCCCTGTGGAAACCCAATTATTACCCTGAAAACAAGACCACGTTAGAAAGTAAATGCATTGTGACAAAAGAAAGAAAAGGCAGATTGATACATTATTAAAATAACTCACACGCCATACCCTGAGGAGTAAGGAAGCCATGGCAGAGCAGGCCCCCTTCTCCTCAATGGACAGCACAGCTGTGGGGAAGACACTGCAGCTAGCACAAGCGTGTCACACTTCCTCAGGGAGGAAGCAAGTTACACACCACTCTAGAGAGGGCGCCCATAAACTGACGGCCACGCTCATTACCCAACGTCCAGGCCACCCACAGGCTGACTGCAACCCAACTTTCCCACCATTCCCACACAGGCCCCAGGAACCGTCAGGCCTCTGAGGCTCTGCCAATGCCCTTCCCTCTACCCAAATATCCTTTCCCTCCTCTCTCCGGACCTCAATCCTGCCCAGCTCTAAATGAACACTTCAAGGCCTATTTCCCTAAGAATGCCTCTCTCAAAACCAAAATTACTTCCTAGACAATGATCTGCCTCTTACTCATCCATTATCTTGGATTAAATACACCATGTAAGATGCCTTATCTGACCAACACAACTATTTTATAAATAGGAGTCATGTTTTATATCATCTATGACATGACATGACAACCAATCAGCTCACTAAAACCATTCAATAAGTACTCTAATTGAATTTCCCAAAGAGTTGACCTAAAATAACCTAAATGCTAAGCAGTTCAAGAACTGTCCTGAACCAAATTCACTTCTCATTTGAATGCCAATGTCATAGATAGGGATGTTGTATTGTCTTTAAATGTACTTGCCTTTATCCAAAACTAGAATCTCTGATGAATCTATGGGACACACATGTAAAATATTCTGCAAAGGAAAAAAGCTTTATTTAGTGTACTGTGCTTAATATTCAGCCAGACTTGAATTTTTCTCTAAAACTTATACAATTACTGAGTATGCAAGAAGCATTAGAAGAGAGACTAAGTCTATTGAGAAGAAAACTGGAAGCGAAGGTCAGCAATCATTTTCTACTTTGAATCATCTCTTTCATAAAGAGGTAAATTCTCCTAAATTCCAGAATGAATGGAATTCAATACAGCAAAGTAAAATGCTTTAAATACATAAAATAAATATCTTGATGGACCTTCCACCATCTGTTTTAGTAACTTAAATTATAAAAAAGAACCCTAACTTTAAGAAAAGTTATATCAAGAGCTAAAATTGAGATTGTTTTTCCATCTATTACTTTGATTTTCCTGACCCATTTTTGAGAACTGTCAGCATTCTGGATCAATAATTCCAAATTATTTCTTGAAGAGAGTGAGATTCCTCCCAAGTCATTTAATATGCTTACTAATCAATAAAGATATGAAAAAACAAAAAATCCATATTTATGAGGCAAGCAAATTATATTAAAAGACTGACTTTGAGAAAAGGTTGCTGCTTGCCAAGAAAATTTTATTATTATAAAATATTTTCTGTCATTTGTATTTCTTCATTTTCCCTTCCAGATTATCTGTGTAGCCTTGTAAACACATCATAATCCAAAGCAGTGGAGCTTTACCAATAAAATGTAAATCAACACAAGAGAGCCAACTGCATAATTAAAACAAAAGCGTACCGGGCTTCCCTGGTGGCGCAGTGGTTGAGAGTCTGCCTGCCAACGCAGGGGACACGGGTTCGTGCCCCAGTCCGGGAAGATCCCACATGCCGTGGAGCGGCTGGGCCCATGAGCCATGGCCATTGAGCCTGCGCGTCCGGCGCCTGTGCTCCACAACAGGAGAGGCGACAACAGTGAGAGGCCCGCGTACCGCAAAAAAATAAAAAATGGGCTTCCCTGGTGGCGCAGTGGTTGAGAGTCCGCCTGCCGATGCAGGGGACAGGGGTTTGTGTCCCGGTTCAGGAAGATACCACATGCCACAGAGGGGCTGGGCCCATGAGCCATGGCTGCTGTGCCTGCGCGTCCGGAGTCTGTGCTGCGCAACGGGAGAGGCCACAACAGTGAGAGGCCTGCGTACCGCAAAAAAAAAAAAAAAAAAAAAAAAAAACCAGAAGTTGCAAAACTGTTTCCTATCCCAGACTCCTATCTTCCGTCTTACAATACTGTAACTGACACTTCAGAGAATCAAAGTCCACACCGTGTAGGATTTTTCCCACCAGTACAAAACACTGGCTCAAGGGCAAGTTCGAACTGGCTATTAATTCAGTTCAGCAAACATTTCCTGAGGCCAGGCCCTGTGTTAGCAGCACTAAACGCAAAGAGGAAGCATGCCATCACTGCTTTCAAGAAACTCAGACTCTAGCAAGACAGGCAAAGCACAAATGAAAAATAGCAAGAAATACCTTCCATCTGCCGAAAGGCATGAGCTGCCCTCAAAAGAAGAACACAACTTCACTGTGCAGAGATGATAGGGAGAGCACAGGGGAGTTTATCAGAGAGAATGCACAAGAAGTCACCAAGACAAGAAAAAGCACATGATACACTCCAGGTGTGTCAGAGAAAGAGGGAAAGGAGCTAAGAATGCCCTCCAATGCCACAGGAAGTGAGGGCTTTATTCCATAGCAATGGAGCATGATGGGAGGTGTTTAAATAAAGGAGGAACCTATCGGGCAGTGCAGTGGTTGGGACTCCGCGCTTCCTCCACGGCGGAAAGGGGCGGGGAGAGGGTTTGATCCCTAGTCGGGGAACTAAGATCCCGCAGGCGGCATGGTGTGGTCAAAAAAAAAGGAACCTATCATGTAGAAGTCCTGTGAACAACTGGTGATAAGCAGGCATTGCCATTAATAACAGACCACTAAGCAGTCCAAGTAATAGAGATTGAGAATTCAAGCGCAGCCGCTCCTGAGCTATACCACTCATAATGCAGGGAGCAGCAATCCTGGGCAAAGAAGACCTAAGATCCTCTGACCTGACAGTCACAACATTGCTCCGGCGGACCACGCTTGCAGACCTCCCACCACCATCTCTGTTGGTTCCGAGACTGCTCTTCTTGCCTCTTCCCACCCTCGCTCACTCTCCCCACTTTCTACCTCACCAAACGGCCCCAAGGTACAGGTCTCCTCCATCCTTCCAAAGCTCAATTTATGCCACTTCGCTTTTAAGAAAGACCCACGTTAGCGCCTGTTTTCCCAACCAAAAGAAATCCAAAGAGGTATCTATTTTCACAAAAAAGGGGGGAAAATGAGAACAGTGCCCGGCACGTGTTGTGCAGCAGCCCGTACAGAGGCAATTCGCACTGTGCGCTGCAAAAGCGGGTGCAAGGGGCACCACCCAGCTCCTTCCTGGGAACCACACTCAGCACCTCAGCATCAAGCCACCATAGCTTTGAACTGTCACTGAGCTTCCGTACTTTAGCTCAATTTATTCTGTGCATCCGTTAGCAAGATGTGTCCTATGGTCACTGCTTCTTCGCTTTACGCCACTTCGGCTTATGAAAGGTTTCATGGGAACGCTCTGCTTTCAGTCATTGGGGGAAACCCATACTTATTGTCCTCCCGCCTCCCTCCAGCCTACGCATCCACTCTCGGCCTGGCCTTTCCAGCTTTGAAAAGACAACCTGGCTCCGCCCTCTACCGCCTATATACTGCAGTGAAAGATGAGGGGAGAAGCTGACAGGCAGACAAAAGGCAGCAGCAGTGAGTGAGGCCTGACGACAGACAACGGAAGAGTTCCAGGCCCCTTCAACTTTTGAGATGTTTGGTATAATAAAAAATGTAGAAACACCTAAGGGATGGGATGAGAAAGAGCTCAAAATGGACTTCAGTATTTGTTAGCATTTGTTAAATATGAGTGGTACATACACGGGGTACAATGTAAGATTCTCCACTTTTCTCAGTATGAAATTTTTAATTAAAAATATACCAAAACACGGTTTTAAAAATTACAGGATATTTAAAATGTTTATACATTTGACAAGTTAATACAACACAAAAAATGAATTCTAATTGTGTAATTCACAAGGTAATCCAACAAATATTTAGAGTATTGTATCCTCAGGCATTACATGGCCTCCCTTTCAACTTCCTCAGCTCTCCCTCAGTGGGCTATAATTCCCAGTTTACTTTAAGGGAACTTCAATATTTAAGTTATGGTTGCTGTTTATGTCCCTTATACAAACATGCATTCATTTGGGGGAATCAATTATCAAACAAACATCAAAAGTAATCATTTCTACATTACTAATGTGACTTTGCCCGTTAGAGATCAGAATGGCATTACAAGGTCATCAGTCACTCATTCTATAGGCCAGAGTTGATGCTATTGACATTTTGGGCTGAACAATTCTTTGTTGCGGAAGGCTGTCCTGTGCTTCATAAATGTTTCAGCAGCATCCTGGCCTCTGACCACTAGGTGCCAGGAGCACGTCTCCTGACTTACGGCAACTAAAGATGTCTGTCTCCAGACATCAGCAAATGTCCCCTGGGGGGCAAAATCATTCCTGGTTGACACCTACTGATATAAACAAGCATAGCGTGTTTGCTTGCCAAATAACAGCAACAGAAGATGGATAAATCCATGGATTCCAAAGGTCCTAGAATTAGCAAATCTTCTCTATAAAACTCCTAGCCCACATCTAGAAAATATTACAAAAAGAAGCAAAATGAAAAGAAAAACTAACAACACATGAGCTAAAATCTTTACCAGGGACAGAACACAGCATAGTGATCCAAAGCACAGGCTTGGAGCCAGAGGACTTACATTCAGAACTCACCAGCTGTCACTCACCAACTGTGTCACTCACCAGCTGTGTGACCTGGAGCAAATGACTTAGCCTCAAGTATCTCAACTTGCTCACCTCTAAAATGGCAAGGAGACAACTAATACCTACCTCCTATGGTTATTTATTTTCACTTAAGAATTAAGCGAAATAATACGTGTAAAGTGCTTAAAAGAATGCCTGGCATACAGTGAGTGCTCAGTAAGTGTTAGCTATTGTTATTTCACTAAAATTCCATATTTTCAATTTATACAAAGTGGAAATCACTTTACAGATTTCAACATACAACACTCTAGTTTTAGAAAATAAAATATCATGCTATGTAACTACTTTATCTACTTGACAGAGGAATTATTTTCACCCATTTTCACCATCTCGGTAAAATAATAATGGTTATGATTATGCAATCATAAGAGTGATTATGCTCTCCAATAGCCATTGGAGAAACAAGTGTACTTGTACATCACTGACAAACACAAGCTAACCCCTAAAACTGGCTCTGAGGGGAGATCACAAAGCCTACCATCAACATTAATCACCAAACATATCAGCCAGGGATATCTCAATAAAAGTAACACAGAAGTAGAGATTAGGGACAGAATTACTAACTCCGGGAGCTATGGGGGGAACTGACTTAATTTCAAGAGTTAATGTCTCTGATATGTAGGCTCAGGTGCCCACCTCAGCACTGGATATGAAGATGCCTACCACAATTAATCAGGTCCCAACAGTTCATTTCTAACTGCGGTCTCCCTGAACCTCACTGCGGGTACTTCTGTAGCGTAGCTCTCCATACAAGGCAGGTCTCTGGTAACTGCCTTCTCTGGTTCTTCAGAAAACAGCATGACCTGGCTACACATACTCCTGAAGAAGTTCAAGCGTCTTCTGGAAAAACATAAAATAGAAACTGCCAGCCGAAGTCAAAGTGAGACAATGTCTCAAGCCACACTAAAATGGACTATAAAAAATACAGAGATCTAGGGCTTCCCTGGTGGCGCAGTGGTTGAGAGTCCGCCTGCCGATGTAGGGGACACGGATTCGTGCCCCGGTCCGGGAAGATCCCACAAGCCGCGGAGCGGCTGGGCCCGTGAGCGATGGCTGCTGGGCCTGCGCGTCCGGAGCCTGTGCTCCGCAACGGGAGAGGCCACAACAGTGAGAGGCCCGCGTATCACGAAAAAAAAAAAAAAAAAATACAGAGATCTAGAAACTACCTCTAAACGACGCCAGCACCAGACACACCTCACCATGTAGCCAACACTCTTGCCCAGGATACACGGATACACCCGTGTCTACAGCATGCAACCCTGCCATGTAGCGGACAGACACTGACCAAGCTGGGTCTTGTACAGCCTCTGCCACGGGGACAGAAAGGCCCGGAGAAGGGCGCTGAGTCGCTTAAACCCACCAGTGTGGGAAGAAGCACCACGTCCACCCATTGAGAAGGCCACCCCTATTTGCCTTGACTCTTTCTCTTCCTGTTAAACATTATCCGACTTTCACCAAAAGAATACACAACACTAACTTTCTGCAAACTCCTGCCCCTGTGGGGAACGGCATTCCTGGAGACAAAAAAGCTGGAATCAGTAACCAAGGTTCTAATTCAAATCCGGTCTAATTCAAATCCATTAACCCCTGTGATCCGTTGCCGATCTACAAAAAGAGCCTAACAGCACATTAGTCGTTTGACCAGCCAGCGTCCAGCCCTTTTTCTGGTAATAAAAGCCCACAAAGTCCCTCAGAGTAGGTACCTCTCCCCGCCTCTCAGTCAGCGTGGCTCCGGTGGGCTCGACTCCGCCAAAGAGCCACGGGTGACACGTGACCAGAACTGGCCAATCCCAGTCTCACAGCCTCAAACAGCGATTGGCTCCAGGTCAGACATGTGACCCCATAAGAGCCAATGAGACATCACGAGACTTTTGCTGAGGCTTCTGGGAAAGAGACAGGCGCTCTTTCCGGCTGAATCTAAACGGTGACAGGCTACAGGCGGTGAATATGCTACAGCCAAGTTTCTAACATACAGTTCCGACAACTGAAGTCCATACAGGAAAAGGCAGAGTTGACTCGTGGGGAGAACCTGAGTCCTGATGACTTTACTTGAGCCCTGAATCCAGCTAGCTGTGCCTGACTTTGCTGTTAGGTGAGCCTAACTCAAATTTCTTTCCAGCTTAAGCCAATTTAGGTTGATATTTCAGGCAGCTGAAGCGAACTGATGTATATGTGTATATCTGATTAGTACCTCACAGGATGTGAAAAATGGAATGAACTGATAGCTGGCTTGTAAAACAGTGTATATATATACATGATTATTAAAAACACTGGTCACAGGTATTGATTAATAATAACAAGTGCAAAGAGAAAAAAGTGGGCATGGGAGAGAAATGACTTAGTGTGATATGTGGTTATTCTGACTCTTGAAAATATTCCAAAACATTTGTTTAAACAATTTTATCATAAAGCTATTTCAGCAATAATAATAAGAATAATAACAAGAGCCATTTGCTGAATGCTTCCTGCGGGCCAGAGGCCGTTGAAATGACTATATTATGTAATCTGCTTGAGTCCTCATAATGACCTTACAAGGTGGATGTTATTATTATCATTCCCACTAACAGACAAGGAAACTGAAGCACAGACAAGTTAAGTTACTCACCCACAGTTACACTGTAAATAAAAGGCAGGATTCAAATGCAGACATTCTGATGCAGCTCGTGCTTTTAGCCATGCCACTGAATCTGAACCTACACTCAGAGTTCTAATGCTGTTCCAGTGAAGCAGAAACTCAAACTCAGGCACTCCCCAAAGCATCAAATGGGAATGTAATATACCACTCTTTTAACCCTGGAAGAGTCTTAAGGACTAATTCCTACATAGTTCTGCATTATGAAAGTATACATATTTAACCACATTAGTGATCATCATTTTTTTAAAAAGTGTGAAAACCCTCACAAACCTCAACCAATTGCATCCTTTGGTTAAACAAAAGTCCTAGATGTTCCCAAGACTAAGAGGTATATTAATTAGTACTACCTTTCCAGAAAATAACATTTGCACCTTCCACAAAGTCAACTTTATGAGGACATTCCCATCACTAAGTTACTTTTCACCACTTTTATAGAACAGAAACTTATTTTAAAATCTACCCATCTTAGTATAATATAAAAAAGAAAACAATTTATGAACTGGACTTTCTCAAAATTAAACCTTTTTCCTCTTTGAAAGACACTATTATGTTAGAAGGATACGAAGCCAAGCTAAAGACTGAGAAAAAACCAACGGCAAATCACATACCTGAAAAAGGATTTGTATCCAAATATATAAAGAATTCTCAAAACTCAACAGTAAGAAAACAACCCAATTAAAAGCTAGGCAAAAGATTTCAATGGCACTCCACCAAGAGGATCTAATGATGGCAAATACGCACATGAAAAGATGTCCAATGGCATTAGTCATCAGAGAAATGCAAATTAAAACCATGATAAGATACTACCACATACCTATTAGAATGGCTAAATTAAAATCACTGATAGTGTCAGTGATGTGGAATAGGTGGAATTCTCGTACATTGCTAGTGGGAGAGTATAAAATGGTACAGACACTCTGGAAAAAGGGTTGACAGTTTCTTATAAAGTTAAAAATATACTCACTATACCATCCAGCAATCCCCTCTCCCCAGAGACAGCTACCCTAGAGATAGAGAAATGAAAACTATGTTTGCACAAAAGTCTGTACACAAATGTTTACAGCAGCTCTATTCCTAAATGTTAAAAATTGGAAACAACGCAAATGTCCTTTAATGAGTGACAATGGAAAACTACTCAGTAATAAAAAGGAATAAACTTTCAATACATGCAATAACTTAGATGAATCTCAAAGACAGAGTAAAAGAACCCAGTCTCAAAAGCTTACATGTATGATTCCATGTATAGGACATTCTCAAAAAGACAAAACTATAGGGATGGAGAAAAGGTCAGTGGTTGCAGAGGTTATAGGATGGGGACAGTTAACTATAAAAGGATAGCATCAGGGAATTCTGGGGGGTGATAATATTATTCTGTATTCTGATTGTAGTGATGGTTGCACAAACTACACGTGTTAAATTAACAGGATAAAAGAAAAAAGTTAGTTTTACTGTATGATAATTTTAAGAATAAAATTTTAAAATTATGTTTAAATATGAATCTCAATGTCACAATGGACACGGTTTTTAAAAACTGGAAAGAAATAAAGAAGGATAAGTTTGTTAATAAAAGGTAAACCTGGGCTTCCCTGGTGGCGCAGTGGTTGAGAGTCTGCCTGCCGATGGGGGGGACACGGGTTCGAGACCTGGAATGGGAGGATCCCACATGCCACGGGGCAACTGGGCCCGTGAGCCACAACTACTGAGCATGCGCATCTAGAGCCTGTGCTCCGCAACAAGAGGGGCCACGGCAGTGAGAGGCCCACGCACCATGATGAGGAGTGGCCCCCGCTCGCCACAACTAGAGAAGGCCCTTGCACAGAAACGAAGACCCAACACAGACAAAAATAAATAAAAAATAAATAAAAATAAATACATTTAAAAGGAGAACCTATACATTTCCCTTTCTGCAAATGTAGGTTTTTGAGGCAAGAGTAGAGCCTCAGAAAGAATGTCTGCAAACAGAACAATCACTAGTTCAACTAAGTACAAAATGTAGGATACTTTTGAAGAATCCCATCACAGCTAGATAATTGGTCCAGGACCAAAAGTAAATACTGGAAGAAAAATGAAATCAACAGTGTTCCACAGAGGTGGTAGGCAGACTGGCCTGGACTAAGACATGTTCAGTAATAGATAATAAGGGTGCTGATTTGTAAGCATCATTCTCGTCCCACTGTGGACTTCCTTCTGCGACAGTATAAGGATACCACCAGATCATCTTGAAATCAAGTCATGAAATGTACTTTTATGTTTTTAAAAATCCATTCTTGTCCTTAAATTAACTTTTCTTATTAGTTTAGTCATGGTCCTCTATTACTATTAAAACATTAAATCTTATTTGATTAGAGACAGACTTCAAAAAATAAAAATAAACTGTGATCAAATAGCAGGAACAAAGAGTAGTAACTAAAATTTCTTCAATCTAAACTGAAGATGATTTCTGTATCTCTGTCTTTTACATTTGTCTCCATTAAGGGAAAAAAATGATGTACCTCATAATTAACTTGGCTGGAATGAATCAGACTGCATTTGTAAAGGTTTCAGAAGACCAATGAGCTGTGCTAAACAGTACCACTATCCACCTGAGCAGAAATTACTATCCATAAGTTTCTTTACATAACTAACGAAACAAAAATTTAAACAAAAGAAGAACTACTAGAAAAATATTAGAGATTCATTTTTTAAGTCAATAATTTGCCTCACACATTATTATTTTCCCTGTGGAAACCCAATTATTACCCTGAAAACAAGACCACGTTAGAAAGTAAATGCATTGTGACAAAAGAAAGAAAAGGCAGATTGATACGTTATTAAAATAACTCACACGCCATACCCTGAGGAGTAAGGAAGCCATGGCAGAGCAGGCCCCTTTCTCCTCAATGGACAGCACAGCTGTGGGGAAGACACTGCAGCTAGCACAAGCGTGTCACACTTCTTCAGGGAGGAAGCAAGTTACACACCACTCTAGAGAGGGCGCCCATAAACTCACGGCCACGCTCATTACCCAACGTCCAGGCCACCCACAGGCTGACTGCAACCCAACTTTCCCACCATTCCCACACAGGCCCCAGGAACCGTCAGGCCTCTGAGGCTCTGCCAATGCCCTTCCCTCTACCCAAATATCCTTTCCCTCCTCTCTCCGGACCTCAATCCTGCCCAGCTCTAAATGAACACTTCAAGGCCTATTTCCCTAAGAATGCCTCTCTCAAAACCAAAATTACTTCCTAGACAATGATCTGCCTCTTACTCACCCATTATCTTGGATTAAATACATCATGTAAGATGCCTTATCTGACCAACACAACTATTTTATAAATAGGAGTCATGTTTTATATCATCTATGACATGACATGACAACCAATCAGCTCACTAAAACCATTCAATAAATACTCTAATTGAATTTCCCAAAGAGTTGACCTAAAATAACCTAAATGCTAAGCATTTCAAGAACTGTCCTGAACCAAATTCACTTCTCATTTGAATGCCAATGTCATAGATAGGGATGTTGTATTGTCTTTAAATGTACTTGCCTTTATCCAAAACTAGAATCTCTGATGAATCTATGGGACACACATGTAAAATATTCTGCAAAGGAAAAAAGCTTTATTTAGTGTACTGTGCTTAATATTCAGCCAGACTTGAATTTTTCTCTAAAACTTATACAATTACTGAGTATGCAAGAAGCATTAGAAGAGAGACTAAGTCTATTGAGAAGAAAACTGGAAGCGAAGGTCAGCAATCATTTTCTACTTTGAATCATCTCTTTCATAAAGAGGTAAATTCTCCTAAATTCCAGAATGAATGGAATTCAATACAGCAAAGTAAAATGCTTTAAATACATAAAATAAATATCTTGATGGACCTTCCACCATCTGTTTTAGTAACTTAAATTATAAAAAAGAACCCTAACTTTAAGAAAAGTTATATCAAGAGCTAAAATTGAGATTGTTTTTCCATCTATTACTTTGATTTTCCTGACCCATTTTTGAGAACTGTCAGCATTCTGGATCAATAATTCCAAATTATTTCTTGAAGAGAGTGAGATTCCTCCCAAGTCATTTACTATGCTTACTAATCAATAAAGATATGAAAAAACAAAAAATCCATATTTATGAGGCAAGCAAATTATATTAAAAGACTGACTTTGAGAAAAGGTTGCTGCTTGCCAAGAAAATTTTATTATTATAAAATATTTTCTGTCATTTGTATTTCTTCATTTTCCCTTCCAGATTATCTGTGTAGCCTTGTAAACACATCATAATCCAAAGCAGTGGAGCTTTACCAATAAAATGTACATCAACGCAAGAGAGCCAACTGCATAATTAAAACAAAAGTGTACCGGGCTTCCCTGGTGGCGCAGTGGTTGAGAGTCCACCTGCCGATGCAGGGGACACGGGTTCGTGCCCCAGTCCGGGAGGATCCCACATGCCGTGGAGCGGCTGGGCCCGTGAGCCATGGCTGTTGAGCCTGCGCGTCCGGCGCCTGTGCTCCACAACAGGAGAGGCCACAACAGTGAGAGGCCCGCGTACCGCAAAAAAATAAAAAACTGGGCTTCCCTGGTGGCGCAGTGGTTGAGAGTCCGCCTGCCGATGCAGGGGACACGGGTTTGTGTCCCGGTTCAGGAAGATACCACATGCCGCAGAGTGGCTGGGCCCATGAGCCATGGCTGCTGTGCCTGCGCGTCCGGAGTCTGTGCTGCGCAACGGGAGAGGCCACAACAGTGAGAGGCCCGCGTACCGCAAAAAAAAAAAAAAAAAACAGAAGGTGCAAAACTGTTTCCCATCCCAGGCTCCTATCTTCCGTCTTACAATACTGTAACTGACACTTCAGAGAATCAAAGTCCACACCGTGTAGGATTTTTCCCACCAGTACAAAACACTGGCTCAAGGGCAAGTTCGAACTGGCTATTAATTCAGTTCAGCAAACATTTCCTGAGGCCAGGCCCTGTGTTAGCAGCACTAAACGCAAAGAGGAAGCATGCCATCACTGCTTTCAAGAAACTCAGATTCTAGCAAGACAGGCAAAGCACAAATGAAAAATAGCAAGAAATACCTTCCATCTGCCGAAAGGCATGAGCTGCCCTCAAAAGAAGAACACAAGTTCACTGTGCAGAGATGATAGGGAGAGCACAGGGGAGTTTATCAGAGAGAATGCACAAGAAGTCACCAAGACAAGAAAAAGCACATGATACACTCCAGGTGTGTCAGAGAAAGAGGGAAAGGAGCTAAGAATGCCCTCCAATGCCACAGGAAGTGAGGGCTTTATTCCATAGCAATGGAGCATGATGGGAGGTGTTTAAGTAAAGGAGGAACCTATCGGGCAGTGCAGTGGTTGGGACTCCGCGCTTCCTCCATGGCGGAAAGGGGCGGGGAGAGGGTTTGATCCCTGGTCGGGGAACTAAGATCCCGCAGGCGGCATGGTGTGGTCAAAAAAAAAGGAACCTATCATGTAGAAGTCCTGTGAACAACTGGTGATAAGCAGGCATTGCCATTAAGAACAGACCACTAAGCAGTCCAAGTAATAGAGATTGAGAATTCAAGCGCAGCCTCTCCTGAGCTATACCACTCATAATGCAGGGAGCAGCAATCCTGGGCAAAGAAGACCTAAGATCCTCTGACCTGACAGTCACAACATTGCTCCGGCGGACCACGCTTGCAGACCTCCCACCACCATCTCTGTTGGTTCCGAGACTGCTCTTCTTGCCTCTTCCCACCCTCGCTCACTCTCCCCACTTTCTACCTCACCAAACGGCCCCAAGGTACAGGTCTCCTCCATCCTTCCAAAGCTCAATTTATGCCACTTCGCTTTTAAGAAAGACCCACGTTAGCGCCTGTTTTCCCAACCAAAAGAAATCCAAAGAGGTATCTATTTTCACAAAAAAGGGGGGAAAATGAGAACAGTGCCCGGCACGTGTTGTGCAGCAGCCCGTACAGAGGCAATTCGCACTGTGCGCTGCAAAAGCGGGTGCAAGGGGCACCACCCAGCTCCTTCCTGGGAACCACACTCAGCACCTCAGCATCAAGCCACCATAGCTTTGAACTGTCACTGAGCTTCTGTACTTTAGCTCAATTTATTTTGTGCATCCGTTAGCAAGATGTGTCCTATGGTCACTGCTTCTTCGCTTTACGCCACTTCGGCTTATGAAAGGTTTCATGGGAACGCTCTGCTTTCAGTCATTGGGGGAAACCCATACTTATTGTCCTCCCGCCTCCCTCCAGCCTACGCATCCACTCTCGGCCTGGCCTTTCCAGCTTTGAAAAGACAACCTGGCTCCGCCCTCTACCGCCTATATACTGCAGTGAAAGATGAGGGGAGAAGCTGACAGGCAGACAAAAGGCAGCAGCAGTGAGTGAGGCCTGACGACAGACAACGGAAGAGTTCCAGGCCCCTTCAACTTTTGAGACGTTTGGTATAATAAACAATGTAGAAACACCTAAGGGATGGGATGAGAAAGAGCTCAAAATGGACTTCAGTATTTGTTAGCATTTGTTAAATATGGGTGGTACATACACGGGGTACAATGTAAGATTCTCCACTTTTCTCAGTATGAAATTTTTAATTAAAAAAATACCAAAACACGGTTTTAAAAATTACAGGATATTTAAAATGTTTATACATTTGACAAGTTAATACAACACAAAAAATGAAATCTAATTGTGTAATTCACAAGGTAATCCAACAAATATTTAGAGTATTGTATCCTCAGGCATTACATGGCCTCCCTTTAAACTTCCTCAGCTCTCCCTCAGTGGGCTATAATTCCCAGTTTACTTTAAGGGAACTTCAATATTTAAGTTATGGTTGGTGTTTATGTCCCTTATACAAACATGCATTCATTTGGGGGAATCAATTATCAAACAAACATCAAAAGTAATCATTTCTACATTACTAATGTGACTTTGCCCGTTAGAGATCAGAATGGCATTACAAGGTCATCAGTCACTCATTCTATAGGCCAGAGTTGATGCTATTGACATTTTGGGCTGAACAATTCTTTGTTGCGGAAGGCTGTCCTGTGCTTCATAAATGTTTCAGCAGCATCCTGGCCTCTGACCACTAGGTGCCAGGAGCACGTCTCCTGACTTACGGCAACTAAAGATGTCTGTCTCCAGACATCAGCAAATGTCCCCTGGGGGGCAAAATCATTCCTGGTTGACACCTACTGATATAAACAAGCATAGCGTGTTTGCTTGCCAAATAACAGCAACAGAAGATGGATAAATCCATGGATTCCAAAGGTCCTAGAATTAGCAAATCTTCTCTATAAAACTCCTAGCCCACATCTAGAAAATATTACAAAAAGAAGCAAAATGAAAAGAAAAACTAACAACACATGAGCTAAAATCTTTACCAGGGACAGAACACAGCATAGTGATCCAAAGCACAGACTTGGAGCCAGAGGACTTACATTCAGAACTCACCAGCTGTCACTCACCAACTGTGTCACTCACCAGCTGTGTGACCTGGAGCAAATGACTTAGCCTCAAGTATCTCAACTTGCTCACCTCTAAAATGGCAAGGAGACAACTAATACCTACCTCCTATGGTTATTTATTTTCTCTTAAGAATTAAGCGAAATAATACGTGTAAAGTGCTTAAAAGAATGCCTGGCATACAGTGAGTGCTCAGTAAGTGTTAGCTATTGTTATTTCACTAAAATTCCATATTTTCAATTTATACAAAGTGGAAATCACTTTACAGATTTCAACATACAACACTCTAGTTTTAGAAAATAAAATATCATGCTATGTAACTACTTTATCTACTTGACAGAGGAATTATTTTCACCCATTTTCATCATCTCGGTAAAATAATAATGGTTATGATTATGCAATCATAAGAATGATTATGCTCTCCAATAGCCATTGGAGAAACAAGTGTACTTGTACATCACTGACAAACACAAGCTAACCCCTAAAACTGGCTCTGAGGGGAGATCACAAAGCCTACCATCAACATTAATCACCAAACATATTAGCCAGGGATATCTCAATAAAAGTAACACAGAAGTAGAGATTAGGGACAGAATTACTAACTCCGGGAGCTATGGGGGGAAGTGACTTAATTTCAAGCGTTAATGTCTCTGATATGTAGGCTCAGGTGCCCACCTCAGCTCTGGATATGAAGATGCCTACCACAATTAATCAGGTCCCAACAGTTCATTTCTAACTGCGGTCTCCCTGAACCTCACTGCGGGTACTTCTGTAGCGTAGCTCTCCATACAAGGCAGGTCTCTGGTAACTGCCTTCTCTGGTTCTTCAGAAAACAGCATGACCTGGCTACACATACTCCTGAAGAAGTTCAAGCGTCTTCTGGAAAAACATAAAATAGAAACTGCCAGCCGAAGTCAAAGTGAGACAATGTCTCAAGCCACACTAAAATGGACTATAAAAAATACAGAGATCTAGAAACTACCTCTAAACGACGCCAGCACCAGACACACCTCACCATATAGCCAACACTCTTGGCCGGGATACACGGATACACCCGTGTCTACAGCATGCAACCCTGCCATGTAGCGGACAGACACTGACCAAGCTGGGTCTTGTACAGCCTCTGCCACGGGGACAGAAAGGCCCGGAGAAGGGCGCTGAGTCGCTTAAACCCACCAGTGTGGGAAGAAGCACCACGTCCACCCATTGAGAAGGCCACCCCTATTTGCCTTGACTCTTTCTCTTCCTGTTAAAAATTATCCGACTTTCACCAAAAGAATACACAACACTAACTTTCTGCAAACTCCTGCCCCCGTGGGGAACGGCATTCCTGGAGACAAAAAAGCTGGAATCAGTAACCAAGGTTCTAATTCAAATCCGGTCCAATTCAAATCCATTAACCCCTGTGATCCGTTGCCGATCTACAAAAAGAGCCTAACAGCACATTAGTCGTTTGACCAGCCAGCGTCCAGCCCTTTTTCTGGTAATAAAAGCCCACAAATTCCCTCAGAGCAGGTACCTCTCCCCGCCTCTCAGTCAGCGTGGCTCCGGTGGGCTCGACTCCGCCAAAGAGCCACGGGTGACACGTGACCAGAACTGGCCAATCCCAGTCTCACAGCCTCAAACAGCGATTGGCTCCAGGTCAGACATGTGACCCCATAAGAGCCAATGAGACATCATGAGACTTTTGCTGAGGCTTCTGGGAAAGAGACAGGCGCTCTTTCCGGCTGAATCTAAACGCTGACAGGCTACAGGCGGTGAATATGCTACAGCCAAGTTTCTAACATACAGTTCCGACAACTGAAGTCCATACAGGAAAAGGCAGAGTTGACTCGTGGGGAGAACCTGAGTCCTGATGACTTTACTTGAGCCCTGAATCCAGCTAGCTGTGCCTGACTTTGCAGTTAGGTGAGCCTAACTCAAATTTCTTTCCAGCTTAAGCCAATTTAGGTTGATATTTCAGGCAGCTGAAGCGAACTGATGTATATGTGTATATCTGATTAGTACCTCACAGGATGTGAAAAATGGAATGAACTGAGAGCTGGCTTGTAAAACAGTGTATATATATACATGATTATTAAAAACACTGGTCACAGGTATTGATTAATAATAACAAGTGCCAAGAGAAAAAAGTGGGCATGGGAGAGAAATGACTTAGTGTGATATGTGGTTATTCTGACTCTTGAAAATATTCCAAAACATTTGTTTAAACAATTTTATCATAAAGCTATTTCAGCAATAAGAATAAGAATAATAACAAGAGCCATTTGCTGAATGCTTCCTGCGGGCCAGAGGCCGATGAAATGATTATATTATGTAATCTGCTTGAGTCCTCATAATGACCTTACAATGTGGATGTTATTATTATCATTCCCACTAACAGACAAGGAAACTGAAGCACAGACAAGTTAAGTTACTCACCCACAGTTACACTGTAAATAAAAGGCAGGATTCAAATGCAGACATTCTGATGCAGCTCGTGCTTTTAGCCATGCCACTGAATCTGAACCTACACTCAGAGTTCTAATGCTGTTCCAGTGAAGCAGAAACTCAAACTCAGGCACTCCCCAAAGCATCAAATGGGAATGTAATATACCACTATTTTAACCCTGGAAGAGTCTTAAGGACTAATTCCTACATAGTTCTGCATTATGAAAGTATACATATTTAACCACATTAGTGATCATCATTTTTTTAAAAAGTGTGAAAACCCTCACAAACCTCAACCAATTGCATCCTTTGGTTAAACAAAAGTCCTAGATGTTCCCAAGACTAAGAGGTATATTAATTAGTACTACCTTTCCAGAAAATAACATTTGCACCTTCCACAAAGTCAACTTTATGAGGACATTCCCATCACTAAGTTACTTTTCACCACTTTTATAGAACAGAAACTTATTTTAAAATCTACCCATCTTAGTATAATATAAAAAAGAAAAAAATTTATGACTGGACTTTCTCAAAATTAAACCTTTTTCCTCTTTGGAAGACACTATTATGTTAGAAGGATACGAAGCCAAGCTAAAGACTGAGAAAAAACCAACGGCAAATCACATACCTGAAAAAGGATTTGTATCCAAATATATAAAGAATTCTCAAAACTCAACAGTAAGAAAACAACCCAATTAAAAGCTAGGCAAAAGATTTCAATGGCACTCCACCAAGAGGATCTAATGATGGCAAATAAGCACATGAAAAGATGTCCAATGGCATTAGTCATCAGAGAAATGCAAATTAAAACCATGATAAGATACTACCACATACCTATTAGAATGGCTAAATTAAAATCACTGATAGTGTCAGTGATGTGGAATAGGTGGAATTCTCGTACATTGCTAGTGGGAGAGTATAAAATGGTACAGACACTCTGGAAAAAGGGTTGACAGTTTCTTATAAAGTTAAAAATACACTCACTATACCATCCAGCAATCCCCTCTCCCCAGAGACAGCTACCCTAGAGATAGAGAAATGAAAACTATGTTTGCACAAAAGTCTGTACACAAATGTTTACAGCAGCTCTATTCCTAAATGTTAAAAATTGGAAACAACGCAAATGTCCTTTAATGAGTGACAATGGAAAACTACTCAGTAATAAAAAGGAATAAACTTTCAATACATGCAATAACTTAGATGAATCTCAAAGACAGAGTAAAAGAACCCAGTCTCAAAAGCTTACATGTATGATTCCATGTATAGGACATTCTCAAAAAGACAAAACTATAGGGATGGAGAAAAGGTCAGTGGTTGCAGAGGTTATAGGATGGGGACAGTTAACTATAAAAGGATAGCATCAGGGAATTCTGGGGGGTGATAATATTATTCTGTATTCTGATTGTAGTGATGGTTGCACAAACTACACGTGTTAAATTAACAGGATAAAAGAAAAAAGTTAGTTTTACTGTATGATAATTTTAAGAATAAAATTTTAAAATTATGTTTAAATATGAATCTCAATGTCACAATGGACACGGTTTTTAAAAACTGGAAAGAAATAAAGAAGGATAAGTTTGTTAATAAAAGGTAAACCTGGGCTTCCCTGGTGGCGCAGTGGTTGAGAGTCTGCCTGCCGATGGGGGGGACACGGGTTCGAGACCTGGAATGGGAGGATCCCACATGCCACGGGGCAACTGGGCCCGTGAGCCACAACTACTGAGCATGCGCATCTAGAGCCTGTGCTCCGCAACAAGAGGGGCCACGGCAGTGAGAGGCCCACGCACCATGATGAGGAGTGGCCCCCGCTCGCCACAACTAGAGAAGGCCCTTGCACAGAAACGAAGACCCAACACAGACAAAAATAAATAAAAAATAAATAAAAATAAATACATTTAAAAGGAGAACCTATACATTTCCCTTTCTGCAAATGTAGGTTTTTGAGGCAAGAGTAGAGCCTCAGAAAGAATGTCTGCAAACAGAACAATCACTAGTTCAACTAAGTACAAAATGTAGGATACTTTTGAAGAATCCCATCACAGCTAGATAATTGGTCCAGGACCAAAAGTAAATACTGGAAGAAAAATCAAATCAACAGTGTTCCACAGAGGTGGTAGGCAGACTGGCCTGGACTAAGACATGTTCAGTAATAGATAATAAGGGTGCTGATTTGTAAGCATCATTCTCGTCCCACTGTGGACTTCCTTCTGCGACAGTATAAGGATACCACCAGATCATCTTGAAATCAAGTCATGAAATGTACTTTCATGTTTTTAAAAATCCATTCTTGTCCGTAAATTAACTTTTCTTATTAGTTTAGTCATGGTCCTCTATTACTTCTAAAACATTAAATCTTATTTGATTAGAGACAGACTTCAAAAAATAAAAATAAACTGTGATCAAATAGCAGGAACAAAGAGTAGTAACTAAAATTTCTTCAATCTAAACTGAAGATGATTTCTGTATCTCTGTCTTTTACATTTGTCTCCATTAAGGGAAAAAAATGATGTACCTCATAATTAACTTGGCTGGAATGAATCAGACTGCATTTGTAAAGGTTTCAGAAGACCAATGAGCTGTGCTAAACAGTACCACTATCCACCTGAGCAGAAATTACTATCCATAAGTTTCTTTACATAACTAACGAAACAAAAATTTAAACAAAAGAAGAACTACTAGAAAAATATTAGAGATTCATTTTTTAAGTCAATAATTTGCCTCACACATTATTATTTTCCCTGTGGAAACCCAATTATTACCCTGAAAACAAGACCACGTTAGAAAGTAAATGCATTGTGACGAAAGAAAGAAAAGGCAGATTGATACGTTATTAAAATAACTCACACGCCATACCCTGAGGAGTAAGGAAGCCATGGCAGAGCAGGCCCCCTTCTCCTCAATGGACAGCACAGCTGTGGGGAAGACACTGCAGCTAGCACAAGCGTGTCACACTTCTTCAGGGAGGAAGCAAGTTACACACCACTCTAGAGAGGGCGCCCATAAACTCACGGCCACGCTCATTACCCAACGTCCAGGCCACCCACAGGCTGACTGCAACCCAACTTTCCCACCATTCCCACACAGGCCCCAGGAACCGTCAGGCCTCTGAGGCTCTGCCAATGCCCTTCCCTCTACCCAAATATCCTTTCCCTCCTCTCTCCGGACCTCAATCCTGCCCAGCTCTAAATGAACACTTCAAGGCCTATTTCCCTAAGAATGCCTCTCTCAAAACCAAAATTACTTCCTAGACAATGATCTGCCTCTTACTCACCCATTATCTTGGATTAAATACATCATGTAAGATGCCTTATCTGACCAACACAACTATTTTATAAATAGAAGTCATGTTTTATATCATCTATGACATGACATGACAACCAATCAGCTCACTAAAACCATTCAATAAGTACTCTAATTGAATTTCCCAAAGAGTTGACCTAAAATAACCTAAATGCTAAGCAGTTCAAGAACTGTCCTGAACCAAATTCACTTCTCATTTGAATGCCAATGTCATAGATAGGGATGTTGTATTGTCTTTAAATGTACTTGCCTTTATCCAAAACTAGAATCTCTGATGAATCTATGGGACACACATGTAAAATATTCTGCAAAGGAAAAAAGCTTTATTTAGTGTACTGTGCTTAATATTCAGCCAGACTTGAATTTTTCTCTAAAACTTATACAATTACTGAGTATGCAAGAAGCATTAGAAGAGAGACTAAGTCTATTGAGAAGAAAACTGGAAGCGAAGGTCAGCAATCATTTTCTACTTTGAATCATCTCTTTCATAAAGAGGTAAATTCTCCTAAATTCCAGAATGAATGGAATTCAATACAGCAAAGTAAAATGCTTTAAATACATAAAATAAATATCTTGATGGACCTTCCACCATCTGTTTTAGTAACTTAAATTATAAAAAAGAACCCTAACTTTAAGAAAAGTTATATCAAGAGCTAAAATTGAGATTGTTTTTCCATCTATTACTTTGATTTTCCTGACCCATTTTTGAGAACTGTCAGCATTCTGGATCAATAATTCCAAATTATTTCTTGAAGAGAGTGAGATTCCTCCCAAGTCATTTACTATGCTTACTAATCAATAAAGATATGAAAAAACAAAAAATCCATATTTATGAGGCAAGCAAATTATATTAAAAGACTGACTTTGAGAAAAGGTTGCTGCTTGCCAAGAAAATTTTATTATTATAAAATATTTTCTGTCATTTGTATTTCTTCATTTTCCCTTCCAGATTATCTGTGTAGCCTTGTAAACACATCATAATCCAAAGCAGTGGAGCTTTACCAATAAAATGTACATCAACGCAAGAGAGCCAACTGCATAATTAAAACAAAAGTGTACCGGGCTTCCCTGGTGGCGCAGTGGTTGAGAGTCCACCTGCCGATGCAGGGGACACGGGTTCGTGCCCCAGTCCGGGAGGATCCCACATGCCGTGGAGCGGCTGGGCCCGTGAGCCATGGCCGTTGAGCCTGCGCGTCCGGCGCCTGTGCTCCACAACAGGAGAGGCCACAACAGTGAGAGGCCCGCGTACCGCAAAAAAATAAAAAAATGGGCTTCCCTGGTGGCGCAGTGGTTGAGAGTCCGCCTGCCGATGCAGGGGACACGGGTTTGTGTCCCGGTTCAGGAAGATACCACATGCCGCAGAGTGGCTGGGCCCATGAGCCATGGCTGCTGTGCCTGCGCGTCCGGAGTCTGTGCTGCGCAACGGGAGAGGCCACAACAGTGAGAGGCCCGCGTACCGCAAAAAAAAAAAAAAAAAAAAACAGAAGGTGCAAAACTGATTCCCATCCCAGGCTCCTATCTTCCGTCTTACAATACTGTAACTGACACTTCAGAGAATCAAAGTCCACACCGTGTAGGATTTTTCCCACCAGTACAAAACACTGGCTCAAGGGCAAGTTCGAACTGGCTATTAATTCAGTTCAGCAAACATTTCCTGAGGCCAGGCCCTGTGTTAGCAGCACTAAACGCAAAGAGGAAGCATGCCATCACTGCTTTCAAGAAACTCAGATTCTAGCAAGACAGGCAAAGCACAAATGAAAAATAGCAAGAAATACCTTCCATCTGCCGAAAGGCATGAGCTGCCCTCAAAAGAAGAACACAAGTTCACTGTGCAGAGATGATAGGGAGAGCACAGGGGAGTTTATCAGAGAGAATGCACAAGAAGTCACCAAGACAAGAAAAAGCACATGATACACTCCAGGTGTGTCAGAGAAAGAGGGAAAGGAGCTAAGAATGCCCTCCAATGCCACAGGAAGTGAGGGCTTTATTCCATAGCAATGGAGCATGATGGGAGGTGTTTAAGTAAAGGAGGAACCTATCGGGCAGTGCAGTGGTTGGGACTCCGCGCTTCCTCCATGGCGGAAAGGGGCGGGGAGAGGGTTTGATCCCTGGTCGGGGAACTAAGATCCCGCAGGCGGCATGGTGTGGTCAAAAAAAAAGGAACCTATCATGTAGAAGTCCTGTGAACAACTGGTGATAAGCAGGCATTGCCATTAAGAACAGACCACTAAGCAGTCCAAGTAATAGAGATTGAGAATTCAAGCGCAGCCTCTCCTGAGCTATACCACTCATAATGCAGGGAGCAGCAATCCTGGGCAAAGAAGACCTAAGATCCTCTGACCTGACAGTCACAACATTGCTCCGGCGGACCACGCTTGCAGACCTCCCACCACCATCTCTGTTGGTTCCGAGACTGCTCTTCTTGCCTCTTCCCACCCTCGCTCACTCTCCCCACTTTCTACCTCACCAAACGGCCCCAAGGTACAGGTCTCCTCCATCCTTCCAAAGCTCAATTTATGCCACTTCGCTTTTAAGAAAGACCCACGTTAGCGCCTGTTTTCCCAACCAAAAGAAATCCAAAGAGGTATCTATTTTCACAAAAAAGGGGGGAAAATGAGAACAGTGCCCGGCACGTGTTGTGCAGCAGCCCGTACAGAGGCAATTCGCACTGTGCGCTGCAAAAGCGGGTGCAAGGGGCACCACCCAGCTCCTTCCTGGGAACCACACTCAGCACCTCAGCATCAAGCCACCATAGCTTTGAACTGTCACTGAGCTTCTGTACTTTAGCTCAATTTATTTTGTGCATCCGTTAGCAAGATGTGTCCTATGGTCACTGCTTCTTCGCTTTACGCCACTTCGGCTTATGAAAGGTTTCATGGGAACGCTCTGCTTTCAGTCATTGGGGGAAACCCATACTTATTGTCCTCCCGCCTCCCTCCAGCCTACGCATCCACTCTCGGCCTGGCCTTTCCAGCTTTGAAAAGACAACCTGGCTCCGCCCTCTACCGCCTATATACTGCAGTGAAAGATGAGGGGAGAAGCTGACAGGCAGACAAAAGGCAGCAGCAGTGAGTGAGGCCTGACGACAGACAACGGAAGAGTTCCAGGCCCCTTCAACTTTTGAGATGTTTGGTATAATAAAAAATGTAGAAACACCTAAGGGATGGGATGAGAAAGAGCTCAAAATGGACTTCAGTATTTGTTAGCATTTGTTAAATATGGGTGGTACATACACGGGGTACAATGTAAGATTCTCCACTTTTCTCAGTATGAAATTTTTAATTAAAAAAATACCAAAACACGGTTTTAAAAATTACAGGATATTTAAAATGTTTATACATTTGACAAGTTAATACAACACAAAAAATGAAATCTAATTGTGTAATTCACAAGGTAATCCAACAAATATTTAGAGTATTGTATCCTCAGGCATTACATGGCCTCCCTTTAAACTTCCTCAGCTCTCCCTCAGTGGGCTATAATTCCCAGTTTACTTTAAGGGAACTTCAATATTTAAGTTATGGTTGGTGTTTATGTCCCTTATACAAACATGCATTCATTTGGGGGAATCAATTATCAAACAAACATCAAAAGTAATCATTTCTACATTACTAATGTGACTTTGCCCGTTAGAGATCAGAATGGCATTACAAGGTCATCAGTCACTTATTCTATAGGCCAGAGTTGATGCTATTGACATTTTGGGCTGAACAATTCTTTGTTGCGGAAGGCTGTCCTGTGCTTCATAAATGTTTCAGCAGCATCCTGGCCTCTGACCACTAGGTGCCAGGAGCACGTCTCCTGACTTACGGCAACTAAAGATGTCTGTCTCCAGACATCAGCAAATGTCCCCTGGGGGGCAAAATCATTCCTGGTTGACACCTACTGATCTAAACAAGCATAGCGTGTTTGCTTGCCAAATAACAGCAACAGAAGATGGATAAATCCATGGATTCCAAAGGTCCTAGAATTAGCAAATCTTCTCTATAAAACTCCTAGCCCACATCTAGAAAATATTACAAAAAGAAGCAAAATGAAAAGAAAAACTAACAACACATGAGCTAAAATCTTTACCAGGGACAGAACACAGCATAGTGATCCAAAGCACAGGCTTGGAGCCAGAGGACTTACATTCAGAACTCACCAGCTGTCACTCACCAACTGTGTCACTCACCAGCTGTGTGACCTGGAGCAAATGACTTAGCCTCAAGTATCTCAACTTGCTCACCTCTAAAATGGCAAGGAGACAACTAATACCTACCTCCTATGGTTATTTATTTTCACTTAAGAATTAAGCGAAATAATACGTGTAAAGTGCTTAAAAGAATGCCTGGCATACAGTGAGTGCTCAGTAAGTGTTAGCTATTGTTATTTCACTAAAATTCCATATTTTCAATTTATACAAAGTGGAAATCACTTTACAGATTTCAACATACAACACTCTAGTTTTAGAAAATAAAATATCATGCTATGTAACTACTTTATCTACTTGACAGGGGAATTATTTTCACCCATTTTCACCATCTCGGTAAAATAATAATGGTTATGATTATGCAATCATAAGAATGATTATGCTCTCCAATAGCCATTGGAGAAACAAGTGTACTTGTACATCACTGACAAACACAAGCTAACCCCTAAAACTGGCTCTGAGGGGAGATCACAAAGCCTACCATCAACATTAATCACCAAACATATCAGCCAGGGATATCTCAATAAAAGTAACACAGAAGTAGAGATTAGGGACAGAATTACTAACTCCGGGAGCTATGGGGGGAAGTGACTTAATTTCAAGCGTTAATGTCTCTGATATGTAGGCTCAGGTGCCCACCTCAGCTCTGGATATGAAGATGCCTACCACAATTAATCAGGTCCCAACAGTTCATTTCTAACTGCGGTCTCCCTGAACCTCACTGCGGGTACTTCTGTAGCGTAGCTCTCCATACAAGGCAGGTCTCCGGTAACTGCCTTCTCTGGTTCTTCAGAAAACAGCATGACCTGGCTACACATACTCCTGAAGAAGTTCAAGCGTCTTCTGGAAAAACATAAAATAGAAACTGCCAGCCGAAGTCAAAGTGAGACAATGTCTCAAGCCACACTAAAATGGACTATAAAAAATACAGAGATCTAGAAACTACCTCTAAACGACGCCAGCACCAGACACACCTCACCATGTAGCCAACACTCTTGGCCGGGATACACGGATACACCCGTGTCTACAGCATGCAACCCTGCCATGTAGCGGACAGACACTGACCAAGCTGGGTCTTGTACAGCCTCTGCCACGGGGACAGAAAGGCCCGGAGAAGGGCGCTGAGTCGCTTAAACCCACCAGTGTGGGAAGAAGCACCACGTCCACCCATTGAGAAGGCCACCCCTATTTGCCTTGACTCTTTCTCTTCCTGTTAAAAATTATCCGACTTTCACCAAAAGAATACACAACACTAACTTTCTGCAAACTCCTGCCCCCGTGGGGAACGGCATTCCTGGAGACAAAAAAGCTGGAATCAGTAACCAAGGTTCTAATTCAAATCCGGTCTAATTCAAATCCATTAACCCCTGTGATCCGTTGCCGATCTACAAAAAGAGCCTAACAGCACATTAGTCGTTTGACCAGCCAGCGTCCAGCCCTTTTTCTGGTAATAAAAGCCCACAAAGTCCCTCAGAGTAGGTACCTCTCCCCGCCTCTCAGTCAGCGTGGCTCCGGTGGGCTCGACTCCGCCAAAGAGCCACGGGTGACACGTGACCAGAACTGGCCAATCCCAGTCTCACAGCCTCAAACAGCGATTGGCTCCAGGTCAGACATGTGACCCCATAAGAGCCAATGAGACATCATGAGACTTTTGCTGAGGCTTCTGGGAAAGAGACAGGCGCTCTTTCCGGCTGAATCTAAACGCTGACAGGCTACAGGCGGTGAATATGCTACAGCCAAGTTTCTAACATACAGTTCCGACAACTGAAGTCCATACAGGAAAAGGCAGAGTTGACTCGTGGGGAGAACCTGAGTCCTGATGACTTTACTTGAGCCCTGAATCCAGCTAGCTGTGCCTGACTTTGCAGTTAGGTGAGCCTAACTCAAATTTCTTTCCAGCTTAAGCCAATTTAGGTTGATATTTCAGGCAGCTGAAGCGAACTGATGTATATGTGTATATCTGATTAGTACCTCACAGGATGTGAAAAATGGAATGAACTGAGAGCTGGCTTGTAAAACAGTGTATATATATACATGATTATTAAAAACACTGGTCACAGGTATTGATTAATAATAACAAGTGCCAAGAGAAAAAAGTGGGCATGGGAGAGAAATGACTTAGTGTGATATGTGGTTATTCTGACTCTTGAAAATATTCCAAAACATTTGTTTAAACAATTTGATCATAAAGCTATTTCAGCAATAAGAATAAGAATAATAACAAGAGCCATTTGCTGAATGCTTCCTGCGGGCCAGAGGCCGTTGAAATGACTATATTATGTAATCTGCTTGAGTCCTCATAATGACCTTACAAGGTGGATGTTATTATTATCATTCCCACTAACAGACAAGGAAACTGAAGCACAGACAAGTTAAGTTACTCACCCACAGTTACACTGTAAATAAAAGGCAGGATTCAAATGCAGACATTCTGATGCAGCTCGTGCTTTTAGCCATGCCACTGAATCTGAACCTACACTCAGAGTTCTAATGCTGTTCCAGTGAAGCAGAAACTCAAACTCAGGCACTCCCCAAAGCATCAAATGGGAATGTAATATACCACTATTTTAACCCTGGAAGAGTCTTAAGGACTAATTCCTACATAGTTCTGCATTATGAAAGTATACATATTTAACCACATTAGTGATCATCATTTTTTTAAAAAGTGTGAAAACCCTCACAAACCTCAACCAATTGCATCCTTTGGTTAAACAAAAGTCCTAGATGTTCCCAAGACTAAGAGGTATATTAATTAGTACTACCTTTCCAGAAAATAACATTTGCACCTTCCACAAAGTCAACTTTATGAGGACATTCCCATCACTAAGTTACTTTTCACCACTTTTATAGAACAGAAACTTATTTTAAAATCTACCCATCTTAGTATAATATAAAAAAGAAAAAAATTTATGACTGGACTTTCTCAAAATTAAACCTTTTTCCTCTTTGGAAGACACTATTATGTTAGAAGGATACGAAGCCAAGCTAAAGACTGAGAAAAAACCAACGGCAAATCACATACCTGAAAAAGGATTTGTATCCAAATATATAAAGAATTCTCAAAACTCAACAGTAAGAAAACAACCCAATTAAAAGCTAGGCAAAAGATTTCAATGGCACTCCACCAAGAGGATCTAATGATGGCAAATAAGCACATGAAAAGATGTCCAATGGCATTAGTCATCAGAGAAATGCAAATTAAAACCATGATAAGATACTACCACATACCTATTAGAATGGCTAAATTAAAATCACTGATAGTGTCAGTGATGTGGAATAGGTGGAATTCTCGTACATTGCTAGTGGGAGAGTATAAAATGGTACAGACACTCTGGAAAAAGGGTTGACAGTTTCTTATAAAGTTAAAAATACACTCACTATACCATCCAGCAATCCCCTCTCCCCAGAGACAGCTACCCTAGAGATAGAGAAATGAAAACTATGTTTGCACAAAAGTCTGTACACAAATGTTTACAGCAGCTCTATTCCTAAATGTTAAAAATTGGAAACAACGCAAATGTCCTTTAATGAGTGACAATGGAAAACTACTCAGTAATAAAAAGGAATAAACTTTCAATACATGCAATAACTTAGATGAATCTCAAAGACAGAGTAAAAGAACCCAGTCTCAAAAGCTTACATGTATGATTCCATGTATAGGACATTCTCAAAAAGACAAAACTATAGGGATGGAGAAAAGGTCAGTGGTTGCAGAGGTTATAGGATGGGGACAGTTAACTATAAAAGGATAGCATCAGGGAATTCTGGGGGGTGATAATATTATTCTGTATTCTGATTGTAGTGATGGTTGCACAAACTACACGTGTTAAATTAACAGGATAAAAGAAAAAAGTTAGTTTTACTGTATGATAATTTTAAGAATAAAATTTTAAAATTATGTTTAAATATGAATCTCAATGTCACAATGGACACGGTTTTTAAAAACTGGAAAGAAATAAAGAAGGATAAGTTTGTTAATAAAAGGTAAACCTGGGCTTCCCTGGTGGCGCAGTGGTTGAGAGTCTGCCTGCCGATGGGGGGGACACGGGTTCGAGACCTGGAATGGGAGGATCCCACATGCCACGGGGCAACTGGGCCCGTGAGCCACAACTACTGAGCATGCGCATCTAGAGCCTGTGCTCCCCAACGAGAGGGGCCACGGCAGTGAGAGGCCCACGCACCATGATGAGGAGTGGCCCCCGCTCGCCACAACTAGAGATGGCCCTTGCACAGAAACGAAGACCCAACACAGACAAAAATATATAAAAAATAAATAAAAATAAATACATTGAAAAGGAGAACCTATACATTTCCCTTTCTGCAAATGTAGGTTTTCGAGGCAAGAGTAGAGCCTCAGAAAGAATGTCTGCAAACAGAACAATCACTAGTTCAACTAAGTACAAAATGTAGGATACTTTTGAAGAATCCCATCACAGCTAGATAATTGGTCCAGGACCAAAAGTAAATACTGGAAGAAAAATGAAATCAACAGTGTTCCACAGAGGTGGTAGGCAGACTGGCCTGGACTAAGACATCTTCAGTAATAGATAATAAGGGTGCTGATTTGTAAGCATCATTCTCGTCCCACTGTGGACTTCCTTCTGCGACAGTATAAGGATACCACCAGATCATCTTGAAATCAAGTCATGAAATGTACTTTTATGTTTTTAAAAATCCATTCTTGTCCTTAAATTAACTTTTCTTATTAGTTTAGTCATGGTCCTCTATTACTTCTAAAACATTAAATCTTATTTGATTAGAGACAGACTTCAAAAAATAAAAATAAACTGTGATCAAATAGCAGGAACAAAGAGTAGTAACTAAAATTTCTTCAATCTAAACTGAAGATGATTTCTGTATCTCTGTCTTTTACATTTGTCTCCATTAAGGGAAAAAAATGATGTACCTCATAATTAACTTGGCTGGAATGAATCAGACTGCATTTGCAAAGGTTTCAGAAGACCAATGAGCTGTGCTAAACAGTACCACTATCCACCTGAGCAGAAATTACTATCCATAAGTTTCTTTACATAACTAACGAAACAAAAATTTAAACAAAAGAAGAACTACTAGAAAAATATTAGAGATTCATTTTTTAAGTCAATAATTTGCCTCACACATTATTATTTTCCCTGTGGAAACCCAATTATTACCCTGAAAACAAGACCACGTTAGGAAGTAAATGCATTGTGACGAAAGAAAGAAAAGGCAGATTGATACGTTATTAAAATAACTCACACGCCATACCCTGAGGAGTAAGGAAGCCATGGCAGAGCAGGCCCCCTTCTCCTCAATGGACAGCACAGCTGTGGGGAAGACACTGCAGCTAGCACAAGCGTGTCACACTTCTTCAGGGAGGAAGCAAGTTACACACCACTCTAGAGAGGGCGCCCATAAACTCACGGCCACGCTCATTACCCAACGTCCAGGCCACCCACAGGCTGACTGCAACCCAACTTTCCCACCATTCCCACACAGGCCCCAGGAACCGTCAGGCCTCTGAGGCTCTGCCAATGCCCTTCCCTCTACCCAAATATCCTTTCCCTCCTCTCTCCGGACCTCAATCCTGCCCAGCTCTAAATGAACACTTCAAGGCCTATTTCCCTAAGAATGCCTCTCTCAAAACCAAAATTACTTCCTAGACAATGATCTGCCTCTTACTCACCCATTATCTTGGATTAAATACATCATGTAAGATGCCTTATCTGACCAACACAACTATTTTATAAATAGAAGTCATGTTTTATATCATCTATGACATGACATGACAACCAATCAGCTCACTAAAACCATTCAATAAGTACTCTAATTGAATTTCCCAAAGAGTTGACCTAAAATAACCTAAATGCTAAGCAGTTCAAGAACTGTCCTGAACCAAATTCACTTCTCATTTGAATGCCAATGTCATAGATAGGGATGTTGTATTGTCTTTAAATGTACTTGCCTTTATCCAAAACTAGAATCTCTGATGAATCTATGGGACACACATGTAAAATATTCTGCAAAGGAAAAAAGCTTTATTTAGTGTACTGTGCTTAATATTCAGCCAGACTTGAATTTTTCTCTAAAACTTATACAATTACTGAGTATGCAAGAAGCATTAGAAGAGAGACTAAGTCTATTGAGAAGAAAACTGGAAGCGAAGGTCAGCAATCATTTTCTACTTTGAATCATCTCTTTCATAAAGAGGTAAATTCTCCTAAATTCCAGAATGAATGGAATTCAATACAGCAAAGTAAAATGCTTTAAATACATAAAATAAATATCTTGATGGACCTTCCACCATCTGTTTTAGTAACTTAAATTATAAAAAAGAACCCTAACTTTAAGAAAAGTTATATCAAGAGCTAAAATTGAGATTGTTTTTCCATCTATTACTTTGATTTTCCTGACCCATTTTTGAGAACTGTCAGCATTCTGGATCAATAATTCCAAATTATTTCTTGAAGAGAGTGAGATTCCTCCCAAGTCATTTACTATGCTTACTAATCAATAAAGATATGAAAAAACAAAAAATCCATATTTATGAGGCAAGCAAATTATATTAAAAGACTGACTTTGAGAAAAGGTTGCTGCTTGCCAAGAAAATTTTATTATTATAAAATATTTTCTGTCATTTGTATTTCTTCATTTTCCCTTCCAGATTATCTGTGTAGCCTTGTAAACACATCATAATCCAAAGCAGTGGAGCTTTACCAATAAAATGTACATCAACGCAAGAGAGCCAACTGCATAATTAAAACAAAAGTGTACCGGGCTTCCCTGGTGGCGCAGTGGTTGAGAGTCCACCTGCCGATGCAGGGGACACGGGTTCGTGCCCCAGTCCGGGAGGATCCCACATGCCGTGGAGCGGCTGGGCCCGTGAGCCATGGCCGTTGAGCCTGCGCGTCCGGCGCCTGTGCTCCACAACAGGAGAGGCCACAACAGTGAGAGGCCCGCGTACCGCAAAAAAATAAAAAAATGGGCTTCCCTGGTGGCGCAGTGGTTGAGAGTCCGCCTGCCGATGCAGGGGACACGGGTTTGTGTCCCGGTTCAGGAAGATACCACATGCCGCAGAGTGGCTGGGCCCATGAGCCATGGCTGCTGTGCCTGCGCGTCCGGAGTCTGTGCTGCGCAACGGGAGAGGCCACAACAGTGAGAGGCCCGCGTACCGCAAAAAAAAAAAAAAAAAAAACAGAAGGTGCAAAACTGATTCCCATCCCAGGCTCCTATCTTCCGTCTTACAATACTGTAACTGACACTTCAGAGAATCAAAGTCCACACCGTGTAGGATTTTTCCCACCAGTACAAAACACTGGCTCAAGGGCAAGTTCGAACTGGCTATTAATTCAGTTCAGCAAACATTTCCTGAGGCCAGGCCCTGTGTTAGCAGCACTAAACGCAAAGAGGAAGCATGCCATCACTGCTTTCAAGAAACTCAGATTCTAGCAAGACAGGCAAAGCACAAATGAAAAATAGCAAGAAATACCTTCCATCTGCCGAAAGGCATGAGCTGCCCTCAAAAGAAGAACACAAGTTCACTGTGCAGAGATGATAGGGAGAGCACAGGGGAGTTTATCAGAGAGAATGCACAAGAAGTCACCAAGACAAGAAAAAGCACATGATACACTCCAGGTGTGTCAGAGAAAGAGGGAAAGGAGCTAAGAATGCCCTCCAATGCCACAGGAAGTGAGGGCTTTATTCCATAGCAATGGAGCATGATGGGAGGTGTTTAAGTAAAGGAGGAACCTATCGGGCAGTGCAGTGGTTGGGACTCCGCGCTTCCTCCATGGCGGAAAGGGGCGGGGAGAGGGTTTGATCCCTGGTCGGGGAACTAAGATCCCGCAGGCGGCATGGTGTGGTCAAAAAAAAAGGAACCTATCATGTAGAAGTCCTGTGAACAACTGGTGATAAGCAGGCATTGCCATTAAGAACAGACCACTAAGCAGTCCAAGTAATAGAGATTGAGAATTCAAGCGCAGCCGCTCCTGAGCTATACCACTCATAATGCAGGGAGCAGCAATCCTGGGCAAAGAAGACCTAAGATCCTCTGACCTGACAGTCACAACATTGCTCCGGCGGACCACGCTTGCAGACCTCCCACCACCATCTCTGTTGGTTCCGAGACTGCTCTTCTTGCCTCTTCCCACCCTCGCTCACTCTCCCCACTTTCTACCTCACCAAACGGCCCCAAGGTACAGGTCTCCTCCATCCTTCCAAAGCTCAATTTATGCCACTTCGCTTTTAAGAAAGACCCACGTTAGCGCCTGTTTTCCCAACCAAAAGAAATCCAAAGAGGTATCTATTTTCACAAAAAAGGGGGGAAAATGAGAACAGTGCCCGGCACGTGTTGTGCAGCAGCCCGTACAGAGGCAATTCGCACTGTGCGCTGCAAAAGCGGGTGCAAGGGGCACCACCCAGCTCCTTCCTGGGAACCACACTCAGCACCTCAGCATCAAGCCACCATAGCTTTGAACTGTCACTGAGCTTCTGTACTTTAGCTCAATTTATTTTGTGCATCCGTTAGCAAGATGTGTCCTATGGTCACTGCTTCTTCGCTTTACGCCACTTCGGCTTATGAAAGGTTTCATGGGAACGCTCTGCTTTCAGTCATTGGGGGAAACCCATACTTATTGTCCTCCCGCCTCCCTCCAGCCTACGCATCCACTCTCGGCCTGGCCTTTCCAGCTTTGAAAAGACAACCTGGCTCCGCCCTCTACCGCCTATATACTGCAGTGAAAGATGAGGGGAGAAGCTGACAGGCAGACAAAAGGCAGCAGCAGTGAGTGAGGCCTGACGACAGACAACGGAAGAGTTCCAGGCCCCTTCAACTTTTGAGACGTTTGGTATAATAAAAAATGTAGAAACACCTAAGGGATGGGATGAGAAAGAGCTCAAAATGGACTTCAGTATTTGTTAGCATTTGTTAAATATGGGTGGTACATACACGGGGTACAATGTAAGATTCTCCACTTTTCTCAGTATGAAATTTTTAATTAAAAAAATACCAAAACACGGTTTTAAAAATTACAGGATATTTAAAATGTTTATACATTTGACAAGTTAATACAACACAAAAAATGAAATCTAATTGTGTAATTCACAAGGTAATCCAACAAATATTTAGAGTATTGTATCCTCAGGCATTACATGGCCTCCCTTTCAACTTCCTCAGCTCTCCCTCAGTGGGCTATAATTCCCAGTTTACTTTAAGGGAACTTCAATATTTAAGTTATGGTTGGTGTTTATGTCCCTTATACAAACATGCATTCATTTGGGGGAATCAATTATCAAACAAACATCAAAAGTAATCATTTCTACATTACTAATGTGACTTTGCCCGTTAGAGATCAGAATGGCATTACAAGGTCATCAGTCACTCATTCTATAGGCCAGAGTTGATGCTATTGACATTTTGGGCTGAACAATTCTTTGTTGCGGAAGGCTGTCCTGTGCTTCATAAATGTTTCAGCAGCATCCTGGCCTCTGACCACTAGGTGCCAGGAGCACGTCTCCTGACTTACGGCAACTAAAGATGTCTGTCTCCAGACATCAGCAAATGTCCCCTGGGGGGCAAAATCATTCCTGGTTGACACCTACTGATATAAACAAGCATAGCGTGTTTGCTTGCCAAATAACAGCAACAGAAGATGGATAAATCCATGGATTCCAAAGGTCCTAGAATTAGCAAATCTTCTCTATAAAACTCCTAGCCCACATCTAGAAAATATTACAAAAAGAAGCAAAATGAAAAGAAAAACTAACAACACATGAGCTAAAATCTTTACCAGGGACAGAACACAGCATAGTGATCCAAAGCACAGACTTGGAGCCAGAGGACTTACATTCAGAACTCACCAGCTGTCACTCACCAACTGTGTCACTCACCAGCTGTGTGACCTGGAGCAAATGACTTAGCCTCAAGTATCTCAACTTGCTCACCTCTAAAATGGCAAGGAGACAACTAATACCTACCTCCTATGGTTATTTATTTTCTCTTAAGAATTAAGCGAAATAATACGTGTAAAGTGCTTAAAAGAATGCCTGGCATACAGTGAGTGCTCAGTAAGTGTTAGCTATTGTTATTTCACTAAAATTCCATATTTTCAATTTATACAAAGTGGAAATCACTTTACAGATTTCAACATACAACACTCTAGTTTTAGAAAATAAAATATCATGCTATGTAACTACTTTATCTACTTGACAGAGGAATTATTTTCACCCATTTTCATCATCTCGGTAAAATAATAATGGTTATGATTATGCAATCATAAGAATGATTATGCTCTCCAATAGCCATTGGAGAAACAAGTGTACTTGTACATCACTGACAAACACAAGCTAACCCCTAAAACTGGCTCTGAGGGGAGATCACAAAGCCTACCATCAACATTAATCACCAAACATATTAGCCAGGGATATCTCAATAAAAGTAACACAGAAGTAGAGATTAGGGACAGAATTACTAACTCCGGGAGCTATGGGGGGAAGTGACTTAATTTCAAGCGTTAATGTCTCTGATATGTAGGCTCAGGTGCCCACCTCAGCTCTGGATATGAAGATGCCTACCACAATTAATCAGGTCCCAACAGTTCATTTCTAACTGCGGTCTCCCTGAACCTCACTGCGGGTACTTCTGTAGCGTAGCTCTCCATACAAGGCAGGTCTCTGGTAACTGCCTTCTCTGGTTCTTCAGAAAACAGCATGACCTGGCTACACATACTCCTGAAGAAGTTCAAGCGTCTTCTGGAAAAACATAAAATAGAAACTGCCAGCCGAAGTCAAAGTGAGACAATGTCTCAAGCCACACTAAAATGGACTATAAAAAATACAGAGATCTAGGGCTTCCCTGGTGGCGCAGTGGTTGAGAGTCCGCCTGCCGATGTAGGGGACACGGATTCGTGCGTCCGGGAAGATCCCACAAGCCGCGGAGCGGCTGGGCCCGTGAGCGATGGCTGCTGGGCCTGCGCGTCCGGAGCCTGTGCTCCGCAACGGGAGAGGCCACAACAGTGAGAGGCCCGCGTATCACAAAAAAAAAAAAAAAAAAATACAGAGATCTAGAAACTACCTCTAAACGACGCCAGCACCAGACACACCTCACCATGTAGCCAACACTCTTGCCCAGGATACACGGATACACCCGTGTCTACAGCATGCAACCCTGCCATGTAGCGGACAGACACTGACCAAGCTGGGTCTTGTACAGCCTCTGCCACGGGGACAGAAAGGCCCGGAGAAGGGCGCTGAGTCGCTTAAACCCACCAGTGTGGGAAGAAGCACCACGTCCACCCATTGAGAAGGCCACCCCTATTTGCCTTGACTCTTTCTCTTCCTGTTAAACATTATCCGACTTTCACCAAAAGAATACACAACACTAACTTTCTGCAAACTCCTGCCCCTGTGGGGAACGGCATTCCTGGAGACAAAAAAGCTGGAATCAGTAACCAAGGTTCTAATTCAAATCCGGTCTAATTCAAATCCATTAACCCCTGTGATCCGTTGCCGATCTACAAAAAGAGCCTAACAGCACATTAGTCGTTTGACCAGCCAGCGTCCAGCCCTTTTTCTGGTAATAAAAGCCCACAAAGTCCCTCAGAGTAGGTACCTCTCCCCGCCTCTCAGTCAGCGTGGCTCCGGTGGGCTCGACTCCGCCAAAGAGCCACGGGTGACACGTGACCAGAACTGGCCAATCCCAGTCTCACAGCCTCAAACAGCGATTGGCTCCAGGTCAGACATGTGACCCCATAAGAGCCAATGAGACATCATGAGACGTTTGCTGAGGCTTCTGGGAAAGAGACAGGCGCTCTTTCCGGCTGAATCTAAACGCTGACAGGCTACAGGGGGTGAATATGCTACAGCCAAGTTTCTAACATACAGTTCCGACAACTGAAGTCCATACAGGAAAAGGCAGAGTTGACTCGTGGGGAGAACCTGAGTCCTGATGACTTTACTTGAGCCCTGAATCCAGCTAGCTGTGCCTGACTTTGCAGTTAGGTGAGCCTAACTCAAATTTCTTTCCAGCTTAAGCCAATTTAGGTTGATATTTCAGGCAGCTGAAGCGAACTGATGTATATGTGTATATCTGATTAGTACCTCACAGGATGTGAAAAATGGAATGAACTGAGAGCTGGCTTGTAAAACAGTGTATATATATACATGATTATTAAAAACACTGGTCACAGGTATTGATTAATAATAACAAGTGCCAAGAGAAAAAAGTGGGCATGGGAGAGAAATGACTTAGTGTGATATGTGGTTATTCTGACTCTTGAAAATATTCCAAAACATTTGTTTAAACAATTTGATCATAAAGCTATTTCAGCAATAAGAATAAGAATAATAACAAGAGCCATTTGCTGAATGCTTCCTGCGGGCCAGAGGCCGTTGAAATGACTATATTATGTAATCTGCTTGAGTCCTCATAATGACCTTACAAGGTGGATGTTATTATTATCATTCCCACTAACAGACAAGGAAACTGAAGCACAGACAAGTTAAGTTACTCACCCACAGTTACACTGTAAATAAAAGGCAGGATTCAAATGCAGACATTCTGATGCAGCTCGTGCTTTTAGCCATGCCACTGAATCTGAACCTACACTCAGAGTTCTAATGCTGTTCCAGTGAAGCAGAAACTCAAACTCAGGCACTCCCCAAAGCATCAAATGGGAATGTAATATACCACTCTTTTAACCCTGGAAGAGTCTTAAGGACTAATTCCTACATAGTTCTGCATTATGAAAGTATACATATTTAACCACATTAGTGATCATCATTTTTTTAAAAAGTGTGAAAACCCTCACAAACCTCAACCAATTGCATCCTTTGGTTAAACAAAAGTCCTAGATGTTCCCAAGACTAAGAGGTATATTAATTAGTACTACCTTTCCAGAAAATAACATTTGCACCTTCCACAAAGTCAACTTTATGAGGACATTCCCATCACTAAGTTACTTTTCACCACTTTTATAGAACAGAAACTTATTTTAAAATCTACCCATCTTAGTATAATATAAAAAAGAAAAAAATTTATGACTGGACTTTCTCAAAATTAAACCTTTTTCCTCTTTGGAAGACACTATTATGTTAGAAGGATACGAAGCCAAGCTAAAGACTGAGAAAAAACCAACGGCAAATCACATACCTGAAAAAGGATTTGTATCCAAATATATAAAGAATTCTCAAAACTCAACAGTAAGAAAACAACCCAATTAAAAGCTAGGCAAAAGATTTCAATGGCACTCCACCAAGAGGATCTAATGATGGCAAATAAGCACATGAAAAGATGTCCAATGGCATTAGTCATCAGAGAAATGCAAATTAAAACCATGATAAGATACTACCACATACCTATTAGAATGGCTAAATTAAAATCACTGATAGTGTCAGTGATGTGGAATAGGTGGAATTCTCGTACATTGCTAGTGGGAGAGTATAAAATGGTACAGACACTCTGGAAAAAGGGTTGACAGTTTCTTATAAAGTTAAAAATACACTCACTATACCATCCAGCAATCCCCTCTCCCCAGAGACAGCTACCCTAGAGATAGAGAAATGAAAACTATGTTTGCACAAAAGTCTGTACACAAATGTTTACAGCAGCTCTATTCCTAAATGTTAAAAATTGGAAACAACGCAAATGTCCTTTAATGAGTGACAATGGAAAACTACTCAGTAATAAAAAGGAATAAACTTTCAATACATGCAATAACTTAGATGAATCTCAAAGACAGAGTAAAAGAACCCAGTCTCAAAAGCTTACATGTATGATTCCATGTATAGGACATTCTCAAAAAGACAAAACTATAGGGATGGAGAAAAGGTCAGTGGTTGCAGAGGTTATAGGATGGGGACAGTTAACTATAAAAGGATAGCATCAGGGAATTCTGGGGGGTGATAATATTATTCTGTATTCTGATTGTAGTGATGGTTGCACAAACTACACGTGTTAAATTAACAGGATAAAAGAAAAAAGTTAGTTTTACTGTATGATAATTTTAAGAATAAAATTTTAAAATTATGTTTAAATATGAATCTCAATGTCACAATGGACACGGTTTTTAAAAACTGGAAAGAAATAAAGAAGGATAAGTTTGTTAATAAAAGGTAAACCTGGGCTTCCCTGGTGGCGCAGTGGTTGAGAGTCTGCCTGCCGATGGGGGGGACACGGGTTCGAGACCTGGAATGGGAGGATCCCACATGCCACGGGGCAACTGGGCCCGTGAGCCACAACTACTGAGCATGCGCATCTAGAGCCTGTGCTCCACAACAAGAGGGGCCACGGCAGTGAGAGGCCCACGCACCATGATGAGGAGTGGCCCCCGCTCGCCACAACTAGAGAAGGCCCTTGCACAGAAACGAAGACCCAACACAGACAAAAATAAATAAAAAATAAATAAAAATAAATACATTTAAAAGGAGAACCTATACATTTCCCTTTCTGCAAATGTAGGTTTTTGAGGCAAGAGTAGAGCCTCAGAAAGAATGTCTGCAAACAGAACAATCACTAGTTCAACTAAGTACAAAATGTAGGATACTTTTGAAGAATCCCATCACAGCTAGATAATTGGTCCAGGACCAAAAGTAAATACTGGAAGAAAAATGAAATCAACAGTGTTCCACAGAGGTGGTAGGCAGACTGGCCTGGACTAAGACATGTTCAGTAATAGATAATAAGGGTGCTGATTTGTAAGCATCATTCTCGTCCCACTGTGGACTTCCTTCTGCGACAGTATAAGGATACCACCAGATCATCTTGAAATCAAGTCATGAAATGTACTTTCATGTTTTTAAAAATCCATTCTTGTCCTTAAATTAACTTTTCTTATTAGTTTAGTCATGGTCCTCTATTACTTCTAAAACATTAAATCTTATTTGATTAGAGACAGACTTCAAAAAATAAAAATAAACTGTGATCAAATAGCAGGAACAAAGAGTAGTAACTAAAATTTCTTCAATCTAAACTGAAGATGATTTCTGTATCTCTGTCTTTTACATTTGTCTCCATTAAGGGAAAAAAATGATGTACCTCATAATTAACTTGGCTGGAATGAATCAGACTGCATTTGTAAAGGTTTCAGAAGACCAATGAGCTGTGCTAAACAGTACCACTATCCACCTGAGCAGAAATTACTATCCATAAGTTTCTTTACATAACTAACGAAACAAAAATTTAAACAAAAGAAGAACTACTAGAAAAATATTAGAGATTCATTTTTTAAGTCAATAATTTGCCTCACACATTATTATTTTCCCTGTGGAAACCCAATTATTACCCTGAAAACAAGACCACGTTAGAAAGTAAATGCATTGTGACGAAAGAAAGAAAAGGCAGATTGATACGTTATTAAAATAACTCACACGCCATACCCTGAGGAGTAAGGAAGCCATGGCAGAGCAGGCCCCCTTCTCCTCAATGGACAGCACAGCTGTGGGGAAGACACTGCAGCTAGCACAAGCGTGTCACACTTCTTCAGGGAGGAAGCAAGTTACACACCACTCTAGAGAGGGCGCCCATAAACTCACGGCCACGCTCATTACCCAACGTCCAGGCCACCCACAGGCTGACTGCAACCCAACTTTCCCACCATTCCCACACAGGCCCCAGGAACCGTCAGGCCTCTGAGGCTCTGCCAATGCCCTTCCCTCTACCCAAATATCCTTTCCCTCCTCTCTCCGGACCTCAATCCTGCCCAGCTCTAAATGAACACTTCAAGGCCTATTTCCCTAAGAATGCCTCTCTCAAAACCAAAATTACTTCCTAGACAATGATCTGCCTCTTAGTCACCCATTATCTTGGATTAAATACATCATGTAAGATGCCTTATCTGACCAACACAACTATTTTATAAATAGAAGTCATGTTTTATATCATCTATGACATGACATGACAACCAATCAGCTCACTAAAACCATTCAATAAGTACTCTAATTGAATTTCCCAAAGAGTTGACCTAAAATAACCTAAATGCTAAGCAGTTCAAGAACTGTCCTGAACCAAATTCACTTCTCATTTGAATGCCAATGTCATAGATAGGGATGTTGTATTGTCTTTAAATGTACTTGCCTTTATCCAAAACTAGAATCTCTGATGAATCTATGGGACACACATGTAAAATATTCTGCAAAGGAAAAAAGCTTTATTTAGTGTACTGTGCTTAATATTCAGCCAGACTTGAATTTTTCTCTAAAACTTATACAATTACTGAGTATGCAAGAAGCATTAGAAGAGAGACTAAGTCTATTGAGAAGAAAACTGGAAGCGAAGGTCAGCAATCATTTTCTACTTTGAATCATCTCTTTCATAAAGAGGTAAATTCTCCTAAATTCCAGAATGAATGGAATTCAATACAGCAAAGTAAAATGCTTTAAATACATAAAATAAATATCTTGATGGACCTTCCACCATCTGTTTTAGTAACTTAAATTATAAAAAAGAACCCTAACTTTAAGAAAAGTTATATCAAGAGCTAAAATTGAGATTGTTTTTCCATCTATTACTTTGATTTTCCTGACCCATTTTTGAGAACTGTCAGCATTCTGGATCAATAATTCCAAATTATTTCTTGAAGAGAGTGAGATTCCTCCCAAGTCATTTACTATGCTTACTAATCAATAAAGATATGAAAAAACAAAAAATCCATATTTATGAGGCAAGCAAATTATATTAAAAGACTGACTTTGAGAAAAGGTTGCTGCTTGCCAAGAAAATTTTATTATTATAAAATATTTTCTGTCATTTGTATTTCTTCATTTTCCCTTCCAGATTATCTGTGTAGCCTTGTAAACACATCATAATCCAAAGCAGTGGAGCTTTACCAATAAAATGTACATCAACGCAAGAGAGCCAACTGCATAATTAAAACAAAAGTGTACCGGGCTTCCCTGGTGGCGCAGTGGTTGAGAGTCCACCTGCCGATGCAGGGGACACGGGTTCGTGCCCCAGTCCGGGAGGATCCCACATGCCGTGGAGCGGCTGGGCCCGTGAGCCATGGCCGTTGAGCCTGCGCGTCCGGCGCCTGTGCTCCACAACAGGAGAGGCCACAACAGTGAGAGGCCCGCGTACCGCAAAAAAATAAAAAAATGGGCTTCCCTGGTGGCGCAGTGGTTGAGAGTCCGCCTGCCGATGCAGGGGACACGGGTTTGTGTCCCGGTTCAGGAAGATACCACATGCCGCAGAGTGGCTGGGCCCATGAGCCATGGCTGCTGTGCCTGCGCGTCCGGAGTCTGTGCTGCGCAACGGGAGAGGCCACAACAGTGAGAGGCCCGCGTACCGCAAAAAAAAAAAAAAAAAAAAACAGAAGGTGCAAAACTGATTCCCATCCCAGGCTCCTATCTTCCGTCTTACAATACTGTAACTGACACTTCAGAGAATCAAAGTCCACACCGTGTAGGATTTTTCCCACCAGTACAAAACACTGGCTCAAGGGCAAGTTCGAACTGGCTATTAATTCAGTTCAGCAAACATTTCCTGAGGCCAGGCCCTGTGTTAGCAGCACTAAACGCAAAGAGGAAGCATGCCATCACTGCTTTCAAGAAACTCAGATTCTAGCAAGACAGGCAAAGCACAAATGAAAAATAGCAAGAAATACCTTCCATCTGCCGAAAGGCATGAGCTGCCCTCAAAAGAAGAACACAAGTTCACTGTGCAGAGATGATAGGGAGAGCACAGGGGAGTTTATCAGAGAGAATGCACAAGAAGTCACCAAGACAAGAAAAAGCACATGATACACTCCAGGTGTGTCAGAGAAAGAGGGAAAGGAGCTAAGAATGCCCTCCAATGCCACAGGAAGTGAGGGCTTTATTCCATAGCAATGGAGCATGATGGGAGGTGTTTAAGTAAAGGAGGAACCTATCGGGCAGTGCAGTGGTTGGGACTCCGCGCTTCCTCCATGGCGGAAAGGGGCGGGGAGAGGGTTTGATCCCTGGTCGGGGAACTAAGATCCCGCAGGCGGCATGGTGTGGTCAAAAAAAAAGGAACCTATCATGTAGAAGTCCTGTGAACAACTGGTGATAAGCAGGCATTGCCATTAAGAACAGACCACTAAGCAGTCCAAGTAATAGAGATTGAGAATTCAAGCGCAGCCTCTCCTGAGCTATACCACTCATAATGCAGGGAGCAGCAATCCTGGGCAAAGAAGACCTAAGATCCTCTGACCTGACAGTCACAACATTGCTCCGGCGGACCACGCTTGCAGACCTCCCACCACCATCTCTGTTGGTTCCGAGACTGCTCTTCTTGCCTCTTCCCACCCTCGCTCACTCTCCCCACTTTCTACCTCACCAAACGGCCCCAAGGTACAGGTCTCCTCCATCCTTCCAAAGCTCAATTTATGCCACTTCGCTTTTAAGAAAGACCCACGTTAGCGCCTGTTTTCCCAACCAAAAGAAATCCAAAGAGGTATCTATTTTCACAAAAAAGGGGGGAAAATGAGAACAGTGCCCGGCACGTGTTGTGCAGCAGCCCGTACAGAGGCAATTCGCACTGTGCGCTGCAAAAGCGGGTGCAAGGGGCACCACCCAGCTCCTTCCTGGGAACCACACTCAGCACCTCAGCATCAAGCCACCATAGCTTTGAACTGTCACTGAGCTTCTGTACTTTAGCTCAATTTATTTTGTGCATCCGTTAGCAAGATGTGTCCTATGGTCACTGCTTCTTCGCTTTACGCCACTTCGGCTTATGAAAGGCTTCATGGGAACGCTCTGCTTTCAGTCATTGGGGGAAACCCATACTTATTGTCCTCCCGCCTCCCTCCAGCCTACGCATCCACTCTCGGCCTGGCCTTTCCAGCTTTGAAAAGACAACCTGGCTCCGCCCTCCACCGCCTATATACTGCAGTGAAAGATGAGGGGAGAAGCTGACAGGCAGACAAAAGGCAGCAGCAGTGAGTGAGGCCTGACGACAGACAACGGAAGAGTTCCAGGCCCCTTCAACTTTTGAGATGTTTGGTATAATAAAAAATGTAGAAACACCTAAGGGATGGGATGAGAAAGAGCTCAAAATGGACTTCAGTATTTGTTAGCATTTGTTAAATATGGGTGGTACATACACGGGGTACAATGTAAGATTCTCCACTTTTCTCAGTATGAAATTTTTAATTAAAAAAATACCAAAACACGGTTTTAAAAATTACAGGATATTTAAAATGTTTATACATTTGACAAGTTAATACAACACAAAAAATGAAATCTAATTGTGTAATTCACAAGGTAATCCAACAAATATTTAGAGTATTGTATCCTCAGGCATTACATGGCCTCCCTTTCAACTTCCTCAGCTCTCCCTCAGTGGGCTATAATTCCCAGTTTACTTTAAGGGAACTTCAATATTTAAGTTATGGTTGGTGTTTATGTCCCTTATACAAACATGCATTCATTTGGGGGAATCAATTATCAAACAAACATCAAAAGTAATCATTTCTACATTACTAATGTGACTTTGCCCGTTAGAGATCAGAATGGCATTACAAGGTCATCAGTCACTTATTCTATAGGCCAGAGTTGATGCTATTGACATTTTGGGCTGAACAATTCTTTGTTGCGGAAGGCTGTCCTGTGCTTCATAAATGTTTCAGCAGCATCCTGGCCTCTGACCACTAGGTGCCAGGAGCACGTCTCCTGACTTACGGCAACTAAAGATGTCTGTCTCCAGACATCAGCAAATGTCCCCTGGGGGGCAAAATCATTCCTGGTTGACACCTACTGATATAAACAAGCATAGCGTGTTTGCTTGCCAAATAACAGCAACAGAAGATGGATAAATCCATGGATTCCAAAGGTCCTAGAATTAGCAAATCTTCTCTATAAAACTCCTAGCCCACATCTAGAAAATATTACAAAAAGAAGCAAAATGAAAAGAAAAACTAACAACACATGAGCTAAAATCTTTACTAGGGACAGAACACAGCATAGTGATCCAAAGCACAGACTTGGAGCCAGAGGACTTACATTCAGAACTCACCAGCTGTCACTCACCAACTGTGTCACTCACCAGCTGTGTGACCTGGAGCAAATGACTTAGCCTCAAGTATCTCAACTTGCTCACCTCTAAAATGGCAAGGAGACAACTAATACCTACCTCCTATGGTTATTTATTTTCACTTAAGAATTAAGCGAAATAATACGTGTAAAGTGCTTAAAAGAATGCCTGGCATACAGTGAGTGCTCAGTAAGTGTTAGCTATTGTTATTTCACTAAAATTCCATATTTTCAATTTATACAAAGTGGAAATCACTTTACAGATTTCAACATACAACACTCTATTTTTAGAAAATAAAATATCATGCTATGTAACTACTTTATCTACTTGACAGAGGAATTATTTTCACCCATTTTCACCATCTCGGTAAAATAATAATGGTTATGATTATGCAATCATAAGAATGATTATGCTCTCCAATAGCCATTGGAGAAACAAGTGTACTTGTACATCACTGACAAACACAAGCTAACCCCTAAAACTGGCTCTAAGGGGAGATCACAAAGCCTACCATCAACATTAATCACCAAACATATTAGCCAGGGATATCTCAATAAAAGTAACACAGAAGTAGAGATTAGGGACAGAATTACTAACTCCGGGAGCTATGGGGGGAAGTGACTTAATTTCAAGCGTTAATGTCTCTGATATGTAGGCTCAGGTGCCCACCTCAGCACTGGATATGAAGATGCCTACCACAATTAATCAGGTCCCAACAGTTCATTTCTAACTGCAGTCTCCCTGAACCTCACTGCGGGTACTTCTGTAGCGTAGCTCTCCATACAAGGCAGGTCTCCGGTAACTGCCTTCTCTGGTTCTTCAGAAAACAGCATGACCTGGCTACACATACTCCTGAAGAAGTTCAAGCGTCTTCTGGAAAAACATAAAATAGAAACTGCCAGCCGAAGTCAAAGTGAGACAATGTCTCAAGCCACACTAAAATGGACTATAAAAAATACAGAGATCTAGAAACTACCTCTAAACGACGCCAGCACCAGACACACCTCACCATGTAGCCAACACTCTTGGCCGGGATACACGGATACACCCGTGTCTACAGCATGCAACCCTGCCATGTAGCGGACAGACACTGACCAAGCTGGGTCTTGTACAGCCTCTGCCACGGGGACAGAAAGGCCCGGAGAGGCTGAGTCGCTTAAACCCACCAGTGTGGGAAGAAGCACCACGTCCACCCATTGAGAAGGCCACCCCTATTTGCCTTGACTCTTTCTCTTCCTGTTAAAAATTATCCGACTTTCACCAAAAGAATACACAACACTAACTTTCTGCAAACTCCTGCCCCCGTGGGGAACGGCATTCCTGGAGACAAAAAAGCTGGAATCAGTAACCAAGGTTCTAATTCAAATCCGGTCTAATTCAAATCCATTAACCCCTGTGATCCGTTGCCGATCTACAAAAAGAGCCTAACAGCACATTAGTCGTTTGACCAGCCAGCGTCCAGCCCTTTTTCTGGTAATAAAAGCCCACAAAGTCCCTCAGAGTAGGTACCTCTCCCCGCCTCTCAGTCAGCGTGGCTCCGGTGGGCTCGACTCCGCCAAAGAGCCACGGGTGACACGTGACCAGAACTGGCCAATCCCAGTCTCACAGCCTCAAACAGCGATTGGCTCCAGGTCAGACATGTGACCCCATAAGAGCCAATGAGACATCACGAGACTTTTGCTGAGGCTTCTGGGAAAGAGACAGGCGCTCTTTCCGGCTGAATCTAAACGCTGACAGGCTACAGGGGGTGAATATGCTACAGCCAAGTTTCTAACATACAGTTCCGACAACTGAAGTCCATACAGGAAAAGGCAGAGTTGACTCGTGGGGAGAACCTGAGTCCTGATGACTTTACTTGAGCCCTGAATCCAGCTAGCTGTGCCTGACTTTGCAGTTAGGTGAGCCTAACACAAATTTCTTTCCAGCTTAAGCCAATTTAGGTTGATATTTCAGGCAGCTGAAGCGAACTGATGTATATGTGTATATCTGATTAGTACCTCACAGGATGTGAAAAATGGAATGAACTGATAGCTGGCTTGTAAAACAGTGTATATATACATGATTATTAAAAACACTGGTCACAGGTATTGATTAATAATAACAAGTGCCAAGAGAAAAAAGTGGGCATGGGAGAGAAATGACTTAGTGTGATATGTGGTTATCCTGACTCTTGAAAATATTCCAAAACATTTGTTTAAACAATTTTATCATAAAGCTATTTCAGCAATAAGAATAATAACAAGAGCCATTTGCTGAATGCTTCCTGCGGGCCAGAGGCCGTTGAAATGACTATATTATGTAATCTGCTTGAGTCCTCATAATGACCTTACAAGGTGGATGTTATTATTATCATTCCCACTAACAGACAAGGAAACTGAAGCACAGACAAGTTAAGTTACTCACCCACAGTTACACTGTAAATAAAAGGCAGGATTCAAATGCAGACATTCTGATGCAGCTCGTGCTTTTAGCCATGCCACTGAATCTGAACCTACACTCAGAGTTCTAATGCTGTTCCAGTGAAGCAGAAACTCAAACTCAGGCACTCCCCAAAGCATCAAATGGGAATGTAATATACCACTCTTTTAACCCTGGAAGAGTCTTAAGGACTAATTCCTACATAGTTCTGCATTATGAAAGTATACATATTTAACCACATTAGTGATCATCATTTTTTTAAAAAGTGTGAAAACCCTCACAAACCTCAACCAATTGCATCCTTTGGTTAAACAAAAGTCCTAGATGTTCCCAAGACTAAGAGGTATATTAATTAGTACTACCTTTCCAGAAAATAACATTTGCACCTTCCACAAAGTCAACTTTATGAGGACATTCCCATCACTAAGTTACTTTTCACCACTTTTATAGAACAGAAACTTATTTTAAAATCTACCCATCTTAGTATAATATAAAAAAGAAAAAAATTTATGACTGGACTTTCTCAAAATTAAACCTTTTTCCTCTTTGGAAGACACTATTATGTTAGAAGGATACGAAGCCAAGCTAAAAACTGAGAAAAAACCAACGGCAAATCACATACCTGAAAAAGGATTTGTATCCAAATATATAAAGAATTCTCAAAACTCAACAGTAAGAAAACAACCCAATTAAAAGCTAGGCAAAAGATTTCAATGGCACTCCACCAAGAGGATCTAATGATGGCAAATAAGCACATGAAAAGATGTCCAATGGCATTAGTCATCAGAGAAATGCAAATTAAAACCATGATAAGATACTACCACATACCTATTAGAATGGCTAAATTAAAATCACTGATAGTGTCAGTGATGTGGAATAGGTGGAATTCTCGTACATTGCTAGTGGGAGAGTATAAAATGGTACAGACACTCTGGAAAAAGGGTTGACAGTTTCTTATAAAGTTAAAAATACACTCACTATACCATCCAGCAATCCCCTCTCCCCAGAGACAGCTACCCTAGAGATAGAGAAATGAAAACTATGTTTGCACAAAAGTCTGTACACAAATGTTTACAGCAGCTCTATTCCTAAATGTTAAAAATTGGAAACAACGCAAATGTCCTTTAATGAGTGACAATGGAAAACTACTCAGTAATAAAAAGGAATAAACTTTCAATACATGCAATAACTTAGATGAATCTCAAAGACAGAGTAAAAGAACCCAGTCTCAAAAGCTTACATGTATGATTCCATGTATAGGACATTCTCAAAAAGACAAAACTATAGGGATGGAGAAAAGGTCAGTGGTTGCAGAGGTTATAGGATGGGGACAGTTAACTATAAAAGGATAGCATCAGGGAATTCTGGGGGGTGATAATATTATTCTGTATTCTGATTGTAGTGATGGTTGCACAAACTACACGTGTTAAATTAACAGGATAAAAGAAAAAAGTTAGTTTTACTGTATGATAATTTTAAGAATAAAATTTTAAAATTATGTTTAAATATGAATCTCAATGTCACAATGGACACGGTTTTTAAAAACTGGAAAGAAATAAAGAAGGATAAGTTTGTTAATAAAAGGTAAACCTGGGCTTCCCTGGTGGCGCAGTGGTTGAGAGTCTGCCTGCCGATGGGGGGGACACGGGTTCGAGACCTGGAATGGGAGGATCCCACATGCCACGGGGCAACTGGGCCCGTGAGCCACAACTACTGAGCATGCGCATCTAGAGCCTGTGCTCCACAACAAGAGGGGCCACGGCAGTGAGAGGCCCACGCACCATGATGAGGAGTGGCCCCCGCTCGCCACAACTAGAGAAGGCCCTTGCACAGAAACGAAGACCCAACACAGACAAAAATAAATAAAAAATAAATAAAAATAAATACATTTAAAAGGAGAACCTATACATTTCCCTTTCTGCAAATGTAGGTTTTTGAGGCAAGAGTAGAGCCTCAGAAAGAATGTCTGCAAACAGAACAATCACTAGTTCAACTAAGCACAAAATGTAGGATACTTTTGAAGAATCCCATCACAGCTAGATAATTGGTCCAGGACCAAAAGTAAATACTGGAAGAAAAATGAAATCAACAGTGTTCCACAGAGGTGGTAGGCAGACTGGCCTGGACTAAGACATGTTCAGTAATAGATAATAAGGGTGCTGATTTGTAAGCATCATTCTCGTCCCACTGTGGACTTCCTTCTGCGACAGTATAAGGATACCACCAGATCATCTTGAAATCAAGTCATGAAATGTACTTTTATGTTTTTAAAAATCCATTCTTGTCCTTAAATTAACTTTTCTTATTAGTTTAGTCATGGTCCTCTATTACTTCTAAAACATTAAATCTTATTTGATTAGAGACAGACTTCAAAAAATAAAAATAAACTGTGATCAAATAGCAGGAACAAAGAGTAGTAACTAAAATTTCTTCAATCTAAACGGAAGATGATTTCTGTATCTCTGTCTTTTACATTTGTCTCCATTAAGGGAAAAAAATGATGTACCTCATAATTAACTTGGCTGGAATGAATCAGACTGCATTTGTAAAGGTTTCAGAAGACCAATGAGCTGTGCTAAACAGTACCACTATCCACCTGAGCAGAAATTACTATCCATAAGTTTCTTTACATAACTAACGAAACAAAAATTTAAACAAAAGAAGAACTACTAGAAAAATATTAGAGATTCATTTTTTAAGTCAATAATTTGCCTCACACATTATTATTTTCCCTGTGGAAACCCAATTATTACCCGGAAAACAAGACCACGTTAGAAAGTAAATGCATTGTGACGAAAGAAAGAAAAGGCAGATTGATACGTTATTAAAATAACTCACACGCCATACCCTGAGGAGTAAGGAAGCCATGGCAGAGCAGGCCCCTTTCTCCTCAATGGACAGCACAGCTGTGGGGAAGACACTGCAGCTAGCACAAGCGTGTCACACTTCTTCAGGGAGGAAGCAAGTTACACACCACTCTAGAGAGGGCGCCCATAAACTCACGGCCACGCTCATTACCCAACGTCCAGGCCACCCACAGGCTGACTGCAACCCAACTTTCCCACCATTCCCACACAGGCCCCAGGAACCGTCAGGCCTCTGAGGCTCTGCCAATGCCCTTCCCTCTACCCAAATATCCTTTCCCTCCTCTCTCCGGACCTCAATCCTGCCCAGCTCTAAATGAACACTTCAAGGCCTATTTCCCTAAGAATGCCTCTCTCAAAACCAAAATTACTTCCTAGACAATGATCTGCCTCTTACTCATCCATTATCTTGGATTAAATACATCATGTAAGATGCCTTATCTGACCAACACAACTATTTTATAAATAGAAGTCATGTTTTATATCATCTATGACATGACATGACAACCAATCAGCTCACTAAAACCATTCAATAAGTACTCTAATTGAATTTCCCAAAGAGTTGACCTAAAATAACCTAAATGCTAAGCAGTTCAAGAACTGTCCTGAACCAAATTCACTTCTCATTTGAATGCCAATGTCATAGATAGGGATGTTGTATTGTCTTTAAATGTACTTGCCTTTATCCAAAACTAGAATCTCTGATGAATCTATGGGACACACATGTAAAATATTCTGCAAAGGAAAAAAGCTTTATTTAGTGTACTGTGCTTAATATTCAGCCAGACTTGCATTTTTCTCTAAAACTTATACAATTACTGAGTATGCAAGAAGCATTAGAAGAGAGACTAAGTCTATTGAGAAGAAAACTGGAAGCGAAGGTCAGCAATCATTTTCTACTTTGAATCATCTCTTTCATAAAGAGGTAAATTCTCCTAAATTCCAGAATGAATGGAATTCAATACAGCAAAGTAAAATGCTTTAAATACATAAAATAAATATCTTGATGGACCTTCCACCATCTGTTTTAGTAACTTAAATTATAAAAAAGAACCCTAACTTTAAGAAAAGTTATATCAAGAGCTAAAATTGAGATTGTTTTTCCATCTATTACTTTGATTTTCCTGACCCATTTTTGAGAACTGTCAGCATTCTGGATCAATAATTCCAAATTATTTCTTGAAGAGAGTGAGATTCCTCCCAAGTCATTTACTATGCTTACTAATCAATAAAGATATGAAAAAACAAAAAATCCATATTTATGAGGCAAGCAAATTATATTAAAAGACTGACTTTGAGAAAAGGTTGCTGCTTGCCAAGAAAATTTTATTATTATAAAATATTTTCTGTCATTTGTATTTCTTCATTTTCCCTTCCAGATTATCTGTGTAGCCTTGTAAACACATCATAATCCAAAGCAGTGGAGCTTTACCAATAAAATGTACATCAACGCAAGAGAGCCAACTGCATAATTAAAACAAAAGTGTACCGGGCTTCCCTGGTGGCGCAGTGGTTGAGAGTCCACCTGCCGATGCAGGGGACACGGGTTCGTGCCCCAGTCCGGGAAGATCCCACATGCCGTGGAGCGGTTGGGCCCGTGAGCCATGGCCGTTGAGCCTGCGCGTCCGGCGCCTGTGCTCCACAACAGGAGAGGCCACAACAGTGAGAGGCCCGCGTACCGCAAAAAAATAAAAAAATGGGCTTCCCTGGTGGCGCAGTGGTTGAGAGTCCGCCTGCCGATGCAGGGGACACGGGTTTGTGTCCCGGTTCAGGAAGATACCACATGCCGCAGAGTGGCTGGGCCCATGAGCCATGGCTGCTGTGCCTGCGCGTCCGGAGTCTGTGCTGCACAACGGGAGAGGCCACAACAGTGAGAGGCCCGCGTACCGCAAAAAAAAAAAAAAAAAAAAAAAAAAAAAAACAGAAGGTGCAAAACTGTTTCCTATCCCAGGCTCCTATCTTCCGTCTTACAATACTGTAACTGACACTTCAGAGAATCAAAGTCCACACCGTGTAGGATTTTTCCCACCAGTACAAAACACTGGCTCAAGGGCAAGTTCGAACTGGCTATTAATTCAGTTCAGCAAACACTTCCTGAGGCCAGGCCCTGTGTTAGCAGCACTAAACGCAAAGAGGAAGCATGCCATCACTGCTTTCAAGAAACTCAGATTCTAGCAAGACAGGCAAAGCACAAATGAAAAATAGCAAGAAATACCTTCCATCTGCCGAAAGGCATGAGCTGCCCTCAAAAGAAGAACACAAGTTCACTGTACAGAGATGATAGGGAGAGCACAGGGGAGTTTATCAGAGAGAATGCACAAGAAGTCACCAAGACAAGAAAAAGCACATGATACGCTCCAGGTGTGTCAGAGAAAGAGGGAAAGGAGCTAAGAATGCCCTCCAATGCCACAGGAAGTGAGGGCTTTATTCCATAGCAATGGAGCATGATGGGAGGTGTTTAAATAAAGGAGGAACCTATCGGGCAGTGCAGTGGTTGGGACTCCGCGCTTCCTCCACGGCGGAAAGGGGCGGGGAGAGGGTTTGATCCCTAGTCGGGGAACTAAGATCCCACAGGCGGCATGGTGTGGTCAAAAAAAAAAAAAAAAAAAGAAGGAACCTATCATGTAGAAGTCCTGTGAACAACTGGTGATAAGCAGGCATTGCCATTAATAACAGACCACTAAGCAGTCCAAGTAATAGAGATTGAGAATTCAAGCGCAGCCTCTCCTGAGCTATACCACTCATAATGCAGGGAGCAGCAATCCTGGGCAAAGAAGACCTAAGATCCTCTGACCTGACAGTCACAACATTGCTCCGGCGGACCACGCTTGCAGACCTCCCACCACCATCTCTGTTGGTTCCGAGACTGCTCTTCTTGCCTCTTCCCACCCTCGCTCACTCTCCCCACTTTCTACCTCACCAAACGGCCCCAAGGTACAGGTCTCCTCCATCCTTCCAAAGCTCAATTTATGCCACTTCGCTTTTAAGAAAGACCCACGTTAGCGCCTGTTTTCCCAACCAAAAGAAATCCAAAGAGGTATCTATTTTCACAAAAAAGGGGGGAAAATGAGAACAGTGCCCGGCACGTGTTGTGCAGCAGCCCGTACAGAGGCAATTCGCACTGTGCGCTGCAAAAGCGGGTGCAAGGGGCACCACCCAGCTCCTTCCTGGGAACCACACTCAGCACCTCAGCATCAAGCCACCATAGCTTTGAACTGTCACTGAGCTTCCGTACTTTAGCTCAATTTATTCTGTGCATCCGTTAGCAAGATGTGTCCTATGGTCACTGCTTCTTCGCTTTACGCCACTTCGGCTTATGAAAGGTTTCATGGGAACGCTCTGCTTTCAGTCATTGGGGGAAACCCATACTTATTGTCCTCCCGCCTCCCTCCAGCCTACGCATCCACTCTCGGCCTGGCCTTTCCAGCTTTGAAAAGACAACCTGGCTCCGCCCTCCACCGCCTATATACTGCAGTGAAAGATGAGGGGAGAAGCTGACAGGCAGACAAAAGGCAGCAGCAGTGAGTGAGGCCTGACGACAGACAACGGAAGAGTTCCAGGCCCCTTCAACTTTTGAGATGTTTGGTATAATAAAAAATGTAGAAACACCTAAGGGATGGGATGAGAAAGAGCTCAAAATGGACTTCAGTATTTGTTAGCATTTGTTAAATATGGGTGGTACATACACGGGGTACAATGTAAGATTCTCCACTTTTCTCAGTATGAAATTTTTAATTAAAAATATACCAAAACACGGTTTTAAAAATTACAGGATATTTAAAATGTTTATACATTTGACAAGTTAATACAACACAAAAAATGAATTCTAATTGTGTAATTCACAAGGTAATCCAACAAATATTTAGAGTATTGTATCCTCAGGCATTACATGGCCTCCCTTTAAACTTCCTCAGCTCTCCCTCAGTGGGCTATAATTCCCAGTTTACTTTAAGGGAACTTCAATATTTAAGTTATGGTTGCTGTTTATGTCCCTTATACAAACATGCATTCATTTGGGGAAATCAATTATCAAACAAACATCAAAAGTAATCATTTCTACATTACTAATGTGACTTTGCCCGTTAGAGATCAGAATGGCATTACAAGATCATCAGTCACTTATTCTATAGGCCAGAGTTGATGCTATTGACATTTTGGGCTGAACAATTCTTTGTTGCGGAAGGCTGTCCTGTGCTTCATAAATGTTTCAGCAGCATCCTGGCCTCTGACCACTAGGTGCCAGGAGCACGTCTCCTGACTTACGACAACTAAAGATGTCTGTCTCCAGACATCAGCAAATGTCCCCTGGGGGGCAAAATCATTCCTGGTTGACACCTACTGATCTAAACAAGCATAGAGTGTTTGCTTGCCAAATAACAGCAACAGAAGATGGATAAATCCATGGATTCCAAAGGTCCTAGAATTAGCAAATCTTCTCTATAAAACTCCTAGCCCACATCTAGAAAATATTACAAAAAGAAGCAAAATGAAAAGAAAAACTAACAACACATGAGCTAAAATCTTTACTAGGGACAGAACACAGCATAGTGATCCAAAGCACAGGCTTGGAGCCAGAGGACTTACATTCAGAACTCACCAGCTGTCACTCACCAACTGTGTCACTCACCAGCTGTGTGACCTGGAGCAAATGACTTAGCCTCAAGTATCTCAACTTGCTCACCTCTAAAATGGCAAGGAGACAACTAATACCTACCTCCTATGGTTATTTATTTTCACTTAAGAATTAAGCGAAATAATACGTGTAAAGTGCTTAAAAGAATGCCTGGCATACAGTGAGTGCTCAGTAAGTGTTAGCTATTGTTATTTCACTAAAATTCCATATTTTCAATTTATACAAAGTGGAAATCACTTTACAGATTTCAACATACAACACTCTATTTTTAGAAAATAAAATATCATGCTATGTAACTACTTTATCTACTTGACAGAGGAATTATTTTCACCATCTCGGTAAAATAATAATGGTTATGATTATGCAATCATAAGAGTGATTATGCTCTCCAATAGCCATTGGAGAAACAAGTGTACTTGTACATCACTGACAAACACAAGCTAACCCCTAAAACTGGCTCTGAGGGGAGATCACAAAGCCTACCATCAACATTAATCACCAAACATATCAGCCAGGGATATCTCAATAAAAGTAACACAGAAGGAGAGATTAGGGACAGAATTACTAACTCCGGGAGCTATGGGGGGAAGTGACTTAATTTCAAGAGTTAATGTCTCTGATATGTAGGCTCAGGTGCCCACCTCAGCACTGGATATGAAGATGCCTACCACAATTAATCAGGTCCCAACAGTTCATTTCTAACTGCGGTCTCCCTGAACCTCACTGCGGGTACTTCTGTAGCGTAGCTCTCCATACAAGGCAGGTCTCTGGTAACTGCCTTCTCTGGTTCTTCAGAAAACAGCATGACCTGGCTACACATACTCCTGAAGAAGTTCAAGCGTCTTCTGGAAAAACATAAAATAGAAACTGCCAGCCGAAGTCAAAGTGAGACAATGTCTCAAGCCACACTAAAATGGACTATAAAAAATACAGAGATCTAGGGCTTCCCTGGTGGCGCAGTGGTTGAGAGTCCGCCTGCCGATGTAGGGGACACGGATTCGTGCCCCGGTCCGGGAAGATCCCACAAGCCACGGAGCGGCTGGGCCCGTGAGCGATGGCTGCTGGGCCTGCGCGTCCGGAGCCTGTGCTCCGCAACGGGAGAGGCCACAACAGTGAGAGGCCCGCGTATCACGAAAAAAAAAAAAAAAAAATACAGAGATCTAGAAACTACCTCTAAACGACGCCAGCACCAGACACACCTTACCATGTAGCCAACACTCTTGCCCAGGATACACGGATACACCCGTGTCTACAGCATGCAACCCTGCCATGTAGCGGACAGACACTGACCAAGCTGGGTCTTGTACAGCCTCTGCCACGTGGACAGAAAGGCCCAGAGAAGGGCGCTGAGTCGCTTAAACCCACCAGTGTGGGAAGAAGCACCACGTCCACCCATTGAGAAGGCCACCCCTATTTGCCTTGACTCTTTCTCTTCCTGTTAAACATTATCCGACTTTCACCAAAAGAATACACAACACTAACTTTCTGCAAACTCCTGCCCCTGTGGGGAACGGCATTCCTGGAGACAAAAAAGCTGGAATCAGTAACCAAGGTTCTAATTCAAATCCGGTCTAATTCAAATCCATTAACCCCTGTGATCCGTTGCCGATCTACAAAAAGAGCCTAACAGCACATTAGTCGTTTGACCAGCCAGCGTCCAGCCCTTTTTCTGGTAATAAAAGCCCACAAAGTCCCTCAGAGTAGGTACCTCTCCCCGCCTCTCAGTCAGCGTGGCTCCGGTGGGCTCGACTCCGCCAAAGAGCCACGAGTGACACGTGACCAGAACTGGCCAATCCCAGTCTCACAGCCTCAAACAGCGATTGGCTCCAGGTCAGACATGTGACCCCATAAGAGCCAATGAGACATCACGAGACTTTTGCTGAGGCTTCTGGGAAAGAGACAGGCGCTCTTTCCGGCTGAATCTAAACGGTGACAGGCTACAGGCGGTGAATATGCTACAGCCAAGTTTCTAACATACAGTTCCGACAACTGAAGTCCATACAGGAAAAGGCAGAGTTGACTCGTGGGGAGAACCTGAGTCCTGATGACTTTACTTGAGCCCTGAATCCAGCTAGCTGTGCCTGACTTTGCAGTTAGGTGAGCCTAACTCAAATTTCTTTCCAGCTTAAGCCAATTTAGGTTGATATTTCAGGCAGCTGAAGCGAACTGATGTATATGTGTATATCTGATTAGTACCTCACAGGATGTGAAAAATGGAATGAACTGATAGCTGGCTTGTAAAACAGTGTATATATATACATGATTATTAAAAACACTGGTCACAGGTATTGATTAATAATAACAAGTGCAAAGAGAAAAAAGTGGGCATGGGAGAGAAATGACTTAGTGTGATATGTGGTTATTCTGACTCTTGAAAATATTCCAAAACATTTGTTTAAACAATTTTATCATAAAGCTATTTCAGCAATAAGAATAAGAATAATAACAAGAGGCATTTGCTGAATGCTTCCTGCGGGCCAGAGGCCGTTGAAATGACTATATTATGTAATCTGCTTGAGTCCTCATAATGACCTTACAAGGTGGATGTTATTATTATCATTCCCACTAACAGATAAGGAAACTGAAGCACAGACAAGTTAAGTTACTCACCCACAGTTACACTGTAAATAAAAGGCAGGATTCAAATGCAGACATTCTGATGCAGCTCGTGCTTTTAGCCATGCCACTGAATCTGAACCTACGCTCAGAGTTCTAATGCTGTTCCAGTGAAGCAGAAACTCAAACTCAGGCACTCCCCAAAGCATCAAATGGGAATGTAATATACCACTATTTTAACCCTGGAAGAGTCTTAAGGACTAATTCCTACATAGTTCTGCATTATGAAAGTATACATATTTAACCACATTAGTGATTACCATTTTTTTAAAAAGTGTGAAAACCCTCACAAACCTCAACCAATTGCATCCTTTGGTTAAACAAAAGTCCTAGATGTTCCCAAGACTAAGAGGTATATTAATTAGTACTACCTTTCCAGAAAATAACATTTGCACCTTCCACAAAGTCAACTTTATGAGGACATTCCCATCACTAAGTTACTTTTCACCACTTTTATAGAACAGAAACTTATTTTAAAATCTACCCATCTTAGTATAATATAAAAAAGAAAACAATTTATGAACTGGACTTTCTCAAAATTAAACCTTTTTCCTCTTTGAAAGACACTATTATGTTAGAAGGATACGAAGCCAAGCTAAAGACTGAGAAAAAACCAACGGCAAATCACATACCTGAAAAAGGATCTGTATCCAAATATATAAAGAATTCTCAAAACTCAACAGTAAGAAAACAACCCAATTAAAAGCTAGGCAAAAGATTTCAATGGCACTCCACCAAGAGGATCTAATGATGGCAAATACGCACATGAAAAGATGTCCAATGGCATTAGTCATCAGAAAAATGCAAATTAAAACCATGATAAGATACTACCACATACCTATTAGAATGGCTAAATTAAAATCACTGATAGTGTCAGTGATGTGGAATAGGTGGAATTCTCGTACATTGCTAGTGGGAGAGTATAAAATGGTACAGACACTCTGGAAAAAGGGTTGACAGTTTCTTATAAAGTTAAAAATATACTCACTATACCATCCAGCAATCCCCTCTCCCCAGAGACAGCTACCCTAGAGATAGAGAAATGAAAACTATGTTTGCACAAAAGTCTGTACACAAATGTTTACAGCAGCTCTATTCCTAAATGTTAAAAATTGGAAACAACGCAAATGTCCTTTAATGAGTGACAATGGAAAACTACTCAGTAATAAAAAGGAATAAACTTTCAATACATGCAATAACTTAGATGAATCTCAAAGACAGAGTAAAAGAACCCAGTCTCAAAAGCTTACATGTATGATTCCATGTATAGGACATTCTCAAAAAGACAAAACTATAGGGATGGAGAAAAGGTCAGTGGTTGCAGAGGTTATAGGATGGGGACAGTTAACTATAAAAGGATAGCATCAGGGAATTCTGGGGGGTGATAATATTATTCTGTATTCTGATTGTAGTGATGGTTGCACAAACTACACGTGTTAAATTAACAGGATAAAAGAAAAAAGTTAGTTTTACTGTATGATAATTTTAAGAATAAAATTTTAAAATTATGTTTAAATATGAATCTCAATGTCACAATGGACACGGTTTTTAAAAACTGGAAAGAAATAAAGAAGGATAAGTTTGTTAATAAAAGGTAAACCTGGGCTTCCCTGGTGGCGCAGTGGTTGAGAGTCTGCCTGCCGATGGGGGGGACACGGGTTCGAGACCTGGAATGGGAGGATCCCACATGCCACGGGGCAACTGGGCCCGTGAGCCACAACTACTGAGCATGCGCATCTAGAGCCTGTGCTCCGCAACAAGAGGGGCCACGGCAGTGAGAGGCCCACGCACCATGATGAGGAGTGGCCCCCGCTCGCCACAACTAGAGAAGGCCCTTGCACAGAAACGAAGACCCAACACAGACAAAAATAAATAAAAAATAAATAAAAATAAATACATTTAAAAGGAGAACCTATACATTTCCCTTTCTGCAAATGTAGGTTTTCGAGGCAAGAGTAGAGCCTCAGAAAGAATGTCTGCAAACAGAACAATCACTAGTTCACTAAGTACAAAATGTAGGATACTTTTGAAGAATCCCATCACAGCTGGATAATTGGTCCAGGACCAAAAGTAAATACTGGAAGAAAAATGAAATCAACAGTGTTCCACAGAGGTGGTAGGCAGACTGGCCTGGACTAAGACATCTTCAGTAATAGATAATAAGGGTGCTGATTTGTAAGCATCATTCTCGTCCCACTGTGGACTTCCTTCTGCGACAGTATAAGGATACCACCAGATCATCTTGAAATCAAGTCATGAAATGTACTTTTATGTTTTTAAAAATCCATTCTTGTCCTTAAATTAACTTTTCTTATTAGTTTAGTCATGGTCCTCTATTACTTCTAAAACATTAAATCTTATTTGATTAGAGACAGACTTCAAAAAATAAAAATAAACTGTGATCAAATAGCAGGAACAAAGAGTAGTAACTAAAATTTCTTCAATCTAAACTGAAGATGATTTCTGTATCTCTGTCTTTTACATTTGTCTCCATTAAGGGAAAAAAATGATGTACCTCATAATTAACTTGGCTGGAATGAATCAGACTGCATTTGCAAAGGTTTCAGAAGACCAATGAGCTGTGCTAAACAGTACCACTATCCACCTGAGCAGAAATTACTATCCATAAGTTTCTTTACATAACTAACGAAACAAAAATTTAAACAAAAGAAGAACTACTAGAAAAATATTAGAGATTCATTTTTTAAGTCAATAATTTGCCTCACACATTATTATTTTCCCTGTGGAAACCCAATTATTACCCTGAAAACAAGACCACGTTAGAAAGTAAATGCATTGTGACAAAAGAAAGAAAAGGCAGATTGATACATTATTAAAATAACTCACACGCCATACCCTGAGGAGTAAGGAAGCCATGGCAGAGCAGGCCCCCTTCTCCTCAATGGACAGCACAGCTGTGGGGAAGACACTGCAGCTAGCACAAGCGTGTCACACTTCCTCAGGGAGGAAGCAAGTTACACACCACTCTAGAGAGGGCGCCCATAAACTGACGGCCACGCTCATTACCCAACGTCCAGGCCACCCACAGGCTGACTGCAACCCAACTTTCCCACCATTCCCACACAGGCCCCAGGAACCGTCAGGCCTCTGAGGCTCTGCCAATGCCCTTCCCTCTACCCAAATATCCTTTCCCTCCTCTCTCCGGACCTCAATCCTGCCCAGCTCTAAATGAACACTTCAAGGCCTATTTCCCTAAGAATGCCTCTCTCAAAACCAAAATTACTTCCTAGACAATGATCTGCCTCTTACTCATCCATTATCTTGGATTAAATACATCATGTAAGATGCCTTATCTGACCAACACAACTATTTTATAAATAGGAGTCATGTTTTATATCATCTATGACATGACATGACAACCAATCAGCTCACTAAAACCATTCAATAAATACTCTAATTGAATTTCCCAAAGAGTTGACCTAAAATAACCTAAATGCTAAGCATTTCAAGAACTGTCCTGAACCAAATTCACTTCTCATTTGAATGCCAATGTCATAGACAGGGATGTTGTATTGTCTTTAAATGTACTTGCCTTTATCCAAAACTAGAATCTCTGATGAATCTATGGGACACACATGTAAAATATTCTGCAAAGGAAAAAAGCTTTATTTAGTGTACTGTGCTTAATATTCAGCCAGACTTGCATTTTTCTCTAAAACTTATACAATTACTGAGTATGCAAGAAGCATTAGAAGAGAGACTAAGTCTATTGAGAAGAAAACTGGAAGCCAAGGTCAGCAATCACTTTCTACGTTGAATCATCTCTTTCATAAAGAGGTAAATTCTCCTAAATTCCAGAATGAATGGAATTCAAAACAGCAAAGTAAAATGCTTTAAATACATAAAATAAATATCTTGATGGACCTTCCACCATCTGTTTTAGTAACTTAAATTATAAAAAAGAACCCTAACTTTAAGAAAAGTTATATCAAGAGCTAAAATTGAGATTGTTTTTCCATCTATTACTTTGATTTTCCTGACCCATTTTTGAGAACTGTCAGCATTCTGGATCAATAATTCCAAATTATTTCTTGAAGAGAGTGAGATTCCTCCCAAGTCATTTAATATGCTTACTAATCAATAAAGATATGAAAAAACAAAAAATCCATATTTATGAGGCAAGCAAATTATATTAAAAGACTGACTTTGAGAAAAGGTTGCTGCTTGCCAAGAAAATTTTATTATTATAAAATATTTTCTGTCATTTGTATTTCTTCATTTTCCCTTCCAGATTATCTGTGTAGCCTTGTAAACACATCATAATCCAAAGCAGTGGAGCTTTACCAATAAAATGTAAATCAACACAAGAGAGCCAACTGCATAATTAAAACAAAAGCGTACCGGGCTTCCCTGGTGGCGCAGTGGTTGAGAGTCTGCCTGCCGACGCAGGGGACACGGGTTCGTGCCCCAGTCCGGGAAGATCCCACATGCCGTGGAGCGGCTGGGCCCGTGAGCCATGGCCATTGAGCCTGCGCGTCCGGCGCCTGTGCTCCACAACAGGAGAGGCCACAACAGTGAGAGGCCCGCGTACCGCAAAAAAATAAAAAATGGGCTTCCCTGGTGGCGCAGTGGTTGAGAGTCCGCCTGCCGATGCAGGGGACACGGGTTTGTGTCCCGGTTCAGGAAGATACCACATGCCGCAGAGTGGCTGGGCCCACGAGCCATGGCTGCTGTGCCTGCGCGTCCGGAGTCTGTGCTGCGCAACGGGAGAGGCCACAACAGTGAGAGGCCCACGTACCGCAAAAAAAAAAAAAAAAAAAAAAAAAAACCAGAAGGTGCAAAACTGTTTCCTATCCCAGACTCCTATCTTCCGTCTTACAATACTGTAACTGACACTTCAGAGAATCAAAGTCCACACCGTGTAGGATTTTTCCCACCAGTACAAAACACTGGCTCAAGGGCAAGTTCGAACTGGCTATTAATTCAGTTCAGCAAACATTTCCTGAGGCCAGGCCCTGTGTTAGCAGCACTAAACGCAAAGAGGAAGCATGCCATCACTGCTTTCAAGAAACTCAGACTCTAGCAAGACAGGCAAAGCACAAATGAAAAATAGCAAGAAATACCTTCCATCTGCCGAAAGGCATGAGCTGCCCTCAAAAGAAGAACACAAGTTCACTGTGCAGAGATGATAGGGAGAGCACAGGGGAGTTTATCAGAGAGAATGCACAAGAAGTCACCAAGACAAGAAAAAGCACATGATACACTCCAGGTGTGTCAGAGAAAGAGGGAAAGGAGCTAAGAATGCCCTCCAGTGCCACAGGAAGTGAGGGCTTTATTCCATAGCAATGGAGCATGATGGGAGGTGTTTAAATAAAGGAGGAACCTATCGGGCAGTGCAGTGGTTGGGACTCCGCGCTTCCTCCACGGCGGAAAGGGGCGGGGAGAGGGTTTGATCCCTAGTCGGGGAACTAAGATCCCGCAGGCGGCATGGTGTGGTCAAAAAAAAAAAAAAAAAAAAAAAAAAAGAAGGAACCTATCATGTAGAAGTCCTGTGAACAACTGGTGATAAGCAGGCATTGCCATTAAGAACAGACCACTAAGCAGTCCAAGTAATAGAGATTGAGAATTCAAGCGCAGCCTCTCCTGAGCTATACCACTCATAATGCAGGGAGCAGCAATCCTGGGCAAAGAAGACCTAAGATCCTCTGACCTGACAGTCACAACATTGCTCCGGCGGACCACGCTTGCAGACCTCCCACCACCATCTCTGTTGGTTCCGAGACTGCTCTTCTTGCCTCTTCCCACCCTCGCTCACTCTCCCCACTTTCTACCTCACCAAACGGCCCCAAGGTACAGGTCTCCTCCATCCTTCCAAAGCTCAATTTATGCCACTTCGCTTTTAAGAAAGACCCACGTTAGCGCCTGTTTTCCCAACCAAAAGAAATCCAAAGAGGTATCTATTTTCACAAAAAAGGGGGGAAAATGAGAACAGTGCCCGGCACATGTTGTGCAGCAGCCCGTACAGAGGCAATTCGCACTGTGCGCTGCAAAAGCGGGTGCAAGGGGCACCACCCAGCTCCTTCCTGGGAACCACACTCAGCACCTCAGCATCAAGCCACCATAGCTTTGAACTGTCACTGAGCTTCCGTACTTTAGCTCAATTTATTTTGTGCATCCGTTAGCAAGATGTGTCCTATGGTCACTGCTTCTTCGCTTTACGCCACTTCGGCTTATGAAAGGTTTCATGGGAACGCTCTGCTTTCAGTCATTGGGGGAAACCCATACTTATTGTCCTCCCGCCTCCCTCCAGCCTACGCATCCACTCTCGGCCTGGCCTTTCCAGCTTTGAAAAGACAACCTGGCTCCGCCCTCCACCGCCTATATACTGCAGTGAAAGATGAGGGGAGAAGCTGACAGGCAGACAAAAGGCAGCAGCAGTGAGTGAGGCCTGACGACAGACAACGGAAGAGTTCCAGGCCCCTTCAACTTTTGAGATGTTTGGTATAATAAAAAATGTAGAAACACCTAAGGGATGGGATGAGAAAGAGCTCAAAATGGACTTCAGTATTTGTTAGCATTTGTTAAATATGGGTGGTACATACACGGGGTACAATGTAAGATTCTCCACTTTTCTCAGTATGAAATTTTTAATTAAAAATATACCAAAACACGGTTTTAAAAATTACAGGATATTTAAAATGTTTATACATTTGACAAGTTAATACAACACAAAAAATGAATTCTAATTGTGTAATTCACAAGGTAATCCAACAAATATTTAGAGTATTGTATCCTCAGGTATTACATGGCCTCCCTTTAAACTTCCTCAGCTCTCCCTCAGTGGGCTATAATTCCCAGTTTACTTTAAGGGAACTTCAATATTTAAGTTATGGTTGGTGTTTATGTCCCTTATACAAACATGCATTCATTTGGGGAAATCAATTATCAAACAAACATCAAAAGTAATCATTTCTACATTACTAATGTGACTTTGCCCGTTAGAGATCAGAATGGCATTACAAGATCATCAGTCACTTATTCTATAGGCCAGAGTTGATGCTATTGACATTTTGGGCTGAACAATTCTTTGTTGCGGAAGGCTGTCCTGTGCTTCATAAATGTTTCAGCAGCATCCTGGCCTCTGACCACTAGGTGCCAGGAGCACGTCTCCTGACTTACGACAACTAAAGATGTCTGTCTCCAGACATCAGCAAATGTCCCCTGGGGGGCAAAATCATTCCTGGTTGACACCTACTGATCTAAACAAGCATAGAGTGTTTGCTTGCCAAATAACAGCAACAGAAGATGGATAAATCCATGGATTCCAAAGGTCCTAGAATTAGCAAATCTTCTCTATAAAACTCCTAGCCCACATCTAGAAAATATTACAAAAAGAAGCAAAATGAAAAGAAAAACTAACAACACATGAGCTAAAATCTTTACTAGGGACAGAACACAGCATAGTGATCCAAAGCACAGGCTTGGAGCCAGAGGACTTACATTCAGAACTCACCAGCTGTCACTCACCAACTGTGTCACTCACCAGCTGTGTGACCTGGAGCAAATGACTTAGCCTCAAGTATCTCAACTTGCTCACCTCTAAAATGGCAAGGAGACAACTAATACCTACCTCCTATGGTTATTTACTTTCACTTAAGAATTAAGCGAAATAATACGTGTAAAGTGCTTAAAAGAATGCCTGGCATACAGTGAGTGCTCAGTAAGTGTTAGCTATTGTTATTTCACTAAAATTCCATATTTTCAATTTATACAAAGTGGAAATCACTTTACAGATTTCAACATACAACACTCTATTTTTAGAAAATAAAATATCATGCTATGTAACTACTTTATCTACTTGACAGAGGAATTATTTTCACCCATTTTCACCATCTCGGTAAAATAATAATGGTTATGATTATGCAATCATAAGAATGATTATGCTCTCCAATAGCCATTGGAGAAACAAGTGTACTTGTACATCACTGACAAACACAAGCTAACCCCTAAAACTGGCTCTGAGGGGAGATCACAAAGCCTACCATCAACATTAATCACCAAACATATCAGCCAGGGATATCTCAATAAAAGTAACACAGAAGTAGAGATTAGGGACAGAATTACTAACTCCGGGAGCTATGGGGGGAACTGACTTAATTTCAAGAGTTAATGTCTCTGATATGTAGGCTCAGGTGCCCACCTCAGCACTGGATATGAAGATGCCTACCACAATTAATCAGGTCCCAACAGTTCATTTCTAACTGCGGTCTCCCTGAACCTCACTGCGGGTACTTCTGTAGCGTAGCTCTCCATACAAGGCAGGTCTCTGGTAACTGCCTTCTCTGGTTCTTCAGAAAACAGCATGACCTGGCTACACATACTCCTGAAGAAGTTCAAGCGTCTTCTGGAAAAACATAAAATAGAAACTGCCAGCCGAAGTCAAAGTGAGACAATGTCTCAAGCCACACTAAAATGGACTATAAAAAATACAGAGATCTAGGGCTTCCCTGGTGGCGCAGTGGTTGAGAGTCCGCCTGCCGATGTAGGGGACACGGATTCGTGCCCCGGTCCGGGAAGATCCCACAAGCCGCGGAGCGGCTGGGCCCGTGAGCGATGGCTGCTGGGCCTGCGCGTCCGGAGCCTGTGCTCCGCAACGGGAGAGGCCACAACAGTGAGAGGCCCGCGTATCACAAAAAAAAAAAAAAAAAATACAGAGATCTAGAAACTACCTCTAAACGACGCCAGCACCAGACACACCTCACCATGTAGCCAACACTCTTGGCCGGGATACACGGATACACCCGTGTCTACAGCATGCAACCCTGCCATGTAGCGGACAGACACTGACCAAGCTGGGTCTTGTACAGCCTCTGCCACGGGGACAGAAAGGCCCGGAGAAGGGCGCTGAGTCGCTTAAACCCACCAGTGTGGGAAGAAGCACCACGTCCACCCATTGAGAAGGCCACCCCTATTTGCCTTGACTCTTTCTCTTCCTGTTAAACATTATCCGACTTTCACCAAAAGAATACACAACACTAACTTTCTGCAAACTCCTGCCCCTGTGGGGAACGGCATTCCTGGAGACAAAAAAGCTGGAATCAGTAACCAAGGTTCTAATTCAAATCCGGTCTAATTCAAATCCATTAACCCCTGTGATCCGTTGCCGATCTACAAAAAGAGCCTAACAGCACATTAGTCGTTTGACCAGCCAGCGTCCAGCCCTTTTTCTGGTAATAAAAGCCCACAAAGTCCCTCAGAGTAGGTACCTCTCCCCGCCTCTCAGTCAGCGTGGCTCCGGTGGGCTCGACTCCGCCAAAGAGCCACGGGTGACACGTGACCAGAACTGGCCAATCCCAGTCTCACAGCCTCAAACAGCGATTGGCTCCAGGTCAGACATGTGACCCCATAAGAGCCAATGAGACATCATGAGACGTTTGCTGAGGCTTCTGGGAAAGAGACAGGCGCTCTTTCCGGCTGAATCTAAACGCTGACAGGCTACAGGGGGTGAATATGCTACAGCCAAGTTTCTAACATACAGTTCCGACAACTGAAGTCCATACAGGAAAAGGCAGAGTTGACTCGTGGGGAGAACCTGAGTCCTGATGACTTTACTTGAGCCCTGAATCCAGCTAGCTGTGCCTGACTTTGCAGTTAGGTGAGCCTAACTCAAATTTCTTTCCAGCTTAAGCCAATTTAGGTTGATATTTCAGGCAGCTGAAGCGAACTGATGTATATGTGTATATCTGATTAGTACCTCACAGGATGTGAAAAATGGAATGAACTGATAGCTGGCTTGTAAAACAGTGTATATATATATACATGATTATTAAAAACACTGGTCACAGGTATTGATTAATAATAACAAGTGCCAAGAGAAAAAAGTGGGCATGGGAGAGAAATGACTTAGTGTGATATGTGGTTATTCTGACTCTTGAAAATATTCCAAAACATTTGTTTAAACAATTTGATCATAAAGCTATTTCAGCAATAAGAATAAGAATAATAACAAGAGCCATTTGCTGAATGCTTCCTGCGGGCCAGAGGCCGTTGAAATGACTATATTATGTAATCTGCTTGAGTCCTCATAATGACCTTACAAGGTGGATGTTATTATTATCATTCCCACTAACAGATAAGGAAACTGAAGCACAGACAAGTTAAGTTACTCACCCACAGTTACACTGTAAATAAAAGGCAGGATTCAAATGCAGACATTCTGATGCAGCTCGTGCTTTTAGCCATGCCACTGAATCTGAACCTACACTCAGAGTTCTAATGCTGTTCCAGTGAAGCAGAAACTCAAACTCAGGCACTCCCCAAAGCATCAAATGGGAATGTAATATACCACTCTTTTAACCCTGGAAGAGTCTTAAGGACTAATTCCTACATAGTTCTGCATTATGAAAGTATACATATTTAACCACATTAGTGATCATCATTTTTTTAAAAAGTGTGAAAACCCTCACAAACCTCAACCAATTGCATCCTTTGGTTAAACAAAAGTCCTAGATGTTCCCAAGACTAAGAGGTATATTAATTAGTACTACCTTTCCAGAAAATAACATTTGCACCTTCCACAAAGTCAACTTTATGAGGACATTCCCATCACTAAGTTACTTTTCACCACTTTTATAGAACAGAAACTTATTTTAAAATCTACCCATCTTAGTATAATATAAAAAAGAAAACAATTTATGAACTGGACTTTCTCAAAATTAAACCTTTTTCCTCTTTGAAAGACACTATTATGTTAGAAGGATACGAAGCCAAGCTAAAGACTGAGAAAAAACCAACGGCAAATCACATACCTGAAAAAGGATTTGCATCCAAATATATAAAGAATTCTCAAAACTCAACAGTAAGAAAACAACCCAATTAAAAGCTAGGCAAAAGATTTCAATGGCACTCCACCAAGAGGATCTAATGATGGCAAATACGCACATGAAAAGATGTCCAATGGCATTAGTCATCAGAGAAATGCAAATTAAAACCATGATAAGATACTACCACATACCTATTAGAATGGCTAAATTAAAATCACTGATAGTGTCAGTGATGTGGAATAGGTGGAATTCTCGTACATTGCTAGTGGGAGAGTATAAAATGGTACAGACACTCTGGAAAAAGGGTTGACAGTTTCTTATAAAGTTAAAAATATACTCACTATACCATCCAGCAATCCCCTCTCCCCAGAGACAGCTACCCTAGAGATAGAGAAATGAAAACTATGTTTGCACAAAAGTCTGTACACAAATGTTTACAGCAGCTCTATTCCTAAATGTTAAAAATTGGAAACAACGCAAATGCCCTTTAATGAGTGACAATGGAAAACTACTCAGTAATAAAAAGGAATAAACTTTCAATACATGCAATAACTTAGATGAATCTCAAAGACAGAGTAAAAGAACCCAGTCTCAAAAGCTTACATGTATGATTCCATGTATAGGGCATTCTCAAAAAGGCAAAACTATAGGGATGGAGAAAAGGTCAGTGGTTGCAGAGGTTATAGGATGGGGACAGTTAACTATAAAAGGATAGCATCAGGGAATTCTGGGGGGTGATAATATTATTCTGTATTCTGATTGTAGTGATGGTTGCACAAACTACACGTGTTAAATTAACAGGATAAAAGAAAAAAGTTAGTTTTACTGTATGATAATTTTAAGAATAAAATTTTAAAATTATGTTTAAATATGAATCTCAATGTCACAATGGACACGGTTTTTAAAAACTGGAAAGAAATAAAGAAGGATAAGTTTGTTAATAAAAGGTAAACCTGGGCTTCCCTGGTGGCGCAGTGGTTGAGAGTCTGCCTGCCGATGGGGGGGACACGGGTTCGAGACCTGGAATGGGAGGATCCCACATGCCACGGGGCAACTGGGCCCGTGAGCCACAACTACTGAGCATGCGCATCTAGAGCCTGTGCTCCGCAACAAGAGGGGCCACGGCAGTGAGAGGCCCACGCACCATGATGAGGAGTGGCCCCCGCTCGCCACAACTAGAGAAGGCCCTTGCACAGAAACGAAGACCCAACACAGACAAAAATAAATAAAAAATAAATAAAAATAAATACATTGAAAAGGAGAACCTATACATTTCCCTTTCTGCAAATGTAGGTTTTCGAGGCAAGAGTAGAGCCTCAGAAAGAATGTCTGCAAACAGAACAATCACTAGTTCACTAAGTACAAAATGTAGGATACTTTTGAAGAATCCCATCACAGCTAGATAATTGGTCCAGGACCAAAAGTAAATACTGGAAGAAAAATGAAATCAACAGTGTTCCACAGAGGTGGTAGGCAGACTGGCCTGGACTAAGACATGTTCAGTAATAGATAATAAGGGTGCTGATTTGTAAGCATCATTCTCGTCCCACTGTGGACTTCCTTCTGCGACAGTATAAGGATACCACCAGATCATCTTGAAATCAAGTCATGAAATGTACTTTTATGTTTTTAAAAATCCATTCTTGTCCTTAAATTAACTTTTCTTATTAGTTTAGTCATGGTCCTCTATTACTTCTAAAACATTAAATCTTATTTGATTAGAGACAGACTTCAAAAAATAAAAATAAACTGTGATCAAATAGCAGGAACAAAGAGTAGTAACTAAAATTTCTTCAATCTAAACGGAAGATGATTTCTGTATCTCTGTCTTTTACATTTGTCTCCATTAAGGGAAAAAAATGATGTACCTCATAATTAACGTGGCTGGAATGAATCAGACTGCATTTGCAAAGGTTTCAGAAGACCAATGAGCTGTGCTAAACAGTACCACTATCCACCTGAGCAGAAATTACTATCCATAAGTTTCTTTACATAACTAACGAAACAAAAATTTAAACAAAAGAAGAACTACTAGAAAAATATTAGAGATTCATTATTGAAGTCAATAATTTGCCTCACACATTATTATTTTCCCTGTGGAAACCCAATTATTACCCTGAAAACAAGACCACGTTAGAAAGTAAATGCATTGTGACAAAAGAAAGAAAAGGCAGATTGATACATTATTAAAATAACTCACACGCCATACCCTGAGGAGTAAGGAAGCCATGGCAGAGCAGGCCCCCTTCTCCTCAATGGACAGCACAGCTGTGGGGAAGACACTGCAGCTAGCACAAGCGTGTCACACTTCCTCAGGGAGGAAGCAAGTTACACACCACTCTAGAGAGGGCGCCCATAAACTGACGGCCACGCTCATTACCCAACGTCCAGGCCACCCACAGGCTGACTGCAACCCAACTTTCCCACCATTCCCACACAGGCCCCAGGAACCGTCAGGCCTCTGAGGCTCTGCCAATGCCCTTCCCTCTACCCAAATATCCTTTCCCTCCTCTCTCCGGACCTCAATCCTGCCCAGCTCTAAATGAACACTTCAAGGCCTATTTCCCTAAGAATGCCTCTCTCAAAACCAAAATTACTTCCTAGACAATGATCTGCCTCTTACTCATCCATTATCTTGGATTAAATACATCATGTAAGATGCCTTATCTGACCAACACAACTATTTTATAAATAGGAGTCATGTTTTATATCATCTATGACATGACATGACAACCAATCAGCTCACTAAAACCATTCAATAAATACTCTAATTGAATTTCCCAAAGAGTTGACCTAAAATAACCTAAATGCTAAGCAGTTCAAGAACTGTCCTGAACCAAATTCACTTCTCATTTGAATGCCAATGTCATAGACAGGGATGTTGTATTGTCTTTAAATGTACTTGCCTTTATCCAAAACTAGAATCTCTGATGAATCTATGGGACACACATGTAAAATATTCTGCAAAGGAAAAAAGCTTTATTTAGTGTACTGTGCTTAATATTCAGCCAGACTTGCATTTTTCTCTAAAACTTATACAATTACTGAGTATGCAAGAAGCATTAGAAGAGAGACTAAGTCTATTGAGAAGAAAACTGGAAGCCAAGGTCAGCAATCACTTTCTACGTTGAATCATCTCTTTCATAAAGAGGTAAATTCTCCTAAATTCCAGAATGAATGGAATTCAATACAGCAAAGTAAAATGCTTTAAATACATAAAATAAATATCTTGATGGACCTTCCACCATCTGTTTTAGTAACTTAAATTATAAAAAAGAACCCTAAATTTAAGAAAAGTTATATCAAGAGCTAAAATTGAGATTGTTTTTCCATCTATTACTTTGATTTTCCTGACCCATTTTTGAGAACTGTCAGCATTCTGGATCAATAATTCCAAATTATTTCTTGAAGAGAGTGAGATTCCTCCCAAGTCATTTAATATGCTTACTAATCAATAAAGATATGAAAAAACAAAAAATCCATATTTATGAGGCAAGCAAATTATATTAAAAGACTGACTTTGAGAAAAGGTTGCTGCTTGCCAAGAAAATTTTATTATTATAAAATATTTTCTGTCATTTGTATTTCTTCATTTTCCCTTCCAGATTATCTGTGTAGCCTTGTAAACACATCATAATCCAAAGCAGTGGAGCTTTACCAATAAAATGTAAATCAACACAAGAGAGCCAACTGCATAATTAAAACAAAAGCGTACCGGGCTTCCCTGGTGGCGCAGTGGTTGAGAGTCTGCCTGCCGACGCAGGGGACACGGGTTCGTGCCCCAGTCCGGGAAGATCCCACATGCCGTGGAGCGGCTGGGCCCGTGAGCCATGGCCATTGAGCCTGCGCGTCCGGCGCCTGTGCTCCACAACAGGAGAGGCCACAACAGTGAGAGGCCCGCGTACCGCAAAAAAATAAAAAATGGGCTTCCCTGGTGGCGCAGTGGTTGAGAGTCCGCCTGCCGATGCAGGGGACACGGGTTTGTGTCCCGGTTCAGGAAGATACCACATGCCGCAGAGTGGCTGGGCCCATGAGCCATGGCTGCTGTGCCTGCGCGTCCGGAGTCTGTGCTGCGCAACGGGAGAGGCCACAACAGTGAGAGGCCCGCGTACCGCAAAAAAAAAAAAAAAAAAAAAAAAAAAAAACAGAAGGTGCAAAACTGTTTCCTATCCCAGACTCCTATCTTCCGTCTTACAATACTGTAACTGACACTTCAGAGAATCAAAGTCCACACCGTGTAGGATTTTTCCCACCAGTACAAAACACTGGCTCAAGGGCAAGTTCGAACTGGCTATTAATTCAGTTCAGCAAACATTTCCTGAGGCCAGGCCCTGTGTTAGCAGCACTAAACGCAAAGAGGAAGCATGCCATCACTGCTTTCAAGAAACTCAGACTCTAGCAAGACAGGCAAAGCACAAATGAAAAATAGCAAGAAATACCTTCCATCTGCCGAAAGGCATGAGCTGCCCTCAAAAGAAGAACACAAGTTCACTGTGCAGAGATGATAGGGAGAGCACAGGGGAGTTTATCAGAGAGAATGCACAAGAAGTCACCAAGACAAGAAAAAGCACATGATACACTCCAGGTGTGTCAGAGAAAGAGGGAAAGGAGCTAAGAATGCCCTCCAGTGCCACAGGAAGTGAGGGCTTTATTCCATAGCAATGGAGCATGATGGGAGGTGTTTAAATAAAGGAGGAACCTATCGGGCAGTGCAGTGGTTGGGACTCCGCGCTTCCTCCACGGCGGAAAGGGGCGGGGAGAGGGTTTGATCCCTAGTCGGGGAACTAAGATCCCGCAGGCGGCATGGTGTGATCAAAAAAAAAAAAAAAAAAAAAAAAAGAAGGAACCTATCATGTAGAAGTCCTGTGAACAACTGGTGATAAGCAGGCATTGCCATTAATAACAGACCACTAAGCAGTCCAAGTAATAGAGATTGAGAATTCAAGCGCAGCCGCTCCTGAGCTATACCACTCATAATGCAGGGAGCAGCAATCCTGGGCAAAGAAGACCTAAGATCCTCTGACCTGACAGTCACAACATTGCTCCGGCGGACCACGCTTGCAGACCTCCCACCACCATCTCTGTTGGTTCCGAGACTGCTCTTCTTGCCTCTTCCCACCCTCGCTCACTCTCCCCACTTTCTACCTCACCAAACGGCCCCAAGGTACAGGTCTCCTCCATCCTTCCAAAGCTCAATTTATGCCACTTCGCTTTTAAGAAAGACCCACGTTAGCGCCTGTTTTCCCAACCAAAAGAAATCCAAAGAGGTATCTATTTTCACAAAAAAGGGGGGAAAATGAGAACAGTGCCCGGCACGTGTTGTGCAGCAGCCCGTACAGAGGCAATTCGCACTGTGCGCTGCAAAAGCGGGTGCAAGGGGCACCACCCAGCTCCTTCCTGGGAACCACACTCAGCACCTCAGCATCAAGCCACCATAGCTTTGAACTGTCACTGAGCTTCTGTACTTTAGCTCAATTTATTTTGTGCATCCGTTAGCAAGATGTGTCCTATGGTCACTGCTTCTTCGCTTTACGCCACTTCGGCTTATGAAAGGCTTCATGGGAACGCTCTGCTTTCAGTCATTGGGGGAAACCCATACTTATTGTCCTCCCGCCTCCCTCCAGCCTACGCATCCACTCTCGGCCTGGCCTTTCCAGCTTTGAAAAGACAACCTGGCTCCGCCCTCCACCGCCTATATACTGCAGTGAAAGATGAGGGGAGAAGCTGACAGGCAGACAAAAGGCAGCAGCAGTGAGTGAGGCCTGACGACAGACAACGGAAGAGTTCCAGGCCCCTTCAACTTTTGAGATGTTTGGTATAATAAAAAATGTAGAAACACCTAAGGGATGGGATGAGAAAGAGCTCAAAATGGACTTCAGTATTTGTTAGCATTTGTTAAATATGGGTGGTACATACACGGGGTACAATGTAAGATTCTCCAGTTTTCTCAGTATGAAATTTTTAATTAAAAATATACCAAAACACGGTTTTAAAAATTACAGGATATTTAAAATGTTTATACATTTGACAAGTTAATACAACACAAAAAATGAAATCTAATTGTGTAATTCACAAGGTAATCCAACAAATATTTAGAGTATTGTATCCTCAGGCATTACATGGCCTCCCTTTAAACTTCCTCAGCTCTCCCTCAGTGGGCTATAATTCCCAGTTTACTTTAAGGGAACTTCAATATTTAAGTTATGGTTGGTGTTTATGTCCCTTATACAAACATGCATTCATTTGGGGAAATCAATTATCAAACAAACATCAAAACATCAAAAGTAATCATTTCTACATTACTAATGTGACTTTGCCCGTTAGAGATCAGAATGGCATTACAAGATCATCAGTCACTTATTCTATAGGCCAGAGTTGATGCTATTGACATTTTGGGCTGAACAATTCTTTGTTGCGGAAGGCTGTCCTGTGCTTCATAAATGTTTCAGCAGCATCCTGGCCTCTGACCACTAGGTGCCAGGAGCATGTCTCCTGACTTACGACAACTAAAGATGTCTGTCTCCAGACATCAGCAAATGTCCCCTGGGGGGCAAAATCATTCCTGGTTGACACCTACTGATCTAAACAAGCATAGAGTGTTTGCTTGCCAAATAACAGCAACAGAAGATGGATAAATCCATGGATTCCAAAGGTCCTAGAATTAGCAAATCTTCTCTATAAAACTCCTAGCCCACATCTAGAAAATATTACAAAAAGAAGCAAAATGAAAAGAAAAACTAACAACACATGAGCTAAAATCTTTACTAGGGACAGAACACAGCATAGTGATCCAAAGCACAGGCTTGGAGCCAGAGGACTTACATTCAGAACTCACCAGCTGTCACTCACCAACTGTGTCACTCACCAGCTGTGTGACCTGGAGCAAATGACTTAGCCTCAAGTATCTCAACTTGCTCACCTCTAAAATGGCAAGGAGACAACTAATACCTACCTCCTATGGTTATTTATTTTCACTTAAGAATTAAGCGAAATAATACGTGTAAAGTGCTTAAAAGAATGCCTGGCATACAGTGAGTGCTCAGTAAGTGTTAGCTATTGTTATTTCACTAAAATTCCATATTTTCAATTTATACGAAGTGGAAATCACTTTACAGATTTCAACATACAACACTCTATTTTTAGAAAATAAAATATCATGCTATGTAACTACTTTATCTACTTGACAGAGGAATTATTTTCACCCATTTTCACCATCTCGGTAAAATAATAATGGTTATGATTATGCAATCATAAGAATGATTATGCTCTCCAATAGCCATTGGAGAAACAAGTGTACTTGTACATCACTGACAAACACAAGCTAACCCCTAAAACTGGCTCTGAGGGGAGATCACAAAGCCTACCATCAACATTAATCACCAAACATATTAGCCAGGGATATCTCAATAAAAGTAACACAGAAGTAGAGATTAGGGACAGAATTACTAACTCCGGGAGCTATGGGGGGAACTGACTTAATTTCAAGAGTTAATGTCTCTGATATGTAGGCTCAGGTGCCCACCTCAGCACTGGATATGAAGATGCCTACCACAATTAATCAGGTCCCAACAGTTCATTTCTAACTGCGGTCTCCCTGAACCTCACTGCGGGTACTTCTGTAGCGTAGCTCTCCATACAAGGCAGGTCTCTGGTAACTGCCTTCTCTGGTTCTTCAGAAAACAGCATGACCTGGCTACACATACTCCTGAAGAAGTTCAAGCGTCTTCTGGAAAAACATAAAATAGAAACTGCCAGCCGAAGTCAAAGTGAGACAATGTCTCAAGCCACACTAAAATGGACTATAAAAAATACAGAGATCTAGAAACTACCTCTAAACGACGCCAGCACCAGACACACCTCACCATGTAGCCAACACTCTTGGCCGGGATACACGGATACACCCGTGTCTACAGCATGCAACCCTGCCATGTAGCGGACAGACACTGACCAAGCTGGGTCTTGTACAGCCTCTGCCACGGGGACAGAAAGGCCCGGAGAAGGGCGCTGAGTCGCTTAAACCCACCAGTGTGGGAAGAAGCACCACGTCCACCCATTGAGAAGGCCACCCCTATTTGCCTTGACTCTTTCTCTTCCTGTTAAACATTATCCGACTTTCACCAAAAGAATACACAACACTAACTTTCTGCAAACTCCTGCCCCTGTGGGGAACGGCATTCCTGGAGACAAAAAAGCTGGAATCAGTAACCAAGGTTCTAATTCAAATCCGGTCTAATTCAAATCCATTAACCCCTGTGATCCGTTGCCGATCTACAAAAAGAGCCTAACAGCACATTAGTCGTTTGACCAGCCAGCGTCCAGCCCTTTTTCTGGTAATAAAAGCCCACAAAGTCCCTCAGAGTAGGTACCTCTCCCCGCCTCTCAGTCAGCGTGGCTCCGGTGGGCTCGACTCTGCCAAAGAGCCACGGGTGACACGTGACCAGAACTGGCCAATCCCAGTCTCACAGCCTCAAACAGCGATTGGCTCCAGGTCAGACATGTGACCCCATAAGAGCCAATGAGACATCATGAGACTTTTGCTGAGGCTTCTGGGAAAGAGACAGGCGCTCTTTCCGGCTGAATCTAAACGCTGACAGGTTACAGGGGGTGAATATGCTACAGCCAAGTTTCTAACATACAGTTCCGACAACTGAAGTCCATACAGGAAAAGGCAGAGTTGACTCGTGGGGAGAACCTGAGTCCTGATGACTTTACTTGAGCCCTGAATCCAGCTAGCTGTGCCTGACTTTGCAGTTAGGTGAGCCTAACTCAAATTTCTTTCCAGCTTAAGCCAATTTAGGTTGATATTTCAGGCAGCTGAAGCGAACTGATGTATATGTGTATATCTGATTAGTACCTCACAGGATGTGAAAAATGGAATGAACTGATAGCTGGCTTGTAAAACAGTGTATATATACATGATTATTAAAAACACTGGTCACAGGTATTGATTAATAATAACAAGTGCAAAGAGAAAAAAGTGGGCATGGGAGAGAAATGACTTAGTGTGATATGTGGTTATTCTGACTCTTGAAAATATTCCAAAACATTTGTTTAAACAACTTTATCATAAAGCTATTTCAGCAATAAGAATAAGAATAATAACAAGAGCCATTTGCTGAATGCTTCCTGCGGGCCAGAGGCCGTTGAAATGACTATATTATGTAATCTGCTTGAGTCCTCATAATGACCTTACAAGGTGGATGTTATTATTATCATTCCCACTAACAGATAAGGAAACTGAAGCACAGACAAGTTAAGTTACTCACCCACAGTTACACTGTAAATAAAAGGCAGGATTCAAATGCAGACATTCTGATGCAGCTCGTGCTTTTAGCCATGACACTGAATCTGAACCTACGCTCAGAGTTCTAATGCTGTTCCAGTGAAGCAGAAACTCAAACTCAGGCACTCCCCAAAGCATCAAATGGGAATGTAATATACCACTCTTTTAACCCTGGAAGAGTCTTAAGGACTAATTCCTACATAGTTCTGCATTATGAAAGTATACATATTTAACCACATTAGTGATCATCATTTTTTTAAAAAGTGTGAAAACCCTCACAAACCTCAACCAATTGCATCCTTTGGTTAAACAAAAGTCCTAGATGTTCCCAAGACTAAGAGGTATATTAATTAGTACTACCTTTCCAGAAAATAACATTTGCACCTTCCACAAAGTCAACTTTATGAGGACATTCCCATCACTAAGTTACTTTTCACCACTTTTATAGAACAGAAACTTATTTTAAAATCTACCCATCTTAGTATAATATAAAAAAGAAAAAAATTTATGACTGGACTTTCTCAAAATTAAACCTTTTTCCTCTTTGAAAGACACTATTATGTTAGAAGGATACGAAGCCAAGCTAAAGACTGAGAAAAAACCAACGGCAAATCACATACCTGAAAAAGGATTTGCATCCAAATATATAAAGAATTCTCAAAACTCAACAGTAAGAAAACAACCCAATTAAAAGCTAGGCAAAAGATTTCAATGGCGCTCCACCAAGAGGATCTAATGATGGCAAATAAGCACATGAAAAGATGTCCAATGGCATTAGTCATCAGAGAAATGCAAATTAAAACCATGATAAGATACTACCACATACCTATTAGAATGGCTAAATTAAAATCACTGATAGTGTCAGTGATGTGGAATAGGTGGAATTCTCGTACATTGCTAGTGGGAGAGTATAAAATGGTACAGACACTCTGGAAAAAGGGTTGACAGTTTCTTATAAAGTTAAAAATATACTCACTATACCATCCAGCAATCCCCTCTCCCCAGAGACAGCTACCCTAGAGATAGAGAAATGAAAACTATGTTTGCACAAAAGTCTGTACACAAATGTTTACAGCAGCTCTATTCCTAAATGTTAAAAATTGGAAACAACGCAAATGTCCTTTAATGAGTGACAATGGAAAACTACTGAGTAATAAAAAGGAATAAACTTTCAATACATGCAATAACTTAGATGAATCTCAAAGACAGAGTAAAAGAACCCAGTCTCAAAAGCTTACATGTATGATTCCATGTATAGGACATTCTCAAAAAGACAAAACTATAGGGATGGAGAAAAGGTCAGTGGTTGCAGAGGTTATAGGATGGGGACAGTTAACTATAAAAGGATAGCATCAGGGAATTCTGGGGGGTGATAATATTATTCTGTATTCTGATTGTAGTGATGGTTGCACAAACTACACGTGTTAAATTAACAGGATAAAAGAAAAAAGTTAGTTTTACTGTATGATAATTTTAAGAATAAAATTTTAAAATTATGTTTAAATATGAATCTCAATGTCACAATGGACACGGTTTTTAAAAACTGGAAAGAAATAAAGAAGGATAAGTTTGTTAATAAAAGGTAAACCTGGGCTTCCCTGGTGGCGCAGTGGTTGAGAGTCTGCCTGCCGATGGGGGGGGGACACGGGTTCGAGACCTGGAATGGGAGGATCCCACATGCCACGGGGCAACTGGGCCCGTGAGCCACAACTACTGAGCATGCGCATCTAGAGCCTGTGCTCCGCAACAAGAGGGGCCACGGCAGTGAGAGGCCCACGCACCATGATGAGGAGTGGCCCCCGCTCGCCACAACTAGAGAAGGCCCTTGCACAGAAACGAAGACCCAACACAGACAAAAATAAATAAAAAATAACTAAAAATAAATACATTGAAAAGGAAAACCTATACATTTCCCTTTCTGCAAATGTAGGTTTTCGAGGCAAGAGTAGAGCCTCAGAAAGAATGTCTGCAAACAGAACAATCACTAGTTCACTAAGTACAAAATGTAGGATACTTTTGAAGAATCCCGTCACAGCTAGATAATTGGTCCAGAACCAAAAGTAAATACTGGAAGAAAAATGAAATCAACAGTGTTCCACAGAGGTGGTAGGCAGACTGGCCTGGACTAAGACATGTTCAGTAATAGATAATAAGGGTGCAGATTTGTAAGCATCATTCTCGTCCCACTGTGGACTTCCTTCTGTGACAGTATAAGGATACCACCAGATCATCTTGAAATCAAGTCATGAAATGTACTTTTATGTTTTTAAAAATCCATTCTTGTCCTTAAATTAACTTTTCTTATTAGTTTAGTCATGGTCCTCTATTACTTCTAAAACATTAAATCTTATTTGATTAGAGACAGACTTCAAAAAATAAAAATAAACTGTGATCAAATAGCAGGAACAAAGAGTAGTAACTAAAATTTCTTCAATCTAAACGGAAGATGATTTCTGTATCTCTGTCTTTTACATTTGTCTCCATTAAGGGAAAAAAATGATGTACCTCATAATTAACTTGGCTGGAATGAATCAGACTGCATTTGTAAAGGTTTCAGAAGACCAATGAGCTGTGCTAAACAGTACCACTATCCACCTGAGCAGAAATTACTATCCATAAGTTTCTTTACATAACTAACGAAACAAAAATTTAAACAAAAGAAGAACTACTAGAAAAATATTAGAGATTCATTTTTTAAGTCAATAATTTGCCTCACACATTATTATTTTCCCTGTGGAAACCCAATTATTACCCTGAAAACAAGACCACGTTAGAAAGTAAATGCATTGTGATAAAAGAAAAAAAAGGCAGATTGATACATTATTAAAATAACTCACACGCCATACCCTGAGGAGTAAGGAAGCCATGGCAGAGCAGGCCCCTTTCTCCTCAATGGACAGCACAGCTGTGGGGAAGACACTGCAGCTAGCACAAGCGTGTCACACTTCTTCAGGGAGGAAGCAAGTTACACACCACTCTAGAGAGGGCGCCCATAAACTCACGGCCACGCTCATTACCCAACGTCCAGGCCACCCACAGGCTGACTGCAACCCAACTTTCCCACCATTCCCACACAGGCCCCAGGAACCGTCAGGCCTGTGAGGCTCTGCCAATGCCCTTCCCTCTACCCAAATATCCTTTCCCTCCTCTCTCCGGACCTCAATCCTGCCCAGCTCTAAATGAACACTTCAAGGCCTATTTCCCTAAGAATGCCTCTCTCAAAACCAAAATTACTTCCTAGACAATGATCTGCCTCTTACTCATCCATTATCTTGGATTAAATACATCATGTAAGATGCCTTATCTGACCAACACAACTATTTTATAAATAGGAGTCATGTTTTATATCATCTATGACATGACATGACAACCAATCAGCTCACTAAAACCATTCAATAAATACTCTAATTGAATTTCCCAAAGAGTTGACCTAAAATAACCTAAATGCTAAGCATTTCAAGAACTGTCCTGAACCAAATTCACTTCTCATTTGAATGCCAATGTCCTAGATAGGGATGTTGTATTGTCTTGAAATGTACTTGCCTTTATCCAAAACTAGAATCTCTGATGAATCTATGGGACACACATGTAAAATATTCTGCAAAGGAAAAAAGCTTTATTTAGTGTACTGTGCTTAATATTCAGCCAGACTTGCATTTTTCTCTAAAACTTATACAATTACTGAGTATGCAAGAAGCATTAGAAGAGAGACTAAGTCTATTGAGAAGAAAACTGGAAGCGAAGGTCAGCAATCATTTTCTACTTTGAATCATCTCTTTCATAAAGAGGTAAATTCTCCTAAATTCCAGAATGAATGGAATTCAATACAGCAAAGTAAAATGCTTTAAATACATAAAATAAATATCTTGATGGACCTTCCACCATCTGTTTTAGTAACTTAAATTATAAAAAAGAACCTTAAATTTTAGAAAAGTTATATCAAGAGCTAAAATTGAGATTGTTTTTCCATCTATTACTTTGATTTTCCTGACCCATTTTTGAGAACTGTCAGCATTCTGGATCAATAATTCCAAATTATTTCTTGAAGAGAGTGAGATTCCTCCCAAGTCATTTAATATGCTTACTAATCAATAAAGATATGAAAAAACAAAAAATCCATATTTATGAAGCAAGCAAATTATATTAAAAGACTGACTTTGAGAAAAGGTTGCTGCTTGCCAAGAAAATTTTATTATTATAAAATATTTTCTGTCATTTGTATTTCTTCATTTTCCCTTCCAGATTATCTGTGTAGCCTTGTAAACACATCATAATCCAAAGCAGTGGAGCTTTATAAATAAAATGTAAATCAACGCAAGAGAGCCAACTGCATAATTAAAACAAAAGTGTACCGGGCTTCCCTGGTGGCGCAGTGGTTGAGAGTCTGCCTGCCGATGCAGGGGACACGGGTTCGTGCCCCAGTCCGGGAAGATCCCACATGCCGTGGAGCGGCTGGGCCTGTGAGCCATGGCCGTTGAGCCTGTGCGTCCGGCGCCTGTGCTCCACAACAGGAGAGGCCACAACAGTGAGAGGCCCGCGTACCGCAAAAAAATAAAAAATGGGCATCCCTGGTGGCGCAGTGGTTGAGAGTCCGCCTGCCGATGCAGGGGACACGGGTTCGTGCCCCGGTCCGGGAAGAACCCACGTGCCGCGGAGCGGCCAGGCCCGTGACCCATGGCCACTAAACCTGCACGTCCGGAGCCTGTGCTCCGCAACGGGAGAGGCCACAACAGTGAAAGGCCGCGTACTGAAAAAAAAAAAAAAAAGCATACCACCATCATCCCAACCAGATTACAAAATAGCAAGCAGATTATAAAATAATAGTCTACAAGCATGCTTTTTAAAATATATATCTATATGCACTGAATATCTTATATAAAAAGCCAAGAGAGAGAGATGAAACAAAATATTAAAAGTAAACATCTCCTTCCCCAAAACCCTAACTCCATTCCAGTCATGAGGAGGACATCACACAAACCCAAGTTGAGGGACAGTCTATGAAATACATGAACCAGGACTCTTCAAAATTGTCATTAAAAAAAGGAACGTCTGGGACTTTCCTGGTGGTGCAGTGGTTACGAATCCATCTCCCAATGCAGGAGACACGGGTTCCAGCCCTGGTCCGAGAAGATCCCACATGCCGCAGAGCAACTAAGCCCGTACGTCACAACTACTGAGCCTGTGCTCTAGAGCCTGCGAGCCACAACTACTGAGGCCACACGCCGCAACTACTGAAGCCCACACACTCTAGGGCCTGTGTGCCGCAACTACTGAGCCTGGGTGCTGCAATTACTGAAGCCCGCGCACTTAGAGCCCGTGCTCCGCAACAAGAGAAGCCACCACAATGAGAATTCCGCGCACCACAATAAAGAGTAGCCCCCACTTGCCACAACTAGAGAAAGCCCGCGCGCAGCAACAAAGACCCAACACAGCCAAAAATAAACAATAATAAAAATAAATAAATAAAGGCATCATCACATAAAAACAAATGAGGAAATAATTTTTTGATAAAAGAAGAACTGGTGGGGCAGTGGTAAAGAATCCGCCTGCCAGTGCAGGGGACACGGGTTTGAGCCCTGGTCCGGGAAGATCCCACATGCTGCAGAGCAAGTAAGCCCGTGCGCCACAACTGCTGAAGCCCACACGCCTAGAGCCCATGCTCCACAACAAGGGAAGCCACCACAGTGAGAAGCGCGTGCACCGCAATGAAGAGTAGCCCCTGCTCGCCGCAACTAGAGAAAGCCCACACACAGCAACGAAGACCCAACGCAGCCAAAAATAAATACATTAAATAAATTAATTTAAAAAAAAGAAACTAAAGAGTCAAAAACAAACTAAAGAAATAAAATATATTTTGGGAAGAAATAGGAAAAATTATACATGGACTTGATATCTGATAGTATAACTATTAGTATTACTGAATTATCTTCTTAGGTGTGATAATGGTATTATGTTTATGAAGAAATATGTCCTCATTCTTAGGAGACACATGATGAAGTATGAATGAAATGCCATGTAAGATGTCTGCCACTTACTTTCAGCTGGCTCAGGAAAAAAAAAATTCTATCTATTTGACAGAGAAAGGGAGACAAGGCAAATTATGACATAACGCTAACAATTGGGTATTGATTATACTATTCTTACAACTTTGCTGTAGGCGTAAAGATTTTCATAATATAAATTAAACTAACAGTTTTCTTTAACTTAAAAATGATTCAAAACCCAAACTAATCCAGAAGTTATAATCTTCTCGTAAATATAAAATATATTTTATTTTATGCTGCTTAACTCATCTCCTCCAAATTAAAAAAAAAAAAATTGAAAAGGGGTGACTTATTTTCCATAGTAAGGAATTATAGCTAACATCCAGGAGTAATATTTAGGTTTCCTTCAAATTGATATTGAATAGAGTCTTTTTAATCATCTGAGCAGTTTATACTGATCTTGGGCTCATTAATTGCTAACTTACCTAGTTTTTTTAAATAAAAATGTTTATTTGAATACAATTACCTTATCCCTTAATGAAGCTGGAAAGAAGATTAAATAACCCAGAAGACACAGTTGGAAACTGTAAAGAAGTATAAGAAAGAGAGTCACTGGCAGAAGAGAAGAGCAGATCTCTGGCAAAGCTGCATTCCATGTACCCTGCCTGGGTCAGACATAGTTCATCTTGAGCCGAAGATCCAGTAGAGACCCATCTGCCCAAAATGCCTTTCTCCAACTGAGAAAGAAGTGAAAATGCTAAGACATATGAGAACATTTGTTGCTGTCTACAGCTAATTGAACCAGAAATCTTTAATACCATTTCCAGTCCTGAAATTCTATTATTCTACATAAAACACCTTTAAAAACAAGTATATATTATCATTTCACACCCATTAGGATGACTACTATCCAAAAAATAGAAAATAACTGTTTGCGAGGATGTGGAGAAATTGGAACCCTTTTACATTTCTGGTGGACATCAAACGGTGCTACTGCTATGGAATACAATATGGGGATTCCTCAAAAAATTAAACACAGAATTACCATATGATCTAACAATTCTTCTGGGTATTTCCTGAAAGAACTGAAAGTAGGGACCTGAACAGATATGTATACACCCAAGTTCACAGCAACATTATTCACAACAGCCAAAAGGTGGAAGCAACCTGAGTGTCTATCAAAAACTGGATGGATTTTAAAAAATGTGGTATTTACATACAATGGCATAGTATTTAGCCTTAAAAAGGAAGAAAATGCTGCCACGTGCTACAATATGGATGAACCTTGAAGACAGGCTAAGTGAAATTAGCCAGTCACAAAAAGACAAATATTGTATCAGTGCACTTACATGAGGTACCTATGGTATGAATGGACCCTATTCAAATTCTGAGAAACAGAAAGTAGAATGATGTTTGCCAGGTGCTTGAGGGAGAGGGGGATGGAGGGTTAGTGTTTAATGAGTACAGACTTCAATTTGGGAAGATGAAGTTCTGGAGATGGATGGTGGTGATGGTTGTACAACAATGTGAATGCACTTAATGACACTGAATTGTATGCTAAAATGATTAAAATGGTAAATTTTATGTTATGTATATTTTAACAATATTCAAAAAAAACCCCACAGGTATGCAAGCCATAATACCCTCCTAACCCTCCTTAAAAGGAGTGAGGCCCATGTCCTAATCCTGATGCAAACTTAAGGAATGCTCACTGCCCATTTCCCCATCTTCCCTGCCCAGGAAGAAGAACCACGAGCTGGCAAGGCAGAGCCAGAGCCAGAGGCGGGAAATTGGTCCTGACGTTAGTCCCGCTGAAGAAACTCAGAAGAGCCACAACAGAGGGTAAGGCCCAAGAAGACGGACAGAGGCAGGCTAGGGAAGAGAAGGCAAAAGCAGAAGGAAGGAAATCCCTGAGAACATGGGCAGCTGATGACACTGGGAAGGGACACCACAGCTGTGAGGAAAAGGAGGATCAGACAACAGGGGAAATCAGAGAAGGGAACTGCCCCAAGGTAAGGAAAGAGAGGAGTAGGAGAAAAAAGAAGAATTGTAAGCAAGAAGGAGATTCATTCAAGAAGAGACTCTTCCCAAGTACCAGCAGGAAAATGACTTCGTTCCACTGAGGTGGCCATTTGTATCTAAAGAATCCAAGAAAGTTGCTGAAGCCTATAAAAAGTTAGGAAGAAACATTCTTTTCTGTGTAAGAATACTAATATACCCCCATCCACAGAGAACTGTGTACTGCCATTTTTTTCATTTGGTTTTGTCTTTTTTTCTCCCTCAAGAAGAGAACACTTACTTGTTTAGGAATAATTTCAATCAGGGCCTACCTTTTGTATTTGTACCAAACACTAGTACGCCATGAATGAGCTAAAGTGTTTTAATGGCACAGGGGTAAGAGTACAGGCTTGAAGCCAGCTCTGCCTGAATCTGAATCCCGGCATTGTGACCTGAGGCAATCTGCTTAAAAATCTGCTTTGATTTCCAAATCTGCAAAATGGGAATAGTAACAGGGCTACACTTCAAGGCATTACTGCAAGAATTAAATAGGGTAAAATATGAAAGCACTTAGAACAGTGTCTGGCCCACACTAATCACTATTAAGGTAGTAGCTTCCTATTATACTCCAGACCTAGAACATGAGTTCCAGGAGAGCTGAGATTTTGTCTGTTTTGTTCCCTGTTGAAGCCTCAGGTACCTCACATCATTCTTTGTTGAATAATAAAAATGTATTGAATGCCAGCAACACAGAAGCCCAAAGGAATAGCACTACCTTTCTGTTATTACCAACAACTAAAATCTGCATAACACTTCAGGCTCACAGTTCACAGAGGGTTTTCTACACCTTATCTCAGGTGATTCTGTGACGCTGCCATTATTACCTCCGTCTCACAGACAAACGAAGGCTCAGAAGACGTAAGTGACTTGCCCAGGAATTCTGGCAATTAATGCTACTTCTGTTCACTCTAGACCCCCACCCAGAAAGCTCAGAACATACCCTACTGAACTGTTCAATTCTCCTTAACTACAGATACGCAGAGTTCAAGTTCACCAAAACACTTTATCCGATTTGCTTCAATAGAATTGATGGAGAGGGAGGAAACAGAGGAAACAACATCACTAACTATTAAAGTTGAACAATGGGTACAGTGGGATTGATTATACCCTTTCCACTTCTATACATCTGAAATTTTCCATAATAAAAAAATGTAATTAAAAAATAAACTCTTCACTCCCAACATAAGCTCTGCCACTTCCAACTTCCTATTGAGCACACCTGGGTGCGAGGAAAACACCACAGCAGAGAAGTTTCTCAGTCTGAGGCACTGAAGAGAGTGCTGCACTGGGAATCAGGAAGCTTCAGTCTTCACTCTGCTTTATCTAACTGTGAGACCTCACTGGTCCCTCTAGCTCCTCTGGGCCCTGAACTTCCTCATCTGTTCCTTCCAGGGTTAAGATTCTGATTTCACCTTTCTACTAGTTCCTTAAACTCAACACACAAAACCAAAATCATCTTTTCTCTATTCTAAACCCCTAAGACCTGCTCTTCCTCCTGACCTCTGTATTCCTGCTGTCCCATTCTGCCAGCCATCCAACCACAAATACCTCAGCATCATCTCTGACTTAAGACACAGAACTGACTGTTCCTTCCCCTCCTACCTAATCAGTCACCACATCTCTCTGTTCAACCTCCAAAGTACCTCTTGACTCCACCACCTCCTTTCATTCCCAAGCACACTAACTCAGGCACTCATCATCCCTCACCTGGAGTAGTGCCATGAACTCGACTGAAAACCCTGTCTCTAGTTTCTCCTCACTCACAATCCATCATATGCATTCTCCAAAACCCAGTCATGACCTCTCAACAGCCTCACTGTCCACTATGTTCTTTCATGTAACCCAGGGTCCGGGTAATTTGGATACTCAGTTTCCGGACATCCACCTCATTTCCAACACCACCCCTCAGCCTTTGCTCAAGCTACCCTTCCCTCCAGAATGCCCTCTTCTTGCCCTGGCGCCTCAGTTTCACAGTGGTGCAATTTAAATGCCACCTCCTCAGTTGAAGCGTTCCCTTACATCCGCAAGGGGGCAGTATCACTCCCTCCACTGAACCCCTAAGCACCTTGTCTGAACCCCTCTTACAGCACCCTTCAAATTCCTATTAGTCCTTTCTTGTTTTGGTGCCCCTACTCTCTCTACTAGATGATTCGCTCCTTGTCAGAGGAAATGATGCTTTATTCGTCTTTGTATCCTTCAGAACAGAGCTTCTCAAAGACTGTGCCGTGGCACTGTGGTATGCCCTGAATGAGCTAAAGAGGTTCTAGTCAGTCATCCCCTCAGCCCTCCACAAAGAGACTTCAGCAGCCAAAGTCCCACAAGTCAAGCCTCAAGCAGCCTCAAGCAGCCTCCTCCTTCAGCCAAGTATACGCCACGATGACTTGAGAAGCACTAAGAGGATGCAACACGTGGTACACAATGGATGCGCACTAAACATGTGCTGAGCTGAACCTTGGAATAACTCACCCGTTCCCCTTCAACCACTATGTTCTCAAGAAAACTTACCATCCAGACTAGACTCTCTCTGAACATTCTCCCCGAACAGGTTCTGATCATCTTTTTAATAATCACCTGTTTATTAGCTGGTTATACTTGCCTTACCATCCAAAGCCCACATCGATAGTTTACTGATTAAAATAGCAAAGGATATGAACAAACAATTCACCATGAAGAGACTCAAAGAGAAAAATTCAACATTATAGAACAAAGAAGTACAAAGGCCAATTTACACTATTAAATAAGCAAAAACTTTTAAGGAAAAAATGTATTTATATCCAGTTATGGCGAAACAGGTACATCTGTATATCTCTTAGTAGTACAAACTGGTATAACATTCTTGAAAAACAGGATGGCGATATATATATCAAAAACCATAAAAACATTCATACCATTTAACACAATAATGCATTCAAAAATTTATCCTAGAGATATAATGAGCCCGAAGAAAAGTACAATAATATCTACAATAATGTACATTAAAGTATTAACTGAAAACGAGCCAGCAACATAAATAACTAACATAAAAAGAGTTAAGTAAATTATTGACGGCATGACTTGATGAAATATTTTGCAGCCTCTCAAAGTGTAATCATGTCAATTAAAATTGTGACAACTATAACATGGAAATGTTTCATAATCTAATAAGTAGGAAAAATTCAAATTATATACATTATAATTAAAAAGGAGTACAATAATCTATGTGTGTGTGTATGTATATATAGATAGATATAGAGAGATATATATCTCTCTATATATATTTTTAACAGAATGCCAAAAATAAAATCAACTGTTTTAGGGGTAGTAACCCAAATATTTAACAATTTACTTAATAACAATTCTTAAATTATTTTATAATTTAAGAGAGGAAGTTCTACCATACTGAGCAAACTTAGGGGTCCCAGGATGCAAACTCGATATAGTCTCAGGAAGAGGTCCACACCTCTCTTTTATTGCTCACTTTGGCCTTAACTGAGAACGCTCATGTACTTCTGATCACAATGACCTATGACAACCCAGACCCCAGCTTTCCAAGGACCAAGAAACCAGCTCAGCTAGCCTTCTGATCATCCCCATGAACCTGTGGGGGATGAATCGTGCAAACTACCCTAACTCAAGAAACAAAGAACCCCTACAACAATGTTTTACTTTAGCAATCAATAAGTAGCCAAGCCTAAGTTTAATTATAAACCCTAAAAGTATATAGCATTGTCTCATTAAAGTCTCTGGGACTAGCATTAAAAATACATCAAAAAATAATTTTAGCACTGATGCCCCACAAGGACAATATTAGAACAGTCTTCTAATTGTTTTTCTGTAGTATTACCATTTTCTTAGTTTAATACTGAATGGCCAAGATACTATAATGGACCAAGAAGATTAATTACTGTGAAATAATAAATACTCAAGACTAAAATGTCATTCTTAGGGCATTTCAGCAATAAACAAATAATTTGAAGGACTAATACAACCATTAGGGAAAAAGTTTAACCTTCTGTTTCCATTGGTATGTTCCTGGTATCCAGATCCTCAGAAATGCAGATATATAGTCATTCATGACAATACACACATAGTAGATAACAGGAAAAACAGACAATTTAACACTTAACCTGTTCATCAGAGCACTGGGTGGTCAACACTCAAGAATGTTGACACAAAAACTGAAGGACCTCTGAAGAGCCAATCATATGCAGATAGGTTGAATCCCTGTGCAGTTACTCATGCAAAACAGAAGTGGAAGATTAACCTACCCTCACTTCTCTTCAAACAAACTGACAAAGCATCAGGCAGTCTGTTTGGAGTAGGTTCACCATCATCCAGTCGGCCCCAGAAGTAGCCAATTGAGTCAGGTCACCGCTGCTGCACCAGGGCCCTACTTCCTCCACCTTGTCTCAGCTCATCTTGCTGACCAGACACCCTCCTCTAGATTAAGTCCCTTTGGTCTTTTCCTCAGGCATTACCAAGTCCTTGCTTTGTAAATAAGGCTCTCCCAGACCTTACTCACCTGCAGTTCACTGCACTGGGTATCACCCAAAGAGCCCATCAGAGCTCTTTATAATTTCTGAAAGAGAGAGAAGGAACCTTTGAATACATACTAGAAAACACCACTGCTGATGTATCAGTTCTGAAGCATTTGTATCCAGTGGTCACAGCATATGGTCCTTTGGTCCACAGTACTTCAGTAAAATGTAGCATAACCAGCCAGGACCAAGAGTCCTGAGATAAAAGTTTGGTTTAATGTTACTACTAATCAGCTGTATGACCTTGGGAAAGTCACTTGACTTCTCCAGGCCTCAATTTCCTCATCTGGAAAATAAGACAGACTAGATAGAAGCAGCAGAGCATACTGCAGTGGAAAGAGAACGCCCTTTCCAAGGCACAGCGCCAGCACCACCACTTACTGGTCTTGCGACGTTATGTTCGTTAATTCACATTTAACCTAAATCTCCTCTGCAAAGCAGAAATAACAGCTATCTTGGAGTTGTTCTGAAAACTAAAGGAAACATAATGAGTTATAAAAAGCCTAGAGTAAGTATACTGTGCATCTCATCATAAAATTCCACAGATGATAATTACCAACATTACTCCCAGCCCTAAGGTTACGTGAATTCAATTTCCAAATATTTATTTCCTTACAAGATCAACAAATCAAAACTTTACCAACCTGACAATGCAATTAACTGTTTGAGTGTTTCACTAACAATTCAATTACAGTTATCTTAAACTAATGGAAGTTTAAGATGATCAATATTAATTAACATCACAGGAAATAAGGGTGGAATACCTGCCTAACACCTAAACGGGTTCCGTGGCCATGCCTTCCATGACTTCTCCCTCTGCTTTCACTACTGCCCGCGCACCGAGTCAAGAGAGGTCTTCCAAACACCAAGTAACACCAACTGCTTTCTACGGTCAGATTAGGGGGACATGGCTAACGATGGAGGAAGGAGAGCAGAGGCTTTTTATCTTTTTTCCTATATACACTTAGCACTGCTTGGATTTGTTGACCATAGCATGCATCAGTTTTACATAAAAATAAATAAGTTTTTAAACTATATTAGTTACACATATTGCCTACTGAAAGGAAGCTCGCCTCACAGGATTATTTTCACCACTAGGAGAATATCGACAGAAGAAAGCAAAAAGGCAAATTCAGATGTTCCGAGAACACCTAAAATATGGCACAGAAATAACAAAAATCACAAACATTCACACGTCACAATGGTTTACTCAAAAAATGTGCCTGCATTCTTTGAAGAACCTAATGATGAATCAGGGTTTCTGGGGGTCAAAACAAGTTGAACACACAAATTCTGGCTTTAGGGGCTTCTCTGGTGGCGCAGTGGTTGAGAGTCCGCCTGCTGATGCAGGGGACACGGGTTCGTACCCCGGTCCGGGAAGATCCCACATGCCGCGGAGCGGCTGGGCCCGTGAGCCATGGCCGCTGAGCCTGCGCGTCCGGAGCCTGTGCTCCACAACGGGAGAGGCCACAGCAGTGAGAGGCCTGCCTACCGCAAAAAAAACAAAACAAAAAAAACAAATTCTGGCTTTACCAGACAACTTCCTGCCCTTGGAGAAACTGACCCAGTACAATTTACACCAGTAAACAAGTTGGTATGACTCTTTAGTAGTATGCTGAAAAACGTTCAATTTGCTTTAGACAATTGGTAGCTTTTAAAATAAAGATAGATACATATATAAATATATATGTACACACATATATATACATATAAATTAAAAATCTTCATGTTATATCTACTATTTATTTTTGAAAGAGGAATATTAACCTTATTAAATTCAGGATAGCTCAAAAGTATAATCTCAGCCACCGGTGAAGTGACAGACCACTAAGTTTTATGTGGCTCCTAGCCAGTGCTACCGAAGTCATCCTGACTACACCCAGCAATTTAAATGAACTACAAGCTGCTGCGGCCACACTCTCCACACATATCATACTTCTCTCCTAGAAAACAATTCAAACTATTATTTAGAAATCAAATTATATTTGCATGTATACTGATCTAAGTTTATGGAAATAAACAGCCATAACACTTTGTTTATAATTTTTAAGTAGCTCCTCCCCATCTCTTGTTTATCGACAAGTTGATAAACTTGGCCCCAAGTCTACTAGGCATTTCAAACTGTTAAGCATTTAAAACAACAGGCAAAGGGCCTTACTTCTTGTGCTGGGCCTGTATTTAGAATCTTAAATAGAGTCTGACAGATAATTATAGACTAATTTGCATTTAATATCAATACCATGCCTACTTCTTAAACAGAGGACAAAAGTGCATGTGTAAGATCTGGTCTACTTAGTTGTAGGTCCCTCTGCAATATTCTTAGCCTTTCATGAATATGCTCTATAGTTTTAAACTACACAAGGTCCTTTGCAAGTAGAAATGATTTCCCCTGTTATTTTGGCATCACTCCCTGCTCCAGTAAAACACTGGACTGTCCATAAATGTATACAGACTTTAAAACAATGTAGATTGAATACTTATGGTATTAGAAATGAAACTTCTTGCTAACAACTGCAAAAATCAAGCACACCAGCTGATAGAGAGGCACTTACTGACTCCCCAAAACTCCCGCCTTACCTAAAAATAGTGTCCCAGCTTCCCAGCCAAAAGGACAGACTAAAAAAGCGATGTGTTCAAAGACACAGACCCTCGCTTCACCACAAACTTCAGTACTATGGCATTTCCCATTTTAGAATGCTTCGTGTGACAACCTGTTCGGTGGCCAACCACCAACTTCACTTTGAAGTGAATACTAACACTTCACATGGTAATATGTATTCAAAGTAATATGTATTAAAAAAGGTCCAGAGGCCCGCAGACCGGTCCCCTCCTCCCCCGTACTGGTTGCCTTTAAAACCGCCCCCCCCCACGCCATGTTTAAAAACGTGGCTTTGGGTCTTTCCCGTCGCTCCTGCCCCGGCCTCCCTTCCCCCCACCCTTCGCCTCCACGCCGGTTCCCTCTACCCCGCCGCCCTCCTGTCCTGGAAGACAACCCCGCGTCTGCATTTAATCAGCCCGAGGTTTCCCTGCTGCTGGCAGCAAAGAGCCGCTCATTGGTTTATTTATGCGTCTGTTATTGCTCTAGATCTTCGGTGCCCGGAGGCGGGCTTCTGCTTCCCGCCCCCGGGCAGACGGGGGTCGCCCTCGGGGCCCCGGAGCCCGGCAGCCCTGCAGGCCAAGTGGCGCTCTGACTGCAGCATCCGCGTATGGAAAGATACCTCTGTCCTGCCAAACCGTTCCGGGGCGGACACTGTGTCCCCGAGCCTACCGGCATCGCAGCGCGTAAGGGAGGGGGAGGGGGAGTAGTAAGCGAAAAGCAACTTTTACCTCTGTTGACTCTCCCTTCCGCTGTCTCCTCCCCTCGGCCGGTAATGCGATCTGCGACCCTCTAGATGGGGACCCCACCCCTCCCCTAGAAATGTGGTTTTGGGCTCTGCCGAATCCACCCTTTTACAGTCCCGGCTGCTTGCGAACTGGGACTTCCCGAGGCAGGTAACTCGGGGGCGCAGATGGCGAGCTCTGGCCGGGGAGCAGAGGCGCGCCAGGGCTCGAGGGAGGGGCCGGGGCCGGAAGGAGGGTGCGCCCGCCGCAGTCCACCTGCCGGGTCCCAGCCGGGCGGCGAGCGCCGGCGGCCGGGCGAGCGGAGGACTGCGGGCAGCACTCCGGCCCAAGGCTGGTTGGGGGACGCTCAGGTCGCCTGGCTGCGACGGGGCGCGCTGGAAGTAGGGGCGCCGAGATGCCAGCCGGAGAACCAGGCGAGCGTCCCCGCAGCCCACGCCCGCCGCCTGGGCCTCTGCTCCTGCCCGAGGGCTCGCTGCAGGGGAGCTGAGCGCTCTCGCGATACTCGCCGCCCGCTTTCGGTTGCGCGGGCGAGTAGAGCTTCGGCCCGCGCCCTCGCGCGGTGGTCCCCTTGCCCCGGGGCCCGTTGGTCAGTCCGCCGCACTCTCACCTCCCATTGCCACTGGTCTCTGCTTTGCAGACTTTGGGGGCCTACTCTGGTTGCTTTTTTGTTTTCCCCTAGCAAATTTTGACCAAGAGGTGTCCAAGGGAAAATTCCTCCAGGACACCAAGACTTGCGAAATTGTATTCGGTATAAAATGCTGTTGAAAGGCTCTGAAATTAGAAGAATGCACAGGCATTAAAGCCCTCCTTCGGTGCACGGGGAGGGCCTGGGGCCTTCGGGTCCACCCAAAGGTTTTACGCTCCACCAGCCCCTAGGAGAAGCCTCTCTCGAGGAACCTGGACGGTTGCTGACAAAAGCCCTGCCCCCGGGGAGCTAAAAACTCCACCAGGCAATTGTCCCGGCCAAGTGAGAAGAGTGGGGTGTAGACTCCTTAAGGGATTGGCCCGGGGTCAGCGGTGAGGGAGGGAGCGAGGTGGTGAGTCACTGCAGGCCGGCTGAGAACGCGGCGTGTCGGGAGGGCCCTCGCCTTTGTCACCGCTTCTCTGAGCTCCGAGTGAGTTGGGAAACTGGAGCCCGGAGCCAATTTCTTGGACAATCCAGGCCCCGCCGCCACGCGGGGCCGTGGGCTGGGGGCGGGGAGGCAGCGCTGCTCGCGACCCTCTGCCACTGCCCGCTGGAAAATGAGCCGCCCCGCCCGTCTGGAGAAGGCTCCAAAGTCTCCCCTTTACGCGGTAGCCAGTTACTGTTTCCAGTCCCCCTTCTGCACCTAGTCAGCCTCTCCTATGCACTGACTTACTGGTTGCTTTGTGTTTACCCGGCACCTTAATATGTGTGGTCTGAGTTTCCTGTAATTCAGCATTCAGTAAGCTGAGGGCAAGGACTGTACCTCGCTCATGTTTCTTTAGGAGGTGCTTTTCTTGGCCTTGCATAGGCCTGGACCCAGAGAAGAGCTTGATATATGTACGACTGCCTGACCCACCCGTTCGTCCAAGACAACGTGCATCCTGGCCCATCCTAGTGCAAGATGCCACCTGTGGCCTCAGCTCGAAAACCCTCCTAAATCCTTTCGCTGCCTCCACTCTGCCCCCTACTGTCTGCTCTCCATCTGACCAACCCAGTGAGGTCTGTGAAATGTTGTCACGTGAGTCCTCTGCTTAAACCCACGGGAGGTGTCCTCGTCACACTTAGAATAAAACCGAATTCCTAACCATAGCCTCCAAGGTCCCATGTGAGGGGGCTCCTCACCATGATCAGCACACTGGCCTTCAACATTCCCCTGCAGCACTGCAAGCCTCCCTCCAGCCAGATCCTTGACCCCCAGATCTGATGGCCATCATCCTTTTAGCGCTCAGGTCTCAGCTCGGATGTCCCCTCCTGGAAGAGAATTTTCATGATCCCCTGCACCAAAGCAGGGCATTCTCTATTCTTTTACCCTGGATTAGGAATGTTCTTGTTTGTCTATTTGTTGATTGTTTATTATCTGCCCCAGCCCCCTTATGGAGTATAAGCTCCAGAAGGGCACAGGCCTTGTCTAGCTTGTTCACTCAGGGCCTGGCACATATATAGGCATTCAGCAAAGATTTGTTGAATGAATGACCAAACCTTTATGAGAGCGAGGGGTGGTGGTGAAAGAGTGCAGAAGCATGGAATGAGCAGCTGACGGCCCTGCCCATCATCAGACCACTGGGATTGTACACAGCTAGAGGCAGGCAGGTAGGAGTGGAGTTGGGGGGAAACAGACCCCTTGGTCACCATTAATGGTGCTCCATTCTGATTCTGATCTGATGAACCACAGCCCCAAATAATTCCCCACTCACGCCCGCTTCCTTCCCTCACTTTTTTTCTCCCCATCCCCAGCAATGGCCACATCTTATTCTGTCCAGACCTAAGGCTCAGTCCTTGGGTCTCTCTTTTTCAACTACACTGCCTGCCCTTCTCTTTCGGTCTCAAGGCTTTGAGTAGCGTCTTTACCCTGAGAAAGGACTCTAAACCTGTAGCTCAAGCCCAGGGCTTTCTCCTGAGCTTCAGACCCTAGTCCAGCAGCTTCTTAGCGTCTCCACATGAAACTCTCATGGACGTCGCAAGCTCAACATGTCTAGAGGTGAGTTCTTGAGTTCCCCCCACAAACGTGCTCCACCATGGTCTTCCCTAGCTCCATCTCTTAATTGCTCAGGCCACAGTCACTCCTGTCTTTCTCTCAAACTCCATCTTCAATCCATCTACAAATCCTGCTTTGCCTTCAAATTGTATCTAGCAATCTACATCTCTCATCACCTCCATTGTTGCCACTCTGGTCCCATGCACTTTTATCTCCTTCCCTTTGCCCCCATTCAGTGTATTCCCAACGTAGCCACCACACTGGTCTCGATAAAGTGCAGATCAAATCCTAGCTCTCCTCTGCTCACACCCATCTGATTCTTCTCGTCTCATTCAGAGGATAAATCTAGAGTCCCACACGATTTGCCTCTGATTTGTTTGAGCTCATCTCCTGCCTCTCTCCGCTGGCTCTGTTTCAGCCATAATGGGCTCCTTTTTGAGTGTTTCCTCTTCCAGTCACACCGTCTCCCCTATATTCACATGGCTCACGCCTCTGCTTCCTTCAAGCTTTGCTCAGCCCAGTGAGTCCGTCTCTCACCAGTCTATTTAAATTTTCAATACTCCCCCCCTCCCAGACACTCTATTTCTTTCCTGCATTTTTCCCATAGCATTTATCACCTCCGAAAGTAATAAATAATTTGTTATTCAGTTTCTTGTCTGTATCTTTCCATGTGAAGAATCAGTTTGCTGATCACCAAAGACTTGTGTTTGTTACTGGGAACTACATTTCCCAGCCATGCCCTTGCCTTTGGGGCCATGTGACTAGTTCTTGCCAATAGACGTGAAGCAGAAGTGTGACTCTGAATGAGCAGGGCAGATCTGCATGACCAAAAATACATGCAAGGACTCTCAGCTGAGCAGACAACAGACCTTTATTATGTTAACCTGCTGAGAAGTTGTGATCTGTTTGTTACAGCATTTAGCACCTCAATCACTGTACCTTGGGTACAGTGGCCCACTAGAACAGAAGTTCAGTGAGGGCAAGGGCTTGTGTAGGTTTTGTTCATTTGTTTCTCCTCAGTGCCCAGAACAGAGCTTGGCATATAGTGGGTACCTAATAAATGTTTGTTGAGTGAATGAATTAGTTTCCTTTTTCCACGACCAGTCATGAAAATAAGTGAATGGTTGGCAAGGAAAGGACAATGTGAAAGGAATTTTTTGTTTGTTTGCTTGTTAAGCAGGTAGTAACTCTGGATTTCTACAGAAGCGCTGGCTACAGGTCTTGGTAAAACTAAATGGAGCTTCCTTTAATTCTGTTCTCCCCGCTTCATCTTTCTCTTTTCTTTTTCCCGCTTTTCTGCCTTCTCCATCTCTATCCCTCTAGGTCCTCCTTCTCTCTCCCTTTCTTCTTCCACTCCTTTTTCTTCCATGGATTTTCTTCTCTTTTTATTCCCACTTAATCTAAAAAAAAAATTCACTGCCTGTTAATGTGAGCTACTGCGAGTACTCAGCCAGGATATCTACTCCAGATTACTTAAAATATAGACGTGGGAAATCACGTGGGTTAAAAAATAAAGAAATATTAAATCCATGGACTCCTACTCTCCTTCTACCTTTAAGGCCCACTTCATTTCTTCTTGAAATACAGAAAAGAAGTGATGGTGGTCCAGATAATTCAGACTAACCCCCCCCCCCCACTAAGGACTACTAAAACAAAATAGACAATGTATTCCTCAAAACATCTGCTTGGAAACATCTGGTAGGTTAATAAGAGTGAAAACTATCAGGGGTAGACAGAACAGGGAGGTGATTCTAAGATTTGGGGTCCTTGTGCCCTAAGGTCCTTTGCTTTTGACAGCAACTTAAGTCCAGAGTAAGTATCACCTCGCACACATTTAGTCAACTGTTATCAAAAGAAAAACAAAAAACAGAAAATAACAAGCGTTGGCAAAGATGTAGTGAAATTAAAATACTTGTGCATTGCTGGTAGGAATGTAAAATGGTGCGACCACTATGGAAAACATTATGGCAGTTTCTCAAAAAATTAAACAATGACCATATAACCCAGCACTTCCACTTCTGGGTATATAACCAAAAGAATTGAAAGCAAGGACTCAAACAGATATTAAACACTCATGTTCATAGCAGCATTATTCACAATCACAAAAAGGTGGGAGGAACCCAAGCGTCCATCAACAGATGAATAGGTTTTTTTTATTGTGGTATATACACACCATGGAATATTACTCAGCCTTCAAAAGGGAGGAAATGCTACACATGCTACAACATGGATGAACCTTGACAACATTGTGCTATGTGGAATAAACCAGCAGCAAGAAACAAATCACTGTCTGATTGTATTTGTATGAGGGCATCTAGAGTAGACAAATTCTTCGAGAGTAGGAAGGGTGATTGCCAAGCAGGGGGTAGGAAGGAAGGATGGGGAATTGTTAACTGGATACACATATAGCGTCTTCAGTGTGGTAAGATGAAAAGACCTCTGGAGATTAATTGCAGAACAATGTAAATGTACTTTACTGTACACTTTAAAATGACTAAAATGGTAAACTTCATGTTAACAGAGTTTTTACCACAATTTTTAAAAAGTTTAATGGTTAAGACAGTAAATTGTGCATTGTACCACAATTTTTGAAAGAAGAACAAAAATTTAAAAAGACAAACCATGCAAAAACTACCAAAAGAAGGTAGGCATTATGGCAAAAAAGCATGACTGGAAGTAAAGAGGGATGCTTCATAATGATGGAATGCTTCATTCACCAAGAAGACATAACAGTTCTGAATTTGTGTGTGCCTAATACACATAGCCTCAAAATATAGAAAGCAAACCCATGGACAGAATTGCAAGAAGGTAGAGACAAATCTACAAATATAGTGGAAGATGCATATATCAGTAACTCTTAAAACGAGCAGATGGAGAGCTAGTAAGAAAGAGATCTGAACAACTGGATAAGCAGACCTTACCTAATAGATGTATAGAGAATACTGCACCCACAACTGCAGATCACAAATTCTTCTCCAGTCTACATGGAATGTTTATGAAAATGCTGGGCCATATAACAAGTCTCAACAAATTCAAATGCTCTAAATCATACAGAGTACATTCTCAGACAGTGATGCAATTAAGATAGAAAACAAGAAAAAAACTAAGAAAATATCTACATATTTGAAAATTATTTCTTTCTTTCTTTCTTTTTTTTTTTTTTTGCGGTATGCGGGCCTCTCACTGTTGGGGCCTCTCCCATTGTGGAACACAGGCTCCGGACGCGCAGGCTCAGCGGCCATGACTCACGGGCCCAGCCGCTCCGCTGCATGTGGGATCTTCCCGGACCGGGGCACGAACCCCTGCCCCCTGCATCGGCAGGCGGACGTTCAACCACTGCGCCATCAGGGAAGCCCAAGAGGTGGTTATTATGTAGTCATTAAGAACAATGAGTTTGGGAATTCCCTGGCGGTCCAGTGGTTAGAACTGTGGCGCTTTCACTGCTGAGGCCCGGGTTCATCCCCTGTTTGGGGAACTAAGATCCCGCAAGCTGCTCGCAGCGGGCCAAAAAAAAAACAACGAGGCAATGAGGTCAATCCGTAAGTACAGACATGGAAAGATGAGTACAGTACATTAGGAAAAAAAACAACATGCAGATCAATATGAGTAATATCCCAATTAGGTTAAATATCAAAATAAAGCAAAACAGAAAACCTGAATGTGTTTATATATGTATAGGAAAATCTGGAAGGCTGCAAACTGATTGTTAATAATGGAGTTACCTTTCATAGTGTTGGATTATCACTTTTTTTTTTTCTCATGGTACGCGGGCCTCTCACTGTTGTGGCCTCTCCCGTTGCGGAGCACAGGCTCCAGATGCGCAGGCTCAGCGGCCATGGCTCACGGGCGCAGCCGCTCCGTGGCACGTGGGATCTTCCCAGACCTGGGCACGAACCCGTGTCCCCTACATTGGCTACATTGGCAGGCAGACTCTCAACCACTGCGCCACCAGGGAAGCCCAGATTATCACTTTTTAAATTACGTACTTCTTTGTATTTTTTTTTGTCAAAGACATGTATTACTTATATAATTTTTAAATTTTGTTTATTTATTTAATTTATTTTTTGCTCTGTTGTGTCTTCGCTGCTGGGCGCGGGCTTTCTCTAGTTGCAGCAAGCGGGAGCTACTCTTCGTTGCGGTGCGTGAACTTCTCATTGAGGTGGCTTCTCTTGTTGCGGAGCACGGACTCTAGGCACATAGGCTTCAGTCGTTGTGGCACGTGGGCTCAGTAGTTGTGGCGCATGGGCCTAGTTGCTCCGCGGCATGCGGGATCTTCCCGGTCAAGAGCTCGAACACGTGTCCCCTGCATTGGCAGGTGGATTCTTAACCATTGCGCCACCAGGGAAGTCCGTATAATTTTTTTAAATAGGTAAAAACATGAATAACAAAAGCAGCACTGTAGCATTAGAATTGACTTGAACAGTTAGAGGTGCTTAAATACAATTTTGTTACTTTCCTTTTATTTTTGTGACCTTAAGCTTAAAGTATGTTATTGAAATGCCATGTAGATGAAGATTTTTCAAATATATGAAAATGTAATAGGATTTCCATAGCCAGTTTTTCCATATTTTAATTTTTCTTTTTATTTCCTTTTCTTTTTATTTCTTTTTAATTTTTTCCCATATTTTAATTTTGTATGAAGTTATTTTTAAGTACAATTCCATTTTCTACAATAATCAAGGATATAACTCCATTGGTCCAAAAGTAAATAGGTGAAGATTAGTATTTTCCACTTTTAGGCAGGATATCTAATTTATTTTACTGTGACCTCAATTTTTAAAAAAATACCAAAAGAAGGGAAGATTGATTACAGATCTTGCAATAACAACTCCCAATTAGGGCTTCCCTGGTGGCGCAGTGGTTGAGAGTCTGCCTGACGATGCAGGGGACGCAGGTTCATGCCCCGGTCCAGGAAGATCCCACATGCCGCAGATCGGTAGGCCCGTGAGCCATGGCCGCTGAGCCTGCGCGTCCAGAGCCTGTGCTCCACAACGGGAGAGGCCACAACAGTGAGAGGCCCTCGTACCGGAAAAAAACAAAAAACCATCTTGGGAATTTCCCGGTGCTCCAGTGGTTAGGACTCCATGCTCCCACTGCTGCAGGCCTGGGTTCAATCCCTGGTCAGGGAACTAAGATCCCACAAGCCACACGGTGCGGCCAAATAATTAAAAATTTTAAAAAAAGTAAAAAAAATATCCATCTTGCTGGAATATTTTCAGAATTCAAATAATGACAACTATTGTAATTTGATTTCCATTTTAGAAAGTTAGCTCTTTAAATCAACTCACAGTGTAGAGTGAATCAGAAAGGGAGGAGATTAAGGAGACCAGTTAAGAGGTCATAGTTTTAGTTAAGAATGAAAACTACCTGAACTAGGATAGCAGCATTAAAAAATAAGGATGGTGCAGATTCAAAAGTTGTGGGCAGTGTGAGTTGAGGGAAGGGGAGAAGTTAAGGCAGAGGACACGGAGGAGCAGTCCCTGGGGGCAGCTACCACTTAAATGGGATCCTCTGCACGGGTTTTGTCTGCAGGTTGGTTTGTGCCCAGGCCCCAGTGTAACCAGACCGGTTGGTCACAAGTACCCCAGTATCTACTGCCTTGGAGCCTGTATTCATCTGCCCAGGCTGCCGTAACAAAATACCACAGGCTGGGTGGCTTAAACAACACATACTCACTTCTCACAGTTCTGGAGGCTGAGAACTCCAAGATCAAGGTGCCGGCAGACTGGGTTGCTGGTGAAGGCCCTCTTCCTGGCTTGCAATGACTGCCTTCTTACTGTGTCCTCACATGACAGAAAGAGACTGGGAGTTCCCTGGTTGCCTAGTGGTTAGGATTCCCGGATTTTACTACCGTGGCCCGGGTTCAGTCCCTGGTTGGGGAACTGAGATCCTGCAAGCCTCACGGTGTGGCCAAAAAGAAACAAAAGAGAGAGAGACTGATATCTCTCTCTCTGTTCTTATAAAGCCACTAATTCCATCTGGAGGGGCCCACCCTTATGACCTTTTCTAACCCTAATTACCTCTCAAAAGCCCCATCTCCAAATATAGTCACATTGGAAGTTGGGCTTCAAGGTATGAATGGGGGAGGGGGACATGAGTCCATAGCACAATGTAAAGTCCATGGAAGGAATGGGCCTCTTTACCGAGTGTGTGTGTGTGTGTGTGTGTGTGTATTAGACTGGATTTTTTGCCTTTTGTCTGCTATCTTCTTTCCTTCTTCCTTCCTTTATAACTGTAGTACAACTGTTTTTGTTTTGGGCATTCAGTTTGGCAATATTTAGTAAATTTTCAGCTGTGGCCCAGCTATTTCACTTCTCTGAGTGTCCATGTAAAGGAAAAACATACTCCTGTGTGTTTCCTCTGCTCTCAGTATTCTACTACAATGCTGATTCACATTTTTAAAATTAATTAATTAATTAATTAATTTTTATTTATTTTATTTTTGGCTGCGTTGGGTCTTCGTTAGCTATGCGCCGGCTTTCTCTAGTTGTGGTGAGCAGGGGTTACTCTTCATTGTGGTGCACAGACTTCTCCTTGCAGTGGCTTCTCTTGCTGTGGAGCATGGGCTCTAGGTGCGCAGGCCTCAGTAATTGAGGCACGCGAGCACAGTAGTTGTGGTGCACTGGCTTAGTTGCTCCATGGCATGTGGGATCCTCCCAGACCCGGACTCAAACCTGTGTGCCCTACATTGGCAGGCAGATTTTTATTTATTTTATTTTTATTTATTTATTTATTTATTTTTTGTGGTACGCGGGCCTCTCACTGTTGTGGCCTCTCCCGTCACGGAGCACAGGCTCTGTACGTGCAGGCTCAGCGGCCATGGCTCACGGGCCCAGCCACTCTGCGGTATGTGGGATCTTCCCGGACCGGGGCAGGAACCCATGTCCCCTGCATTGGCAGGCAGATTTTTAACCACTGGGCCACCAGGGAAGTCCCTCCTGATTCACTTTTGACACTAGATGTGTGTGGGTTTTCCGCACATCAGGCAGGAATTGTTAAATAAATTATAATGTATCTATACTATGAACTGGTATTCAGGCAAAACTAAAGTAGAGCTGTATCCACTGAGGTGCAAATATATCTAGGACCACATCGTTTACCAAAAAAAAAAGCAAGTTCCTATATATAATGTAGAGTCTGGATTCATTTCTTTATTTTACTTTTTTAATCTTTATTTATTTATTTGGTTGCACTGGGTCTTAGTTTCTGCCAGCAGGCTCCTTAGTTATGGCTCACTGGCTCCTTAGTTGTGGCATGTGAACTTTTAGTTGTGGCTGTAGAAAGAGAATCAGTAGGCTTTTGCATCTGCCCTGGGGTGCACCGAGGTTGCGAGCCCAGGTGACTGATGGGGGTGCCGGGCGTGGGCTGAGGGACAGGCGGTGTTTGTATTAGATCCATCAAGCTGGAACTAACCCTCCATCCAAGAGGAGAAGCCCAGCAGGTACCAGGGCCTCTGCTGGTTCTGTGTTCTCTCGCTTCAGAAGAAGAGCTATTTGTCCGCGTACCACAAAAAAAAAAAAAAAAAAAAAAAAGGAGAGCTGTTAGTAATCCTGGGGAAACCTGGGGTGTTCCTGTGTCACAGCTACTGGGTGACCAGTGTCACCTGAGCTGCGGTCTTTGTGTGGCTCCAGCAGCTGCTGGGCCTCGGGCAGGATGTGCTTGCACCTCCCCCCAGGAGACAGCCACTCCGGGTCAGGGGTGCACAGAAGTGATGAGAGGAGAGACCAGCCCTCCCTCTGCATGTCGCCTCCTGCCGCCCTTCCCAGATCCCCTTTCCTCCTCCTCGCACGGGTGCCCTGCCCTGACTCCTCCCCTCTAACATATTTGACTGGCGCTTACTTCTTTCCCACCCAGGAATGTGGCATCACCCCAGAAAGTGAGAACCTGACCTTGTCACCGAAAGGAGCTATTGACCAGTCGTCCTGCACGGGGACGCCTCTCTCCTCGACAGTTTCCTCCCCAGAAGGTACATGATGGTGGGTCGGAACAACTGCAGGTCCTTCCCCATCAGCCGAGTCCTCCCGGATGGACTAGGGAGCAGCACTTTAATACCTAAGCGGCAGACAAAATAGGCCCCAGCTTGAGAGGAAGTGAGACTCGCTCCCTTGCAATGAGAGGGCGGTCTAGTGGCTGAGCTGGGGGAGAAGCAGGTATCTCACTCCCAGTCCTGCTGTCATAAGTGTTTCTTTAACATTATGACAGGGAAAAGCAAATCCCTCATCCCTGAGGTTGAGTTTGGAGTTCTAAAATATAAAGCAGCCAAACCTTGGAAAACCTTCCATCTAAACCCTATTTGGTGAGGGCAAGGCCAGGCCGCTGGTGTCCTCACTGCCCGGGTGCAGCGAGAGAGCTCTGCTCCCAGTGCAGTCACAGCAGCCGGGCCTGACCTCCGTGTCCTTTCTCCAACTCCTGTCTCCAAAGACCCTGCCAGCAGCAGTCTGGCCCAGTCTGTCATGTCCATGGTGTCCTCCCAGATCAGCACCGACACCGTCTCCTCCATATCCGGCTCCTACATCGCCCCTGGCACAGAAGAGGAAGGGGAGGCTCTCCCCTGCCCCCGGGCCTCCAGCAGGACCCCCTCAGAAGAAGGAGACGTAAGAGAGGAGCATGGGATCGCCCTCGCCGCTCTGCTCTGCTCTGTACTCGAGTCCCAAGGAGCTCAGTCCAGGGCCTGCCAGGGAGATCGGCAAAGCCCCCCAGTGCTCGGGAGGGGAGCCCTGGAAAACAGGGTACCGTGTCGTTGAATCACAGACTCCCTCAGATGTGATCTTCCATGTGGCACCACTTCTGTCCTGAGGACTTGGTTTGGTTTGCTGCCAGGCGAGCTGCGTAGGAGAGCCGGTGGCATCTGCACCTTGACTTTTGTTGCTCCTTTGCAGGTGACGCCAGCGGCGTCTCCAGAAGGCAACTTTGCGGGCCTCGCCGCCACCGCCGAAGAGCAGGATGCAGAGCTAAGAGCAAGGTGGACGCTGGTGCCCCTCCCCGGTCAGAGGGACTGCCGGCGCTGGCAGAGGAGGCAAATAGGATGGGGGTTGTTCTGGAAGAAGCCTTCCATGGTTGTGCACTTGGATCTGTTAGAGGCAGGGTGCAGGCACAGGGACTGTCCGGTTAGCAGAGTGCGCTGGTCTCAGCGTAATAGGCGTGGGGTGAGTTCCAGAGGGAAGTCTCCAGGCCAGACCCTTGAGAGGGTGTTTGTCCTCCAATTCACTTAGTATTTACCTGGCACAGGCATCTCACATCTTCCTGGCACTGGGGGACACAAAGACCGAGTGACATGGCTTTTGCCTGCCCACGCCCCCAATCCACCCATCCCACCCATCCCGGAGCTCCGTCTGATGGAGGAATCAGACTTATAACTCAGCGTGAGAAATGCTCTGATGGAGGTGTGGCCGAAGTATATGGAATGCCCAGCTCCCAGTGGGGGCTCTACAACTTTCTCTTGAGCCAGATGTTCTCAAAGGAGTATCTGTATGGGATTGGGGATCCTAAAGGGTTTCTGAAAGTTTTATGATCTCACGGTTTGCTTTTTCATTTGACAACTTTGATTTCCACCTGAGAGAAACAGTGTGAGCTAAACTATGACCAAGGCTATTCCTGACAGTCCCAGGGTCCCTCTGTAAGGTGCCTCAGACCTGGACCCTCTGGAACGTGCCTCAGACCTGGTCCCTACGGGCCGATCCTGCCTCGCCAAACAAAATCTGCCTCTGCTGGGCCTCCCAGCCATCTCACACGGACAGGAAATGTATGGATACCATGAGGGTGATTAGTTCTGTCTTCTGACAATCAGTAGACTCATTTCACTGCTTTACGGACTCACAGTGCCTTCCTTCTGTCCTAGGGAGATGATGTTCTAGAAGAAGAGGACGGATCACCCACACAAGAAGATGGTAAAAGACCTGGTCTTTTGCTCCCTTTTATTATATTTCTTTCCCGGGTATTCTCTGAAGGGTAGAGAAAGGGGCACTGGTGTGACTTGGTGGCACTGCTCAAGGGTGTGGCTTTGGGGAAAGGTTGTCTTCTTGATGGAATATCAAAGCAAGCAGGGTATCTGAGGACCTCAGCAGCCTTCCTGGCTCTTTCTGGGCCTCTGAGCCAAGGCTGCAGAAGATACATGGAGTTCTCCATCTACGTTGAGTAGATCCTGAAGCTTCTTGGGCAACTGCCATCACCTTCCTTCCTGCTTCAGCTTCTCAGCTGAGTCTCACAGAACTGCTCTAGCAGCCCCAAAGTTCAGCTGCAGCAGGAGAACAGCTTCCTCCCCTTGGGGGAACCGACTGTTAGGCAGTAGGTTTTCCTGCTTTAGTGAAGAAAACGGCTGATGTTACAGTAGCAGAAGGATCACAGCCCTGGCGGCACAGCAAAGGTGAGGTGAAGAGACGTTAGCAGCTCAGCGTACACTAGTGTTTGTAGGCTATTGGAACGATTCTCTTTACCATCATTCAGGCCTCAAGTAGATATTTTTTTTAATTGGAAGAGTTGGTTTACAAAGTTGTGTTAGTTTCTGCTGTACAGCAACGTGAATCAATTATACATATACATATATCCACTCTTTTTTTAGATTCTTTGCCCATATAGGCCATTACAGGGTACTGAGTAGAGTCCCCTGTGCTCTACAGCAGGTCCTTATTAGTTATCTATTTTATATTTAGTAGTGTGTATATGTCAATCCCAATCTCCCAATTTATCCCTCCCCTCCCTTGCCCCCCGCCATAACCATAAGTTTGTTTTCTACATCTGTGACTCTATTTCTGTTTTGTAAATAAGGTCAATCTTATCTTCAATCGGAAGAATGTTGTTTCTAGTAAGCCGAGAAGCAAAGGAACGACCTACATATAGAGCAAGGAAGTGGGGGTGGGGAGGTGACCTGGAAATCCCACCTGGGAGTGTAGGACCAGGCGTCCCAGGAACCGGTGTCTCTTCAGTCTGCTCCTCTGAGATGCCTCCACAGAAGGGCAACCTCCAGAGCAAACATGGATCCCAGCCTGGATGCAGATGCCATGCTAGTCGCTTCTGCTTTGACCATGGCAGTTGCTTGGGGGCCGGTGTGGTGTGCAGGGGTGTGCATGCGCACATGACCACACTCTCCTGGCAAAGTAGTGCCGGAGGAGGGGTGGTCGCCCAGGCTGTCCCTCTGCCGCACGCACACGCCAACCAAGCCGGGGTTGGGCGCTACCTCCCCTCGGTTGATGTCTTCAGGGCACAAGGCTCCGAGATCTCCATTGTGATTGTCGTCCCCAGTAGAATATTTGCTTCTAAAAGGCACAGGGCAGTACGTGGTTTCCGCCTGACATTCCATATGTGGTTTCCACCTGACATGCCGTACGCAGTACATGTATGTTTCTTCCTCTCCCTTTCACCAAGGAAAAAAAATCGGGTGGGGAGCTTGAAAAAATAACATCTAAAACTGTCCCCTTCCCATCTTACACGACTGTAGGTTTCTGGTCATCCCCTTAAAACATCCTCAGAATAGCAAATTAAGTCTCAAAGAAAATAAATCATAATTTTGCGAACAATGCGATTCTTTGATTTGAGGTGCCAAATTACGGGACCAAAGAGCTTTAATTGCCATTTTATGTATTAGTCATTTCGCAGAGCCTTGTGGTCATAAACACACCCCACGTGCACCGACAGACACAGGCCGGAGTCCGGGGTCACTTCCCCCGTGGCTCTCCTGGCTCCTCCAGCCTGGCTTAGCTCTGCTGTGGGCCCGCGTCTGCGTGTCCGAATCCCACAGACCTCCCCAGGGTCTGATTTCCCTGGAACGAAGGCTGGAAAGGGGCCAGTTAAGGAAACAGAGCAGAACAGAGCGAGAACACAAACGTACCCACACAGTTTCCTTTATTGTCCACTCTCCCCAATAATTATTGTTTTTAATTTTAATTATTTATTTTTTTAACATATGATTTGATGTTTTTTGTCTCCATCCTTAAGATTTTTATTTTAAGGACAGCAAAGCAGAGAAAAACACAGCCAGGTCCTCTCTAACTGCCTTAACTCCGTTAGAGGCCAGAGGACATTCGCATTTCTAGGTATGGAGTGTGACAATAACAATGACTTTGACATCGCCAGCATGAAAGCACTGGACAATAAGCTGTGCTCTGCGGTCTGCTTACCCGGTGAGTGGCAGTCTGCTGAACATGAACTTGGTGGGAGATGCTCCCCTGCTCGCACCCCTGCTCTCACCCTGGGACACCCATCTCCTGCCCTGCAGTTCCTGCAAGAAGGCATGGGCTTTGCTAAGGTGCTGGGAGCCAGTTGCTGAAAGGAAGTGAGGCGACCTCGGGAGAGTCCTTGGGCAAAGAGCGACTCTGCTCTAAGCGAAACTATTTGGGCATGGAGAAAGGCACAAAAATACCTCCAAAGCCTTCCAATTTGACCTGACCGTGTCCTCTCCATCATTCTCTTGCAGGTCCCATGGCAGGGGGCCTGGTCTTGTTTCCATCAACAGGCAGTTTAAGGCAGACACGGCGTCTGTGATAAGGTCTTGGAAAGAGAGCCTGAGCCCTTGAAAAGGGAACCTGTAGCCCCTCAGAGGAGAGTGGTTAGTTAGGATCAGAGAGGAATTTCAAAGCCAGCATTTTATAGACTAGCTCTGTGACCCAGTGAGCCCTGGGCGACCACCAGTTGCCTTGTGCTCCCTAGATTTGGATCCCAAAGGAACGATCAGGGGTCGAGGGTGACTCTTCTCCCTGGAGCGTTAACTCTGTAAATTCAATCAGGGCCATCAACGTGCCCCTTATTCCTTCTCATGACACTAAACTGAATCCGGGATGAGTTCTCAGGAGGAACCCACCTGTCAGTCACACTCTGGGCACTGATGTCCCCCTTCTCCATGCTCACCAAGGGCTTCACCAACCATGGCTCTAAAGCCACGTCTTGCCCGGTGGACTAGGTCGAAATTGCCCCTTCTGGGTTCACGGCAGAGACTGCCTTCATGTTGCATGGTTTGTAATCTCTTAAACATGCCCTGGACATGTTTAAGCTTCAGGAGAGCCACGTCCCATCGTGGGTCCATTGCTTTACCCCCTTGGCAACGTGGCTACGGGTGCTGGAGGGACACAAACTCCTGCGGTTGCCACTCTCCATCAGCTTGCAAAAGACCCAGGTCCTCACCCCTCTGGCCCCATGCAGGCTTGTGGTGGAGGAAGCCGTAATCCCCAGAGACACATCCCATGGCTTTCCCAGGGGCTCGCCAGCCTTTCCACTTAGCGTTGACCCAGCCAGGCCTGGGCCTGAGCGGCTGAGGTCCGGGGTACACTTCACTTCCTGCCTTCCCACTCTTTACCTGGCTTCTGTCTGTCCATTTGTTTCTCATGTCTTTTTGCCAAATGTACGTCTGTCTGTCCAGTTTCTTTATTTTGAAACTCATTTAGGTTACCCAGACTTCGTGTGAAAGTTCATGTTCACCCACACCCAACCCCAAGCTTGCTGGGCACGTGCACATCCGAGGGGCCCTCGCTGAGGCTTCCATTCCTAACTGGCAAGAGCCTGTATTTAATATGCTGAAATTTTCCAGGAAAAAAAAAATATTTGTGAGACTAGATTAATCCCTGTTCCACAAAAGCGGGGATGCATCTGTGGCAAAGGTTACAGGCAGGATTTGTTTTGGTCACTAGTTGGGGAAGATGCCATCTCTGCCCTCATTCCGCCCTGAGTCTGTGGCAGCTGTGCCGGCCAGCCGCTCACTGGGCTTCAAGAGAGGAATCTAGGCTCCTGCCTCCCCGCAGTGGCTCCCCACCAACCCCCGTGTTTGGCAGAGAGAGCTCCTGGGAATTGTTTCAGCCACCCATGTTGGTGGAAACTGACCCCAGGCCTTGTGCTTCCTCCTCTCCCTAACTCCTACGGGCCAACCTGCTGGTGGATGTTTATTCCACTCTGGGATTGCGGCAGGGGAGCGAGACCTGGAAGGAAAACAATGCCTGGGCTTCTTTATGGTGATCTCGAGAGCCAGCCATTCTCAGATTAAACTGGCTTCACCGTTCAGGCCAGACATGAAACCGAATGACAGTGGCGGCTGCCGGGAGAGGGAGTTGAGGGTCGCATCGTAGCCTCACCCCGAGGTCTCAAGGGCTCTTACGGGAGAAGGAAAGTGCATCTGCTCTCTTGGTAAAATGTTTCTCGGGTTCTGCTTTAGCGTCACACTGGTAATAAAGAGCTGGGGAACTCTCTGGAAGCATCTGTCGGGTTAATGTCAGGTTAATGACAGGAGCATCCACTGTGGTAGTTCCCGTGGAATCAACAGACCTCACCACGCTCAGCTGTAAGTTCAAAGTTCCATCCTATGACTGAGGTGCCTCAGGCTGGCTTGGCCGTCAGGACAGCTTCTCAGGCACTTGGTCTCCCTCTCCACGCTGTTTCCCTCCCCACATGGATGCCACTCCCCTCACGGAGCGCCCACAAGGAGGGAGCCCGGGGAGCATCCCATGGTCCACCCTCCCCAGGCCCACAGGTGCTCTGCCAGGAGCCCCAGCTCGCAGCAAGGATGGCTCAGGTCCCCATCCTCGCTGCTCTCATCACCCTTGTGGGAGTGATGCTGAGAAAGCACCTGTGTCATTCCAGCACCTCTTCCGCTAAGAAGCCTCTGGGTCTTCTTTGGCCCTGAGACCAAGGTGGGGGGGCGATGGTATGTTCTGAGATTGTTCTGCAAGGTTCTCAAAGGGAGGAAATCTGAGTTGACCATTGTAGGTGGTGAGTCGATTAGAAGTGCGAGGCCGTGCTAGGTAGACGGGGCCCCAAGGAACCTGATGGAGTATCACACAGGCGTCAGGATAGTGGCCAGGGGACCAGTGACAATTCTGTGAAAAGGCTCTGGGGAGTGTGATGGGAAAAAGCAAAGATAATTTGAGTTTATTAGTGGAAATACAAATGTTTTTGTTTTGTTTTGTTTTGTTTTTTGTGGTACGCGTGCCTCTCACTGTTGTGGCCTCTCCCATTGCGGAGCACAGGCTCCGGACGCGCAGGCTCAGCGGCCATGGCTCACGGGCCCAGCCGCTCCGTGGCATCTGGGATTTTCCCGGACCGGGGCATGAACCCGTGTCCTCTGCATCGGCAGGCAGACTCTCAACCACTGCGGCACCAGGGAAGCCCGATACAGATGTTTTTAAATGATGTCATTGGACAGGAGTGGGCATACCGATGAAATCTAAAAGTACTTATGGAGGGAATTCCCTGGCAGTCCAGAGGTTAGGACTCAGCACTTTCACTTCAGTGGCCTGGTTCAATCCCTGGTCGGAGAACTAAAATCCTCCAAGCCACTGCACAGCCAAAAACAAAACAAAGAAAAGTACTTATGGAGACCTGAAATAACCCAAGACTAAGACGCCACTAGGAAGGGTTATGCTTCGCAGATACTAAGGAAAAATCGGAATTAACTTTCTCTTTTCCTGGAGAGAAACCCTACAAGATGGTGGAACTGTTACAGACCTTAAATTTAATTAGTGGCTGGGTAGAGGCAGGAAAGAGGTGTGTGGAATCCCCCTAGATGTGCTCCCCAAATCTGCCTCTAGAGGTCTCCTCACTCCCCCGTTTCCGAGCCTGAGGATGGAATTAAGTGGGAACCACTTTCTCTACCTCCCGTGAAGGATTTTGAATCTCCAGGCTCCCTTTTCTGGCTGAGGGCTGGACAGAATGGCAGCACTCGCTCAGGAAGTCCTCCTGCGCCTTCCAAGCTTACCTTCTGCATCCAGGATGAATGGAGCAGCAGGGTTTCGCCGAGGGTCTGGCAGAAGCCTTTTTAGAGGAAAGAGCACCACCGACTGTACTAAGAAGCTGGGGAGATCAGAGACTTCAGGTCTGAGTCTTGAGGCTGTTTCAGAAGGAGCCACTTTTCAGCCCTGGCTCAGAATCTGGACCGGTGGTGTTTGTAGCAAGGACTCAAGAATTCAGAGCCAAGCAGCCTGGCAGCCAGTGGTGGTGGCGGCGAGGCTGCGGCAGTGTTTTGATTTGACTTTGTGTGTGTGTGCGTGTGCGTGTGCGTGTGTCTGTGTGTGTGTCTTCTCTCCTGTTTACCATTTGCTTTTGGTCTTTCGTACCAAACAGCCGCAGTTCCGGAGTCCTGCCCATTAAACACAGAGGAATAAGTATGAGATCTACCAAATTATATAAAACGAAGGAACAACATATTACATCTGGGGGTTCCTAACTTAAAAGGGCCATCTTGCCTGCTCTGCATCCTGTCACCCTTAGAAGGGAAAAGCACTGTGGACCCATGTGCCGGACTCCGGTACCCCCAGGGAGTACAGATCCCCGCATTCCGTCTGGCTGTGAGAGATACCTAAACATTTCCTGTCCCACTCACTCCCCTTCCCCTGGGGTCCACCTCCACAAGACTATTATTAGAGCCTTAGGGCGGATTAGCACACCAGGACATTTATGGGTATACACAATTTATACCCGCTGAATCCTAGTGTTTCTGCCATTAAAGGGTTTCGTGTCTTGGGCTGGCCTAAACTGAAGCTGACCCCAGACATTTGTGAGTGGCCTCCCTCAAATGTGACACAGTGAGCGTCACGTCCACCCTCCAGGGTCAGCCGGCTCCGTCCACGAACTGAGCCCTCTGAAGGGCATGGCTTTCGGCTCTTCCCTGGAGGAGATCACCGTGTGCTGGAGGATCCAGCAATTTCCACACAGCATGAGAAATAGGGTGGTGGTACCGGCCAGTGGTGAAGCACTTCGGAGCACGCTGGACCCCATCTGGCTTCAGGGGGGGCCTTCTGGGGGCAGGTGCTGGAAGAGGCAGCTCAGCAGTCCTCGGCCAGAGAATGGAAGGCTTTCCCCCAACTCAGGGGGTTAGGGCTTCATCCTCTCCCTTCAGAAGGGGCATCTCGCTGCACTGGGGGGACTGAATCAGATGGAGTCAGTCTGTGGGCTGGGAGGACGACTTCGGGGAGATGAGTGTAGCCTGAACAAGGCCTGGGGGGGCGGATGGTTGTCGCGCACATTCTGTGAGTCAGGCGCCCTGCTCACCACTCTTCCATGTCACCTCGCTTAGTCTCACAGCATCCCTAGGGAGTAAGTACTTGTCTCCCATCTGATGGATGGGAAAACCAGGGCTCCAAGTACAGTGACCTGCCCAAGGTCACACAGTCAGTACGTTACAAGCTGGGGCTGTATCCCGGTTTTCTGACTACAGATTTAGACCTTACTAGAGCTTGAACAAGCAGGAGGTCAGGATGGATTGGATACAGAGCATGAAGGAGAGAGAAGCACCAAGAGTGGGTTTCCAGCATGGGCAGCGGGTGCTTCTCGTGCAGGAACTGCAGGACAAGGGGGGAAGATGATGAGTTTCGTGGATGGTACCCGGGGGACCCCAAAGCTCTGGAGCTAATGTCTCCTGGGGTTGGTGGCACCAGCTGATAGCAACTCTCGGTGGGCTGTTCGGGTGCAGAAGGAGAGGAACAGCTGTCACTCTGTTCTCTGCCATGCCATTTGGTCCCTGGCACCCTGCTGGGCAGCCAGTCCCTTCCTGCCCCACCCTGGCCCCCACAGCAAACACTAACTCTGAGCCCAAATTAACACACTCTTCTCCCTCCCCTTCACCTCCTCCTGCTCTCGTGAAAGTCTCAGCCAGACTCAGTTTCTTTTCCTGGTCCGCTGTAACACTTAGGCAAACTTCAAGACCAAATAAAGATACAAAGGTGGATCCTACGGCAAGCTCACAAAACAAGGACCATCCTGCATGTCCCTCCATCAGTGGGCCACAGTGGCCATGACTGTCCCTCGCCCAGTGGACGCCACTGCTCCCAAGTTTCACGTGCTGTGGTTTGCACCCTGTGGGAGTTCCAGCTAATGCGCATCTTGCCAGCTTTCGTGCCAAACTCCCGGACTGTCCTGCCAGAGACACCATCTGCACCAAACCAAAGGTCCGGTAACCTTCCTTTCCTCTTCTCAGGTGCCTGGCAGGCTGACGACAACGTGCTCAGTCGTCGGAACACGCAGCGCAGACGCTCATCTTCTGGCAGGCTGGGGGACCCCGAGAACAGGCTCTGCGTGTGGGATCCTTTGGCCATCTGAGAGCCTTAGCCCCTGTACCAGGGCTCTCCTCCCGTTCTCACATCCCATCCTGGCCTCATGGCACCACTGACCTCCTGGGCATCCTCAGCAAGACACACGGAGACTTTTTAGACCCACGTGAAAGCTGGATGCTGAGGGCACCTGACCCTTCTCCCAGACTCATCTTCTTCCGCAACCGTGATCCTTCCCCTCTCAGAAGGGACTGGAAACCTCTTTTCTCCTTGTCGGCTAAAGTCACTCGAACTGCAGCTCATGAGACCCTTTGCAGAGAGTCTCTGGAATGTTTCCACTGTATCTTGATCTTCAGGTGGAGCTGTGGTCTACAGACTGGTTATTTCTTGTGCATCTTTTTTTTTTTTTTTTTTCTCCTGAGGAGGTAGACCAAGAAGACTCAAGAGTTTGGGTGACTTCATTACAAACACCCATCTGGCATTTTCTAGTCTCTGGGACATCATAACCAATCTGAGACCTGCAGATTGGGGTGGCGTTGGGGGATGACTCCTGTGAGAAGGGAAAGCCATATTGCACTGTAAGTGGGGTTTCCCTCAAAATGCATTAGGAGCTCCTCTCTCAAGGACAAGAAGCAGTGGCAACCACCAGAAGGTTGGTTGGGAAAACAGTTCTTGCTTCTGGTAGCAGAGGCTATGCCTCGTGTGTCTGCTTAGGAAGGAGGCCTTGAATCTGAGAACCCCTCAGTTACATGATGACCTACCGGGGAGTTCTTTATGATCAGGTGCACTCAGGAAGGCCTGGGGCTCCATCCTAAGGTGACACTGCAAAGGCATTTTTGACCCCCTCGATGTACCAGGCACTTGTTAGGGACTGTCGTATATTATCACGTTTCATCACTACCGCCCTGTCAGGTGGCATTCTTACCCCTGCTGCCCCCGTCTCCACCCCGCTTTTCTGAAAGAGTTGAAGAAAGAAGCTGAGAGAGGGGTGGACCGGTGGTTCTCATTTGGTGCCCAGGAACCCCAAAGGAGGTTGGGGGAAGGGCTGAGCTGGGGTCAGTGGTGGTCTGGGAGGCTCCCCACCCCACCGGTTTTCCTCCCCTGTCCTCCAGATCAGCTGAGCCTGATGGGGGGAGCCGGAGGTACTGCCTTCCATAGGCTCATCAGAGATTTAGAGATATTGTTCAAATCACATGTGCACCCCACCTCACTCTGCTGTAGGGCATATAAATAACAGCCTGAAACAGCAAGACCGTAAGCTGTTGGCTGTTCGTCCCTCAACACTAGTGTTATCAATGGATTCCTCATAGCTCTCTGATAGATGCATTGTCTGCTGGCTTTTGGAAGAGGTGGTTATTTAGTGGAGCATGAGATTGAGAAGCAAAGTGGGATCCAACATTTTGTGAGGCTGAGATATGACAGAGCCCTAGGCTATGCCCACCATGATGGCCTGAATTAGTAGTTGGAATTGTTGCCCTAGAAGAGCTTTTCAGGGTCCTTCCCAAGGCCTCAAAGAGAGCCCAGTGCCGGGGAATGTTTTGCACCTCCTGTGTGGCTGCTTTGCGCCACCAGGTGCCTGGTGACCCTCACTGCCTGGTGGTTGTGGTTCACATCCTGCCCTGGGGGCGGGCAGGGGGAGGCCTGTGGTCTTGACAGACACTACATGAGCCAAGCCTGAATCTCAGCTTCCGCCTTGAGTTCCCGTGTCCACCCGCTCTGAAATCCTGCAGTGGGCTCTGCTGTTTCAGGCCCCATTTAATGTCCTTCATTTCCCCGAAATATTCTTACAGACCCTTTCATATTGAAGATTCGAGCAAAAACCACACTTCCTGATCTCCTTGAAGTCTGAGTCCCAGAAGCACTAGGGAAGGGGGTGCTCCCTTAGCCTGGGGTGGTGGCATAGAGATCCACCTCCTCTCCCGACAGGTAGTATTCAGAGTGTGGTGTTACCTGAGATGAAGGAGATGCAGGTAAACAGTTGCCACAGTGGCCAGGAACCCTAAGAGGAAGCCATTGCCTTCACCCTTTCTGGAGGGTCTGTCTTCTCCCAGGAAGAGGCTCAGAGAGATTCCTCAAGGCCTTGGTTCCATAACCAAGACATACCCGGGTGAGAAGTGGCCCTTCACTCCTGTTTCTCAGACAGTTCCTGCTCTCTCCCCCATCCCCTCACCTCTTTGCCCTCATTTAGCTCTTTGGCGAGCAGAAATATCCCATCCAAAAGGGCTGGGATCAGGGAACAGGGCACAGAGCCTGGTCGGGGAACAGGACAGCCGCCCCAGTCATCATCTGGAGATGGTCATGTTGTTAGCAGTTGACCCACAGAGAATATGACGGGGCCTGGTTTCTCACACAAGGACACAGACTAACCGGAGGCCTGGGGCTCCTTCCTGCCACACTCAGGTCGGAGCTCACCTATGAGCTCACTTCCGGGTGGTGTGGTGATCCCAGCCTTCTCACAGAGCCCTTTTTCCTTCTCCTCCCCAGTCCCATCCCACCAGAGGTCATGCCCACGCTGGGGCATCTCCTGGGCACGGACCCACACACGTTAAGCCATCTCACCTGGGGAGGGTTTGTGTCCTGTTCACCTGACCTTGGCATGCTGCTTGCTCACTTTGCTTTAGGATCTGCACACCTAGTGTGTGTAAGTATGTGTGTACTGTTGTGCCATCTGTGTACCCCTCACTCCCTGGAGTACACTCATGGGCACACTACAGTGGGGACGTCAAGGATGCAATATTTATGGATTGCTGCATGATTTTTAAAAATGAATAAAACTGTTCACAAGGGAAGAAGAGCTGTTAACTGCGCAGTTGGCTTATTTGTGAAAGTTTCTGTGCGACTTTCTCCAGCACGTCTTTAATACTTTGACTCAAAACAAGCTGGACATGGAGGAGTGAGAGGGCAAGGGGTAGAGGGAAAGACATGTTTCTGCGTGGAAGCTGGTGTACCATCCCCTGGGCACAGCTCCTGCGCAGAGGCCTGATAAGGAGCCCTCTCCTCCACCCCCCCACACCGAACCCCACCCCCTTCAACCGGAGAATTTCCAACTGCAGCTCCTCAATAATTGAAGAGCAGGAAAGCTGGTGACTGGAGGTAGGCTGGGGGAAGGGAGGAGGAAAGACCACAGTCCACCGTTAGTCCGTCACTTAAAGGTTGGTGAAATTAATGAACCCAGTAGAAGAATTTGGCAAGTCCATGGCTTTCCTGGGTTTCACCCACCGGCTCTGTTTCCTCGGCTATCTGGAAAGGAGGGAGAGCACTTCCGAAGAAGCCTCTGGAATGTCAGCTTCTGGGAATCTTGCTGAGGACGGGGCGGGGAGGGAGCGCTTACCGGGAAACACTGGATTACCCTAGCCACCTTGGGGTGTCTGAGACCAGGGCTGCGGTTTCTGCGGACCTGAACGGCAGGTGGCATCGGAGAGTCAGACCTGCTTGCGGGCACCAAGACGACACTCGGTCGAGAGACCGGGGCAGGCCGCAGAAACGTAGGAATTGCCACTCGCAGCCCAGAGGAGACGAAAGGAAAGCCCCAAGCATGCCCCCAGCCCTGGCCCCCGCGCCACGGGCTGCGTCCCAGGAGCCGTCGCCACCTCTGAGCAGCCCATATGGGAAGGAGGTGGGGCGGAGTACGGATCGCGCCGCGAACTGCTCGCCGAGGGCCCCGGGGCCTCTGCGGGAGCGCCGAGCCGCGCGCCTCTCCGAGCCCTGCGCGGGGCCCTCGGGCGGGAATGCTCGGAGCCGGGACGCGGTGGCGGGTAGGGGGCTGGGTCGCGCGCGGGAGAGGGCGGCAGGAGGGAGTTGGAAGAGAGTTACCGCGTGAGAGAGCGGTTAAGAGCCTGCGGTCTCTTTGGAGACGCCCTGGCCAATGGCAGAAGCGGAAGCTGTTTATATGGGCGGGGCGTCGCCACGGCAGCAGGAGACGCCTTGCGAGCGGCTACTGAGTGCTGGTCCCTGGCCGCTGGCTTTCAGACAGGCGCCGGCGGGCGTGAGTGCCGACGAGGATTGCTGGCTGTGCCCTGGAGCTGGGAGCAGAGAGCCGCGGTGAGGGTGGGCAGTGGGAGGAATTTCTTTGAGAAGCTTCCTTTGGCCCGGGCTGCGCTCTGAGCCAGGTAAGGGACGGGGAGGGCTGCAGGCCGTGGGAAGGGAGGGCGTCAGTACCAGCCCGCTCTCCCATCCGTCCCCGACGGAAGTGGTGGGCCCAGGGACTGACATCAGAGGCGTTTGGGGGACACTCACTTCCTGCCCCCTTATAACTCTCTGTATTGTTTCCTTCCTTCCCCTTGATCCCCATCCTAATATCCCTTTTCAAAGATCAGACGACCTCCCCTGCCCCCCGACCCGTCGTACTGCCCTCCTGGACTCTCTCGCCCCATTTCCATTGGTTGTGGACGGAGAGAGGGGGGTTAATTCCCCGCTTTGAGGGAGAAAGGGGTGGCCTCGCATGCCCCTACACTATTCCCTCGTTGGGCTAATTAAGTCTCCTCTAAAAATCAAAGAGGAAAAGAGCGAGGCGAACCCCGTGTGGGTCGGACCCCCGGGCACACCTTCTGTTTCCCAGACCTCGGCAGTAAAAGATCCTCCCCAGCTGCAGGAAGGATTTTAGTAAGAGCCTCCCCCCTCGCCCACACTCTCCCCTCGGGGGTGGGGAAAGAGGGCTCAGTTCCCGCTCTGGTCCCCGCAGGCACCACATTCCGTTTGGAGGAGGCTACCCCCGGATCGCGGGATGGAAGCCCGCTTCCGGGAGGCTGCGTAACCGAAGCCGCGGGAGTCAGCGGGCCGGAGAGCTCGGCGGCCACCCTCGGCTCGGCTCGTGGATGTTGACAGCCCCCTCGGAGAGTCCCCGCAGATATGGCGGAGAGCTGGCTACGCGTCTCGGGAGCAGGGGCAGCGGAGGAGGCCGGACCGGAAGGCGGCCTGGAGGAGTCCAACGCCCTGAATGACAGCCTGACCAGCCTGCAGTGGCTGCAGGAATTCTCCATTCTCAACGCCGAGCTCCCCGCCCTGCCTTCGGGGGACAGCGACCCCCACGGCTCCCACGAGCTGTCAGGCTCGGCCGACCTGGGGTCTCCCCTGGCAGCGGACCCCACTGGGCTGGGGCAGCTGCACACGCCTGGCAAGCCCACGTCCTCGTGCACGTCGCGGAGTGCCCCCTCCGGGCTGCAGGCCTCGCCTCCCGACGACGTGGACTACGCCACCAACCCGCACGTGAAGCCGCCCTACTCGTATGCCACGCTCATCTGCATGGCCATGCAGGCCAGCAAGGCCACCAAGATCACCCTGTCGGCCATCTACAAATGGATCACGGACAACTTCTGCTACTTCCGCCACGCTGATCCCACCTGGCAGGTAGGGAGGCACTCCCTCCCTCCCTCCCCATGCCCGCGCAGACTGGACTCACATGACAGGTCCGCAGGCCAAGTAGGCGCGGTACGGCCAGGGCCCCGAGAGAGGAAGGCCGTCCAGGAAGGACCTCAAGGGAGCCCAGTGCTTGGACTCCTGCCCCTTTGACTTCAGAGATGGAGGAGTGAGGATGTTCAGAGGGCTGCAGGGGTGCCGACATAGAGGTTCAAGTGGAAAGAATTTGTCACTCATCCGGCAGGCTCAGCCCAAAGACCAGGGCTGAACTATGCGTGGACACAGCCCCCCAGGGTAGGTTGATGGACTGAGGGACACACTTTTGTCCCAAGTCCTGGAATTCCTCGACACTACCCTCCTCAAGGTCAGTTTGTCAGGGCGTGACTGCAAGCAGAGCATCGTTCCTGCCAGGCTCCCCATCCTGCCTGGTTTCAGTTGGCTGGAGGTGGTCTGGGATGGTTGAGGGGCGTGCTGCGGGGTGTGAAGGCCATCTGTGTCCCAGTGCAAGGGCTACGGGGCCTTCCGAAAGCTGCTGTGCCATCCCCCACCCCAAGCCCTCCCTAGTTTCCTGCCTTCACTCCTCCCCCTCTTCTCATCAACCTCCCTGGGGGGACAATTACCTCAGCCACGTGCTTTCCACAGGGGCTCTTTCCTCCCACACTGGCTTCATGTTCCAAGTCTCCGGAACCTGGCACAGAGCAGCCAAGGGACCCAGGCCACCATGTAAACCTCCCAGTCTTGCCAGGGGGCACTACTCGCCTGCCGGCCCCACCCACCAGGCCCCAGACCCCTGTGCCCCAGCGTGGTTTGGACTGTGCACCCAGGCATGAACAAGGCAGGATGGTGATTCAGGCTGGACACACACTGCCCTGAGCCTCTTCGACCATCAGGATCAGGGGCTACTTGGGGACAGAGACCCTGAGGATGCACAGATCCTTCCCTTTGGCACAGATCACAGGATCAAAGTTCCTGTGATCACAGCTATTCCACGTTTGCTTGGGCCCTGATGCTGGGGCAGGTACCATTTGTAATCTTGGTGAGAAAGCAGAGACCCTCCACCACTCCCCACCCTACCCCAAGCCCGAGAGGCCCCAGGAATGAGCGCTATGCTCTTGGCTGGGTAATAATCAACTGAGGCCTCAGAGCCTGGGGTGGGAGGAGGGGGACATGGTGGGTGAGGGCCCAGGCCAGCAGCCGGCTCTACAAACAAGGAAAGTCATCAGATCCTCCCACACTACATACACCCCCCCCACACACTCCCTCACACCCACTCACTCATTTCACAAACAGAGAAGGCCAGTCAGGCCCAGGCAGAGGGAGATGGCCGTCCAGGACCTGGGGGAGCCAAGGCCTTTGACCAGAGGCCGCAAGCAGCGGGGTAAGGGAGGGATGGCAGGACAGGCTGGCACTGAGAGCCACCCTGCGGCTCAGGGCTCGGATGACCGAGCAGGCAGATATCCTGGCAAAAGGGAACAAAAGCCCCCGACACCACTCCAAGCTCCTGGTGCCACATGGCTGGTGTCCCAGAGCCTCACAGTCACAGCAGCGTCTCTGTGTCCCTGCCCCCATTAGAGAGAAGGTAGTGGTGGGACTGGCAATGGCGCTAGGAGCCCCCCATCACTGACCGCACCCACTCACCCAGCTGTCTTCCTTCTCTCCTATCTCCCTGTGTCCAGAACTCCATCCACCAAAACCTGTCCCTGAAGAAGGGCTTCATCAAGGTGCCTCGGGATAAGGACGAGCCAGGCAAGGGGGGCTTCTGTCGCACTGACCCCCAGTATGCCGAGCGGCTGCTGAGTGGGGCCCTGAAGAAGCGGCGGCTGCTCCCAGTCCACATCCACACGGCCTTTGCCCGCCAGGCCGCGCCGGTGCCCAGCGCCGCCCCATGGGCCGGGCCACTGACCGTGAACACCGAGGCCCAGCAGCTACTGCGGGAGTTCAAGGAGGCCACTGGGGAGGCGGGCTGGGGTGCAGGCGAGGGCAGGCTGGGCTGTAAGCATAAATAGCCGCTGCCCAAGCAGGTGGCCAAAGTGCCGCGGTCCTCCAGCTCCCTGCTGCAGACTCACGAGGAGCAGGGTGAGCTGGAACCCCTCAAGGGCAACTTTGACTGGGAGTCTATCTTGGACGCTGGCACGGTGGACGGGGAGCTGGGCACGCTGGAGACCTCGGAGCTGATCCCGCCGCTGAGCCCTGCCTCACACGGGGACGTGGACCTCACCATCCATGGCCACCACATCGACTGCCCTGTTACCTGGGGGCCTCTAGTGGAGCAGGCTGCCGACAGCCTGGACTTTGATGAGACCTTCCTGGCCACATCCTTCCTGGAGCACCCCTTGGACGAGAGCACCTGTAGCTCCCTGCCCCCCGAGCTCCTCTTTGAGGCCGGGGATGCCACACTGGCCTCTGACCTGCATGACTGGGCCAGCCTGGGCGCCTTCTTGTAAGAAGCCAGGCCCTGCCCCACCTCCAGACAGCACCGAAATCTTGGCCCAGACTGCCCCCCTCCCCGCCAGTGCAGGCCCATGGACACCCTACTGCCCAGGCAGGGGCTGGGCCAGCTCACCCCACCAGGCCACACGGCCCCCAGCCCTGGCCATCCTCAGATTCTAGTCCAGCAGGCTGAGAATTGGGGCCCAGGACCAAAATTGCTGCCTCTGCTCCACAGCCCCGAAAACACACACAGTGTTTCATTGATCCACTTCTTCCCTGCCCCAGAGACACGCTAAGGGCCCTGCACTATGAGAGCTGCGGCTTGGAGGGGCCCTGGCCAAGGTGGAAACATCAGTACAGCGCCTGCCCCAGAACATCTTAGCTTCGAAACTTCTCTCTCTCCAGTTCTCCTCCTGAGGTCTCCATCCAGAGCAAGTTCCCAGGTACAACAAATGCTGAGTAGGTGACTGCAAATTAACACCCTAGAGGCCTCTCCCAGCAGAGCTTCCCTGGGGCTGTGGCCAGCAGTCTGTGAGGCGGAGCTAGGGGGGAAGAGAGAGGAGACAGAAAGGAGGCCGGGGTGCCGGGTGGAGCCAGGAGATTTTCTAAGGCCTCTGGGATCTTCTGGCTTCATCCCTAGAGGTGGGGCAGAGGGTATGTGTCCCTAATCTTTGAGCCCAACTGGAGGCTGAGTGTAGCGGGGAGTTGGGGATCTGGGGGTTAGGGCCTGGGGCAGCCAAGCTGCAGAGGGAAAGGGGACAGACAGACTAATGTAGTGAGTGTAGCTACAGCTGAGGCTTAACTGGGAGGGACGCAGTGCTTGCTAGAACCACTGGGACCAGGAAGGGGGGATGGCCCCGTGTCCTTGCTTGCACTCCTGCGGTGGAGTGTCTTGCTCCACCTGAGGCTTCCTCCATGGTTGCAGAAGTTTCAGCTTCTCCAAAGGACTCTGAAAGCTGAGCTGGGGTCTCCTGCTGGCTTGTGGCAGGTATAACTTCTTCTCCAGGATTCTCTGGATACTGAGCTGGGGTCTCCTCTTTTACTGAAGGTTTATTATGTGTACCGGCTTCTGGAGATTGGGCTGGAGCCTCCTGTTGAACTGGCAAAGGTTCCACCTCCTCAGATGGCTGTGAAGGCAGCGTGCGGGCCTCATGCTGGGTTGTAGAAAATTCTGCATTAGTAAGGGGCACTGAGGGCTGAGCTGAAGGCTTGTGCTGATTTGGAGAAGGTCCCACCTCTGGAGTGGGTTCTTCTGTGATGGTAAGCTCCACATCTGCAGGTTTGACAGCGACACTGGATAACTTTGAATGCTGAGCATGAGAGTGACTTGGAAGTGAAACTGTCATTTCATGATGCTCTGGAGGTTGAGCTGGCTGTTCCTGTTGAGTTGGAGAAGGTTCCACCTCCCCTGAAGAAGGCTCTGGAGGCTGAGCTGGTTGCTCCTGCAGGGTTGCAGAAGGTCCTATCTCCGGAGGAGACACAGCTGGGATCTCCTGCTGGGTTGGAGAAGATTCTGCCTCATTAGGAGGCTCTAGAGACGGAGCTGAGGCTTCCTCCTGGGTTGCAGAAGTTTCAGCTTCTCCAAAAGACTCTGAAAGCTGAGCTGGGGTCTCCTGCTGGGTTGCTGCTTTCACCTCCTCAGGAGGCTCTGTAGGTTCAGAAGGCTGAGTCAGTTGTTCCTGTTCACTTGGAGAAGGCTCAGCTTCCACAAGAGGCTCTGGAGGCTGACCTGTGCGCTCCTGCTGGGTTGGAGAAGGTTCAACTTCCCCAGGAGGCTCAGAAGGCTGAGCTGGCTGCTACTGCTCCCTTGAAGTCTCATCCTCTCCAGGAGGCTCTGGAGGCCTAGCTGTGGTCTCTTGTTGGGTTGTAGAAGATTCTGTCTCCTCAGGATGCTCAAGAGGTGGAGCCAGGGCCTCCTGCTGAGCTGCAGGAAACTCAGCTTCCGTAGTGGCCCCTGGATTGATGGTAAATTCCAAATCCAGAGGTTGAAGTGGAACACTGGGTAAGTTTGAAGGAGCGTGACGCTGAACGCCAGGTAGAGATGCTACCTCATCAGTCACTGGAATTTTAAGTACATACTCAGTAGGGAAAGCTGGAGACTCACTTGGGGCCTCTTGATGGAGTAGAGAAGGATCAATTTCCTCAGGGCACTCTGGAAGCTTACAAGGGGTCTCCTCCTGGACTGGAGGAGGTTCAACCTCTTTAGTGACCTGTGGATTTATGGGAAGTGCCAGAGCCAGAGATTTAACAGTGACATTGTACAAGTGTGACTGCTGAGCTTCATTTACCCCATGATGTGCTTCTAGTCGAACTACAACCTCCTTAAGTGTCTCCAAAGGCCGGGCGAGGGCCTCCTGAGGACTTGAAGTTTCTAGTTCCTCAGGGGCCTCTGAAGGCTGAGATGGAGCCTCCTGCGGAAGTGGAGGTGGTTCTACCTCTTCAGTGGGCTCTGCATGCTGAGCCTGGGCCTCTGCCTGGGGTGAAAAAGATTCAACGTCCTCAGGGGTCTGTGGATGCTGAGCAGGGCCCTCCTGCTGGGTAAAGATTCAGCCTCCTCAGTGAGCTCTGGATGACGAGTTTGGGCCTCCTGCTGGGATGCAGAAATATCTCATCCTCATCAGAAGACTCCCTGTCGTGTAGCTTTTGGGCCATGTGTTCCTTGCGTGTGGCGCTGAGAGGCCTATACATATCCCTAAGCCAAAGTGGCCGCCTTCTCCGGAAAAAGCCCTCCTAGAACACAGAAAGGGAAATATTAATTCTGCATCTCCCCTGCTTTCTCTGGCCACAGTACATTACCCTCCTCACATCTACCTGACTCTCACTTTCCCCTGAGCTTCTCTTATGCAGCAGAAATCAAAAAAAGGCCCCTTGGAGGAAAACACACACAGTTAGTGTTACATGTCACTTTTCATCTCTCTCACAATGTGTTATCTCTGCTTTCATTAGGACTAAATGGGGACCTCAGTCCATAATCACAATGAGCAAAATCACCACAGACCCAGGATCATGAAAATCATTGCATGCATGCTGGCCTTCCAGGAGTTCTCTGTGTCTGTCCAAAATGGACCCCAAGTGTCTCTGGAGAGACATTTGTATGTGGCTTAGCATGGAGCATAGGCAGGATTTTCAGCCCCGTTCACCTTTCTTTGCCCTTGGCCAACTGCCCTCGTGCAGTGAAAACACTGCACAACGGCACTGGGCAGAAACTTGTTACTCCCTTAGACGCGCTTCACACCAGTCCGCTTCGGACTTAGTCGCACATGCAGCATTTGCTGGGGGTGTGGGTGTGGGGAGAAGGCGATTTTATTTTCCTGGCTGCTCTATCCTATAAGTTGAATCACACCAAGTAAACACCTGAACCCAACGAGCAAAGTCATCTATAGCTCTCTGACTTTCACTCTGCAGGCTGTCACTCAGGTGTCAGTGAATTGTGGAATCCGTTTAAAGGCCACGACCAGCAGGGAAGCACAAAATACTCTTTTCGAATACAAATAGAAGAGAAAAAAATCAGAGTGCACAATAAGTTTGTTTCAGAAACTACTTATGTCCATATAGTATGTGTCTACTCGACTGTGACATAAAACGTAGCTCACAGCCCAAGCACAGTGTGTGATCAGTGGAGAAGTCCTCAGTGGAAAGGGACCATCTTCTTCTCGGTAATCACTAGCAGTATGACCATGGGGCAAGATAGTTTCCCTTTCTCTTTCTCCAGTTCCTTATTACAAAAGGAAGAGACAAACTAGTGTCTAAAGTTTCTCCCGGTTAAAATTCTATGAGGTTTGGATAAAGGGAATAGAGAGTAGGGGCCTGAAAAACAGTAGGATGAGAAGGGAAGTTTTCTTGCCACTTTCCAGGAGGGACTCATATGTTCTACCTTTCGTCAGCTTTGAGTGAGGCCAGCCCCTAAATCCCCAACCATGTGGCCCTCCCTACCCCAGAGCCTCCTAGAAGGCCTCTGGCCTGGCCTGATGCCTGGGAGCCAGGCATCAGCCCAGCAGGAACAGGTACAACCAAAACCTCTCCCCGTCCACCCTCTTTCCTTAAAGGACTAGTGAAAGCAGATGAATGTGTGCCAGTCCTGTTCTAACTCAGCTTGGGCTGGGGAGCTAATTCTGCTGATAAATAAATTAGGGTAAACCTTTAGGGTAATTAAACATTCCTCCTGCCTTTGGCGAGGAAATTGAAATAGATGAGTTCTAAGTTCTCCTCTAGTTGTAAAATTCTGCTTTCAAAGACCAATATTTACCTTCTGCTTCTTTTTCTATCTTCCTCTTTTGCAATTCTATGAGAAGAAATCTGTTTTGAAAGAAAACAGGATCATGATTATCCATTACAACTATTTCCAAATCCTTATTCATTCCTTTTTACTTTAAATCTGATCTATCCAGTAAGATGATAACTCTTTCAAGGAAAGGAATTCTACCCTGTTTAAGAATCCTTTGACTCTTCCACAGTACCTAACTTAGGGTCTTGCATGCAGCTGGCGATATATTTTATTGACTGTTTTAGATAACGTTCAACAGATAATTCCTAATAAAAACTCTTAGAAGTAGGAAAAGAAAATAAAATTATCTGGCAGAAACCTAAGCATTGTTTTAAAGTCAAGAACAAGAGTAGGATGCCCAATCATTACTGCTACTATTGAGCATTGTGGAGGAGGTCTTAATCAGTACGATAAGAAAAACGAAGTATTGGAAAGAAGAGACAAACATATCTGCATATGAAACAAGGGACCCAAAAAGACCAAAAGAATCAACTGAAATTTTATTGGAAGTAACATGAGTAAGATGGCTCCATACAAAATCAAGAGATCAACATATTAGCCTCAATAGCTTTCCCATATAACACAACTAACTAACTAAAAAACAGAAGAAACATCCCATTTACTATATCAATAAAAATGCATAAAGCACCTAGGAATAAATTTAGCCACAAATTTGTAAGACCTATGTGATGAAAATATTAAACCTTTTTTGAAGGACATTAAGAAGTACTTACATGGCATGAGATACCATCCTCCTAGAATGTTGTAAAGAGGTCAATTCTCTTCAAATGAAACTAAAAATTCAATGCAATCCATTTTATAGCCAAAATAATTTCTAAATAAAACCTGGCCAGCTGACATTTGGTAGAGAATATATGTAAGAATAGTTACGAAATGTATGCAAATGAAGGTCAAAGAGCAGGACATTTCCCTACCAGATATAAAATATGTTGTAGAGCAACTGGAATTAAGCAGTGTGATATTAGTACTGGTACAGGACAAGATAACTGGATCATAGAACAGCATCCAGATGAAGATAGCATATTAGACCAGGGAAGAAAGAATAAACCATTCAGTGAAAGATTTGAAAAGAATCAGATCTTCATGTAGGGGGAAAAAGTTAGATCCCCTACCTCAACCACACGAACAAACAAATACAACAAATTCTGGACAAATTATAAAAGTACTTGAAGAAAATATTAGAGGTGATGTTTACATCACGAGGTGACAAAGGCCTGGCTAACAAAACCCACCCCACATGAGCCATGAGGAGACGACAGGCAGATATGGTGGCAGACTGTCAACACACCTCTACCCTTCACAGCCCTTGCCCCCTTTTCCCCTGGACTGTTTGCCTTCTTCTTGTTGACTTACAAAACTCTTGGGAGTTCCCTGGTGGTCCACTGGTTAGGGCGTGGCTCTTTCACTGCTGTGGCCCGAGTTTCAATCCCTTGTCAAGGGACTAAGATCCTGCAAGCTGCACAGCATGGCCAAACCCCACCACTTCGAAACAAACAAACAAAAACTCTTTATGGTAAAGAAATACTGGCTTTCATTGAATTTCAGTGTTTCGAATATTTCCAGTGTTTTTGTCTCTAAGGAGACAAGACAAAAGAGTGGAGGAGGGAGCACCAGCTTTGCAGTCGGGTGAAACTGCCTTCTGCTTTCGGTTTGGCCGCTGGGGCCTTACACTGATCTCCTTCATCTATGAGGGAGGGATAGTAATATCATCCTCACAGGACTGTGGGCTTTAAATCAAATAATATATGGAAAACTCTTCATCTTACGCTTGGCATGAATCAGTGCTAAACTGGTGTCACAGACAAGATGGTGGAATATATCAAAGGCTCTGCTTGTGGCATCAGGCTCTGAAGGCTCTTTCCCACCAGAAGATTATAGAAATATTGCTTTTATTTTCTTCTAATACCTTTATGTGGTCTTTTTTCACATTTATGGATATATGTTTATTTAACATGAAACATGGGGATCTGCTATTTACCCCCCAAATAGTTAGGCAGCTATTCTATCACCATTTATTCATTTTCTTCCCCTGATTGCAATATTAAAACATGACATTTCAAAAGTCTTAAGAACACAGGGGTCTATTGCTGGACTCTATCCTACTTCAAATAAATATTCGGTTGCATTATTCCTCACTGTGGAATTGACATAACGCCTCATCTCTCTTCCGTTGAACACCATTATTGTCTACCATAGGAAGAACACTGCATGGCCCCTGTCCTCCAAAAGCTTATCGTATGTGTGGGGAGAGGAAATAACGGTTAGGACTCCTCGGTTTCACTGCCGAGGGTACAGGTCCAATCCCTACTTGGGGAACTAAGATCACACAGGCCCAAACAAAACAAAACAAAACAAAACAAATGCAAGAAGTTAAAAACAATAAAAAGGGGACTTTACAGAAATTCTAAAAATGCCAAAGGCCATATGCCACCTGAGATGTAGAGGGTACAGTCTGGGCAATGGCCAATGACTAGCAAGCTAGTCCCCAGCCTCCTAGGCTCAGAAATCATACTCTTCCTCACCAAGCGAGAACTCACGTCTTCCTGTTGTGGCAGTCTCACTTTAGCAATATCACAGGATTGATCAAACATCAGAATGCCAAATTATTACTTGACAATGAGAAATACATCTGTTCTACACACGGGGCATCTGTGTCTACACAATCAGAGAATTACCTTCTGTGGGGACAGGCCTCCGTGGCACACTAAAGCACAATCACAGAATCGAAGGCTACTTGGTGAGAACAGAATTAGAAAAGGAATCAGCTGAATCCAGAACTTAATGGGAAGGCCTGAGGTAACTGGATCCATCCATCTCCTCAACAGGCAGCCTGGCTAGTGGGCCTGACTCCTCAGTTATGCTGCCTAAGGTGCCATCTCTACTCTTGGGCAATGTGAGGATGGGCACTGCCCATGTTGGCCTCTCCTCACCTTTTCTATGCTTTCACTAGTGACCAACCCTCCTGCAGATAGACACATTTCTCTTTAGAAGTTAGTACATCATGTCAGGTTTGATTCAACTGTGATAGGCCAGGAAGCCATTGGTCCTTACACATCTCTGCTCAGCTCCATGATGTGCTAACCTTGGTGGTTCTCTCTTGGGGGGCTGCCTTTCAAAAAACTGCTTACCACTTTTGTGAGTTCTGAGGGGAGGGGACTGCTTTGCTATGGCCCCTAAGAAATGGTGACAAACCTCACAGGACTAGGATCAGGAGGGCTGGAGTATTCAGGGAAGGCTTTACAGAGAAAAATATCTGAACTTGAGTTGGCTTTTCAGAGATTCATAGGAGTTCCACAGGCAAAGCAAAATAAAGGAATTTTCGATGGACAAAGGCACAGACAAAAGTAGGAATGGCTATGGTGTAACTAGCGTATAGTGAGGAGCTGCTTTGGCTGGAATGGAGGGCTGCCATTACAGGAGAAAAGATAACTAAAGTAATGTGGAGTGGTAGTGTAGAATCAAGACTGTCAGCCTATTAAAATCACTCTTTTAATGTTAGCAACTGCCTGCTGGGAAAAGTAATCAACCACTATGTAACTGAACAAAAGGTAAACAGGCTAGCTCCAGGAATAGGCTACTATAAATATTTGAGGGTAGCCTGCTGCAAGATTTTACTTGCAGTGTTTTAATGGAACCTATCTACACAAGTCCTAATACACCGGAGAAGAAAGCTGCTAAGTAAACCTGAGGAATTGACGAGATCACACTTTTGTCTTTTAGGCATGTCCTTTTAGCCCTCCCAGGGTGACTGATAGCTCCTTGAGTATGGAGATCCTATATCTCTCATCACTTCAGCCAAGAAGGAAAGAAATCAACAGTAGAATGAGAGTGACTGGTGAGTACATCAAATCAGCATACTTTCTTGAGTTGAAGAAAATTTACTATCATGTCAACTCTGGCCTTCTTATAAACTTCACTTGTCAAAATAGTCCAATAGCTTGTTATCAGGGATCCAATTCCATAGGGATCTCCTGGGAGTGAAGTTCCTTTTAAAAATCCTGTGGGGACCTCCCTGGTGGTGCAATGGTTAAGGATCCGCCTGCCAGCACAGGGCACACAGGTTCGATCCCTGGTCTGGGGAGGTCCCACATGCTGCGGAGCAACTAAGTCATTGTGCCACAACTCCTGAGCCCGTGCATCTACAGCCCGTACTCCACAACAAGAGATGCCACGTCAGTAAGAAGCCCACGCACCGCAATGAAGACCCAAGGCAGCCAAAAAAAAAAAAAAAAAAAAAAAAACACACAAAAAAAACATCCTGGGAATATACTTTTCATTAAAAGAACAAAGTGTATGTCAGTCCTCATGGCTAAAGGGCAGAATCAAGTAGTAGCAGGTGGAAAGGTGGATTTGATTCTCAGTTTCTGGGTTCTGAATCTGAATTAATTATTGTCCTTACCTCACTGAGACAGAGAATTCTAACACAAATCGTCACTACTACAGGTACAGATACTGCCAAGATGAGTTTGTTGTTATAGTCATAACCTGGAACTTCTTTTGTGAGCTAAAGAAATATATCACAATTTTTAAAAACAAGGAGATAGAAGGGATGAAAACTTACGATTCTTAATCCTATTCTAAACGATAGCTAACTCTTCTTAAACTACTATGAAACCCAATCCTTCCAGGCGAGTAGCTTCTATAAGAACAAGCCAAATTGAATGTTATTAGTCTTATCATTAGCATTTTCTTCTACAATTTATCTACAATTTATTTATCTTGTGTTATGTCCTTTTCGCGTCTACCCTAGGAATAGTGACACACTCTCTCAATGAGCAAAGTTGGAGATCACTGTCTTAGCCCGTTTCATGGCTGAAGATAAGATACTGACTAGGAGCCCGTGGTATTCCCGCTTGGGCACGTTAATGGCATGTCCTAAACTGAGTAAAAGTCCAAGTCCCATGTGTCAGGGGTTATCCTCACCTCACTTGACTCCTGCTCTTTCTGCTCACTCTGGGCTTCTGTGCTCTCACTGATATAGTTGTCAGCTTTCCACTGGTCCATATCCCATTCCGCTTTGGACACATTTACTTCTTGCTGCTTGCTGAGAAGCTTCATCAGGAGGCCTGTTCTAGAGATGAGGTTGGCACAGGCCAGCTGCACGTGGGTGTCCGAGCAGTCTATTTTCAAAGTCTGGATAACATGAGAAATGAGCCTTTGCACGTCAGTGTTGGGGATGAGGGACCAGAGCTGCTGGTTTACCTGAGTTTCAACTTGATCACCCGGGGATGCGAGCCCTGGGAAAGTGAAGCCTGTGGGCTTAGAGGATAATTCAGTGACCGTGTTGTGGTGCTCCCATTGTGTTTTGTTGGTGTGTTGAACAGCTGGCATACTGCTGTCTGCAGCAACAGTAGAATGTGCAGTGGAGACGTTCCTATGGCTAGTGTTTCCAGGGCCGGTTCCTCCTGGCAGAGTAGCGTTTCCTGTAGAAATAATTGCTTCAGAAACATTTTGTGCAGTATTGTTTTCTGAAGTAGTGTTTTCTGCAGAAGGGTCTGAAAGAGAAAATAATTCTGGAAAAGGATTTTCCTGAGAAGTCACTTCTCTTGAAGACGAAACAGCCTCTCGTGGAGGGGAATTTATGAGACTCCTCACGACAGAGAACGGAGGGCTTGCAAGCATCATTCTATCAAGTGAACTTTTCTTTCTGAACTTTCGACTCCCTTTTTTTTTTTTTTTTTTTTGCGATACACAGGCCTCTCACAATTGTGGCCTCTCCCGTCGCGGAGCACAGGCTCCAGACGCGCAGGCTCAGCGGCCATGGCTCATGGGCCCAGCCGCTCCACGGCATGTGGGATCTTCCCGGACCAGGACACGAACCCGTGTCTCCTGCATCGGCAGGCAGACTCCCAACCACTGTGCCACCAGGGAAGCCCCTCGACTCCTTTTAACTTTGGGTTTTCTGTGGACCCGATGAGACCTAATTTTATGGAAGATGTTATTTTTTTTCCAGAATGTGAGATTAATTCAAAGTCCTTAATATTTCTAACTCTTGCCTTTGCATCTTCGAAAACATGAATAGCGTTGGATAAGCCTTTTGATCTGCTTTTAGCCTCAGATGGGGATTTTGGCGGGATGGAGGCACAAGGCCTGCCCTTGAAGTACGGTTTCAGGAAAGAGGAGCCTGCGGCCTTGTGTTCCTTTATGAATGAAGACTCTGCATTGGAGGACTTTCCCACCAGCTTCCTGGGCCTCTGCACCACGAGAAGCTGTTTCAGCTTTCTTGGGGATGGCCTCCTGAGCTTTCATTCTTTGGCAGTGTTCGTCACAGATGGCTGGGCAATCTGTTTCCTCCTGACGCTCTCATCTCCCACTGCTTTGAGGTGCATTTTCTGTATGCCCCTTGAGGACCTTGTTCACTCTCAGCAGCTTTTCCTCTGTACTCTCAATCTTTGCTAGGCTGTCTTTCTGTGGTTGGGCAGTTTCTAATTTCTTTTGAAAGATGTAGCGTGTAAACATGGCACTTAAAAGGTTGGAATGCGTACGCGTGGCAGGTTTTTCTTCCTTTTTAACCTCATCAATTTTTTTTTTGAGTTTCTGCATCTAACAAATTTTCCACAAAATGGAGTTCCCTCAATTTGTTTTTATTAGTTGAATTGTTGGGTACAGGTTTAACAGAAGGGCTCCTTGTATTGTTTTTCAAAAGGCCCAGTGGCATATCTCCATCTTGTGTATTTGAAAAAAGAAGTTGAATGAATGGTAATAATGTTGATTCCACATCTCCTAGATTTCCCTCTGAGATATAAGGCAGTATGTAATTTAGTGTACTGATAATACCGCTTTTATTATTAAAGTCCAGCTGCTCATTCATGAAGCCTGACAAGCTGACAGCACTGTTAGGTGAGGACATCCTCTCTGACTCAATAGTCAGCTCGATGCTGTTGTTCTTCTTCTGGGCTTGGAACAACTTCATCAACGATCCTCCTGCATTCTCTATAGATGTTTCTTCATCTGTCAAAAAAAGAAGGGACTGTTTTTCATCACTGAAGACTGATGGGACAGCCTTTTGTCAGTCCACAGCCAAAGAAATGAGGAATCAGTCAAAGTTTGAGTGCCACTTAGGAGAAAAAGAAACCCACACTTAAGCCTATGACTGGCAACAACAAAATGTGAAAAAGGCTCTCTTGAAAAAGGGGCTATCTACTCAGAAAATTCTGTAGCGTGAAACATAGGAACTATATTCAGGATTACTCCACTGGTTCCCAGGGGCCAGTACTCAAGAAAAGCCAAGGCTGGAAGACAAATATTCCCCTAATCAGCTGGACTCTCTGCAGATCTACTGTGACTCCTCACATTCATATACCCCATCCTGTCCTGCCTTAGAGGCACAGGAGTGTGAGGCTTCCTCTCTCCACCTCTTCAGTGTGCTTGTGTTCTTGCTGCTATCACAGATCTCCACGACAACCACTGCCGCTAACAGGTCGTCATCTGGACATGTCCTTCTCCAACTACCCACTGAGTCCTTTGCTTAGTCCCTGCTTCTATATATCCCAGTCCCCATAACAGAAGGCTCTATACAGAAAAAAACACTATGTCCGCCCTGGCTCTTTGCTAAAATTTGGGCAGGGATCTCGGGTATAAGTTAAGAGATTTGCCAGATTGTATGCCCATGTGGAATGTTCAACAAATCAATGGAATAATACTTGAGGCCCTAAAATGTAGACGGGAAAAAGCAACTTCTGTCGGATGGCTACTTTGCTTTCAATTCATTTTACTTCTAATGTTTCCAGCTCTACTTGGGGAACCATCCAAATCTTCTGACTGTGTGAAGGTAATGTGTACCATTGTGTAGCTGGGCTTGTCTCCCAAAAGGATTAAAAGTATTTTTGGTGAGGGTCAAAGGAGGAGGGAAGGGTCATGAGAAAGGAAGAGCAGAGGCTAGCAGAGAGCCCCAAACTGGGGACAGGAGATCGGGGTCCTAGGGTCATAGCACTTAACACCTCTGATCTTGTTTTTCCTCACCTGTAAAAGGAGAGTAAAAATGCCTTTTCTGCCCACTTCTGGGGGAGAAGGGAGTAATATAATTAGTAAAAAAAATGTTTGGGGGAGTTCCCAGGTGGTCTAGTGGTTAGGACCCGGCACTTTCCCTGCTGTGGCCCGGGTTCAAGCCCTGGTGGGGGAACTCAGATCCCACCAGCTTTGTGGCCAAAGGAAAAAAAAATTGTGTTGAAAAATCAGCAATATAGGCTTTATATAAGTGGCAAAGTGTTATCATTTATGATGTGCTCTAGATCACTGAAAGAGACCTGTATTCAAGCTACCTGGGCATGAAAGCACATTTTGGAAGTCATCAAGTTAGTGCCCATAAATCTAATATATAGAAAAATAGTTGAAAGCCCCTGAGTGTTTTCTGGATGGAAAAACTTGCGATTCAGAGCAAGTTCAGAGCTGGACAGTCAAAGAAATAACTAGCTCTCCCATGCATTAGAAGGGCTTGGTAGCAGCTTCTGCTTATGGAACCAGAAACTCTCAGGCTCCAGATAGGACCTAAAACAGCATCACTTGTACTCTTTATAAAATTGCAGAAACAAACCAAATAAACAAAACTATATTTACACCTGTCTTATAAGACAAAGGGTACTTGAGACCTAATGTATATAAAATCAGTTTACAAACTGTGATGTACTATGTGAATAAGTTCTCATTTGCACAGAGGGCAGCATAGGATATGTGGCCATTAATGTGAATTCCCTTCCCCCTTCCATTCCTTTCTCTGGTTCCTTTACATATGCAGATCAGTTACATTATGAAGCTAATAATGTAACTGGGCTATTCTTAGCTTAATAATGTAACCAAGAATCTGATTTTTAGCAAGGGGGTAATTCTTAGAAATTTAGGGAGCTGGAACTCTGAATGAATGTATTAAAATAATGTAATTACATCATTAGTTTTAAAATGTATCATCCTTGATTAAAAATAAAAAATTAAATTAAAAATTAAAAATGTATTATCCCGCAATTGAGACTCACCACAACGTGTGACATCCCTCAGGCGTTCACTGTCACAACGCAGCTTGACTGTCTCACAGACGACCTCAATAGTATTTTTAAATTGGCAGAGGCAGCAGGCCCTACGGCTGGGTAAGATCCTATAAATGGAAACACAGGTCATTAAATTCGTGGTAAAAGAGTTACCTGAGTAGGTAGAAGAGGTAGGCCAAGGCCACCACAGACCAGTGCAAAAAGGAGTTCTTGGGGCATATGGACTATAGAACTGGATAGGGGCCGGTTGGCCAGTTGCTGCCCTTGACTGTTGGAAATAAATATCGAGGAGGAGAGAGGTGCCCAACAGAAGGATTAGGATGGCAGTAGGTATGATATGCCTAGAAAAAAGGGAATAGGGATTAGAATTGGGTGACATTGAACTGCAGTTTAATTCAGAAGTATCTCCTTCCAACCCGAAAGCCTCACTTTGGGTTGAGAGTACACAGGAAGAAGGCAGACTTCTAAGAAGAGTATGAATTAGACCGCACATTCTGGAGTCACTTTCTCAGTTCCTATTTGTGAGGAGTAATATATTAGAAATTATTCTAGTAATAAAAAAGCATCATGTGGCTAAACAATAACAGAGATCGCATTGACCAAATCTGGACAAAAGGAACATTCCAAAGAATAACATTATCATTATAATAAGGTATAACGTAGTTAATTGAAAAAAAAGCACATGAGTTCATAATGATACTCCAAATGAAAAGTGGGGGAGCTCTTCTTTATAGAATAATGTCAGCTAAAGGAAGGATAGAATTAGGAAAGTGTTATTTTGCAACTATCAATGTAATAATCGATTCAGACAAGGATTATCATTGATGCACAGTTGGGTGAAGAGTTGTTTGAAAGTAGGATCTTCACTGATCCCAAGGATCACCCCACATATTATTTATCAATTACCAAGGGGAAAAATAACTTTACAATGGAGAGATATGGAATAGACCACCTTAATCAAGTGATCAGACTTAGCACTGGGCCACCTCAAGGGATGAAGTATGAAGAATACATCACCTATATAGTATTCTTCCCCAAAATGTTTACTTCGAATCTAATGAGGAAACTGACAAATACAGATTGTGGGGCAATTTACAAGACAACTGGCTTAGACTCTTCAAAAAAGCCAATGTCATAAAAAACCAAAAAAAGATAGTAGGGAAAAATTCTAGGTTAACGGAAACACAGACATGACATGCAATGCCTTATCTTTAATTGGACCCTGTATCAAAACAAAACAGACTTAAAGAATGTTATTGGCTTCTGGCCAAGATGAAGTACAAGGGCCAACTTAACCTCCCAGCTGAAACAAGGAAAAAATCAGATGGAACATATGAAACAACAGTCTTCAAGAAACTGAACCTCAGGCAATACATTTCAGTGATTCCCGAGGAGATGGGAAATACATGAAGTGATCCCTATAATTGCCCTTACTTCTCTGAGAGAGTATCCACGTCATGGTACAGGGAAGAGAAGTCCAGACAGAGACTAGTGGGCTCCCTGACAGACGAAATGGAGAGAAGAGTCTGGGAAAACCAAGGTAACTAGAGTTCACAAAGCAGAGTATCAGAGAGAAAAGAAGTGCACAGACAAAGAACTCTGGAGATATGCAGAGGGAGCTCTTGAGAATTCAACAAAGTATGGGTCAGTACATTTGTGTGAGGAATAACTTGATGCCAGGAAAAGAACCACATGAAAGGATGAATAAGAAGAACAACTGGATATCACACAGGGTTGTAGGAATAGTACCTGTTCCTACAAGTCAGACTGGAAAACCTCATGATACGCAGAAAGGACTTGTCTCAGTAGTTGCAAATAATGAGCTCCAGACTAAAGGCTACTTGGACTCCTACCCAACGAACCTTAAAAGCTAGACCTAAAAGAATACAATTGTTTTGAGTAACCTAATTTCACCCAAAACAAAGCCCAGGCATTTTACAGGAATATAAATATACATAGCACACAATAAAGTAAAACTCACAATATCTGGGATCATATGAAAAATTGCATGCAAGCATGCAAAGAAGTAGGAAAATATGACCCATACTGAGGAGAAAAGGCAATCAATCAACAATAACCCATAATCGATACAGATGTTAGAATGGGCAGAAAAGAACTTTTAAAAAGTTATTATACATGAAGAAAAGTTATTATAACTGTATTTCATATGTTAAAAAACCCAGACTAAACTCTGAAAATGTTAAGTACAGGCATGGAAAATGTAAAACAGACCTAAATTGAGCGTCTAGAGATTAAAAACAATGTCTAAATGAAAAAGATATTGCAGGAGGTTAAAGGCTAATTAGACACGGCAGAAGGTCAGTGAACATTAAGGCATAGCAACAGAAACTATCCAAAATGAAACAAAAGGAGTAACAAAACAACAACAAAATGAATAGAGCCTCAGTGACTTGTGCAACAACTTCAAGTGGCCTAATACATGTGTACTTAGAGTCCATGAAGGAGAGGAGAAATATAAAAATTTGAAGAAATAACAGCCAAATTTTTTCCAAATTGGTAAACACTATAAACCCACGAAGTCAAGAAGATCAATGAACTTTAAGCAGAAGAAACATGGACAAAACTACACCAAGGCACAAAAAATAATCGAATTGCTCAAAACCAGCAATAAAGAGAAGAATTTAAAAGGAGCCAGAGGAAAAAATTATACACTACATACAGAGGAACAAAGATAACAATGACAGCAGAATTCTTGCTTGAAAAATCGTAAACGAGAACTCAGTGGAATAACATCTTTAAAGTAGTGAATTGAATTCTATCAAGCTAGAGTTTTATACCCAGATCTGTCAAAACAAAAGCAAAATAAAGACTATCCCAGACATACAGAAGCTGAAAGAATTCATTGCTAGTAGACTTTCACAATAAGAAATGTTAAAAGAAGTATTTTTAAGCAGAAGGAAAATGACACCAGATTGGAATATGGATCTACATAAAAGATTAAGAATACTGGATACATACAACAAAGAAGACCCAATTCAACCAAAAATAAATAAACAAATTAAGAAAAGAAGGGAAAAATCATATAATCATTGCAATAGATGCAGGAAAAGAATGAAAACATCTAACATACATTCCTGATTAAAGAAAAAAAAAACAGCCCTCAGTAGACTAGGAATGGAAGGAGACTTCCTCAACTTGATAAATGACTTCTACAAAAAACCTAACATCATACTTAATGGTGAAGGACAAAGTACTTTCTCACCAGGATCAGGAACAAGGCAAGGATATCTGCTCTCATTGCTTCTATTTGACATTGCACTGAAGGTTCTAGCCAGTGCAATAGGGCAACAAAAAGAAAAGAGATATTCAGAATGGAAAGGAAGAAGTAAAACTATCTTTACTTGCAGATAACATGATTATGTAGAAAACCTGATAGAAGCTACAAAAATGCTACTGGAACTAATAAATGAGTCTATCAAGTTTGCAGGGTACAAGATCAACATACAAAAAGATGAATTTGTCTCAACAAACAATCAGAGATCAAAGTTTTAAAATGCTACTTATAAAAGAATCCAACATATAAAATACTTAGAATAAATCTGACAAAAGACTTGCACACTGAAAACTGTAAAATATTGCCGGGGGAAACTAAGAAAGACCTAAATAAATGGAGAGATATAAAGTATTCATGGATCAGAAGATTCAATATTGTTGAGACATCAATTCTCCCCAAATCGATTTATACATCAAAACCCCAGTAGGCTTTTCTATAGACATTGACAAGCTAATTCTAAAATTCATATGGAAATAAAATTTAGAATCACTAAAACAACTTTGAGAAAGAACAAAGTTGAAGAACTAACAGTAACTGATTTCAAGGATTATGAAGCTACACCTTCAAGACATTGTGATAGTAGTGTAAAGAGAGACAAAAAGACCAAAGGAACAGAATACAAAGTTCTGAAGTAGAGAGAGGGGGAGAACTGACTTTCAGGTTCAAAGGCATTTCAGTGGAGAAATGATAGTCTTTTCAACAAATGATGCTGGAACAACTGAATATCCAGGTGCAAAAAGGAAAAAAAAAGGAACTTCCATCTAAACCATATACAGAAATGAACTCAAATTGGTTCAAAGATCTAAATGTAAAACATAAAAGTATAAAACGTCTAGAACAAAACAGGTGAAAAATTTTATGACCTTGAGTTCGGCAAGATTTCTTAGATACAACACCAAAAGCATAATGCATAAAAGAAAAAAATAGATAAATTAGACACCATCGAAATCAAGAATTTCTGCCCTGCAAAAGACACTCCTGAGAGAACGAGAAGATGAGTCACAGAATGGGAGAAAATACCTAGCAACTTACCTATTGGATAAAGGACTAATTTCCAGAATATATAAAGAACTCTCAAAACTCCAGAAAAATATAGATAAAAGATTCAAAGATATACAGATGGAAAATAAGCATATGAAAAGATGTTTGACATGATTAATCATTAGGGATGCTACAGTGAGATACAACTACACACCTATTAAACTATCTAAAATTAAAAATACTGAGCATAGCAAATGTTGGCCACAACGTGAAGAAAATGCAGCTCGCATACACTGCTGGTAGAGATGTAAAATGATCAAACCACTATGGAAAATAGGTATTTTTTAAAAACTTAAACATACACTTACCAATGATGCAGCCATTCTACAGGCAGGCATTTACCCAGGAGAAATGGAAGTAAACATCCATACAAGACTTGTACACAAATATTCATAGCAACTTTATCTGTAATAGACAAAGACTGAAACAACTCAAATGTCCATCAATGGTCAATAAATAAATGGTGGTACATCCATATAAAGGAATGCTATCCAGCAATAAACAGAAATGAATTACTGATATATACAACAATATGGATGAAGATTAAAATAATCATGCTGGGTTAGAAGCCAGTTAGAAAAAAGTATACACTGTAAGATTCCATTTACATAAAATTCTAGAAAATGCAAACAGAAAGCAGATCAATGGTTGCATGGCGATTGGGAAGTGCAAGGAACGATGGGAAGGAAGAATTACAAAGAGACATTAAGAAACTTTCTGAGGTGATGGACATTTTGATTTTCATGATGTCTTCATGGTGTGTATGTATGTGTGTGTGTGAACACAGATTATTGCATGTCAGTTATACCTCAAAAAGCTGTTAAAAGAAATGATATTATATAAGAGAGACAATGGGGGAAATTTGAATAGCAACACTTTATTAGGTAATATTATTGTGTAGGAATTTAATTTCTTCAATACTGTGTATTAACAGTATCGTTGTTACACAGGGAAATAATTTTTTAATATACAGAGAGGAGGGCATCTAGCTGACAAGAGGGATCACAATTGTGGCAGATGCCGTGGGACACTGAGGAAGATGAGGCTAGAGCACTGACCAATGCGTGACGGCACGGTGAAGACAGTCATTTGTCAGGTGACCTGACAAAGACGGTTGGAACAGACTGCTAAATCCAGGGCCGTTTCCGCATACTAATCTCACGCAATCCCCTCAACTAGCCTTGGCGTAACAGAAAGTTTCTATTAGCTTGCCATATGGGAGGGGGGATGGCACAATTTAAGGTGCAGTGGGTTGTGTAATAAACTGTCACAATAGGGTCCTACAGAAATAGTTTTTTAAACTGCTAAAAAATAAAACTTGACCCTTCCCTCACAACATATATGAAAATTAACTCAAAATGAATCATAGACCTAAATGTAGCTATACAACGTCTGGAAGAAAACGTAGGAGAAAATCTTTGTGATTTTGGGTTAGACAGTGGGGTCTCAGAGAAAGATTTCTTAGATTAAGACGCAAAAAAGCAGAAACCATCTAAGAAAAATTGCTAAGGGACTTCCCTGGTGGTTAAGACTCCGAGTTCCCAATGCTGGGGGCCCGGGTTCGATCCCTGGTCAGGGAACTATGTCCCACATGCATGCCTCAACTATGAGTTCGCATGCCAGATCTAAGAAGCCCATGAGCCGCAACTAAGGGGCCCATCTGCCGCAACTAAGACCCAGCACAACCAAATAAATAAATTAAATATGAAAATTTATGAAAAATTGCTAAATTAGAGTTCATCAAAAATTTAACACTTCTAGTTTTCAGAGACACATTAATATAATGAAGATAAGTCACAATCTGGGAGAAGATATTTACGAAACACATATCTGAGAGCAAGGACTTTTTCCATTGCTTTTTATATAAAACACTCTTAAATCTCAATGCAAATATCCAATTAAAAAATGGATTTGAACAGACACTTCATTTAAAAAGATATTTGCACATGAATAGACACTCAACATCATCACCTATTACAGAAATGCAAAATGTGGCAAAAACCACGAGATTCAACTACACACCTACTAGAAAGGCTAAAATGTTTTTAAAAAACAAATATAAGGATCAGGTGAAGATGTAGAGCATCTGCAACTCTCATAGACTGCTTGTGGGAAAGCAACATGGCACAGGCACTTTAGAAAACAGTTCAGCAGTTTCTAAAAGAGTTCAATGGGCACTTAGCATATGATGAAGCAATCCCACCCTGAGGTATTTTACCCCAAAGAAATGAAAACATATGCTCACACAAGACATATGTTCACACACACATGTGAGTGTTTTCAGAGGCTTTGTTCATAATAGCCAAAAAACTAGAAGAAACTCAAATGTTCATCAAACGATGAATGCGTAACCAAACTGTGTATCCACACAACTAGAATACAACTCAGTGCTCAAAAGGAATGAGCTACTGACAGGTGCAACAAAACAGATGACTCTCCAAAGAGACTGGCTAAGTGAAAGAAGCCAAAAACAAAAAGCTACATACCACATGATTTCATTTATCAAATATTCTGGAAAAGGCAACATTATACGGACAAAAATCAGATTGGTGGTTGCCAGGGGCTGGTAGTGACAGGAGGATGGATTGACTACAGAGGGACATGGGGGGTCTTTTGGGAGTGCAGAAGTTTTCTTTACCTCAAATGTGGTGGTGGCTACAGAACTATACGTTTGTCAAAACACATCACACTGTATATTTAAAAAGAGTGAATTTTGTTAAATGAAAATTATACATAAATAAACCTGACTTAAGAAGATAATCAAACAAACCTAAAAATACAATTGAGTGAAAATCAATGTAAGAAAAATCAACTTACAGTGTTTCCAATTCAAGGGTCATCATGAGGATGCTTTCAATTGCTGTAAGTGACACTTGTGCTGTTCCCATGTCTCTGAAGGAGAAGCCCAAACATGCATGATATAAAACCCAAAGACAAAATTTCTAAACTGAAAAAGATACGTAACATGGGATTACTTCCACTTTGGCTTCTTACTTGCCATAGATGATAATTCCAAAGAGCTCTTTTGGAAGAAATTTAAATTTGCATCATCAAATTAATGACCTTGGTGCTGAACAGTACAATCATTTTCTATTAGCCTCACTTCTCATTTTCAATTGCGTCTACCTCTTTTGATCACTCTTTTTAAAAAAAATAATGTACCCCTTATTCCTTTTTGCTTTCTTGGATAAATACTATTCCTATATGCATCTTCATGTTCCATACCTATATGTGTTCTTCAACACTGTTCTCATCCTCTGCTGGCTCTCTTACCCATATATATTCTTTCTTAATCCTTTTCTTTGCCAATAACTCTTATTTTCAATAACCCAGTTAAAATCTAAATTATGACTGTTTAGCCAAAGTACTCAATTTTTGACGAAAGTCAAAAGGAGCAGAAATTATCTCATGAGCCATGAAACTGTTACAATACTTACAAATAGTTTAATGCTGGCACTTTAAAAAGACAAGAATCTTCCACTGTTGGCAAAGGATTACGATTGAGAATTCTGAAAAATGGAATGGAATTAAAATTATCTGCATTTTCAATTACTTCCATGAAAGTTTATAGTCATTTTTTTTGCGTATGGAACTTGAAGGTTAAAAAAAATCATTTTCTGTCTTTACCTATAAATCTCCCTTAGAATCTGTAAAACACTCTTTCACTGGGAACTACCCAGGTCTCTAGATGATAAAGTGGAGAAAAGAAACAAACAAACAAACAATAAAATAGAAAAAAAGTGGCTAGCAAAGAAAAAATATGCCAAAGTACTTTTCACGTTAAAAACCCTCGAAGTGACTATGCTGGTAGGAAGCCCTTGCTCTGTAAAAAAGTACTATTTCTAGTGTCCTCCATAATTCAAGGTGTTTTTCTTTCATCTCTACAAAGTTTGAAAAATTTCATGATTTAAACTACCCAGCTAAAGACAAAAATAAGGCTAATTCCTTGGTTCTGGAGCCAAAGAAGAGAGAAATCCAAGAGGAACTGGTGAAAGCCATACTCCCATCACATAGTCCTGTGTGTATTCTGGTGCCATAGCCTTTGTTACTGTGTATGTAATCAACTGTTTACTTGTCACTCTCCTAGATTGTCAGCAACTTGAGAGCAGGGACCACACTTTATTGTCATTATTATTCCTGTGCCTGACATAGTGCCTAATAGTTACTAGGCATTTAATAAATGTTTGCTGAATAAATAAATAACATTTTGTTTATATATCAATAAAATAAACAAATTAATTTTGGGGAACAAAATTTTATTCCAAAATGTTGGAATAGATTTTCTTCATAGTTCTTTCTTTCTTTCTTTTTTTCCCCCTTAGTTCTTTAAAACAAATAAGGGGGAAAAAAAAACAGAAAAGAAACAGGAAGAAAGAAGAGAATATCTGACTTTAGGTTAACTCTACTCAAGAATTATTAGTGTACTTTTACAGAATATTATAAAGATAATTATCAAAACTAATATCTTTTGGGTTGCCATGCATATGTGATCAGCATTTAACATTTCATCCTCACAGTAACCTTATGTGATATATATATTACACAATTGTACAAATGAGGAAACTGAGGCACAGAGAAGTTACATAACTTGTCTTAAGTCATCAAGCTCGTAAGAAGCAGAGCTGGAATTTGAACTCAGTTCTGACTCTAAAGCCTGTGTTTAACCTGAATGAAAAAAAAGGGTTGTTTTTTTTTTTTGAAACATCTGTTACTTTAACCTTAATTTTGACAGCACTAAATATAGAAATACCTTTTCAAACTTCATCTACCCATCTGGGAAAGCCTCTATGAGAATAATATTTTCTCTTTTTATTTATTTATTTATTTATTTCTCTTTTTATTTATTTTTTCCTTAATCATCTCTCGTGATAAATATTTAATTAGCCTATGGCCATTGAGACTTTATAGATTTTTTTTAAAAAATTGCAGGAAAATCAGTAAAAATGATGGAGGAAGGACATCTGAAAATTCATCCCCGCATAGAAGCAACAAAAACAACAACAAAACTGGCAAAAATGGTCAGAATCAACGTCTTCTGAACTCTGGGAATTTAACCAACACGCTGGCAGTAAATGGGGGAGCAAGTTATTCAAGGAAAACAAATTAATTTCTGTAAGAACAACGAGATCTGTGTTGCTTGAACTTGCCCTCGACCTTTGGTCTCCATGCCAGTGGTAGCCTTGAAAAACAGCCCACATCCCTGGTACCAGAACGAGCAGCATGGACTGGGAGGTCCTTCAAAGCCTCATTCCCAAAGAACTGTCATTGTTGTACATGTCTGGTGGTCCCCTGGAAGACCTCACTTGAAAGGCTTGCCTTTGACCTGACTGAGGGCTGTCTAGTGAGAAAAGCCTCTGCTCAGGTGGCATTTCTGGAAAACATTTTCAAGCAAATATTTTAACATGGCGGTGGCATGAGGCAATGGATAACAGTTTGGGGCAAAAAACAACCCAACCGCAAAGCTTTAAAAGAAAAGCTGAGGAATGAGATGTCCACAGACACTTTGCAATATTCCAATGTATTCCTGGGAAACTGGAAGACCACAAGACATATTCCTGGGCATCTAGGAGAATAACTGTTAGCATTAATAAATGACTTCAGCAAGGTTGTAGGATATAAGATCAATATTATTTCTACACACCAGCAATGAGTAATCAAAAAATGGAATTTAGAAAACAATTCCATGTGGAACAGCATCAAAACAAATATAATACTTAGGGAAAAATTTTACCAAGTAAGTGCAAGATTCACACTGAAAAGTACAAAACTGTTGAAAGAAATTGAAGAAGATCTAAATAAGTATAAAGACATGCTGGATTCATGGACTGGAAGATAATCTTATTAAAATTTCACTACTTCCCAAATCGACCTATGGTTCCATTGCAATTCCTATCAAAATCCCAGCTGACATCTTTCCAGAAATTGCCAAGCTGTTTCTAAAATTCCTATGGCAATTCAAGGAAACAGAATAACCAAAACAATGTTGGTAAAGAACAAAGTGGGAGGACTCACACATCCTGGTTTCAAAACTCAGTTCAAAGCTACTGCAATCACAGTGTGGTACTGGAATAAGAACAGACATGTAAATCAATGGAACAGAATTGACAATATAGAAATAAACCCTCATATTTATGGTCTATTGATTTTCAACAAGGGTGCCAAAACAATTCAATGTGGAAAGAACAGTCTTTTCAAATGATGCTGGGACAACTGTACATCCACACACAAAATAATGAAGCTGGACTCCTACACTTCACACCGTATATGAAAATTAACTCCAAATGGATCAAATATCCAAATGTCAGAGCTAAGGCTATAAAACTCTTAGAAGAAAACACAGGAGTAAATCTTTATGACCTTGCTTTAGACAACAGTTTCTTAGATATGATACCAGAAGCACAAACAACCAAAGGAAAAATAGATGAATTGGATTTTATAAAAACTAAAAAGTTTGTGCTTCAAAGGACACTATCAAGAAAGTGAATAAACCTATGGAATGGGAGAAAATACTACAGGTGGGAAGAATAAGATGCAGTGGGGAGAAGAAAAGTATAGTAGTTGCTAGGTGTGACAATCTCAAAATTTTGAACTATTACAAATAAAACAGCCACCCTAATCCACCCCAAAGGGCAGACCCAAGTTATTTTTGCTTTTAGTGTTTATGCCTTTCTAAATCTGAGAAGCTGCCAGGATTCTAGTACATAGCAAAAAGTGAGGACAACACCCTCAAGTGTGTAAGCTTTTGTGTGTACATAGCTATGTAAAGGAAACCAATGCTAGCTGACTGGGGGAGCATTAGGGCGGCTCTGTGACCGCAGCTCAATTTGCCTTCATAGTGTGGACACACCTCCCGCACTGATATTCTCAACAATGGGGTAAATAATTCAATAGGGATAAGGCTTTGATTTTCCTCTTATTCTCTCTTCGTGCTTATGTTCTTGGTACAATATTGATGTACCACGGACAAGCCAGCATGAGAATGTGCTCTGTCTGCTTAAGTTATATAGCCTTTCTACATTGTAGAGTCCTTCAGTTTCTAAAATCATGGAGCTTGTATTGTTAGATCCAATGAAGTGACTAAAAGAATTTTTAAAAATAAGCCATCCGTCTGGACCTGCATAGGTGAATGAAGGAGAAACACTTTACAGTCAGAGAAAAAAAGCATACTTAACATTTAGGATTATCAACCACTGCCGGTTTTCCATAGTATATTTCATTCCTGATTTTATCTGAAAGAGATATGATTACTACCACCATTCAAAAAGTGGTACTTTATTAATAAGCTCTTGGCTCATCTTTGAGGTAGATTTCGGATTTAAAATAGACTACCACACTGCTAACTACTTCACCTGATATTTCTCAGTAACATAGAGGCTTCATTCAAGAAACCTACTGACTTATAATTACCTGACACCCGGTGATGAATCAAGGATTTGTGCGGCCTGAACCTCATCTACTTTGGGAAATCCTATCTAATAAAAACATGCAAAGTTATAAATAGAAAAATCGCTAGGACCCCTCTCAAGACCTTGGAAGGGACCTATGCAAGTGAGGAGCCCTGAAGCCTAAGGTTCATTGAATTCATGATAAGTCCACCTCAGCTGGGGCCCTTTTCCAAACTTATTTAATGCAGGCAACTTATAAACACCCCAGTAATATGTCATTATAGGTAGTAAAATGATTTAACTCGAGGGTGGCATCTTCCCTTGGTGGCTTGCCTTTGGTAAGAGATGCAATAAAGTTTATATCTCACCATGGCAAATGTATCCTGAAGCAAATTAGCTTTGTCTATTAGAAAGACTTAGTCCAAAACAAAGACTTACTATACTGTGACAATCTTTTGAAAGTAACTGTGAATGAGTTTTCGGAGTACAGTACTAATTTATTTACAACACCAGATAGTTCTGATTCTTTCACTACCTTTTTCTGTCATTTAAGAGGAGCACAAATTCCAAAGGAACATGTTGGTGCCTCTTCCATTACAAATCTTTTCTAACCTACCACCCGTTTTCTACTTCATCACACCCCTCCCTCACCTTGTTACCCTGCTGCATAGATGCTAGAATGGCTCTCATATATGTTTTCCCATCGACATCCATATTTCTCCTTCCAGTATGAAAGCTTCTTGGGGACAAACTCCCTGCCCTATGCGTCTTTGTATCCCCAGCACTTAGTACAGTGTTCACAGACAGTGGGCATGGCACTCAGTGAATGTTTTGGAATGAATTCGTTAATTTTTAAACTGTGATTTATTTATTTATTTCCACAATGTATTGTCCTGTGTTGCCTACATAACTCTAGTGAAACTCTGATTCTTATAAGGAACTCTTGGTGTTCTAGGATGTTTAGGAAAGTGGTGAGTTTAAGACGTTGTACTGACGCTACTAAAACCTCCTGGTGAAGGGACCTCACGAGCCTGCTCTCCGGTGTGCTAACAAAAGAAAAACCGACCCTTGGTGCTCTCTCCCCAAGGTAGGCGTCAGCAAACTAACAAGGGAAAGGAAGGAGGCCGCTAAAGATAGGCATCTGCAGGAATTGTTAATCCAGCTCCAGACACAGCCTCAACACCTTCATTAACCCAAAATGTGGGAACTGTGTGAAACTGGATTTCTGAACCACAAGACAGGTAGGAGAGTCTTTTCCAAAGCCAGGTGTAGAAGAGCTCTTTACCTTGAGTCTAAAATCGCCTTCGGGCCATTGAACGTACCCACTATCATTTCCTTGTGTCATGAGAAATAAGAGAAATTTTGAGCTGAAGGGGTGTAAAACCCACACTTCTTATTGAAGAGTAGTCAGCAAAGAAAATATATTGAATTAGGCCGCAGCAAAGTCTTTTCTTTATATTTTTCACACTACAGCTGAACACAAACAACGTCTTTTTCCATACCTCAAAGGTTCCTATTGGCCACAGATAATTCACTTCAGCAATATATGCTTTTTTGAAAAATAATGTTCTGGGTGGCTGGGGAGAGCCCCGTGGTGGGTGTTCAGGAATTCTTTCTGCTTTACCATTTAAAAGAGCTAATGATGGTTGGGGAAGCACCCACACCCACTGAACCACACCCTGCTAAACTTAGTTCTCTGCAGCTCTGTGTTGCATACATTTTAAGCAGTTAGGAACTTTGCACATGAAAAGGAATCAAAGTGAAATTCAAAAGTGGAAGTGCCTGGACCATTCACATATTGGAGAGGCATCCGTGGGATTCCATGACAATGCTAATCTGAGTGTTTTGGTTCGGGGCCTTTAATTGACCATGCCAAAGATCAGTACTATGGAAAGCAGAGCCTTTCATATATATGAGTTAAACAAGTCTCTTGGCCTCTTTGTACCTTAGTTTCCTCATTTGAAAAAAAAAATAAATGGCTCTCAAGACATACTTTCCAGAATTCATACTGGGCTTACTTACACCCAGCTAACCAATAACTGCATGATTGTTTTTACACACAGTTGTTTACATGTATTCATCTTCTATTTCACTTACAACTTGTGTAAAAACTGCATTCCATGCCAGGCCTGAAACGTTCCAAAGCTCAGTTCTGGGAGTAAATTGCAACCAAGATTTCTACAAAAAAAGACACAAGCAAAAGAATTAGAAAAGTAGATACTCTTTCAGAACATTTATCCTTTGGCAATAATTCTAATTTATATATGATGAAACATAACATCACTACTCCCTCCATACACTAAAGAAATCTCACTGTGGGAGATATTATGATTTATACTTTCATGATTATATATGTGGTGCAGTAGATACAAAATACTAAATGCTCATTAAATACTTGTGTTAAGTCATCTTTATTTCTCTAGCTAGGCAGCACTATTGACACTTCGGGCTGGATAATTCTTTGCTGTGGGAGGCTCTCCTGTACACTGTTGGATGTTTAGTAGCATCTCTGGTCTCTGTCCACTAGATGCCAGTAGCATATACAGTTCTGACAAGCAAAACTGTCTCCAGACACTACCAAATGTCACCTGTGTGCAAAATCACCCTGGTTGAGAACCACTGCTCTTGATACTGGGTGATGTTGGATGCTCAGCATGATCCTGCTCTGTGCTGGAACTGTCACCTCGGGATACAATGGAGACTGAGCTACAACTTCCTTACGGAGCTCTGGAGGCTGAGATGGGGTCTTCTGCTGGACTGGAGAAGGTTCAACCTCTTTAGTGACCTGTGGATTTATGGGAAGTGCCAGAGCCAGAGATTTAACAGTGACATTGTACAAGTGTGACTGCTGAGCTTCATTTACCCCATGATGAACACATGGTCAAACTACAACCTCCTTAAGTGTCTCCAAGGGCCGGGCGAGGGCCTCCTGAGGACTTGAAGTTTCTAGTTCCTCAGGGGCCTCTGAAGGCTGAGATGGAGCCTCCTGCGGAAGTGGAGGTGGTTCTACCTCTTCAGTGGGCTCTGCATGCTGAGCCTGGGCCTCTGCCTGGGGTGAAAAAGATTCAACGTCCTCAGGGGTCTGTGGATGCTGAGCAGGGGCCTCTTGATGAGGTAAAGATTCAGCCTCCTCAGTGAGCTCTGGATGACGAGTTTGGGCCTCCTGCTGGGATTCAGACATTTCAGCTTCCTCATGGGGCTCTGGAGGTTCATCTGGGCTCCCCAGAAAATCCCTAGGTATGCTCTCCTCAGGATAAAAGGCCTCCATACTTGGATGTAAATAATCACCCTGCAACTGTTGTTCTAGACACTGAGTGTTTTTTTTCAAATTGGCCTATAGTTCCAACAACAACTTTGGCAAGCCGTCGATGCTGAACTAGATCTTTCTTCAGGTTTGGGGGTGAAACAATAAAGCTCATTGGTTTTGAGCTCTTACTACCTAGAGGTGGAACAAGTATTTCAAATGATTGGTGACCTTCAGCCTGATCTAGACCTATGTGTTTAGTCTTACTTTTGTGTCGAGGAGGCAGAACCAAGGGCTGATTCTGATCCCACTCTAGCACTGGAACCGCCTCTGGGAGCTTTTGATGTTGGATTTGCTCGTTATTCAGATACTGATGTGGAACAGCAAACTGATCTGGCCCTATAGGCAGCTCTACAACGGAATCCGTGTCCGGGTATGGAGCCTCAGTCTCACTCAACTCCTGATGAGGCAGGGCCAACATCTGGACTGGAGACGAGGACGTCAAGTAATTAAAGCCCCCGGCTTCTTCCAGGGGTGTAAGGGCAAGGGGCAATTTGGGAGGGCTGTCTGAGGTGTATGAAGACCAAGTCTCGGTCAGGCGCGGGGGTTAGGGGGTCACCTGGACGCGGCTCAGGGCCCACTCTGGAGGCTGAACTGCCTGGACTAGAAGCCACAGTCGTTGCCATGTGAGGAGGAGCCGTGGGGCGCAGCAGCGACACAGAGGCACAGCCAGGACATAACATGTGGCGGCTCCCAGGCACAGCGACCCAGGCCAGCGAGAAGCCAGAGCCACATCCTCCTTCAGAGCCGAACTGAACCGTTATGCCAGCGCTGCGACGTGAGGGTTCACCGTTAGCAACCGTTAGCAACCGCACGCCCCTCCCCCACCTAACGTCCCACCCGTTATTTATGACATCTGTAGTTACTCCACCTTTATTAGGCTCCCGCGGAGATCCAATGCACGCCACCAGAGTGAGCCTTTTTCCCAGAGTCCCCAGGGCACAAGCCACCCTTCCCCTTGCAAAGGAGACAATTACCTCCTGCCGGGCCCCCTTCCCAACCCCGCCCTGCCCTCCCAGGCCCCAAACAATGAGGCGGGATTTGGGCTGCAGACCCCAGTGGCCCCAAACTCCAGCAGCCCAGGGGTGGAGGGGGGTTGGGAAGGATGCAGAGCTTCCCGAGGAAACCACAGGATGTGGCATTCTGGGAAATTCAAAAGTGCTAGTCCAGTTCTGACAATCTGAACTCTTCCTCCTCGAAGCTGAAGTCTGAGAGACATTCTTCCTCCCTTTGGCTACAGGGCTGACAAGAAAAGTAGCTGACCTGCAAAATGAGCACCAGTCAGGGTGGCGGGAGGGGAACACACCTTACAATTATTCTAAATTGTTGCCATTTCCTCCAAACTCTCAGTATTCACGTCTCATTATTAATTCACCACTCTGTCATCAGAGGTTACCACTGAATCAGTGATGACTCCAGAACTTCTGTAGGAGGGGTTTGGGGCAGGTGAGCAATTCATTCTGGGAAAGAGTGTCTAAAACCAAGCGAATGGCCCTTTATATTAGCATGGGAAAACTTCCCCCATCCCACCTTGTCTCAACAGAACCATTAATCTAGAAAAAACTACTGTGTCACTTTTCAGAGGTCTACCCTGTGTGCAGACATGGAGAAGACACTTAGAATGTTAAAGTCAGCATGTGAAGTAGTTTTCTCCAAATACTCTAACTAGCACCCAGTTTACTTTCTTCACAGTCCTTTTCATAATCTATTTAATTTTAGTCCTTTTTAATTGTCTGGTACACCTGTAACACCTAAACTCCAAGAGAGAAGGAGCTTCATCTTATTTCCAGTGCCTGGCACATAATGGTTTCTCAATGGAACTGATTCCAAGATTGGCCTCATTTAGGAATGGATCTGTTGTTACAATCAGTTTTCCGAAATCTTTACTATCAATATGGAGTCCTTTCCTCTCACATTTCACAGGAAGCTAGACTTCTTAATGTCCAAACATGGATACGTTTGAAGTTTCCTTGACTGATTTCAATTGAATTAAAATAATTATTTTGTACAGGAAAAACTTTCAAAATTTCTACATTTTTCAGAACATAACCACCTTTTCTTTCTCTACTTTCTTCCCTTCAAAACAAACTTTGCAACGTTGGGGTGAGTTAAATAATCAGAAAACTAGCCCCAAAATAAGCTCTCAATGACATGAAACACATTTTTTGCTCCTTTTTAATAAAAATCCTATATACAGTACATTAATGTTTTCTTTTAGAAGTTACGTTGACAACTTAATCCCTAATTCGAGGCATCCATATAATTGGTTTACAGAAAGGTGCTTCGGCAAAATATTTAACACAAGATATATATGAGATGCTGAGATCTGGGTAATATACCTTACTTGAAAGGCATGAATAGTTTTAAAACACTGTAGCATAATCACACTTAAGGCCATAGTTACTTTGTTCCCAAATCCCTGCAATTCTATTTGAGGGGAGTTCTAAAGGGCCTGTGTCTTCTCCTGTGTCCACAACTGTAGACGTACACTGATGGCCCTCAATCCTGCTCTCCAAACTTCAAATAATGGGCCAGAGACAAGGCTCGGGACTTGGAAAAGTCCTAGAAATTCCCTGCCTCAAAAGCAGTTTCAGAGTTTCACATTTTCCTAAGGAAGACAGAGCTGAGTAGACATGCCAAAGTCTTCCAAATCCTGCTGCTTGTTTTGAATTATGGCTACACTGGCTGTGTACCCCTTGAGTTTGTATCTCCACATACACATACTTGAATTAAATCCTGTAGTTCCTCTTTGGTTCTAGCATCTGTGACCTCTTCACAGAGTCTATATGCCACGGCTGTTTTACCAATTTCTGAAATAAAGTTAACAAGGATCAATGCAGAAGTTTTCTTGCTCTAAAACTTCCTGTATACAATGGTAGCACCCAATAATTAGACATTCTTTTGATTTCTAAAAGCAGAAAATAAGAGCATTTTCCTAGAAGTTCCCTCATCTGACACTCCAGTTTTTATCATAATTAGTTGTGAAAAAATATATAAGAAGTATCAACTTTGGTTCAAAAACCTTTATGATCTTAGAAATAAGAACTAAGGAATAATGACATAGAAATTAAAAGCTGTGGAAACAAAAATGTTCAATCACAATACAATGAAATAGGAAGGCATTAGGTGGGGGTCAAAATGAGTTCAAACCTGGAGAGATACCACTGGACTATAATAGATACTTCATATTAGAAGCAAGGCCAGGGCCTACTCCTTGGGACCAAACTTCTACCAGATACAATGAACAAAGCTTTGGAGACAGAGACAGAGAGAGACAGCATTTGAACACTCTACTGGCAGAAACTAGCCCATGTACCTTTTGGACAATACAGCTTTCCTCAAGGCAAGCTAGAGCCACCAGGCTTTTTGGTCTAAGGAGTTTGGAGTACATATAAGGAATACCTTGGCATATTAGGGACAAACAACCCAGACATTTAGTTTCGTTCTTAAAGGTTGTTACCCAGAGTTGACAGCTGATGGAGATTCTGCCTGATGACCAGGGAAGTCAAACTTCACTGGAAGGACTGCCCAGGCTGGAAGGCCAAGACCAATCCAGGGTCAACTCTTACAAGCAAATAAGGTCTCTGACAACTTTGCTCGGATTTTCTCTAAGCCTGCAGGGCTGTGAAGCAGGGGAGCAATTCTGTTCCGGGAATCTACTCATCATAAAGTTTCCTTTGGGCACAGCCTGTGACATTCTCACCACTGTATAACTCGATAGGGAACACAATCAACACTATTCAATAGCATGACCACTTTCAAGGCTCACAAAAACGTAGCCAATTATTATATAAGAATCATATTCACCCAATATATCAGAAATGAAAACTGAAATTAAACTGATTTCAAAAACATCATCTAATAAACTCTTCAACAAGAAAAAAACGATAATAATAATAGTCAATATATTTTCTCTGCTTACTATGTTTCAGGCATAGTTCTAAGCTTTTTACATTCATCATCTCATTTACTCTTACAATAGCCTCCATTAGGTGATAAGCTGTATTACTAGTCCTATTTGCAGATAAAGAAATTGCAGCTTAGAGATATTAAATACCTTCCAATGCCTCTGGCTAGAAAAGCCTAAAATTGCAACAACAACGACAACAACAAAATCTAAGAGACGAAGTTAGGACTCAAACGCAGGTGCCCAAGGCTTATCATCACTGCACTATTCTGGAAGATAAGCAAGCAATTGGGGAAGAACGGGATCAAACGCTTTCTGTAGGAACTGTGGCAAGTCACTCTACATCTAAACACTGGGGACAATAATATTTGCTGTCATTTTTCTCATAAATGCCACAAAGAACAAATTTAAGACTGCTGCTGTGAAAGCACCTGGTGAATGAAAGAATATGTAATGTTTTCGCTAACCATTATTTTCATCCAATTAACTTTTCAAGTAACTTTACTTGCTCACTGAAACTGAAGTACTTCAAGGACAATCAAAAAGGTCTTACCTAAAGCCACAATCAGCAGTTTCTGGAAGGCATCTGTCATAGCCTTCTGAATAGCAAGCTTCTGGGTTACCTTCCTTTCCATAAGGAATGATAATGACCCTAAATCCAACCAAAACAGATGAATGTAAAATGCCTGTCTGCATAACTGATTTCTAGGTTATGTGTGTAAAACTAAAAATGCATCTGTGATTCTTAGATCATTATCTTAGTGATTAAGGGCAGGCACAACACTGGGGTACGGGTGAATGTCTCTGTTGTAGGTATAGCCTGGCATGGCACATTTTGACTGCTATTCTGGAAGTTCCTAAAACACTCGATGGGAAATGCAAACCAAGAACGTGCACAAATCTCATACTACTCACAGATTTCAAAGGGACAAGCTGAGGCTGCACTGCTACAGACCCTGCTCTCCTGTGCGTAAAGGGCTGGATTCATACAGTGACATAGATTTGGCGGTAGTGCAGATGATCTGGCCTCTCCTCAACCATCACCCACTCAGGTGGATGGTGGAGCCTCCTCCACTCCATTCACTAACAGCTCTGCCTCTGAGTTAAAACCCTAAGCCCAAGTGCCATGGATTCTAGGAAAAAACTCAGTACCAATTGGAATCCCCTTTCTAGGGATCTACATTAACTTTTTCTGCTCAGGCCCTTCTATAGGAGGCAAAGGACTGAATATTTACACAAGGGTTTATTTCAATCTTTAGACAATGATTTTCTTGGGATAACTGAAGGCCAGAAGACATCTGTATTTGAAGGAATATTTTAGCACATAACAAATTATTAACAACAACCACAACAAAAACTAACTAATTTTCCTTCCTCCTAAGCTTCTTGGCAGGCGGTCAGTTCTCAAATTCTAAAGTTTAAGGTGCTGTCAGGTATTGCCTAAGATAAAAACCTATATTGTCAGGCAGAAAAAATCTGCCCAGGGCTTTAGTGGCTTAGAAAAGCGATGATGTGTCTGAAAAGGTGAGTTTCAGAAAGAAAGGAAAAAAGAGAAATCCCACTCCCTCACCTCCCCACACACAAACATACTGGAAAACAGACCTTCCTCCAACTTATGCAAAGGTTCCTCAGCCATGACAACTCCGGGACTCCTGCACTCATGGGAGGGCAACACCACCTCTAAAGCACAGAAGAACTTCAGGCTTTGCTTCTGAATTCGTGTCACAATAGCTTCATTTTCCCTTTCTTCAAGGTTAGAAAGATCCTGAAGCTGTTAGGATTATGAATTAAAGGCTAGGCTTCAAAATATCCTGTTGTTAGAAATAAAAACGAAACTCCAGCAATCCCAGGTAATAGTTTAGGTATGCAATAGCTTCAAAATCAAGTTGGGACTTGCAAATGAATGACTAGATATGGACAACTATTTTTTATCATATACCATACAAATACTGGCGAAAATTATGGACACCGCCATCCAAGTCATTGAGATTATCACTAATTCTAGGTGGCAGGCCAATGCTCACATACTTCCATGTGGAAGGCTCTCACATCTCCTCCCCATAGCCCTGTTCTATTCTTCTCTCTAAAGTCTAGGAGTTCAATGTTGAAAGGAGTCTGGTGAGTCAAAGAAAATCTACAGACTTCACTTTGATGATCCTTTTTGACCACCCATTGAAACCAAAGTAGTGATTTGCCAATTCTTGGCATCTGGAGCTGTTTAGGGCCAGCGTATTATGTTGAACCGCCTTATGTCTGGTGCCAAGACGAACCTAAAGACATAAAAGTCCTAAAAATATCACAATCCTACATAGAGACTTGTTTTGGATATACCTGAGATTTATCAATACCAATTTCCTAGAGTGGTTGTGAAGATTAAGTAGGACATTTTAAGCAATGAGCTCACAGTCAGCCCTAAATAAATGTTATTTATTATTTTTAAGTCAGTACTTTTCTGCATCATTTCCAGGGCCCCTGATTAACCGGAAGGTTCCCTGACCTCTGGTGGTGAAAGTGATGATGAAAGCAACCAAGGAAGCCCAGCAGAAGCCTATCATGGGGCTGGGGGTAAGCAAAGGAAGTGAACTGTTTTACTCGTCTCATCCTGTAGCTCCTGCTTGACAATATGACCTGAAGAGGAGGTAAGATGGACCTGCCACTGAATCAGGACCTTAATCTGTAGCACCCCCTCCCCAAGTTACTAACCCCTGTTAGAAGAGGGAATACCTATACCTCTATAAATGTAAATAAAGCAACCAAAAGAAGTAGGGGTTCATCTGCATGAACAAGCTTCTTGGAGAGTGCAAATATCGCCAGTCTTAACTCTCTAAATAACTTACATATTACTGTGGATTTTTTACATCACTAGTTCTTTCTTAAATATCTATTTCCACTTTGAACAGGGTGTAGTATATAAATATAGTCATAAAAATTCAAATAATACAAAGAAAGTCAAAGCATTGTTAATTCTTTATTGATTGGTTTGTGCATCTTCCTCTGTCACTAGTTTATGAGCTCCTTAAGTGCTTGAAGGAACCATAACAAGGAACCATTCTTTCCTTGTTACCAGAAGCAAGCATAGATCTTGGCATATAATAGAGGAGTGATGGTCTGTTGACTGAGTGAATGAACGAGTACATAAGAAAATGAAGTTACTTTCTCCAACTGAAGCTGCCTGCTGGGAAGGAGAAATGAAGACTAATTTTTAAATGTTGAGTGTCGCATGAGAGGCTAGGCCCTGTACGGTGAGCCATAATGGAGCTGTCCTGGACAATTAGGAAGCTTCAGAAGGGCTCTGAGCCCCTGGTAGTAGAGACAGTTGACATCTGGGATAACCTTGCCACAGTTCTTGCTGGCAAACATTTCCCTTCGTGCTACTGAGAAAAACTCAGATACATTAGGCCTTTCCTTCATTTTATTTTAAGATGTTATTCACTTTTCTGTGTTTATAAAAATACAGGGGAAAAAAGATAAGAATTATGTATACATGCCAATGAATAAAGGAACACATAATTGGAACTTCCCTGCTGGTGCAGTGGTTCAGACTCTGTGCTCCCAATGCAGGGAGCCCGGGTTCGATCCCTGGTCAGGGAACTAGGTCTCACATGCATGCTGCAACTAAGAGTTCACATGCCACAGTTAAGGAACCTGCGAGCCGCAACTAAAGGTGCCTGCCTGCTGCAACTGGGGAGCCCTTGAGCCGCAACTAAGGAGCCAACATGCTGCAACTAAGACCCGGTGCAACCAAATAAATAAATAATTAAAATTTACAAAGAACACATAATTAAAGGAGGTAATAATATCGGGGGTGTGGGTAGTAAACTAAGGCTCTGCATTAACAAAAGAAATCTAGGGCTTCCCTGGTGGCACGGTGTTTGAGAGTCCGCCTGCCGATGCAGGGGACACGGGTTTGTGTCCCGGTTCAGGGAGATCCCACATGCCGCAGAGTGGCTGGGCCCATGAGCCATGGCTGCTGTGCCTGCGCGTCCGGAGTCTGTGCTGCGCAACGGGAGAGGCCACAACAGTGAGAGGCCCGCGTACCGCAAAAAAAAAAAAAAAAACCAGAAGGTGCAAAACTGTTTCCTATCCCAGGCTCCTATCTTCCGTCTTACAATACTGTAACTGACACTTCAGAGAATCAAAGTCCACACCGTGTAGGATTTTTCCCACCAGTACAAAACACTGGCTCAAGGGCAAGTTCGAACTGGCTATTAATTCAGTTCAGCAAACATTTCCTGAGGCCAGGCCCTGTGTTAGCAGCACTAAACGCAAAGAGGAAGCATGCCATCACTGCTTTCAAGAAACTCAGATTCTAGCAAGACAGGCAAAGCACAAATGAAAAATAGCAAGAAATACCTTCCATCTGCCGAAAGGCATAAGCTGCCCTCAAAAGAACACAAGTTCACTGTGCAGAGATGATAGGGAGAGCACAGGGGAGTTTATCAGAGAGAATGCACAAGAAGTCACCAAGACAAGAAAAAGCACATGATACACTCCAGGTGTGTCAGAGAAAGTGGGAAAGGAGCTAAGAATGCCCTCCAATGCCACAAGAAGTGAGGGCTTTATTCCATAGCAATGGAGCATGATGGGAGGTGTTTAAATAAAGGAGGAACCTATCGGGCAGTGCAGTGGTTGGGACTCCGCGCTTCCTCCACGGCGGAAAGGGGCGGGGAGAGGGTTTGATCCCTGGTCGGGGAACTAAGATCCCGCAGGCGGCATGGTGTGGTCAAAAAAAAAAAAAAAAAAAAAAAGGAACCTATCATGTAGAAGTCCTGTGAACAACTGGTGATAAGCAGGCATTGCCATTAATAACAAACCACTAAGCAGTCCAAGTAATAGAGATTGAGAATTCAAGCGCAGCCTCTCCTGAGCTATACCACTCATAATGCAGGGAGCAGCAATCCTGGGCAAAGAAGACCTAAGATCCTCTGACCTGACAGTCACAACATTGCTCCGGCGGACCACGCTTGCAGACCTCCCACCACCATCTCTGTTGGTTCCGAGACTGCTCTTCTTGCCTCTTCCCACCCTCGCTCACTCTCCCCACTTTCTACCTCACCAAACGGCCCCAAGGTACAGGTCTCCTCCATCCTTCCAAAGCTCAATTTATGCCACTTCGCTTTTAAGAAAGACCCACGTTAGCGCCTGTTTTCCCAACCAAAAGAAATCCAAAGAGGTATCTATTTTCACAAAAAAGGGGGGAAAATGAGAACAGTGCCCGGCACATGTTGTGCAGCAGCCCGTACAGAGGCAATTCGCACTGTGCGCTGCAAAAGCGGGTGCAAGGGGCACCACCCAGCTCCTTCCTGGGAACCACACTCAGCACCTCAGCATCAAGCCACCATAGCTTTGAACTGTCACTGAGCTTCTGTACTTTAGCTCAATTTATTTTGTGCATCCGTTAGCAAGATGTGTCCTATGGTCACTGCTTCTTCGCTTTACGCCACTTCGGCTTATGAAAGGCTTCATGGGAACGCTCTGCTTTCAGTCATTGGGGGAAACCCATACTTATTGTCCTCCCGCCTCCCTCCAGCCTACGCATCCACTCTCGGCCTGGCCTTTCCAGCTTTGAAAAGACAACCTGGCTCCGCCCTCTACCGCCTATATACTGCAGTGAAAGATGAGGGGAGAAGCTGACAGGCAGACAAAAGGCAGCAGCAGTGAGTGAGGCCTGACGACAGACAACGGAAGAGTTCCAGGCCCCTTCAACTTTTGAGATGTTTGGTATAATAAAAAATGTAGAAACACCTAAGGGATGGGATGAGAAAGAGCTCAAAATGGACTTCAGTATTTGTTAGCATTTGTTAAATATGGGTGGTACATACACGGGGTACAATGTAAGATTCTCCACTTTTCTCAGTATGAAATTTTTAATTAAAAATATACCAAAACACGGTTTTAAAAATTACAGGATATTTAAAATGTTTATACATTTGACAAGTTAATACAACACAAAAAATGAAATCTAATTGTGTAATTCACAAGGTAATCCAACAAATATTTAGAGTATTGTATCCTCAGGCATTACATGGCCTCCCTTTAAACTTCCTCAGCTCTCCCTCAGTGGGCTATAATTCCCAGTTTACTTTAAGGGAACTTCAATATTTAAGTTATGGTTGGTGTTTATGTCCCTTATACAAACATGCATTCATTTGGGGAAATCAATTATCAAACAAACATCAAAAGTAATCATTTCTACATTACTAATGTGACTTTGCCCGTTAGAGATCAGAATGGCATTACAAGATCATCAGTCACTTATTCTATAGGCCAGAGTTGATGCTATTGACATTTTGGGCTGAACAATTCTTTGTTGCGGAAGGCTGTCCTGTGCTTCATAAATGTTTCAGCAGCATCCTGGCCTCTGACCACTAGGTGCCAGGAGCACGTCTCCTGACTTACGACAACTAAAGATGTCTGTCTCCAGACATCAGCAAATGTCCCCTGGGGGGCAAAATCATTCCTGGTTGACACCTACTGATCTAAACAAGCATAGCGTGTTTGCTTGCCAAATAACAGCAACAGAAGATGGATAAATCCATGGATTCCAAAGGTCCTAGAATTAGCAAATCTTCTCTGTAAAACTCCTAGCCCACATCTAGAAAATATTACAAAAAGAAGCAAAATGAAAAGAAAAACTAACAACACATGAGCTAAAATCTTTACTAGGGACAGAACACAGCATAGTGATCCAAAGCACAGACTTGGAGCCAGAGGACTTACATTCAGAACTCACCAGCTGTCACTCACCAACTGTGTCACTCACCAGCTGTGTGACCTGGAGCAAATGACTTAGCCTCAAGTATCTCAACTTGCTCACCTCTAAAATGGCAAGGAGACAACTAATACCTACCTCCTATGGTTATTTATTTTCTCTTAAGAATTAAGCGAAATAATACGTGTAAAGTGCTTAAAAGAATGCCTGGCATACAGTGAGTGCTCAGTAAGTGTTAGCTATTGTTATTTCACTAAAATTCCATATTTTCAATTTATACAAAGTGGAAATCACTTTACAGATTTCAACATACAACACTCTAGTTTTAGAAAATAAAATATCATGCTATGTAACTACTTTATCTACTTGACAGAGGAATTATTTTCACCCATTTTCACCATCTCGGTAAAATAATAATGGTTATGATTATGTAATCATAAGAATGATTATGCTCTCCAATAGCCATTGGAGAAACAAGTGTACTTGTACATCACTGACAAACACAAGCTAACCCCTAAAACTGGCTCTGAGGGGAGATCACAAAGCCTACCATCAACATTAATCACCAAACATATTAGCCAGGGATATCTCAATAAAAGTAACACAGAAGTAGAGATTAGGGACAGAATTACTAACTCCGGGAGCTATGGGGGGAACTGACTTAATTTCAAGAGTTAATGTCTCTGATATGTAGGCTCAGGTGCCCACCTCAGCACTGGATATGAAGATGCCTACCACAATTAATCAGGTCCCAACAGTTCATTTCTAACTGCGGTCTCCCTGAACCTCACTGCGGGTACTTCTGTAGCGTAGCTCTCCATACAAGGCAGGTCTCTGGTAACTGCCTTCTCTGGTTCTTCAGAAAACAGCATGACCTGGCTACACATACTCCTGAAGAAGTTCAAGCGTCTTCTGGAAAAACATAAAATAGAAACTGCCAGCCGAAGTCAAAGTGAGACAATGTCTCAAGCCACACTAAAATGGACTATAAAAAATACAGAGATCTAGAAACTACCTCTAAACGACGCCAGCACCAGACACACCTCACCATGTAGCCAACACTCTTGGCCGGGATACACGGATACACCCGTGTCTACAGCATGCAACCCTGCCATGTAGCGGACAGACACTGACCAAGCTGGGTCTTGTACAGCCTCTGCCACGGGGACAGAAAGGCCCGGAGAAGGGCGCTGAGTCGCTTAAACCCACCAGTGTGGGAAGAAGCACCACGTCCACCCATTGAGAAGGCCACCCCTATTTGCCTTGACTCTTTCTCTTCCTGTTAAACATTATCCGACTTTCACCAAAAGAATACACAACACTAACTTTCTGCAAACTCCTGCCCCTGTGGGGAACGGCATTCCTGGAGACAAAAAAGCTGGAATCAGTAACCAAGGTTCTAATTCAAATCCGGTCTAATTCAAATCCATTAACCCCTGTGATCCGTTGCCGATCTACAAAAAGAGCCTAACAGCACATTAGTCGTTTGACCAGCCAGCGTCCAGCCCTTTTTCTGGTAATAAAAGCCCACAAAGTCCCTCAGAGTAGGTACCTCTCCCCGCCTCTCAGTCAGCGTGGCTCCGGTGGGCTCGACTCCGCCAAAGAGCCACGGGTGACACGTGACCAGAACTGGCCAATCCCAGTCTCACAGCCTCAAACAGCGATTGGCTCCAGGTCAGACATGTGACCCCATAAGAGCCAATGAGACATCATGAGACTTTTGCTGAGGCTTCTGGGAAAGAGACAGGCGCTCTTTCCGGCTGAATCTAAACGCTGACAGGCTACAGGCGGTGAATATGCTACAGCCAAGTTTCTAACATACAGTTCCGACAACTGAAGTCCATACAGGAAAAGGCAGAGTTGACTCGTGGGGAGAACCTGAGTCCTGATGACTTTACTTGAGCCCTGAATCCAGCTAGCTGTGCCTGACTTTGCAGTTAGGTGAGCCTAACTCAAATTTCTTTCCAGCTTAAGCCAATTTAGGTTGATATTTCAGGCAGCTGAAGCGAACTGATGTATATGTGTATATCTGATTAGTACCTCACAGGATGTGAAAAATGGAATGAACTGAGAGCTGGCTTGTAAAACAGTGTATATATACATGATTATTAAAAACACTGGTCACAGGTATTGATTAATAATAACAAGTGCCAAGAGAAAAAAGTGGGCATGGGAGAGAAATGACTTAGTGTGATATGTGGTTATTCTGACTCTTGAAAATATTCCAAAACATTTGTTTAAACAATTTTATCATAAAGCTATTTCAGCAATAAGAATAAGAATAATAACAAGAGCCATTTGCTGAATGCTTCCTGCGGGCCAGAGGCCGTTGAAATGACTATATTATGTAATCTGCTTGAGTCCTCATAATGACCTTACAAGGTGGATGTTATTATTATCATTCCCACTAACAGATAAGGAAACTGAAGCACAGACAAGTTAAGTTACTCACCCACAGTTACACTGTAAATAAAAGGCAGGATTCAAATGCAGACATTCTGATGCAGCTCGTGCTTTTAGCCATGACACTGAATCTGAACCTACGCTCAGAGTTCTAATGCTGTTCCAGTGAAGCAGAAACTCAAACTCAGGCACTCCCCAAAGCATCAAATGGGAATGTAATATACCACTCTTTTAACCCTGGAAGAGTCTTAAGGACTAATTCCTACATAGTTCTGCATTATGAAAGTATACATATTTAACCACATTAGTGATCATCATTTTTTTAAAAAGTGTGAAAACCCTCACAAACCTCAACCAATTGCATCCTTTGGTTAAACAAAAGTCCTAGATGTTCCCAAGACTAAGAGGTATATTAATTAGTACTACCTTTCCAGAAAATAACATTTGCACCTTCCACAAAGTCAACTTTATGAGGACATTCCCATCACTAAGTTACTTTTCACCACTTTTATAGAACAGAAACTTATTTTAAAATCTACCCATCTTAGTATAATATAAAAAAGAAAAAAATTTATGACTGGACTTTCTCAAAATTAAACCTTTTTCCTCTTTGAAAGACACTATTATGTTAGAAGGATACGAAGCCAAGCTAAAGACTGAGAAAAAACCAACGGCAAATCACATACCTGAAAAAGGATTTGCATCCAAATATATAAAGAATTCTCAAAACTCAACAGTAAGAAAACAACCCAATTAAAAGCTAGGCAAAAGATTTCAATGGCACTCCACCAAGAGGATCTAATGATGGCAAATACGCACATGAAAAGATGTCCAATGGCATTAGTCATCAGAGAAATGCAAATTAAAACCATGATAAGATACTACCACATACCTATTAGAATGGCTAAATTAAAATCACTGATAGTGTCAGTGATGTGGAATAGGTGGAATTCTCGTACATTGCTAGTGGGAGAGTATAAAATGGTACAGACACTCTGGAAAAAGGGTTGACAGTTTCTTATAAAGTTAAAGATATACTCACTATACCATCCAGCAATCCCCTCTCCCCAGAGACAGCTACCCTAGAGATAGAGAAATGAAAACTATGTTTGCACAAAAGTCTGTACACAAATGTTTACAGCAGCTCTATTCCTAAATGTTAAAAATTGGAAACAACGCAAATGTCCTTTAATGAGTGACAATGGAAAACTACTGAGTAATAAAAAGGAATAAACTTTCAATACATGCAATAACTTAGATGAATCTCAAAGACAGAGTAAAAGAACCCAGTCTCAAAAGCTTACATGTATGATTCCATGTATAGGACATTCTCAAAAAGACAAAACTATAGGGATGGAGAAAAGGTCAGTGGTTGCAGAGGTTATAGGATGGGGACAGTTAACTATAAAAGGATAGCATCAGGGAATTCTGGGGGGTGATAATATTATTCTGTATTCTGATTGTAGTGATGGTTGCACAAACTACACGTGTTAAATTAACAGGATAAAAGAAAAAAGTTAGTTTTACTGTATGATAATTTTAAGAATAAAATTTTAAAATTATGTTTAAATATGAATCTCAATGTCACAATGGACACGGTTTTTAAAAACTGGAAAGAAATAAAGAAGGATAAGTTTGTTAATAAAAGGTAAACCTGGGCTTCCCTGGTGGCGCAGTGGTTGAGAGTCTGCCTGCCGATGGGGGGGGGACACGGGTTCGAGACCTGGAATGGGAGGATCCCACATGCCACGGGGCAACTGGGCCCGTGAGCCACAACTACTGAGCATGCGCATCTAGAGCCTGTGCTCCGCAACAAGAGGGGCCACGGCAGTGAGAGGCCCACGCACCATGATGAGGAGTGGCCCCCGCTCGCCACAACTAGAGAAGGCCCTTGCACAGAAACGAAGACCCAACACAGACAAAAATAAATAAAAAATAAATAAAAATAAATACATTGAAAAGGAAAACCTATACATTTCCCTTTCTGCAAATGTAGGTTTTCGAGGCAAGAGTAGAGCCTCAGAAAGAATGTCTGCAAACAGAACAATCACTAGTTCACTAAGTACAAAATGTAGGATACTTTTGAAGAATCCCGTCACAGCTAGATAATTGGTCCAGAACCAAAAGTAAATACTGGAAGAAAAATGAAATCAACAGTGTTCCACAGAGGTGGTAGGCAGACTGGCCTGGACTAAGACATGTTCAGTAATAGATAATAAGGGTGCAGATTTGTAAGCATCATTCTCGTCCCACTGTGGACTTCCTTCTGTGACAGTATAAGGATACCACCAGATCATCTTGAAATCAAGTCATGAAATGTACTTTTATGTTTTTAAAAATCCATTCTTGTCCTTAAATTAACTTTTCTTATTAGTTTAGTCATGGTCCTCTATTACTTCTAAAACATTAAATCTTATTTGATTAGAGACAGACTTCAAAAAATAAAAATAAACTGTGATCAAATAGCAGGAACAAAGAGTAGTAACTAAAATTTCTTCAATCTAAACGGAAGATGATTTCTGTATCTCTGTCTTTTACATTTGTCTCCATTAAGGGAAAAAAATGATGTACCTCATAATTAACTTGGCTGGAATGAATCAGACTGCATTTGTAAAGGTTTCAGAAGACCAATGAGCTGTGCTAAACAGTACCACTATCCACCTGAGCAGAAATTACTATCCATAAGTTTCTTTACATAACTAACGAAACAAAAATTTAAACAAAAGAAGAACTACTAGAAAAATATTAGAGATTCATTTTTTAAGTCAATAATTTGCCTCACACATTATTATTTTCCCTGTGGAAACCCAATTATTACCCTGAAAACAAGACCACGTTAGAAAGTAAATGCATTGTGATAAAAGAAAAAAAAGGCAGATTGATACATTATTAAAATAACTCACACGCCATACCCTGAGGAGTAAGGAAGCCATGGCAGAGCAGGCCCCTTTCTCCTCAATGGACAGCACAGCTGTGGGGAAGACACTGCAGCTAGCACAAGCGTGTCACACTTCTTCAGGGAGGAAGCAAGTTACACACCACTCTAGAGAGGGCGCCCATAAACTCACGGCCACGCTCATTACCCAACGTCCAGGCCACCCACAGGCTGACTGCAACCCAACTTTCCCACCATTCCCACACAGGCCCCAGGAACCGTCAGGCCTCTGAGGCTCTGCCAATGCCCTTCCCTCTACCCAAATATCCTTTCCCTCCTCTCTCCGGACCTCAATCCTGCCCAGCTCTAAATGAACACTTCAAGGCCTATTTCCCTAAGAATGCCTCTCTCAAAACCAAAATTACTTCCTAGACAATGATCTGCCTCTTACTCATCCATTATCTTGGATTAAATACACCATGTAAGATGCCTTATCTGACCAACACAACTATTTTATAAATAGGAGTCATGTTTTATATCATCTATGACATGACATGACAACCAATCAGCTCACTAAAACCATTCAATAAATACTCTAATTGAATTTCCCAAAGAGTTGACCTAAAATAACCTAAATGCTAAGCATTTCAAGAACTGTCCTGAACCAAATTCACTTCTCATTTGAATGCCAATGTCCTAGATAGGGATGTTGTATTGTCTTGAAATGTACTTGCCTTTATCCAAAACTAGAATCTCTGATGAATCTATGGGACACACATGTAAAATATTCTGCAAAGGAAAAAAGCTTTATTTAGTGTACTGTGCTTAATATTCAGCCAGACTTGCATTTTTCTCTAAAACTTATACAATTACTGAGTATGCAAGAAGCATTAGAAGAGAGACTAAGTCTATTGAGAAGAAAACTGGAAGCCAAGGTCAGCAATCATTTTCTACTTTGAATCATCTTTCATAAAGAGGTAAATTCTCCTAAATTCCAGAATGAATGGAATTCAATACAGCAAAGTAAAATGCTTTAAATACATAAAATAAATATCTTGATGGACCTTCCACCATCTGTTTTAGTAACTTAAATTATAAAAAAGAACCTTAAATTTTAGAAAAGTTATATCAAGAGCTAAAATTGAGATTGTTTTTCCATCTATTACTTTGATTTTCCTGACCCATTTTTGAGAACTGTCAGCATTCTGGATCAATAATTCCAAATTATTTCTTGAAGAGAGTGAGATTCCTCCCAAGTCATTTAATATGCTTACTAATCAATAAAGATATGAAAAAACAAAAAATCCATATTTATGAAGCAAGCAAATTATATTAAAAGACTGACTTTGAGAAAAGGTTGCTGCTTGCCAAGAAAATTTTATTATTATAAAATATTTTCTGTCATTTGTATTTCTTCATTTTCCCTTCCAGATTATCTGTGTAGCCTTGTAAACACATCATAATCCAAAGCAGTGGAGCTTTATAAATAAAATGTAAATCAACGCAAGAGAGCCAACTGCATAATTAAAACAAAAGTGTACCGGGCTTCCCTGGTGGCGCAGTGGTTGAGAGTCTGCCTGCCGATGCAGGGGACACGGGTTCGTGCCCCAGTCCGGGAAGATCCCACATGCCGTGGAGCGGCTGGGCCTGTGAGCCATGGCCGTTGAGCCTGTGCGTCCGGCGCCTGTGCTCCACAACAGGAGAGGCCACAACAGTGAGAGGCCCGCGTACCGCAAAAAAATAAAAAATGGGCATCCCTGGTGGCGCAGTGGTTGAGAGTCCGCCTGCCGATGCAGGGGACACGGGTTCGTGCCCCGGTCCGGGAAGAACCCACGTGCCGCGGAGCGGCCAGGCCCGTGACCCATGGCCACTAAACCTGCACGTCCGGAGCCTGTGCTCCGCAACGGGAGAGGCCACAACAGTGAAAGGCCGCGTACTGAAAAAAAAAAAAAAAAGCATACCACCATCATCCCAACCAGATTACAAAATAGCAAGCAGATTATAAAATAATAGTCTACAAGCATGCTTTTTAAAATATATATCTATATGCACTGAATATCTTATATAAAAAGCCAAGAGAGAGAGATGAAACAAAATATTAAAAGTAAACATCTCCTTCCCCAAAACCCTAACTCCATTCCAGTCATGAGGAGGACATCACACAAACCCAAGTTGAGGGACAGTCTATGAAATACATGAACCAGGACTCTTCAAAATTGTCATTAAAAAAAGGAACGTCTGGGACTTTCCTGGTGGTGCAGTGGTTACGAATCCATCTCCCAATGCAGGAGACACGGGTTCCAGCCCTGGTCCGAGAAGATCCCACATGCCGCAGAGCAACTAAGCCCGTACGTCACAACTACTGAGCCTGTGCCCTAGAGCCTGCGAGCCACAACTACTGAGGCCACACGCCGCAACTACTGAAGCCCACACACTCTAGGGCCTGTGTGCCGCAACTACTGAGCCTGGGTGCTGCAATTACTGAAGCCCGCGCACTTAGAGCCCGTGCTCCGCAACAAGAGAAGCCACCACAATGAGAATTCCGCGCACCACAATAAAGAGTAGCCCCCACTTGCCACAACTAGAGAAAGCCCGCGCGCAGCAACAAAGACCCAACACAGCCAAAAATAAACAATAATAAAAATAAATAAATAAAGGCATCATCACATAAAAACAAATGAGGAAATAATTTTTTGATAAAAGAAGAACTGGTGGGGCAGTGGTAAAGAATCCGCCTGCCAGTGCAGGGGACACGGGTTTGAGCCCTGGTCCGGGAAGATCCCACATGCTGCAGAGCAAGTAAGCCCGTGCGCCACAACTGCTGAAGCCCACACGCCTAGAGCCCATGCTCCACAACAAGGGAAGCCACCACAGTGAGAAGCGCGTGCACCGCAATGAAGAGTAGCCCCTGCTCGCCGCAACTAGAGAAAGCCCACACACAGGAACGAAGACCCAACGCAGCCAAAAATAAATACATTAAATAAATTAATTTAAAAAAAAGAAACTAAAGAGTCAAAAACAAACTAAAGAAATAAAATATATTTTGGGAAGAAATAGGAAAAATTATACATGGACTTGATATCTGATAGTATAACTATTAGTATTACTGAATTATCTTCTTAGGTGTGATAATGGTATTATGTTTATGAAGAAATATGTCCTCATTCTTAGGAGACACATGATGAAGTATGAATGAAATGCCATGTAAGATGTCTGCCACTTACTTTCAGCTGGCTCAGGAAAAAAAAAATTCTATCTATTTGACAGAGAAAGGGAGACAAGGCAAATTATGACATAACGCTAACAATTGGGTATTGATTATACTATTCTTACAACTTTGCTGTAGGCGTAAAGATTTTCATAATATAAATTAAACTAACAGTTTTCTTTAACTTAAAAATGATTCAGGGCCTCCCTGGTGGCGCAGTGGTTGAGAGTCCGCCTGCCGGTGCAGGGGATACGGGTTCGTGCCCCGGTCTGGGAGGATCCCATATGCCGCGGAGCGGCTGGGCCCGTGAGCCGTGGCCGCTGGGCCTGCGCATCCGGGGCCTGTGCTCCGCAACGGGAGAGGCCACAACAGTGAGAGGCCCGCATACCGCAAAAAAAAAAAAAAAAAAAAAAAAAAAAAAAAAAATGATTCAAAACCCAAACTAATCCAGAAGTTATAATCTTCTCGTAAATATAAAATATATTTTATTTTATGCTGCTTAACTCATCTCCTCCAAATTAAAAAAAAAAAATTGAAAAGGGGTGACTTATTTTCCATAGTAAGGAATTATAGCTAACATCCAGGAGTAATATTTAGGTTTCCTTCAAATTGATATTGAATAGAGTCTTTTTAATCATCTGAGCAGTTTATACTGATCTTGGGCTCATTAATTGCTAACTTACCTAGTTTTTTTAAATAAAAATGTTTATTTGAATACAATTACCTTATCCCTTAATGAAGCTGGAAAGAAGATTAAATAACCCAGAAGACACAGTTGGAAACTGTAAAGAAGTATAAGAAAGAGAGTCACTGGCAGAAGAGAAGAGCAGATCTCTGGCAAAGCTGCATTCCATGTACCCTGCCTGGGTCAGACATAGTTCATCTTGAGCCGAAGATCCAGTAGAGACCCATCTGCCCAAAATGCCTTTCTCCAACTGAGAAAGAAGTGAAAATGCTAAGACATATGAGAACATTTGTTGCTGTCTACAGCTAATTGAACCAGAAATCTTTAATACCATTTCCAGTCCTGAAATTCTATTATTCTACATAAAACACCTTTAAAAACAAGTATATATTATCATTTCACACCCATTAGGATGGCTACTATCCAAAAAATAGAAAATAACTGTTTGCGAGGATGTGGAGAAATTGGAACCCTTTTACATTTCTGGTGGACATCAAACGGTGCTACTGCTATGGAATACAATATGGGGATTCCTCAAAAAATTAAACACAGAATTACCATATGATCTAACAATTCTTCTGGGTATTTCCTGAAAGAACTGAAAGTAGGGACCTGAACAGATATGTATACACCCAAGTTCACAGCAACATTATTCACAACAGCCAAAAGGTGGAAGCAACCTGAGTGTCTATCAAAAACTGGATGGATTTTAAAAAATGTGGTATTTACATACAGTGGCATAGTATTTAGCCTTAAAAAGGAAGAAAATGCTGCCACGTGCTACAATATGGATGAACCTTGAAGACAGGCTAAGTGAAATTAGCCAGTCACAAAAAGACAAATATTGTATCAGTGCACTTACATGAGGTACCTATGGTATGAATGGACCCTATTCAAATTCTGAGAAACAGAAAGTAGAATGATGTTTGCCAGGTGCTTGAGGGAGAGGGGGATGGAGGGTTAGTGTTTAATGAGTACAGACTTCAATTTGGGAAGATGAAGTTCTGGAGATGGATGGTGGTGATGGTTGTACAACAATGTGAATGCACTTAATGACACTGAATTGTATGCTAAAATGATTAAAATGGTAAATTTTATGTTATGTATATTTTAACAATATTCAAAAAAAACCCCACAGGTATGCAAGCCATAATACCCTCCTAACCCTCCTTAAAAGGAGTGAGGCCCATGTCCTAATCCTGATGCAAACTTAAGGAATGCTCACTGCCCATTTCCCCATCTTCCCTGCCCAGGAAGAAGAACCACGAGCTGGCAAGGCAGAGCCAGAGCCAGAGGCGGGAAATTGGTCCTGACGTTAGTCCCGCTGAAGAAACTCAGAAGAGCCACAACAGAGGGTAAGGCCCAAGAAGACGGACAGAGGCAGGCTAGGGAAGAGAAGGCAAAAGCAGAAGGAAGGAAATCCCTGAGAACATGGGCAGCTGATGACACTGGGAAGGGACACCACAGCTGTGAGGAAAAGGAGGATCAGACAACAGGGGAAATCAGAGAAGGGAACTGCCCCAAGGTAAGGAAAGAGAGGAGTAGGAGAAAAAAGAAGAATTGTAAGCAAGAAGGAGATTCATTCAAGAAGAGACTCTTCCCAAGTACCAGCAGGAAAATGACTTCGTTCCACTGAGGTGGCCATTTGTATCTAAAGAATCCAAGAAAGTTGCTGAAGCCTATAAAAAGTTAGGAAGAAACATTCTTTTCTGTGTAAGAATACTAATATACCCCCATCCACAGAGAACTGTGTACTGCCATTTTTTTCATTTGGTTTTGTCTTTTTTTCTCCCTCAAGAAGAGAACACTTACTTGTTTAGGAATAATTTCAATCAGGGCCTACCTTTTGTATTTGTACCAAACACTAGTACGCCATGAATGAGCTAAAGCGTTTTAATGGCACAGGGGTAAGAGTACAGGCTTGAAGCCAGCTCTGCCTGAATCTGAATCCTGGCATTGTGACCTGAGGCAATCTGCTTAAAAATCTGCTTTGATTTCCAAATCTGCAAAATGGGAATAATAACAGGGCTACACTTCAAGGCATTACTGCAAGAATTAAATAGGGTAAAATATGAAAGCACTTAGAACAGTGTCTGGCCCACACTAATCACTATGAAGGTAGTAGCTTCCTATTATACTCCAGACCTAGAACATGAGTTCCAGGAGAGCTGAGATTTTGTCTGTTTTGTTCCCTGTTGAAGCCTCAGGTACCTCACATCATTCTTTGTTGAATAATAAAAATGTATTGAATGCCAGCAACACAGAAGCCCAAAGGAATAGCACTACCTTTCTGTTATTACCAACAACTAAAATCTGCATAACACTTCAGGCTCACAGTTCACAGAGGGTTTTCTACACCTTATCTCAGGTGATTCTGTGACGCTGCCATTATTACCTCCGTCTCACAGACAAACGAAGGCTCAGAAGACGTAAGTGACTTGCCCAGGAATCCTGGCAATTAATGCTACTTCTGTTCACTCTAGACCCCCACCCAGAAAGCTCAGAACATACCCTACTGAACTGTTCAATTCTCCTTAACTACAGATACGCAGAGTTCAAGTTCACCAAAACACTTTATCCGATTTGCTTCAATAGAATTGATGGAGAGGGAGGAAACAGAGGAAACAATATCACTAACTATTAAAGTTGAACAATGGGTACAGTGGGATTGATTATACCCTTTCCACTTCTATACATCTGAAATTTTCCATAATAAAAAAATGTAATTAAAAAATAAACTCTTCACTCCCAACATAAGCTCTGCCACTTCCAACTTCCTATTGAGCACACCTGGGTGCGAGGAAAACACCACAGCAGAGAAGTTTCTCAGTCTGAGGCACTGAAGAGAGTGCTGCACTGGGAATCAGGAAGCTTCAGTCTTCACTCTGCTTTATCTAACTGTGAGACCTCACTGGTCCCTCTAGCTCCTCTGGGCCCTGAACTTCCTCATCTGTTCCTTCCAGGGTTAAGATTCTGATTTCACCTTTCTACTAGTTCCTTAAACTCAACACACAAAACCAAAATCATCTTTTCTCTATTCTAAACCCCTAAGACCTGCTCTTCCTCCTGACCTCTGTATTCCTGCTGTCCCATTCTGCCAGCCATCCAACCACAAATACCTCAGCATCATCTCTGACTTAAGACACAGAACTGACTGTTCCTTCCCCTCCTACCTAATCAGTCACCACATCTCTCTGTTCAACCTCCAAAGTACCTCTTGACTCCACCACCTCCTTTCATTCCCAAGCACACTAACTCAGGCACTCATCATCCCTCACCTGGAGTAGTGCCATGAACTCGACTGAAAACCCTGTCTCTAGTTTCTCCTCACTCACAATCCATCATATGCATTCTCCAAAACCCAGTCATGACCTCTCAACAGCCTCACTGTCCACTATGTTCTTTCATGTAACCCAGGGTCCGGGTAATTTGGATACTCAGTTTCCGGACATCCACCTCATTTCCAACACCACCCCTCAGCCTTTGCTCGAGCTACCCTTCCCTCCAGAAAGCCCTCTTCTTGCCCTGGGGCAAGTGGTGCAATTTAATGGTGCAATTTAAATGCCACCTCCTCAGTTGAAGCGTTCCCTTACATCCGCAAGGGGGCAGTATCACTCCCTCCACTGAACCCCTAAGCACCTTGTCTGAACCCCTCTTACAGCACCCTTCAAATTCCTATTAGTCCTTTCTTGTTTTGGTGCCCCTACTCTCTCTACTAGATGATTCGCTCCTTGTCAGAGGAAATGATGCTTTATTCGTCTTTGTATCCTTCAGAACAGAGCTTCTCAAAGACTGTGCCGTGGCACTGTGGTATGCCCTGAATGAGCTAAAGAGGTTCTAGTCAGTCATCCCCTCAGCCCTCCACAAAGAGACTTCAGCAGCCAAAGTCCCACAAGTCAAGCCTCAAGCAGCCTCAAGCAGCCTCCTCCTTCAGCCAAGTATACGCCACGATGACTTGAGAAGCACTAAGAGGATGCAACACGTGGTACACAATGGATGCGCACTAAACATGTGCTGAGCTGAACCTTGGAATAACTCACCCGTTCCCCTTCAACCACTATGTTCTCAAGAAAACTTACCATCCAGACTAGACTCTCTCTGAACATTCTCCCCGAACAGGTTCTGATCATCTTTTTAATAATCACCTGTTTATTAGCTGGTTATACTTGCCTTACCATCCAAAGCCCACATCGATAGTTTACTGATTAAAATAGCAAAGGATATGAACAAACAATTCACCATGAAGAGACTCAAAGAGAAAAATTCAACATTATAGAACAAAGAAGTACAAAGGCCAATTTACACTATTAAATAAGCAAAAACTTTTAAGGAAAAAATGTATTTATATCCAGTTATGGCGAAACAGGTACATCTGTATATCTCTTAGTAGTACAAACTGGTATAACATTCTTGAAAAACAGGATGGCGATATATATATCAAAAACCATAAAAACATTCATACCATTTAACACAATAATGCATTCAAAAATTTATCCTAGAGATATAATGAGCCCGAAGAAAAGTACAATAATATCTACAATAATGTACATTAAAGTATTAACTGAAAACGAGCCAGCAACATAAATAACTAACATAAAAAGAGTTAAGTAAATTATTGACGGCATGACTTGATGAAATATTTTGCAGCCTCTCAAAGTGTAATCATGTCAATTAAAATTGTGACAACTATAACATGGAAATGTTTCATAATCTAATAAGTAGGAAAAATTCAAATTATATACATTATAATTAAAAAGGAGTACAATAATCTATGTGTGTGTGTATGTATATATAGATAGATATAGAGAGATATATATCTCTCTATATATATTTTTAACAGAATGCCAAAAATAAAATCAACTGTTTTAGGGGTAGTAACCCAAATATTTAACAATTTACTTAATAACAATTCTTAAATTATTTTATAATTTAAGAGAGAAAGTTCTACCATACTGAGCAAACTTAGGGGTCCCAGGATGCAAACTCGATATAGTCTCAGGAAGAGGTCCACACCTCTCTTTTATTGCTCACTTTGTCCTTAACTGAGAACGCTCATGTACTTCTTATCACAATGACCTATGACAACCCAGACCCCAGCTTTCCAAGGACCAAGAAACCAGCTCAGCTAGCCTTCTGATCATCCCCATGAACCTGTGGGGGATGAATCGTGCAAACTACCCTAACTCAAGAAACAAAGAACCCCTACAACAATGTTTTACTTTAGCAATCAATAAGTAGCCAAGCCTAAGTTTAATTATAAACCCTAAAAGTATATAGCATTGTCTCATTAAAGTCTCTGGGACTAGCATTAAAAATACATCAAAAAATAATTTTAGCACTGATGCCCCACAAGGACAATATTAGAACAGTCTTCTAATTGTTTTTCTGTAGTATTACCATTTTCTTAGTTTAATACTGAATGGCCAAGATACTATAATGGACCAAGAAGATTAATTACTGTGAAATAATAAATACTCAAGACTAAAATGTCATTCTTAGGGCATTTCAGCAATAAACAAATAATTTGAAGGACTAATACAACCATTAGGGAAAAAGTTTAACCTTCTGTTTCCATTGGTATGTTCCTGGTATCCAGATCCTCAGAAATGCAGATATATAGTCATTCATGACAATACACACATAGTAGATAACAGGAAAAACAGACAATGTAACACTTAACCCGTTCATCAGAGCACTGGGTGGTCAACACTCAAGAATGTTGACACAAAAACTGAAGGACCTCTGAAGAGCCAATCATATGCAGATAGGTTGAATCCCTGTGCAGTTACTCATTCAAAACAGAAGTGGAAGATTAACCTACCCTCACTTCTCTTCAAACAAACTGACAAAGCATCAGGCAGTCTGTTTGGAGTAGGTTCACCATCATCCAGTCGGCCCCAGAAGTAGCCAATTCAGTCAGGTCACCGCTGCTGCACCAGGGCCCTACTTCCTCCACCTTGTCCCAGCTCATCTTGCTGACCAGACACCCTCCTCTAGATTAAGTCCCTTTGGTCTTTTCCTCAGGCATTACCAAGTCCTTGCTTTGTAAATAAGGCTCTCCCAGACCTTACTCACCTGCAGTTCACTGCACTGGGTATCACCCAAAGAGCCCATCAGAGCTCTTTATAATTTCTGAAAGAGAGAGAAGGAACCTTTGAATACATACTAGAAAACACCACTGCTGATGTATCAGTTCTGAAGCATTTGTATCCAGTGGTCACAGCATATGGTCCTTTGGTCCACAGTACTTCAGTAAAATGTAGCATAACCAGCCAGGACCAAGAGTCCTGAGATAAAAGTTTGGTTTAATGTTACTACTAATCAGCTGTATGACCTTGGGAAAGTCACTTGACTTCTCCAGGCCTCAATTTCCTCATCTGGAAAATAAGACAGACTAGATAGAAGCAGCAGAGCATACTGCAGTGGAAAGAGAACGCCCTTTCCAAGGCACAGCGCCAGCACCACCACTTACTGGTCTTGCGACGTTATGTTCGTTAATTCACATTTAACCTAAATCTCCTCTGCAAAGCAGAAATAACAGCTATCTTGGAGTTGTTCTGAAAACTAAAGGAAACATAATGAGTTATAAAAAGCCTAGAGTAAGTATACTGTGCATCTCATCATAAAATTCCACAGATGATAATTACCAACATTACTCCCAGCCCTAAGGTTACGTGAATTCAATTTCCAAACATTTATTTCCTTACAAGATCAACAAATCAAAACTTTACCAACCTGACAATGCAATTAACTGTTTGAGTGTTTCACTAACAATTCAATTACAGTTATCTTAAACTAATGGAAGTTTAAGATGATCAATATTAATTAACATCACAGGAAATAAGGGTGGAATACCTGCCTAACATCTAAACGGGTTCCGTGGCCATGCCTTCCATGACTTCTCCCTCTGCTTTCACTACTGCCCGCGCACCGAGTCAAGAGAGGTCTTCCAAACACCAAGTAACACCAACTGCTTTCTACGGTCAGATTAGGGGGACATGGCTAACGATGGAGGAAGGAGAGCAGAGGCTTTTTATCTTTTTTCCTATATACACTTAGCACTGCTTGGATTTGTTGACCATAGCATGCATCAGTTTTACATAAAAATAAATAAGTTTTTAAACTATATTAGTTACACATATTGCCTACTGAAAGGAAGCTCGCCTCACAGGATTATTTTCACCACTAGGAGAATATCGACAGAAGAAAGCAAAAAGGCAAATTCAGATGTTCCGAGAACACCTAAAATATGGCACAGAAATAACAAAAATCACAAACATTCACACGTCACAATGGTTTACTCAAAAAAATGTGCCTGCATTCTTTGAAGAACCTAATGATGAATCAGGGTTTCTGGGGGTCAAAACAAGTTGAACACACAAATTCTGGCTTTAGGGGCTTCTCTGGTGGGGCAGTGGTTGAGAGTCCGCCTGCTGATGCAGGGGACACGGGTTCGTACCCCGGTCCGGGAAGATCCCACATGCCGCGGAGCGGCTGGGCCCGTGAGCCATGGCCGCTGAGCCTGCGCGTCCGGAGCCTGTGCTCCACAACGGGAGAGGCCACAGCAGTGAGAGGCCTGCCTACCGCAAAAAAAACAAAACAAAAAAAACAAATTCTGGCTTTACCAGACAACTTCCTGCCCTTGGAGAAACTGACCCAGTACAATTTACACCAGTAAACAAGTTGGTATGACTCTTTAGTAGTATGCTGAAAAACGTTCAATTTGCTTTAGACAATTGGTAGCTTTTAAAATAAAGATAGATACATATATAAATATATATGTACACACATATATATACATATAAATTAAAAATCTTCATGTTATATCTACTATTTATTTTTGAAAGAGGAATATTAACCTTATTAAATTCAGGATAGCTCAAAAGTATAATCTCAGCCACCGGTGAAGTGACAGACCACTAAGTTTTATGTGGCTCCTAGCCAGTGCTACCGAAGTCATCCTGACTACACCCAGCAATTTAAATGAACTACAAGCTGCTGCGGCCACACTCTCCACACATATCATACTTCTCTCCTAGAAAACAATTCAAACTATTATTTAGAAATCAAATTATATTTGCATGTATACTGATCTAAGTTTATGGAAATAAACAGCCATAACACTTTGTTTATAATTTTTAAGTAGCTCCTCCCCATCTCTTGTTTATCGACAAGTTGATAAACTTGGCCCCAAGTCTACTAGGCATTTCAAACTGTTAAGCATTTAAAACAACAGGCAAAGGGCCTTACTTCTTGTGCTGGGCCTGTATTTAGAATCTTAAATAGAGTCTGACAGATAATTATAGACTAATTTGCATTTAATATCAATACCATGCCTACTTCTTAAACAGAGGACAAAAGTGCATGTGTAAGATCTGGTCTACTTAGTTGTAGGTCCCTCTGCAATATTCTTAGCCTTTCATGAATATGCTCTATAGTTTTAAACTACACAAGGTCCTTTGCAAGTAGAAATGATTTCCCCTGTTATTTTGGCATCACTCCCTGCTCCAGTAAAACACTGGACTGTCCATAAATGTATACAGACTTTAAAACAATGTAGATTGAATACTTATGGTATTAGAAATGAAACTTCTTGCTAACAACTGCAAAAATCAAGCACACCAGCTGATAGAGAGGCACTTACTGACTCCCCAAAACTCCCGCCTTACCTAAAAATATTGTCCCAGCTTCCCAGCCAAAAGGGCAGACTAAAAAAGCGATGTGTTCAAAGACACAGACCCTCGCTTCACCACAAACTTCAGTACTATGGCATTTCCCATTTTAGAATGCTTCGTGTGACAACCTGTTCGGTGGCCAACCACCAACTTCACTTTGAAGTGAATACTAACACTTCACATGGTAATATGTATTCAAAGTAATATGTATTAAAAAAGGTCCAGAGGCCCGCAGACCGGTCCCCTCCTCCCCCGTACTGGTTGCCTTTAAAACCGCCCCCCCCCCACGCCATGTTTAAAAACGTGGCTTTGGGGCCTCCCTGGTGGCGCAGTGGTTGAGAGTCCGCCTGCCGATGCAGGGGATACGGGTTCGTGCCCCGGTCTGGGAGGATCCCATGTGCCGCGGAGCGGCTGGGCCCGTGAGCCATGGCCGCTGGGCCTGTGCGTCCGGAGCCTGTGCTCCGCAACGGGAGAGGCCACAGCAGTGAGAGGCCCGCGTACAGCAAAAAAAAAAACAAAAACAAAAACGTGGCTTTGGGTCTTTCCCGTCGCTCCTGTCCCGGCCTCCCTTCCCCCCACCCTTCGCCTCCACGCCGGTTCCCTCTACCCCGCCGCCCTCCTGTCCTGGAAGACACCCCGCGTCTGCATTTAATCAGCCCGAGGTTTCCCTGCTGCTGGCAGCAAAGAGCCGCTCATTGGTTTATTTATGCGTCTGTTATTGCTCTAGATCTTCGGTGCCCGGAGGCGGGCTTCTGCTTCCCGCCCCCGGGCAGACGGGGGTCGCCCTCGGGGCCCCGGAGCCCGGCAGCCCTGCAGGCCAAGCGGCGCTCTGACTGCAGCATCCGCGTATGGAAAGATACCTCTGTCCTGCCAAACCGTTCCGGGGCGGACACTGTGTCCCCGAGCCTACCGGCATCGCAGCGCGTAAGGGAGGGGGAGGGGGAGTAGTAAGCGAAAAGCAACTTTTACCTCTGTTGACTCTCCCTTCCGCTGTCTCCTCCCCTCGGCCGGTAATGCGATCTGCGACCCTCTAGATGGGGACCCCACCCCTCCCCTAGAAATGTGGTTTTGGGCTCTGCCGAATCCACCCTTTTACAGTCCCGGCTGCTTGCGAACTGGGACTTCCCGAGGCAGGTAACTCGGGGGCGCAGATGGCGAGCTCTGGCCGGGGAGCAGAGGCGCGCCAGGGCTCGAGGGAGGGGCCGGGGCCGGAAGGAGGGTGCGCCCGCCGCAGTCCACCTGCCGGGTCCCAGCCGGGCGGCGAGCGCCGGCGGCCGGGCGAGCGGAGGACTGCGGGCAGCACTCCGGCCCAAGGCTGGTTGGGGGACGCTCAGGTCGCCTGGCTGCGACGGGGCGCGCTGGAAGTAGGGGCGCCGAGATGCCAGCCGGAGAACCAGGCGAGCGTCCCCGCAGCCCACGCCCGCCGCCTGGGCCTCTGCTCCTGCCCGAGGGCTCGCTGCAGGGGAGCTGAGCGCTCTCGCGATACTCGCCGCCCGCTTTCGGTTGCGCGGGCGAGTAGAGCTTCGGCCCGCGCCCTCGCGCGGTGGTCCCCTTGCCCCGGGGCCCGTTGGTCAGTCCGCCGCACTCTCACCTCCCATTGCCACTGGTCTCTGCTTTGCAGACTTTGGGGGCCTACTCTGGTTGCTTTTTTGTTTTCCCCTAGCAAATTTTGACCAAGAGGTGTCCAAGGGAAAATTCCTCCAGGACACCAAGACTTGCGAAATTGTATTCGGTATAAAATGCTGTTGAAAGGCTCTGAAATTAGAAGAATGCACAGGCATTAAAGCCCTCCTTCGGTGCACGGGGAGGGCCTGGGGCCTTCGGGTCCACCCAAAGGTTTTACGCTCCACCAGCCCCTAGGAGAAGCCTCTCTCGAGGAACCTGGACGGTTGCTGACAAAAGCCCTGCCCCCGGGGAGCTAAAAACTCCACCAGGCAATTGTCCCGGCCAAGTGAGAAGAGTGGGGTGTAGACTCCTTAAGGGATTGGCCCGGGGTCAGCGGTGAGGGAGGGAGCGAGGTGGTGAGTCACTGCAGGCCGGCTGAGAACGCGGCGTGTCGGGAGGGCCCTCGCCTTTGTCACCGCTTCTCTGAGCTCCGAGTGAGTTGGGAAACTGGAGCCCGGAGCCAATTTCTTGGACAATCCAGGCCCCGCCGCCACGCGGGGCCGTGGGCTGGGGGCAGGGAGGCAGCGCTGCTCGCGACCCTCTGCCACTGCCCGCTGGAAAATGAGCCGCCCCGCCCGTCTGGAGAAGGCTCCAAAGTCTCCCCTTTACGCGGTAGCCAGTTACTGTTTCCAGTCCCCCTTCTGCACCTAGTCAGCCTCTCCTATGCACTGACTTACTGGTTGCTTTGTGTTTACCCGGCACCTTAATATGTGTGGTCTGAGTTTCCTGTAATTCAGCTTTCAGTAAGCTGAGGGCAAGGACTGTACCTCGCTCATGTTTCTTTAGGAGGTGCTTTTCTTGGCCTTGCATAGGCCTGGACCCAGAGAAGAGCTTGATATATGTATGACTGCCTGACCCACCCGTTCGTTCAAGACAACGTGCATCCTGGCCCATCCTAGTGCAAGATGCCACCTGTGGCCTCAGCTCGAAAACCCTCCTAAATCCTTTCGCTGCCTCCACTCTGCCCCCTACTGTCTGCTCTCCATCTGACCAACCCAGTGAGGTCTGTGAAATGTTGTCACGTGAGTCCTCTGCTTAAACCCACGGGAGGTGTCCTCGTCACACTTAGAATAAAACCGAATTCCTAACCATAGCCTCCAAGGTCCCATGTGAGGGGGCTCCTCACCATGATCAGCACACTGGCCTTCAACATTCCCCTGCAGCACTGCAAGCCTCCCTCCAGCCAGATCCTTGACCCCCAGATCTGATGGCCATCATCCTTTTAGCGCTCAGGTCTCAGCTCGGATGTCCCCTCCTGGAAGAGAATTTTCATGATCCCCTGCACCAAAGCAGGGCATTCTCTATTCTTTTACCCTGGATTAGGAATGTTCTTGTTTGTCTATTTGTTGATTGTTTATTATCTGCCCCAGCCCCCTTATGGAGTATAAGCTCCAGAAGGGCACAGGCCTTGTCTAGCTTGTTCACTCAGGGCCTGGCACATATATAGGCATTCAGCAAAGATTTGTTGAATGAATGACCAAACCTTTATGAGAGCGAGGGGTGGTGGTGAAAGAGTGCAGAAGCATGGAATGAGCAGCTGACGGCCCTGCCCATCATCAGACCACTGGGATTGTACACAGCTAGAGGCAGGCAGGTAGGAGTGGAGTTGGGGGGAAACAGACCCCTTGGTCACCATTAATGGTGCTCCATTCTGATTCTGATCTGATGAACCACAGCCCCAAATAATTCCCCACTCACGCCCGCTTCCTTCCCTCACTTTTTTTCTCCCCATCCCCAGCAATGGCCACATCTTATTCTGTCCAGACCTAAGGCTCAGTCCTTGGGTCTCTCTTTTTCAACTACACTGCCTGCCCTTCTCTTTCGGTCTCAAGGCTTTGAGTAGCGTCTTTACCCTGAGAAAGGACTCTAAACCTGTAGCTCAAGCCCAGGGCTTTCTCCTGAGCTTCAGACCCTAGTCCAGCAGCTTCTTAGCGTCTCCACATGAAACTCTCATGGACGTCGCAAGCTCAACATGTCTAGAGGTGAGTTCTTGAGTTCCCCCCACAAACGTGCTCCACCATGGTCTTCCCTAGCTCCATCTCTTAATTGCTCAGGCCACAGTCACTCCTGTCTTTCTCTCAAACTCCATCTTCAATCCATCTACAAATCCTGCTTTGCCTTCAAATTGTATCTAGCAATCTACATCTCTCATCACCTCCATTGTTGCCACTCTGGTCCCATGCACTTTTATCTCCTTCCCTTTGCCCCCATTCAGTGTATTCCCAACGTAGCCACCACACTGGTCTCGATAAAGTGCAGATCAAATCCTAGCTCTCCTCTGCTCACACCCATCTGATTCTTCTCGTCTCATTCAGAGGATAAATCTAGAGTCCCACACGATTTGCCTCTGATTTGTTTGAGCTCATCTCCTGCCTCTCTCCGCTGGCTCTGTTTCAGCCATAATGGGCTCCTTTTTGAGTGTTTCCTCTTCCAGTCACACCATCTCCCCTATATTCACATGGCTCACGCCTCTGCTTCCTTCAAGCTTTGCTCAGCCCAGTGAGTCCGTCTCTCACCAGTCTATTTAAATTTTCAATACTCCCCCCCCTCCCAGACACTCTATTTCTTTCCTGCATTTTTCCCATAGCATTTATCACCTCCGAAAGTAATAAATAATTTGTTATTCAGTTTCTTGTCTGTATCTTTCCATGTGAAGAATCAGTTTGCTGATCACCAAAGACTTGTGTTTGTTACTGGGAACTACATTTCCCAGCCATGCCCTTGCCTTTGGGGCCATGTGACTAGTTCTTGCCAATAGACGTGAAGCAGAAGTGTGACTCTGAATGAGCAGGGCAGATCTGCATGACCAAAAATACATGCAAGGACTCTCAGCTGAGCAGACAACAGACCTTTATTATGTTAACCTGCTGAGAAGTTGTGATCTGTTTGTTACAGCATTTAGCACCTCAATCACTGTACCTTGGGTACAGTGGCCCACTAGAACAGAAGTTCAGTGAGGGCAAGGGCTTGTGTAGGTTTTGTTCATTTGTTTCTCCTCAGTGCCCAGAACAGAGCTTGGCATATAGTGGGTACCTAATAAATGTTTGTTGAGTGAATGAATTAGTTTCCTTTTTCCACGACCAGTCATGAAAATAAGTGAATGGTTGGCAAGGAAAGGACAATGTGAAAGGAATTTTTTGTTTGTTTGCTTGTTAAGCAGGTAGTAACTCTGGATTTCTACAGAAGCGCTGGCTACAGGTCTTGGTAAAACTAAATGGAGCTTCCTTTAATTCTGTTCTCCCCGCTTCATCTTTCTCTTTTCTTTTTCCCGCTTTTCTGCCTTCTCCATCTCTATCCCTCTAGGTCCTCCTTCTCTCTCCCTTTCTTCTTCCACTCCTTTTTCTTCCATGGATTTTCTTCTCTTTTTATTCCCACTTAATCTAAAAAAAAAATTCACTGCCTGTTAATGTGAGCTACTGCGAGTACTCAGCCAGGATATCTACTCCAGGTTACTTAAAATATAGACGTGGGAAATAACATGGGTTAAAAAATAAAGAAATATTAAATCCATGGACTCCTACTCTCCTTCTACCTTTAAGGCCCACTTCATTTCTTCTTGAAATACAGAAAAGAAGTGATGGTGGTCCAGATAATTCAGACTAACCCCCCCCCCCACTAAGGACTACTAAAACAAAATAGACAATGTATTCCTCAAAACATCTGCTTGGAAACATCTGGTAGGTTAATAAGAGTGAAAACTATCAGGGGTAGACAGAACAGGGAGGTGATTCTAAGATTTGGGGTCCTTGTGCCCTAAGGTCCTTTGCTTTTGACAGCAACTTAAGTCCAGAGTAAGTATCACCTCGCACACATTTAGACAACTGTTATCAAAACCAAAACAAAAAACAGAAAATAACAAGCGTTGGCAAAGATGTAGTGAAATTAAAATACTTGTCCATTGCTGGTAGGAATGTAAAATGGTGTGACCACTATGGAAAACATTATGGCAGTTTCTCAAAAAATTAAACAATGACCATATAACCCAGCACTTCCACTTCTGGGTATATAACCAAAAGAATTGAAAGCAAGGACTCAAACAGATATTAAACACTCATGTTCATAGCAGCATTATTCACAATCACAAAAAGGTGGGAGGAACCCAAGCGTCCATCAACAGATGAATAGTTTTTTTTTTATTGTGGTATATACACACCATGGAATATTACTCAGCCTTCAAAAGGGAGGAAATGCTACACATGCTACAACATGGATGAACCTTGACAACATTGTGCTATGTGGAATAAAGCAGCAGCAAGAAACAAATCACTGTCTGATTGTATTTGTATGAGGGCATCTAGAGTAGACAAATTCTTCGAGAGTAGGAAGGGTGATTGCCAAGCAGGGGGTAGGAAGGAAGGATGGGGAATTGTTAACTGGATACACATATAGCGTCTTCAGTGTGGTAAGATGAAAAGACCTCTGGAGATTAATTGCAGAACAATGTAAATGTACTTTACTGTACACTTTAAAATGACTAAAATGGTAAACTTCATGTTAACAGAGTTTTTACCACAATTTTTAAAAAGTTTAATGGTTAAGACAGTAAATTGTGCATTGTACCACAATTTTTGAAAGAAGAACAAAAATTTAAAAAGACAAACCATGCAAAAACTACCAAAAGAAGGTAGGCATTATGGCAAAAAAGCATGACTGGAAGTAAAGAGGGATGCTTCATAATGATGGAATGCTTCATTCACCAAGAAGACATAACAGTTCTGAATTTGTGTGTGCCTAATACACATAGCCTCAAAATATAGAAAGCAAACCCATGGACAGAATTGCAAGAAGGTAGAGACAAATCTACAAATATAGTGGAAGATGCATATATCAGTAACTCTTAAAACGAGCAGATGGAGAGCTAGTAAGAAAGAGATCTGAACAACTGGATAAGCAGACCTTACCTAATAGATGTATAGAGAATACTGCACCCACAACTGCAGATCACAAATTCTTCTCCAGTCTACATGGAATGTTTATGAAAATGCTGGGCCATATAACAAGTCTCAACAAATTCAAATGCTCTAAATCATACAGAGTACATTCTCAGACAGTGATGCAATTAAGATAGAAAACAAGAAAAAAACTAAGAAAATATCTACATATTTGAAAATTATTTCTTTCTTTCTTTCTTTTTTTTTTTTTTTGCGGTATGCGGGCCTCTCACTGTTGGGGCCTCTCCCATTGTGGAACACAGGCTCCGGACGCGCAGGCTCAGCGGCCATGACTCACGGGCCCAGCCGCTCCGCTGCATGTGGGATCTTCCCGGACCGGGGCACGAACCCCTGCCCCCTGCATCGGCAGGCGGACGTTCAACCACTGCGCCATCAGGGAAGCCCAAGAGGTGGTTATTATGTAGTCATTAAGAACAATGAGTTTGGGAATTCCCTGGCGGTCCAGTGGTTAGAACTGTGGCGCTTTCACTGCTGAGGCCCGGGTTCATCCCCTGTTTGGGGAACTAAGATCCCGCAAGCTGCTCGCAGCGGGCCAAAAAAAAAACAACGAGGCAATGAGGTCAATCCGTAAGTACAGACATGGAAAGATGAGTACAGTACATTAGGAAAAAAAACAACATGCAGATCAATATGAGTAATATCCCAATTAGGTTAAATATCAAAATAAAGCAAAACAGAAAACCTGAATGTGTTTATATATGTATAGGAAAATCTGGAAGGCTGCAAACTGATTGTTAATAATGGAGTTACCTTTCATAGTGTTGGATTATCACTTTTTTTTTTTCTCATGGTACGCGGGCCTCTCACTGTTGTGGCCTCTCCCGTTGCGGAGCACAGGCTCCAGATGCGCAGGCTCAGCGGCCATGGCTCACGGGCGCAGCCGCTCCGTGGCACGTGGGATCTTCCCAGACCTGGGCACGAACCCGTGTCCCCTACATTGGCTACATTGGCAGGCAGACTCTCAACCACTGCGCCACCAGGGAAGCCCAGATTATCACTTTTTAAATTACGTACTTCTTTGTATTTTTTTTTGTCAAAGACATGTATTACTTATATAATTTTTAAATTTTGTTTATTTATTTAATTTATTTTTTGCTCTGTTGTGTCTTCGCTGCTGGGCGCGGGCTTTCTCTAGTTGCAGCAAGCGGGAGCTACTCTTCGTTGCGGTGCGTGAACTTCTCATTGAGGTGGCTTCTCTTGTTGCGGAGCACGGACTCTAGGCACATAGGCTTCAGTCGTTGTGGCACGTGGGCTCAGTAGTTGTGGCGCATGGGCCTAGTTGCTCCGCGGCATGCGGGATCTTCCCGGTCAAGAGCTCGAACACGTGTCCCCTGCATTGGCAGGTGGATTCTTAACCATTGCGCCACCAGGGAAGTCCGTATAATTTTTTTAAATAGGTAAAAACATGAATAACAAAAGCAGCACTGTAGCATTAGAATTGACTTGAACAGTTAGAGGTGCTTAAATACAATTTTGTTACTTTCCTTTTATTTTTGTGACCTTAAGCTTAAAGTATGTTATTGAAATGCCATGTAGATGAAGATTTTTCAAATATATGAAAATGTAATAGGATTTCCATAGCCAGTTTTTCCATATTTTAATTTTTCTTTTTATTTCCTTTTCTTTTTATTTCTTTTTAATTTTTTCCCATATTTTAATTTTGTATGAAGTTATTTTTAAGTACAATTCCATTTTCTACAATAATCAAGGATATAACTCCATTGGTCCAAAAGTAAATAGGTGAAGATTAGTATTTTCCACTTTTAGGCAGGATATCTAATTTATTTTACTGTGACCTCAATTTTTAAAAAAATACCAAAAGAAGGGAAGATTGATTAGAGATCTTGCAATAACAACTCCCAATTAGGGCTTCCCTGGTGGCGCAGTGGTTGAGAGTCTGCCTGACGATGCAGGGGACGCAGGTTCATGCCCCGGTCCAGGAAGATCCCACATGCCGCAGATCGGTAGGCCCGTGAGCCATGGCCGCTGAGCCTGCGCGTCCAGAGCCTGTGCTCCACAACGGGAGAGGCCACAACAGTGAGAGGCCCTCGTACCGGAAAAAAACAAAAAACCATCTTGGGAATTTCCCGGTGCTCCAGTGGTTAGGACTCCATGCTCCCACTGCTGCAGGCCTGGGTTCAATCCCTGGTCAGGGAACTAAGATCCCACAAGCCACACGGTGCGGCCAAATAATTAAAAATTTTAAAAAAAGTAAAAAAAAATCCATCTTGCTGGAATATTTTCAGAATTCAAATAATGACAACTATTGTAATTTGATTTCCATTTTAGAAAGTTAGCTCTTTAAATCAACTCACAGTGTAGAGTGAATCAGAAAGGGAGGAGATTAAGGAGACCAGTTAAGAGGTCATAGTTTTAGTTAAGAATGAAAACTACCTGAACTAGGATAGCAGCATTAAAAAATAAGGATGGTGCAGATTCAAAAGTTGTGGGCAGTGTGAGTTGAGGGAAGGGGAGAAGTTAAGGCAGAGGACACGGAGGAGCAGTCCCTGGGGGCAGCTACCACTTAAATGGGATCCTCTGCACGGGTTTTGTCTGCAGGTTGGTTTGTGCCCAGGCCCCAGTGTAACCAGACCGGTTGGTCACAAGTACCCCAGTATCTACTGCCTTGGAGCCTGTATTCATCTGCCCAGGCTGCCGTAACAAAATACCACAGGCTGGGTGGCTTAAACAACCCATACTCACTTCTCACAGTTCTGGAGGCTGAGAACTCCAAGATCAAGGTGCCGGCAGACTGGGTTGCTGGTGAAGGCCCTCTTCCTGGCTTGCAATGACTGCCTTCTTACTGTGTCCTCACATGACAGAAAGAGACTGGGAGTTCCCTGGTTGCCTAGTGGTTAGGATTCCCGGCTTTCACTACCGTGGCCCGGGTTCAGTCCCTGGTTGGGGAACTGAGATCCTGCAAGCCTCACGGTGTGGCCAAAAAGAAACAAAAGAGAGAGAGACTGATATCTCTCTCTCTGTTCTTATAAAGCCACTAATTCCATCTGGAGGGGCCCACCCTTATGACCTTATCTAACCCTAATTATCTCTCAAAAGCCCCATCTCCAAATATAGTCACATTGGAAGTTGGGCTTCAAGGTATGAATGGGGGAGGGGGACATGAGTCCATAGCACAATGTAAAGTCCATGGAAGGAATGGGCCTCTTTACCGAGTGTGTGTGTGTGTGTGTGTGTATTAGACTGGATTTTTTGCCTTTTGTCTGCTATCTTCTTTCCTTCTTCCTTCCTTTATAACTGTAGTACAACTGTTTTTGTTTTGGGCATTCAGTTTGGCAATATTTAGTAAATTTTCAGCTGTGGCCCAGCTATTTCACTTCTCTGAGTGTCCATGTAAAGGAAAAACATACGCCTGTGTGTTTCCTCTGCTCTCAGTATTCTCCTACAATGCTGATTCACATTTTTAAAATTAATTAATTAATTAATTAATTTTTATTTATTTTATTTTTGGCTGCGTTGGGTCTTCGTTAGCTATGCGCCGGCTTTCTCTAGTTGTGGTGAGCAGGGGTTACTCTTCATTGTGGTGCACAGACTTCTCCTTGCAGTGGCTTCGCTTGTTGTGGAGCATGGGCTCTAGGTGCGCAGGCCTCAGTAATTGAGGCACGCGAGCACAGTAGTTGTGGTGCACTGGCTTAGTTGCTCCATGGCATGTGGGATCCTCCCAGACCCGGACTCAAACCTGTGTCCCCTACATTGGCAGGCAGTTTTTTATTTATTTTATTTTTATTTATTTATTTATTTATTTATTTATTTATTTTTTGTGGTACGCAGGCCTCTCACTGTTGTGGCCTCTCCCGTCGCGGAGCACAGGCTCTGGACGTGCAGGCTCAGCGGCCATGGCTCACGGGCCCAGCCACTCTGCGGTATGTGGGATCTTCCCGGACCGGGGCAGGAACCCATGTCCCCTGCATTGGCAGGTGGACTCCCAACCACTGCGCCACCAGGGAAGCCCTGGCAGGCGGTTTTTAACCACTGTGCCACCAGGGAAGTCCCTGATTCACTTTTTTTCCCCAATGCACTTATAATTTATTTATTTATTTATTTATTTATTTTTGGCTGCATTGGGTCTTTGTTGCTGCATGCGGCTCTCTCTAGTTGTGGTGAGCAGGGGCTACTCTTCATTGCAGTGTGCAGGCTTCTCACTGCAGTCGCTTCTCTTCTTGCAGAGCACGGGCTCCAGGAATGCGTGCTTCAGTAGTTGTGGCACACGGGCTCTGTAGTTGCGGCTTACGGGCTCTAGAGCACAGGCTCAGTAGTTGTGGCACGCTGGCTTAGTTGCTCCACGGCATGTGGGGTCTTCCCAGACCAGGTTTCAAACTCATGTCCCCTGCATCGGCAGGCAGATTCTTAACCACTGGGCCACCAGGGAAGTCCCTCCTGATTCACTTTTGACACTAGATGTGTGTGGGTTTTCCGCACATCAGGCAGGAATTGTTAAATAAATTATAGTGTATCTATACTATGAACTGGTATTCAGGCAAAACTAAAGTAGAGCTGTATCCACTGAGGTGCAAATATATCTAGGACCACATCGTTTACCAAAAAAAAAAAGCAAGTTCCTATATATAATGTAGAGTCTGGATTCATTTCTTTATTTTATTTTTTTAATCTTTATTTATTTATTTGGTTGCACTGGGTCTTAGTTTCTGCCAGCAGGCTCCTTAGTTATGGCTCACTGGCTCCTTAGTTGTGGCATGTGAACTTTTAGTTGTGGCTGTAGAAAGAGAATCAGTAGGCTTTTGCATCTGCCCTGGGGTGCACCGAGGTTGCGAGCCCAGGTGACTGATGGGGGTGCCGGGCGTGGGCTGAAGGACAGGCGGTGTTTGTATTAGATCCATCAAGCTGGAACTAACCCTCCATCCAAGAGGAGAAACCCAGCAGGTACCGGGGCCTCCGCTGGTTCTGTGTTCTCTCCCTTCAGAAGAAGAGCTATTTGTCCGCGTACCACAAAAAAAAAAAAAAAAAAAAAAAAAAAAAAAAAAGGAGAGTTGTTAGTAATCCTGGGGAAACCTGGGGTGTTCCCGTGTCACAGCTACTGGGTGACCAGTGTCACCTGAGCTGCGGTCTTTGTGTGGCTCCAGCAGCTGCTGGGCCTCGGGCAGGATGTGCTTGCATCACCCCCCGGGAGACAGCCACTCCGGGTCAGGGGTGCACAGAAGTGATGAGAGGAGAGACCAGCCCTCCCTCTGCATGTCGCCTCCTGCCGCCCTTCCCAGATCCCCTTTCCTCCTCCTCGCACGGGTGCCCTGCCCTGACTCCTCCCCTCTAACATATTTGACTGGCGCTTACTTCTTTCCCACCCAGGAATGTGGCATCACCCCAGAAAGTGAGAACCTGACCTTGTCACCGAAAGGAGCTATTGACCAGTCGTCCTGCACGGGGACGCCTCTCTCCTCCACAATTTCCTCCCCAGAAGGTACATGATGGTGGGTGGGAACAACTGCAGGTCCTTCCCCGTCAGCCGAGTCCTCCCGGATGGACTAGGGAGCAGCACTTTAATACCTAAGCGGCAGACAAAATAGGCCCCAGCTTGAGAGGAAGTGAGACTCGCTCCCTTGCAATGAGAGGGCGGTCTAGCGGCTGAGCTGGGGGAGAAGCAGGTATCTCACTCCCAGTCCTGCTGTCATAAGTGTTTCTTTAACATTATGACAGGGAAAAGCAAATCCCTCATCCCTGAGGTTGAGTTTGGAGTTCTAAAATATAAAGCAGCCAAACCTTGGAAAACCTTCCATCTAAACCCTATTTGGTGAGGGCAAGGCCAGGCCGCTGGTGTCCTCACTGCCCGGGTGCAGCGAGAGAGCTCTGCGACTCTGCTCTAAATGAATCTATTTGGGCATGGAGAAAGGCGCAAAAATACCTCCAAAGCCTTCCGATTTGGCCTGACCGTGCCCCCTCCATCATGATCTTGCAGATCCCATGGCAGGGGGCCTGGTCTTGTTTCCATCAACAGGCAGTTTAAGGCAGACGCGGCCTCTGTGATAAGGTCTTGGAAAGAGAGCCTGAGCCCTTGAAAAGGGAACCTGTAGCCCCTCAGAGGAGAGTGTTTAGTTAGGATCAGAGAGGAATTTCAAAGCCTGCATTTTATAGACTAGCTCTGTGACCCAGTGAGCCCTGGGCTACCACCAGTTGCCTTGTGCTCCCTAGATTTGGATCCCAAAGGAACGATCAGGGGTCGAGGGTGACTCTTCTCCCTGGAGCCCTAAGTCTATAAATTCGATCAGGGCCATCAACGTGCCCCTTATTCCTTCTCATGACACTAAACTGAATCCGGGATGAGTTCTCAGGAGGAGCCCACCTGTCAGTCACACTCTGCGCACTGATGTCTCTCTGCTCCGTGCTCACCAAGGGCTTCAACAACCATGGCTCTAAAGCCACATCTTGCCCGGTGGACTAGGTCGAAATTGCCCCTCCTGGGTTCACAGCAGAGACTGCCTTCAGGTTGCGTGGTTTGTAATCTCTTAAACATGCCCTGGACATACTTAAGCTTCAGGACAGCCACGTCCCGTCATGGGTCCAGTGCTTTACTCTCTTGGCGACGTGGTTACAGGTGCTGGAGGGACACAAACTCCTGTGGTTGCCACTCTCCATCAGCTTGCAAAAGACCCAGGTCCTCACCCCTCTGGCCCCATGCAGGCTTGTGGTGGAGGAAGCCGTAATCCCCAGAGACGCCTCCCACAGCCTTCCCAGGGGCTCTCCGGTCCCTTCCCACTTAGCGTTGACCCAGCCAGGCCTGGGCCAGAGTGGCTGAGGTCCAGGGTACACTTCACTTCCTGCCTTCCTACTCTTTACCTGGCTTCTGTCTGTCCATTTGTTTCTCATGTCTTTTTGCCAAATGTACGTCTGTCTGTCCGGTTTGTTTATTTTGAAACTCATTTAGGTTATCCAGACTTCGTGTGAAAGTTCATGTTCACCCACACCCAACCCCAAGCTTGCTGGGCGCGTGCACATCCGGGGGGCCCTCGCTGAGGCTTCCGTTCCTAACTGGCAAGAGCCTGTATTTAATATGCTGAAATTTTCCAGGAAAAATAAATATTTGTGAGACTAGATTAATCCCTGTTCCACAAAAGCGGGGATGCTTCTGTGGCAAAGGTTACAGGCAGGATTTGTTTTGGTCACTAGTTGGGGAAGATGCCATCTCTGCCCTCATTCCGCCCTGAGTCTGTGGCAGCTGTGCCGGCCAGCCGCTCACTGGGCTTCAAGAGAGGAATCTAGGCTCCTGCCTCCCCGCAGTGGCTCCCCACCAACCCCCGTGTTTGGCAGAGAGAGCTCCTGGGAAATGTTTCAGCCACCCATGCTGGTGGAAACTGACCCCAGGCCTTGTGCTTCCTCCTCTCCCTAACTCCTTCGGGCCAACCTGCTGGTGGATGTTTATTCCACTCTGGGATTGCGGCAGGGGAGCGAGACCTGGAAGGAAAACAATGCCTGGGCTTCTTTATGGTGATCTCGAGAGCCAGCCATTCTCAGATTAAACTGGCTTCACCGTTCAGGCCAGACATGAAACCGAATGACAGTGGCGGCTGCCAGGAGAGGGAGTTGAGGGTCGCATCGTAGCCTCACCCCGAGGTCTCAAGGGCTCTTACGGTAGAAGGAAAGTGCATCTGCTCTCTTGGTAAAATGTTTCTCGGGTTCTGCTGTTAGCGTCACACTGGTAGTAAAGAGCTGGGGAACTCTCTGGAAGCATCTGTCGGGTTAATGTCAGGTTAATGACAGGAGCATCCACTGTGGTAGTTCCCGTGGAATCAACAGACCTCACCACGCTCAGCTGTAAGTTCAAAGTTCCATCCTATGACTGATGTGCCTCAGGCTGGCTTGGCCATCAGGACAGCTTCTCAGGCACTTGGTCTCCCTCTCCACGCTGTTTCCCTCCCCACACGGATGCCACTCCCCTCACGGAGCTCCCACAAAGAGGGAGCCCGGGGAGCATACCATGGTCCACCCTCCCCAGGCCCACAGGTGCTCTGCCAGGAGCCCCAGTTCGCGGCAAGGATGGCTCAGGTCCCCATCCTCGCTGCTCTCATCACCCTTGTGGGAGTGATGTTGAGAAAGCACCTGTGTCATTCCAGCACCTCTTCCGCTAAGAAGCCTCTGGGTCTTCTTTGGCCCCAAGACCAATGCGGTGCGGCGGGGGGGGGGGGGGTGCGATGGTATGTTCTGAGATTGTTCTGCAAGGTTCACAAAGGGAGGAAATCTGAGTTGACCATTGTAGGTGGTGAGCCGATTAGAATCACGAGGCTGTGCTAGGTAGACGGGCCTCCAAGGAATCTGATGGAGTATAACACAGGCGGCAGGAGAGTGGCCAGGGGACCAGTGACAATTCTGTGAAAAGGCTCTGGGGAGTGCGATGGGAAAAAGCAAAGATAATTTGAGTTTATTAGTGGAAATACAAATGTTTTTGTTTTGTTTTGTTTTGTTTTTTGTGGTACGTGGGCCTCTCACTGTTGTGGCCTCTCCCGTTGCAGAGCACAGGCTGCGGACGCACTGGCTCAGCGGCCATGGCTCATGGGCCAAGCTGCTCTGTGGCATGTGGGATCTTCCCGGACCGGGGCACGAACCCATGTCCCCTGCATCGGCAGGCGGACTCTCAACAAAGGGTAAGCTGTGAAAAAGCGAAAGAGAGGCATGGACATATATACACTACCAAACGTAAGGTAGATAGATAGTGGGAAGCAGCTGCAAAGCACAGGGAGATCAGCTCGGGGCTTTGTGACCACCTGGAGGGGTGGGATGGGGAGGGTGGGAGGGAGGGAGATGCATGAGGGAAGGGATGTGGGAACAGATGTATATGTATGACTGATTCACTTTGTTATAAAGCAGAAACTAATAAAAAAATAAAAATAAAATAAAAATAAAAATAAATACTTGGGAAGAAAAAAAAAACTTTGCCTCAAGACAAGCTGGACATGGAGGAGTGAGAGAGGGCAAGGGGTAGAGGGAAAGACATATTTCTGGGTGGGAACAGGTGTACCATCCCCTGGGCACAGCTCCTGCCCAGAGGCCTGATAAGGAGCCCTCACCTCCACCCACCCCCTTCAACCAGAGAACTTCCAACTGCAGCTCCTCAATAACTGAAGAGCAGGAAAGCTGGTGACTGGAGGGAGGCTGGGGGAGGGGAGGAGGAAGGACCACAGTCCACCGTTAGTCCGTCACTTAAAGGCTGGTGAAATGAATGGGGCAAATGACCCCAGTCAAAGAATTTGGCAAGTCCACGGCTTTCCTGGCTTTCACCCAGCGGCTCTGTTTCCTCGGCTATCTGGAAAGGAGGGAGAGCACTTCCGAAGAAGCCTCTGGAATGTCAGCTTCTGGGAATCTTGCTGAGGACGGGGCGGGGAGGGAGCGCTTACCGGGGAACACTGGATTACCCTAGCCGCCTTGGGGTGCCTGCGACCGGGGCTGCGGTTTCTGCGGACCTGAGCGGCAGGTGGCATCGGAGAGTCAGACCTGCTTGCGGGCACCAAGACGACACTCGGTCGGGAGACCGGGACAGGCCGAAGAAACGTGAGGAAGTGCCACTCGCAGCCCAGAGGAGAGGAGAGGAAAGGAAAGCCCCAAGCATGCACCCAGCCCTGGCCCCCGCGCCACGGGCTGTGTCCCAGGAGCCGTCGCCACCTCTGAGCAGCCCAGATGGGAAGGGGGTGGGGCGGGGACGGTTCCCGCGGCGAACTGCTCGCCAAGGGCCCCGGGGCCTCTGCGGGAGCGCCGAGCCGCGCGCCTCTCCGAGCCCTGCGCGGGGCCCTCGGGCGGGAATGCGCGGAGCCGGGACGCGGTGGCGGGTAGGGGGCTGGGTCGCGCGCGGGAGAGGGCGGCAGGAGGGAGCTGGAAGAGAGTTACCGCGTGAGAGAGCGGTTAAGAGCCCGCGGTCTCTGTGGAGATGCCCTGGCCAATGGCAGAAGCGGAAGCTGTTTATATGGGCGGGGCGTCGCCACGGCAGCAGGGGACGCCTTGCGAGCGGCTACTGAGTGCCGGTCCCCGGCCGCTGGCTTTCAGAGAGGCGCCGGCGGGCGTGAGTGGCGACGAGGATTGCTAGCTGGGCCCTGGAGCTGGGAGCAGAGAGCCGCGGTGAGGGTGGGCGGTGGGAGGAATTTCTTTGAGAAGCTTCCTTTGGCCCGGGCTGCGCTCTGAGCCAGGTAAGGGACGGGGAGGGCTGCCGGCCGTGGGAAGGGAGGGCGTCAGTACCAGCCCGCTCTCCCATCCGTCCCCGACGGAAGTGGTGGGCCCGGGGACTGACATCAGAGGCGTTTGGGGGACACTCACTTCCCGCCCCCTTATAACTCTCTGTATTGTTTCCTTCCTTCCCCTTGAGCCCCATCCTAATATCCCTTTTCAAAGATCAGACGACCTCCCCCGCCCCCCGACCCGTCGTACTGCCCTCCTGGACTCTCTCGCCCCATTTCCATTGTTTGTGGACGGAGAGAGGGGGGTTAATTCCCCGCTTTGAGGGAGAAAGGGGTGACCTCGCATGCCCCTACACTATTCCCTCGTTTGGCTAATTAAGTCTCCTCTAAAAGATCCAAGAGGAAAAGAGCGAGGCGAACCCCGTGTGGGTCGGACTCCCGGGCACACCTTCTGTTTCCCAGACCTCGGCAGTAAAAGATCCTCCCCGGCTGCAGGAAGGATTTTAGTAAGAGCCTCCCCCCTCGCCCACACTCTCCCCTCGGGGGTGGGGAAAGAGGGCTCAGTTCCCGCTCTGGTCCCCGCAGGCACCACATTCCGTTTGGAGGAGGCTACCCCCGGATCGCGGGATGGAAGCCCGCTTCCGGGAGGCTGCGTAACTGAAGCCGCGGGAGTCAGCGGGCCGGAGAGCTCGGCGGCCACCCTCGGCTCGGCTCGTGGATGTTGACAGCCCCCTCGGAGAGTCCCCGCAGATATGGCGGAGAGCTGGCTACGCGTCTCGGGAGCAGGGGCAGCGGAGGAGGCCGGACCGGAAGGCGGCCTGGAGGAGTCCAACGCCCTGAATGACAGCCTGACCAGCCTGCAGTGGCTGCAGGAATTCTCCATTCTCAACGCCGAGCTCCCCGCCCTGCCTTCGGGGGACACCGACCCCCACGGCTCCCACGAGCTGGCAGGCTCGGCCGAGCCGGGGTCTCCCCTGGCGGCGGACCCCGCCTGCCTGGGGCAGCCGCACACACCCGGCAAGCCCACGTCCTCCTGCACGCCGCGGAGCGCCCCCTCGGGGCTGCAGGCCTCGCCTCCCGACGACGTGGACTACGCCACCAACCCGCACGTGAAGCCGCCCTACTCGTATGCCACGCTCATCTGCATGGCCATGCAGGCCAGCAAGGCCACCAAGATCACCCTGTCGGCCATCTACAAGTGGATCACGGACAACTTCTGTTACTTCCGCCACGCTGATCCCACCTGGCAGGTAGGGAGGCACTCCCTCCCTCCCTCCCCATGCCTGCGAGGACTGGACTCACATCCCAGATCCGCAGGCCAAGTAGGCGCGGTATGGCCAGGGCCCCGAGAGAGGAAGGCCGTCCAGGAAGGACCTCAAGGGAGCCCAGTGCTTGGACTGCTGCCCCTTTGACTTCAGAGGTGGAGGAGGGAGGATGTTCAGAGGGCTGCAGGGGTGCCGACATAGAGGTTCAAGTGGAAAGAACTTGTCACTCGTCTGGCAGGCTCAGCCCAAAGACCAGGGCTGAACTATGCGTGGACACAGCCTCCCAGGGTAGGTTGATGGACTGAGGGACACATTTTTGTCCCAAGTCCTGCAATTCCTCGACACTACCCTCCTCAAGGTCAGTTTGTCAGGGCCTGACTGGAGGCAGAGCATCGTTCCTGCCAGGCTCTGCATCCCGCCTGCTTTCAGTTGGCTGGAGGGGCTCTGGGAGGGGAGAGGGGCGTGCTGCGGTGTGTGAAGGCCATCTGTGTCCCAGTGGAAGGGCTACGGGGCCTTCCGAAAGCTGCTGTGCCAGCCCCCACCCCAAGCCCTCCCTAGTTTCCTGCCTACACTCCTCCCCCTCTTCTCATCAACCTCCCTGGGGGGACAATTACCTCAGCCACGTGCTTTCCACAGGGGCTCTTTCCTCCCACACTGGCTTCATGTTCCAAGTGTCCGGAACCTGGCACAGAGCAGCCAAAGGGCACAGACCACCATGTAAACCTCCCAGTCTTGCCAGGGGGCACTACTCACCTGCCGGCCCCACCCACCAGGCCCCAGACCCCTGTGCCCCAGCGTGGTTTGGACTGTGCACCCAGGCGTGAACAAGGCAGGATGGTGATTCAGGCTGGGCACACACGGCCCTGAGCCTCTTCGACCATCAGGATCAGGGGCTACTTGGGGACAGAGACCCTGAGGATGCACAGATCCTTCCCTGTGGCACAGGTCACAGGATCAGAGTTCGTGTAATCACAGCTATTCCACATTTGCTTGGGCCCTGACCCTGGGGCAGGTACCATTTGTAACCTTGGTGAGAAAGCAGAGACCCTCCACCACCCCCCACCCTACCCCAAGCCTGAGAGGCCCCAGGAATGAGCGCTATGCTCTTGGCTGGGTAATAATCAACTGAGGCCTCAGAGCCTGGGGTGGGAGGAGGGGGACATGGTGGGTGAGGGCCCAGGCCAGCAGCCGGCTCTAGAAACAAGGAAAGTCATCAGATCCTCCCACACTTCATCCCCCCCACACACACACACACCCTCACACCCACTCACTCATTTCACAAACAGAGAAGGCCAGCCAGGCCCGGGCAGAGGGAGATGGCCGTCCAGGACCTGGGGGAGCCAAGGCCTTTGGCCAGAGGCCGCAAGCGGCGGGGTAAGGGAGGGAGGGCAGGACAGGCTGGCACTGAGAGCCACCCTGCGGCTCAGGGCTCGGATGACCGAGCAGGCAGATATCCTGGCCAAAGGGAACAAAAGCCCCCGACAGCACTCCCAGCTCCTGGTGCCCCGTGGCTGGTGTCCCAGAGCCTCCCGCTCGGAGCAGCGCCTCTGTCTCCCCTGCCCCCATCGGAGAGAAGGTGGTGGTGGGACTGGCAGTGGCGCTAGGAGCCCCCCATCACTGACCCCACCCACTCTCCCAGCTGTCTTCCTTCTCTCCTACCTCCCTGTGTCCAGAACTCCATCCGCCACAACCTGTCCCTGAACAAGGGCTTCATCAAGATGCCTCGTGAGAAGGACGAGCCAGGCAAGGGGGGCTTCTGGCGCATCGACCCCCAGTACGCCGAGCGGCTGCTGAGTGGGGCCTTGAAGAAGCGGCGGCTGCCCCCAGTCCACATCCACCCGGCCTTTGCCCGCCAGGCCGCGCCAGAGCCCAGCGCCGCCCCATGGGCCGGGCCACTGACCGTGAGCACCGAGGCCCAGCAGCTGCTGCGGGAGTTCGAGGAGGCCACTGGGGAGGCGGGCTGGGGTGCTGGCGAGGGCAGGCTGGGGCGTAAGCGTCAACAGCCGCTGCCCAAGCAGGAGGCCAAGGTCCCGCGGCCCTCCAGCCCCCTGCTGCTGACCCAGGAGGAGCAGGGTGAGCTGGAACCCCTCAAGGGCAACTTTGACTGGGAGGCCATCTTGGACGCTGGCACGCTGGACGGGGAGCTGGGCACGCTGGAGACCTCGGAGCTGATCCCGCCGCTGAGCCCTGCCTCACACGGGGACGTGGACCTCACCATCCATGGCCACCACATCGACTGCCCTGTTACCTGGGGGCCTCCAGCGGAGCAGGCTACCGACAGCCTGGACTTTGATGAGACCTTCCTGGCCACATCCTTCCTGGAGCACCCCTGGGACGAGAGCACCCGTAGCTCCCTGCCCCCCGAGCCCCTCTTTGAGGCCGGGGATGCCACACTGGCCTCTGACCTGCATGACTGGGCCAGCCTGGGCGCCTTCTTGTAAGAAGCCAGGCCCTGCCCCACCTCCAGACAGCACCGAAGTCTGGGCCCAGACTGCCCCCCTCCCCGCCAGTGCAGGCCCATGGACACCCTACCGCCCAGGCAGGGGCTGGGCCAGCTCACCCCACCAGGCCACACGGCCCCCAGCCCAGGCCATCCTCAGATTCTAGTCCAGCAGGCTGAGAATTGGGGCCCAGGACCCAAATTGCTGCCTCCGCTCCCCAGCCCCCCATACACACAGTGTTTCACTGATCCACTTCTTCCCTGCCCCAGAGACACGCTAAGGGCCCTGCACTATGAGAGCTGCGGCTTGGAGGGGCCCTGGCCAAGCTGGAAACATCAGTACAGGGTCCGCCCCAGAACACCTTAGCTTCCAAGCTTCTCTCTCTCCTGCTCTCCTCCCCAGGTCTCTATCCAGAGCAAGTTCCCAGGTACAACCAATGCTGATTAGGTGACTGCAAATGAACACCCAAGAGGCCTCTCCTGGCAGTCTGTGAGGAGGAGCTAGGCGGAGGGGGGAAGAGAGAGGAGACAGAAAGGAGGCCGGGGTGCCGGGTGGAGCCAGGAGATTTTCTAAGGCCTCTGGGATCTTCTGGCTTCATCCCTAGAGGTGGGGCAGAGGGTATGTGTCCCTAATCTTTGAGCCCAACTTGAGGCTGAGAGCAGCGGGGAGATGGGGATCTGGGGGTTAGGGGCTGGGGCAGCCAAGCTGCAGAGGGAAAGGGGACAGACAGACTAATGTAGTGAGTGTAGCTAGAGCTGAGGCTTAACTGGGAGGGACGCAGTGCTTGCTAGAACCACTGGGACCAAGAATGGGGGGATGGCCCCGTGCCCTTGCTTGCACTCCTGCAGGGGAGTGTCTTGCTCCACCATAAACGCCCTGGGCTGCATCCCACATCCCCTCTCCTAACCCATCGGGTAATTTAACCTTTTTCATAGAAAGTGATTTACAATAAAAACATTTTTAAAAGTAAAGTTTTAAAAAGTCTCAAAATGGACCTGCTTGCAACTTTCTCTGGGGAAAAGCATGGGCCAGTTTTGGGGAGGCCACGGCCCAAGGGGGAATGGCTGGGAGGAAGATGGGGGGCACCAAAGGCCTGCAGAGTGTCCCCTGATGCACTCCTCAGGATCTCTGGGTGCCCAGAGAGAAAGGGGCTGAGAGGCGGCCCTCGGGGGTCCCCTGCAGCCAGGGCCTCGGCACCTCTCTATGTGCAATGGGGAGACTGTACCCACAGCCCCGAGGAGCAGGCGGCAAAGGAGGCACAGCCCCCTCCCTGGCCCTGGGGACTCACTCACAAAGGCCGTTCTTGCCCAGGGCTCGGCTCACGTTCCCCACCTCGCCCAAGTTGAGGGCCTGCCCAGACTCACCTGCGGTCCTCGCCTGGGCCTGTCTCCAGCTCCTCCCTCCCTTGGTCCCTTCCTGAAGGGACAGGGTGTGAGGTCAGAGGGCCCCAGCCCCTGGGGCCCCACTTGCCACCCTGGGGTTCATTCACCCCGCCCAGGGCCTTCCCTCCAATGCAGGTTGGGGCTGAGGGAGGCCATCAGGGCAGACGGAAGACGGGGTGCCTAGACCCTACAGCTCCAGCCTGTGAGGAATCAACGTACCAGAGTTCTGATGGGGAAACTGAGGCACAGCAAATATGTGACACTCAGCAGGCACCTTTCCACCCCCTCACCCCAGCTTTGCCTGGAACCCATCTCTCCCCCGAGCCCGCACCTGGCCCCGCCAGCACGCCCTTGTGGTGCACAGCCCCTTCCCCCAGCACTCACGTGCACGTGCGCACAGACACACACACACACACACACACACAAACGGGCACTGTCCTACACAATCCTGCCCAGCCTCCACGGGCCCCTTTCTCCTGAAGCCCCTTTCTTTCCTTGCACTGGAGGCTGGCTCCAGGACAACCTGGCATTCCCCCGCCAACTTGCTGCTTTCCCTTGCTAATTACTCAAAATATTTCCGAAGGGTGCGCACACTGCAGGGCCAGGCGGGTTGGGGCCTTACAGAGCTCAGGAGGCAGCCCATCCCCTTCCCACCGCTTGCTGAGGAGGCTGCCCCAACCTCCCTCTGAGACTCCCTTCACCCCCTAAGCAACGACTCCCTCCCTCTCCCCACCACCCTCCGGCCTTCCTGCCCACGCTCCCCAGCACTGGGGGAACATGGGGGCTCCAGCCTCTCCACTGGTCCCCAGGCTCAGCCTCCAGCCCCCGACAAAAGGGGTACACCCTGGATTGACAGGTGGGGCTGGTCACTGTCCCTCCTCCTCACCCTCTGCCTGGGCCCATGCTGGGGGAAGAGGGGCAAGGTCAGGGGCTGGCAGAACTGCCTGCCAGGTAAGGAAAGGCTGAAGAAGCTTCTGGCTGTCAGGAAGAATCCCCAGGAGCTCCTGAAAATCCCTATGCTTGGGACTAGCGTCTCTGGGGCTGGGACCCAAACACTGGCACTTTTAAGGGTCCATGGATGCTGCCAACGAGCAGCCAAAGGTAAGAGGGGGCTCCGAAGCGGCCACAACACAGGGCTTCACACACCCTTTCAGCAGGCAGCGTTTGGGGGTTGGCGGTGGAGGAGGCGGGAAGCGTGAGTGGATCCTGTCCCTCCTATTCATCCCTGCCCCGGCCCTTGGCTGGGTGGCTTTTTGAAAAAACGTTCAGTGACTCCGTATTTATTTAGAGATTCGATGTAATCCCAGTCAATATATATTTTGCGCCCTTAACAGTAAGTTGCAGACAGGCTGCCCCATTAGCACTAGATACTTTAGTGTGTGTTTCCTTAGAACAAGGACACGCCTCCATAATCCCAGTACCACCATCACAATCAGGAAATGAACACTGACCTGGTAATCCCATGTAACCGCAGACCCCCTTCACGTCTTGCAGATCACCCCAGGAATGCTCCTCTCCATTCCAGCATCCCAATCCAGGACCCCATGTTGCAGTGAGTTGTCCTTTCTCTTTTGCCCTGTGTGGCTTTGAGCCCATGACTCAAGCTCTCTGGGCAGGTTTCGCATTTCCTTTGATCTCCACTTTTGAGGTGAGAAGCCCTTCAGCCACTTCACCCTCAGGTGTGGTACAGTCCCGTCCCAAAGCAAGAAGCCAGCTTGCTGTCTCCTCACTTTCCACCTCTTCCCTATCCTCCCTCCCCCATGTATGGCCAGCCAGGAAAGGGATGAGGGGCAATGTTCAGGAACTCAGTGTTTGGGGACCCTCGCCGTCTGCCCACGGGACAGGCCACCCCCAGCTCCAGTGACGGGAAGGCCCCCGGGATGGGATTCCATGCTGGCCTGAAGCAAATGCGCCAGGCCTCCTGAAGAGCTGAGCTGAGGGCAGGAAACACTCTTCTCCCCGCCTCTGCCCCCCTCAACATACTGGGGACCCAGACTTGAAGAAGGAAGGTCATGTCCATGGTGTCCTCCCAGATCAGCACCGACACCGTCTCCTCCATGTCCGGCTCCTACATCGCCCCTGGCACGGAAGAGGACGGGGAGGCTCTCCCCTGCCCCCGGGCCGCCAGCAGGACCCCCTCAGAAGAAGGAGACGTAAGAGAGGAGCATGGGATCGCCCTCGCCGCTCTGCTCTGCTCTGTACTCGAGTCCCAAGGAGCTCAGTCCAGGGCCTGCCAGGGAGATCGGCAAAGCCCCCCAGTGCTCGGGAGGGGAGCCCTGGAAAACACGGTACCGGGTTGTTGAATCAAAGACTCCCTCAGATGTGATCTTCCATGTGGCACCACTTCTGTCCTGAGGACTTGGTTTGCGTTTGCTACCAGGCGAGCTGGGTAGGAGAGCCGGTGGCATCTGCACCTTGACTTTTGTTGCTCCTTTGCAGGTGACGCCAGCGGCGTCTCCAGACTGCAACTTTGCGGGCCTCGTCGCCACCACTGAAGAGCAGGATGCAGAGGTAAGAGCAAGATGGACGCTGGTGCCCCTCCCCGGTCAGAGGGACTGCCGGCACTGGCACAGGATGCAAATAGGATGGGGGCTCTTCTGGAAGAAGCCTTCCAAGGTGGTGCACTTGGATCTGTTAGAGGCAGGGTGCAGAGCAGAGGGACTGTCCGGTTAGCAGAGGGCGCTGGTCTCAGCGTAATAGGCGTGGGGTGAGTTCCAGAGGGAAGTCTTCCAGGCCAGACTCTTGAGAGGGTGTTTGTCCTCCAATTCACTTAGTATTTACCTGGCACAGGCATCTCACATGTTCCTGGCACTGGGGGACACAAAGACCGAGTGACATGGCTTTTGCCTGCCCACACCCCCAATCCACCCATCCCACCCATCCCGGAGCTCCATCTGATGGAGGAATCAGAGTTATAACTCAGCGTGAGAAGTGCTCTGACGGAGGTGTGCCTGAAGTATATGGAATGCCCAGCTCCCAGTGGGGACTCTACAACTTTCTCTTGAGCCAGATGTTCTCAAAGGAGTATCTGGATGGGATTGGGGATCCTAAAGGGTTCCTGAAAGTTTTATGTTCTCACGGTTTGCTTTTTCATTTGACAACATTGATTTCCACCTGAGAGAAACAGTGTGAGCTAAACTATGACCAAGGCTGTTCCTGACAGTCCCAGGGTCCCTCTGTAAGGTGCCTCAGACCTGGTCCCTCTGGAACGTGCCTCAGACCTGGTCCCTACGGGCCGATCCTGCCTCGCCAAGCAAAATCTGCCTCTGCTGGGCCTCCCAGCCATCTCACACGGACAGGAAATGTATGGATACCATGAGGGTGATTAGTTCTGTCTTCTGACCATCAGTAGGCTCATTTCACTGCTTTATGGACTCACAGTGCCTTCCTTCTGTCCTAGGGAAATGAGGTTCTAGAAGAAGAGGACGGATCACCCACACAAGAAGATGGTAAAAGACCTGGTCTTTTGCTCCCTTTTATTATATTTCTTTCCCGGGTATTCTCTGAAGGGTAGAGAAAGGGGCACTGGTGTGACTTGGTGGCACTGCTCAAGGGTGTGGCTTTGGGGAAAGGTTGTCTTCTTGATGGAATATCAAAGCAAGCAGGGTATCTGAGGACCTCAGCAGCCTTCCTGGCTCTTTCTGGGCCTCTGAGCCAAGGCTGCAGAAGACACATGGAGTTCTCCATCTACGTTGAGTAGATCCTGAAGCTTCTTGGGCAACTGCCATCACCTTCCTTCCTGCTTCAGCTTCTCAGCTGAGTCTCACAGAACTGCTCTAGCAGCCCCAAAGTTCAGCTGCAGCAGGAGAACAGCTTCCTCCCCTTGGGGGAACCGACTGTTAGGCAGTAGGTTTTCCTGCTTTAGTGAAGAAAACGGCTGATATTACAGTAGCAGAAGGATCACAGCCCTGGCGGCACAGCAAAGGTGAGGTGAAGAGACGTTAGCAGCTCAGCGTACACTAGTGTTTGTAGGCTATTGGAACGAGTCTCTTTACCATCATTCAGGCCTCAAGTAGATATTTTTTTTAATTGGAAGAGTTGGTTTACAATGTTGTGTTAGTTTCTGCTGTACAGCAACGTGAATCAACTATACATATACATATATCCACTCTTTTTTTAGATTCTTTTCCCATATAGGCCATTACAGGGTACTGAGTAGAGTCCCCTGTGCTCTACAGCAGGTCCTTATTAGTTATCTATTTTATATATAGTAGTGTGTATATGTCAATCCCAATCTCCCAATGTATCCCTCCCCTCCCTTGCCCCCTGCCATAACCATAAGTTTGTTTTCTACACCTGTGACTCTATTTCTGTTTTGTAAATAAGGTCAATCATATCTTCAGTCGGAAGAATTTGGTTTCTAGTAAGCCGAGAAGCGAAGGAACGACCTACATATAGAGCAAGGAAGTGGCGGGGGGGGGGAGGGTAGGCGAGCTGGGAATCCCACCTGGGATTGTAGGACCAGGCGTCCCAGGAACCGGTGTCTCTTCCGTCTGCTCCTCTGAGGTGCCTCCACAGAAGGGCAACCTCCAGAGCAAACCTGGATCCCAGCCTGGATGCAGATGTCATGCTAGTCGCTTCTGCTTTGGGCATGGCAGTTGCTTGGGGGGTTGTGTGGTGTGCAGGAGGTGCGCATGTGCACATGACCACTCTCTCCTGGCCAAGTAGTGCCGGAGGAGGGGTGGTCGCCCAGGCTGTGCCTCTGCCGCACGTGCACGCCAACCAAGCCGGAGTTGGGCGCTACCTCTCCTCGGTTGATGTCTTCAGGGCGCAAGGCTCTGAGTTCTCCATTGTGATTGTCGTCCCCAGTAGAATATTTGCTTCTAAAAGGCACAGGGCAGTACGTGGTTTCCGCCTGACATTCCATATGTGGTTTCCACCTGACATGCTGTACACAGTAGATGTATGTTTCTTCCTCTCCCTTTCACCAAGGAAAAAAAAACCGGGTGGGGGCTTGAAAAAATAACATCTAAAATTGTCCCCTTCCCATCTTACACGACTGTAGGTTTCTGGTCAGCCCCTTAAAACATCTTCAGAATAGAAAATTAAGTCTCAAAGAAAATAAATCATAATTTTGCAAGCAATGCGATTCTTTGATTTGAGGTGCAAAATTACGGGACCAAAGAGCTTTAATTGCCATTTTATGTATTAGTCATTTCGCAGAGCCTTGTGGTCATAAACACACCTCACGTGCACCGACAGACACAGGCCTGAGCCCGGGGTCACTTCCCCCGTGGCTCTCCTGGCTCCTCCAGCCTGGCTTAGCTCTGCTGTGGGCCCGCGTCTGCGTGTCCGAATCCCACAGACCTCCCCAGGGTCTGATTTCCCTGGAACGAAGGCTGGAAAGGGGCCAGTTAAGGAAACAGAGCAGAACAGAGCGAGAACACAAACGTACCCACGCAGTTTCCTTTATTGTCCTCTCTCCCCACTTAATTATTGTCTTTTTTTTAACATATGATTTGATGTTTTTTGTCTCCATCCTTAAGATTTTTATTTTAAGGACAGCAAAGCAGAGAAAAACACAGCCAGGTCCTCTCTAACTGCCTTAACTCCGTTACAGGCCAGAGGACATTCGCATTTCTAGGTATGGAGTGTGACAATAACAATGACTTTGACATCGCCAGCATGAAAGCACTGGACAATAAGCTGTGCTCTGCGGTCTGCTTAGCCGGTGAGTGGCAGTCTGCTGAACATGAACTTGGTGGGAGACGCTCCCCTGCTCGCACCCCTGCTCTCACCCTGGGACACCCATCTCCTGCCCTGCAGTTCCTGCAAGAAGGCATGGGCTTTGCTAAGGTGCTGGGAGCCAGTTGCTGAAAGGAAGTGAGGCAGCCTTGGGAGAGTCCTTGGGCAAAGAGCGACTCTGCTCTAAGCGAATCTATTTGGGCATGGAGAAAGGCACAAAAATACCTCCAAAGCCTTCCGATTTGACCTGACCGTGCCCACTCCATCATGATCTTGCAGATCCCATGGCAGGGGGCCTGGTCTTGTTTCCATCAACAGGCAGTTTAAGGCAGACACGGCCTCTGTGATAAGGTCTTGGAAAGAGAGCCTGAGCCCTTGAAAAGGGAACCTGTAGCCACTCAAAGGAGAGTGTTTAGTTAGGATCAGAGAGGAATTTCAATGCCAGCATTTTATAGACTAGCTCTGTGACCCAGTGAGCCCTGGGCTACCACCAGTTGCCTTGTGCTCCCTAGATTTGGATCCCAAAGGAACAATCAGGGGTCGAGGGTAACTCTTCTCCCTGGAGCCCTAACTCTATAAATTCAATCAGGGCCATCAACGTGCCCCTTATTCCTTCTCATGACACTAAACTGAATCCAGGATGAGTTCTCAGGAGGAGCCCACCTGTCAGTCACACTCTGGGCACTGATGTCTCTCTGCTCCATGCTCACCAAGGGCTTCACCAACCATGGCTCTAAAGCCACGTCTTGCCTGGTGGACTAGGTCGAAATTGCCCCTCCTTGGTTCACAGCAGAGACTGCCTTCATGTTGCGTGGTCTGTAATCTCTTAAACATGCCCTGGACATGTTTAAGCTTCAGGACAGCCAGGTCCCGTCATGGGTCCATTGCTTTACTCTCTTTGCAACATGGTTACAGGTGCTGGAGGGACACAAACTCCTGTGGTTGCCACTCTCCATCAGCTTGCAGAAGACCCATGTACTCACCCCTCTGGCCCCATGCAGGCTTGTGGTGGAGGAAGCCGTAATCCCCAGAGACGCCTCCCACAGCCTTCCCAGGGGCTCTCCGGTCCCTTCCCACTTAGCGTTGACCCAGCCAGGCTTGGGCCAGAGTGGCTGAGGTCCAGGGTACACTTCACTTCCTGCCTTCCCACTCTTTACCTGGCTTCTGTCTGTCCATTTGTTTCTCATGTCTTTTTGCCAAATGTACGTCTGTCTGTCCAGTTTGTTTATTTTGAAACTCATTTAGGTTACCCAGACTTCGTGTGAAAGTTCATGTTCACCCACACCCAACCCCAAGCTTGCTGGGCGCACGCACATCCGAGGGGCCCTCGCTGAGGCTTCCGTTCCTAACTGGCAAGAGCCTGTATTTAATATGCTGAAATTTTCCAGGAAAAATAAATATTTGTGAGACTAGATTAATCCCTGTTCCACAAAAGCGGGGATGCTTCTGTGGCAAAGGTTACAGGCAGGATTTGTTTTGGTCACTAGTTGGGGAAGATGCCATCTCTGCCCTCATTCCGCCCTGAGTCTGTGGCAGCTGTGCCGGCCAGCCGCTCACTGGGCTTCAAGAGAGGAATCTAGGCTCCTGCCTCCCCGCAGTGGCTCCTCACCAACCCCCGTGTTTGGCAGAGAGAGCTCCTGGGAATTGTTTTAGCCGCCCATGCTGGTGGAAACTGACCCCAGGCCTTGTGCTTCCTCCTCTCCCTAACTCCTTCGGGCCAACCTGCTGGTGGATGTTTATTCCACTCTGGGATTGCGGCAGGAGAGCGAGGCCTGGAAGGAAAACAATGCCTGGGCTTCTTTACGGTGATCTCGGGAGCCAGCCATTCTCAGATCAAACTGGCTTCACCGTTCAGGCCAGACATGAAACCGAATGACAGTGGCGCCTGCCGGGAGAGGGAGTTGAGGGTCGCATCGTAGCCTCACCCTGAGGTCTCAAGGGCTCTTACGAGAGAAGGAAAGTGCATCTGCTCTCTTGGTAAAATGTTTCTCGGGTTCTGCTGTTAGCGTCACACTGGTAGTAAAGAGCTGGGGAACTCTCTGGAAGAATCTGTCAGGTTAATGTCAGGTTAATGACAGGAGCATCCACTGTGGTAGGTCCCATGGAATCAACAGACCTCACCACGCTCAGCTGTAAGTTCAAAGTTCCTTCCTATGACTGAGGTGCCTCAGGCTGGCTTGGCCATCAGGACAGCTTCTCAGGCACTTGGTCTCCCTCTCCACACTGTTTCCCTCCCCACACGGATGCCACTCGCCTCACGGAGCGCCCACAAGGAGGGAGCCCGGGGAGCACCCCATGGTCCACCCTCCCCAGGCCCACAGGTGCTCTGCCAGGAGCCCCAGCTCGCGGCAAGGATGGCTCAGGTCCCCATCCTCGCTGCTCTCATCACCATTGTGGGAGTGATGTTGAGAAAGCACCTGTGTCATTCCAGCACCTCTTCCGCTAAGAAGCCTGTGGGTCTTCTTTGGCCCCGAGACCAAGGTGGGGGGGCGATGGTATGTTCTGAGATTGTTCTGCAAGGTTCTCAAAGGGAGGAAATCTGAGTTGACCATTGTAGGTGATGAGCTGACTATAATCGCGAGGCCATGCTCGGTAGATGGGGCCCCAAGGAACCTGATGGAGTATCACACAGGCGTCAGGATAGTGGCCAGGGGACCAGTGACAATTCTGTGAAAAGGCTCTGGGTGGTGTGATGGGAAAAAGCAAAGATAATTTGAGTTTATTAGTGGAAATACAAATGTTTTTGTTTTGTTTTGTTTTGTTTTTTGTGGTACGCGTGCCTCCCACTGTTGTGGCCTCTCCCGTTGCGGAGCACAGGCTCCGGACGCGCAGGCTCAGCGGCCATGGCTCACGGGCCCAGCCGCTCCGTGGCATTTGGGATTTTCCCGGACCAGGGCACAAACCCTTGTCCTCTGCATCGGCAGGGAGACTCTCAACCACTGCGCCATCAGGGAAGCCCGATACAGATGTTTTTAAATGATGGCATTGGACAGGAGTGGGCATACCGATGAAATCTAAAAGTACTTATGGAGGGAATTCCCTGGCCGCCCAGTGGTTAGGACTCAGCACTTTCACTTCAGTGGCCTGGTTCAATCCCTGGTCGGAGAACTAAGATCTTCCAAGCCACTGTGCAGCCAAAAAAAGAAAAGTACTTATGGAGACCTGAAATAACCCAAGACTAAGACGCCACTAGGAAGGGTTATGCTTCGCAGATACTAAGGAAAAATCGGAATTAACTTTCTCTTTTCTTGGAGAGAAACTCTACAAGATGGTGGAACTGTTACAGATCTTAAATTTAATTAGTGGCTGGGTAGAGGCAGGAAAGAGGTGTGTGGAATCCCCCTAGATGTGCTCCCCAAATCTGCCTCTAGAGGTCTCTTCACTCCCCCGTTTCTGAGCCTGAGGAGGGAATTAAGTGGGAACCACCTTTCTCTACCTCCCGTGAAGGATTTTGAATCTCCAGGCTCCCTTTTCTGGCTGAGGGCTGGACAGAATGGTAGCACTCGCTCAGGAAGTCCTCCTGCGCCTTCCAGGCTTACCTTCTGCATCCAGGATGCACGGAGCAGCAGAGTTTCGCCGAGGGTCTGGCAGAAGCCTTTTTAGAGGAAAGAGCACCACCGACTGTACCAAGAAGCTGGGGAGATCAGAGACTTCAGGTCTGAGTCTTCAGGCTGTTTCAGAAGGAGCCAGTTTTCAGCCCTGGCTCAGAATCTGGACCGGTGGTGTTTGTAGCAAGGACTCAAGAATTCAGAGCCAGGCAGCCTGGCAGCCAGTGGTGGTGGCGGCGAGGCTGCGGCAGTGTTTTGATTTCACTTTGTTTCTGTGTGTGTGCGTGCGTGTGTGTGTGTGTGTGTGTGTGTGTGTCTTCTCTCCTGTTTACCATTTGCTTTTGGTCTTTCGTACCAAACAGCCGCAGTTCCGGAGTCCTGCCCATTAAACACAGAGGAATAAGTATGAGATCTACCAAATTATATAAAATGAAGGAACAACTTATTTCATCTGGGGGTTCCTAACTGAAAAGGGCAATCTTGCCTGCTCTTCATCCTGTCACCCTTAGAGCGGTAAAGCACTGTGGACCCATGTGCCGGACTCCGGTAACCCCAGGGAGTACAGATCCCCGCATTCCGTCTGGCTGTGAGAGATACCTAAACATTTCCTGTCCCACTCACTCCCCTTCCCCTGGGGTCCACCTCCACAAGACTATTATTAGAGCCTTAGGGCGGATTAGCACACCAGGACATTTATGGGTATACACAATTTATACCCGCTGAATCCTAGTGTTTCTGCCATTAAAGGGTTTCGTGTCTTGGGCTGGCCTAACCTGAAGCTGACCCCAGACATTTGTGAGTGGCCTCCCTCAAATGTGACGCAGTGAGCCTCACGCCCACCCTCCAGGGTCAGCCGGCTCCGTCCACGAACTGAGCCCTCTGAAGGGCATGGCTCTCGGCTCTGCCCTGGAGGAGATCACCGTGTGCTGGAGGATCCAGCAATTTCCACACAGCATGAGAAATGGGGTGGTGGTACGGGCCAGTGGGGGAGCACTTCGGAGCACGCTGGACCCCATCTGGCTTCAGGGGGCGCCTTCTGGGGGCAGGTGCTGGAAGAGGCAGCTCAGCAGTCCTCGGCCAGAGAATGGAAGGCTTTCCCCCAACTCAGGGGGTTAGGGCTTCATCCTCTCCCTTCACAATGGCCATCTCGCTGCACTGGGGGGAATGAATCAGATGGAGTCATTCTGTGGGCTGGGAGGACGACTTGGGGGAGATGAGTGTAGCCTGAACAAGGCCTGGGGGGCGGATGGTTTTCGCGCACATTCTGTGAGTCAGGCGCCCTGCTCACCACTCTTCCATGTCACCTCGCTTAGTCTCACGGCATCCCTGGGGTGTAAGTACTTGTCTCCCATCTGATGGATGGGAAAACCAGGGCTCCAAGTACAGTGACCTGCCCAAGGTCACACAGTCAGTACGTTACAAGCTGGGGCTGTATCCCGGTTTTCTGACTACAGATTTAGACCTTACTAGAGCTTGAACAAGCAGGAGGTCAGGATGGATTGGATACAGAGCATGAAGGAGAGAGAAGCACCAAGAGTGGGTTTCCAGCATGGGCAGCGGGTGCTTCTCGTGCAGGAACTGCAGGACAAGGGGGGAAGATGATGAGTTTCGTGGATGGTACCCGGGGGACCCCAAAGCTCTGGAGCTAATGTCTCCTGGGGTTGGTGGCACCAGCTGATAGCAACTCTCGGTGGGCTGTTCGGGTGCAGAAGGAGAGGAACAGCTGTCACTCTGTTCTCTGCCATGCCATTTGGTCCCTGGCACCCTGCTGGGCAGCCAGTCCCTTCCTGCCCCACCCTGGCCCCCACAGCAAACACTAACTCTGAGCCCAAATTAACACACTCTTCTCCCTCCCCTTCACCTCCTCCTGCTCTCGTGAAAGTCTCAGCCAGACTCAGTTTCTTTTCCTGGTCCGCTGTAACACTTAGGCAAACTTCAAGACCAAATAAAGATACAAAGGTGGATCCTACGGCAAGCTCACAAAACAAGGACCATCCTGCATGTCCCTCCATCAGTGGGCCACAGTGGCCATGACTGTCCCTCGCCCAGTGGACGCCACTGCTCCCAAGTTTCACGTGCTGTGGTTTGCACCCTGTGGGAGTTCCAGCTAATGCGCATCTTGCCAGCTTTCGTGCCAAACTCCCGGACTGTCCTGCCAGAGACACCATCTGCACCAAACCAAAGGTCCGGTAACCTTCCTTTCCTCTTCTCAGGTGCCTGGCAGGCTGACGACAACGTGGTCAGTCGTCGGAACACGCAGCGCAGACGCCCATCTTCTGGCAGCCTGGAGGACCCCGAGAACAGGCTCTGCGTGTGGGATCCTTTGGCCATCTGAGAGCCTTAGCCCCTGTACCAGGGCTCTCCTCCCGTTCTCACATCCCATCCTGGCCTCATGGCACCACTGACCTCCTGGGCATCCTCAGCAAGACACACGGAGACTTTTTAGACCCACGTGAAAGCTGGATGCTGAGGGCACCTGACCCTTCTCCCAGACTCATCTTCTTCCGCAACCGTGATCCTTCCCCTCTCAGAAGGGACTGGAAACCTCTTTTCTCCTTGTCGGCTAAAGCCACTCGAACTGCAGCTCACGAGACCCTTTGCAGAGAGTCTCTGGAATGTTTCCACTGTATCTTGATCTTCAGGTGGAGCTGTGCTCTACAGACTGGTTATTTCTTTTGTATCTTTTTTTTTTTTTTTCTCCTTAGGAGTTAGACCAAGAAGACTCAAGAGTTTGGGTGACTTCATTACAAACACCCATCTAGCATTTTCTAGTCTCTGGGACATCATAACCAATCTGAAACCTGCAGTTTGGGGTGGCGTTGGGGGATGACTCCTGTGAGAAGGGAAAGCCATATTGCACTGTAAGTGGGGTTTCCCTCAAAATGCATTAGGAGCTCCTCTCTCAAGGACAAGAAGCAGTGGCAACCACCAGAAGGTTGGTTGGGAAAACAGTTCTTGCTTCTGGTAGCAGAGGCTATGCCTCGTGTGTCTGCTTAGGAAGGAGGCCTTGAATCTGAGAACCCCTCAGTTACATGATGACCTACCGGGGAGTTCTTTATGATCAGGTGCACTCAGGAAGGCCTGGGGCTCCATCCTAAGGTGACACTGCAAAGGCATTTTTGACCCCCTCGATGTACCAGGCACTTGTTAGGGACTGTCGTATATTATCACGTTTCATCACTACCGCCCTGTCAGGTGGCATTCTTACCCCTGCTGCCCCCGTCTCCACCCCGCTTTTCTGAAAGAGTTGAAGAAAGAAGCTGAGAGAGGGGTGGACCGGTGGTTCTCATTTGGTGCCCAGGAACCCCAAAGGAGGTTGGGGGAAGGGCTGAGCTGGGGTCAGTGGTGGTCTGGGAGGCTCCCCACCCCACCGGTTTTCCTCCCCTGTCCTCCAGATCAGCTGAGCCTGATGGGGGGAGCCGGAGGTACTGCCTTCCATAGGCTCATCAGAGATTTAGAGATATTGTTCAAATCACATGTGCACCCCACCTCACTCTGCTGTAGGGCATATAAATAACAGCCTGAAACAGCAAGACCGTAAGCTGTTGGCTGTTCGTCCCTCAACACTAGTGTTATCAATGGATTCCTCATAGCTCTCTGATAGATGCATTGTCTGCTGGCTTTTGGAAGAGGTGGTTATTTAGTGGAGCATGAGATTGAGAAGCAAAGTGGGATCCAACAGTTTGTGAGGCTGAGATATGACAGAGCCCTAGGCTATGCCCACCATGATGGCCTGAATTAGTAGTTGGAATTGTTGCCCTAGAAGAGCTTTTCAGGGTCCTTCCCAAGGCCTCAAGGAGAGCCCAGTGCTGGGGAATGTTTTGCACCTCCTGTGTGGCTGCTTTGCGCCACCAGGTGCCTGGTGACCCTCACTGCCTGGTAGTTGTGGTTCACAGCCTGCCCTGGGGGTGGGCAGGGGGAGGCCTGTGGTCTTGACAGACACTACATGAGCCAAGCCTGAATCTCAGCTTCTGCCTTGAGTTCCCGTGTCCACCCGCTCTGAAATCCTGCAGTGGGCTCTGCTGTTTCAGGCCCCATTTAATGTCCTTCCTTTCCCGGAAACATTCTTACAGCCCCTTTCATATTGAAGATTCGAGCAATAACCACACTTCCTGATCTCCTTGAAGTCTGAGTCCCAGAAGCACTAGGGAAGGGGGCGCTCCCTTAGCCTGCGGTGGTGGCATACAGATCCACCTCGTCTCCCGGCAGGTAGTATTCAGAGTGTGGTGTTACCTGAGATGAAGGAGATGCAGGTAAACAGTTGCCACAGTGGCCAGGAACCGTAAGAGGAAGCCATTGCCTTCACCCTTTCTGGAGGGTCTGTCTTCTCCCAGGAAGAGGCTCAGAGAGATTCCTCAAGGCCTTGGTTCCATAACCAAGACATACCCGGGTGAGAAGTGGCCCTTCACTCCTGTTTCTCAGACAGTTCCTGCTCTCTCCCCCATCCCCTCACCTCTTTGCCCTCATTTAGCTCTTTGGCGAGCAGAAATATCCCATCCAAAAGGGCTGGGATCAGGGAACAGGGCACAGAGCCTGGTCGGGGAACAGGACAGCCGCCCCAGTCATCATCTGGAGATGGTCATGTTGTTAGCAGTTGACCCACAGAGAATATGACGGGGCCTGGTTTCTCACACAAGGACACAGACTAACCGGAGGCCTGGGGCTCCTTCCTGCCACACTCAGGTCGGAGCTCACCTATGAGCTCACTTCCGGGTGGTGTGGTGATCCCAGCCTTCTCACAGAGCCCTTTTTCCTTCTCCTCCCCAGTCCCATCCCACCAGAGGCCATGCCCACGCTGGGGCATCTCCTGGGCACGGATCCACACACGTTAAGCCATCTCACCTGGGGAGAGTTTGTGTCCTGTTCACCTGACCTTGGCATGCTGCTTGCTCACTGTGCTTTAGGATCTGCACACCTAGTGTGTGTAAGTATGTGTGTACTGTTGTGCCATCTGTGTACCCCTCACTCCCTGGAGTACACTCATGGGCACACTACAGTGGGGACGTCAAGGATGCAATATTTATGGACTGCTGCATGATTCTTAAAAATGAATAAAACTGTTCACAAGGGAGGGAGAGCTATTAATTGCGCAGTTGGCTTATTTGTGAAAGTTGCTGTCCGACTTTCTCCAGCACGCTTTTAATACTTTGACTCAATAACAACTCACACTGCAGAAATATAGAAGATCATGAGAGATTACTACAAGAAACTCTATGCCAAGAAAATGGACAACCTGGAAGAAATGGACAAATTCTTAGAAATGCACAACCTGCCAAGACTGAATCAGGAAGAAATAGAAAATATGAATAGACCAATCACAAGCACTGAAATGGAAACTGTGATTAAAAATCTTCCAACAAACAGAAGCCCAGGACCAGATGGCTTCACAGGCGAATTCTATCAGACATTTAGAGAAGAGCTAACACCTATCCTTCTCAAACTCTTCCAAAATATAGCAGAGGGAGGAGCACTCCCAAACTCATTCTACGAGGCCACCATCACCTTGATACCAAAACCAGGCAAGGATGTCACAAAGAAAGAAAACTACAGGCCAATATCACTGATGAACATAGATGCAAAAATCCTCAACAAAATACTAGCAAACAGAATCCAACAGCACATTAAAAGGATCATACACCATGCTCAAGTGGGGTTTATGCCAGGAATGCAAGGATTCTTCAATATACGCAAATCAATCAATGTGATACACCATATTAACAAATTGAAGGAGAAAAACCATGTGATCATCTCAATAGATGCAGAGAAAGCTTTCGACAAAATTCAACACCCATTTATGATAAAAACCCTGCAGAAAGTAGGCATAGAGGGAACTTTCCTCAAAATAATAAAGGCCATAAATGACAAACCCACAGCCAACATTGTCCTCAATGGTGAAAAACTGAAACCATTTCCACTAAGATCAGGAACAAGACAAGGTGGCCCACTCTCACCACTCTTATTCAACTTAGTTTTGGAAGTTTTAGAAACAGCAATCAGAGAAGAAAAGGAAATAAATGGAATCCAAATTGGAAAAGAAGAAGTAAAGCTGTCACTGTTTGCAGATGACATGATACTATACATAGAGAATCCTAAAGATGCTACCAGAAAACTACTAGAGCTAATCAATGAATTTGGAAAAGTAGCAGGATACAAAATTAATGCACAGAAATCTCTGGCATTCCTGTACACTAATGATGAAGAATCTGAAAGTGAAATCAAGAAAACACCCCCATTTACCATTGCAACAAAAGGAATAAAATACCTAGGAATAAACCTACCTAAGGAGACAAAAGACCTGTATGCAGAAAATTATAAGACACTGATGAAAGAAATTAAAGATGATACAAATAGATGGAGAGATATACCATGCTCCTGGATTGGAAGAATCGATATTGTGAAAATGACTCTACTACCCAAAGCAATCTACAGGTTCAATGCAATCCCTAACAAAGTACCACTGGCATTTTTCACAGAACTAGAACAAAACATTTCAAACTTTGTTTGGAAAAACAAAAGACTCCGAATAGCCAAAGCAATCTTGAGAACGAAAAACGGAGCTGGAGGAATCAGGCTCCCTGACTTCAGACTACACTACAAAGCTATAGTAAGCAAGACAGTGTTTTACTGGCACAAAAACAGAAAGATAGATCAATGGAACAGGATAGAAAGCCCAGAGATAAACCCACACCCATATGGTCAACTTATCTTTGATCAAGGAGGCAGGAATGTACAGTGGAGAAAGGACAGCCTCTTCAATAAGTGGTGCTGGGAAAACTGGACAGGGACATGTAAAAGTATGAGATTAGATCATTCCCTGACACCATACACAAAAATAAGCTCAAAATGGATTAAAGACCTAAATGTAAGGCCAGAAACTATCAAACTCTTAGAGGAAAACATAGGCAGAACACTCTATGACATAAATCACAGCAAGATCCTTTTGGACCCACCTCCTAGAGAAATGGAAATAAAAACAAAGATAAACAAATGGGACCTAATGAAACTGCAAAGCTTTTGCACAGCAAAGGAAACCATAAACAAGACCAAAAGACAACCCTCAGAATGGGAGAAAATATTTGCAAATGAAGCAACTGACAAAGGATTAATCTCCAAAATTTAAAAACAGCTCATGCAGCTCAATAGCAAAAAAACAAACAACCCAATCCAAAAATGGGCAGAAGACTTAAATAGGCATTTCTCCAAAGAAGATATACAGACTGCCAACAAACACATGAAAGAATGCTCAGCATCATTAATCATTAGAGAAATGCAAATCAAAACTACAATGAGATATCATCTCACACCAGTCAGAATGGCCATCATCAAGAAATCTAGAAACAATAAATGCTGGAGAGGGTGTGGAGAAAAGGGAACACTCTTGCACTGCTGGTGGGAATGTGAATTGGTACAGCCACTATGGAGAACAGTATGGAGGTTCCTTAAAAGACTAAAAATCGAACTACCATATGACCCAGCAATCCCACTACTAGGCATATACCCTGAGAAAACCATAATTCAAAAAGAGGCATGTACCAAAATGTTCATTGCAGCTCTATTCACAATAGCCCGGAGATGGAAGCAACCTAAGTGTCCATCATCGGATGAATGGATAAAGAAGATGTGGCACATATATACAATGGAATATTACTCAGCCATAAAAAGAAACGAAACTGAGCTATTTGTAATGAGGTGGATAGACCTAGAGTCTGTCATACACCGTGAAGTAAGTCAGAAAGAGAAAGACAAATACCGTATGCTAACACATATATATGGAATTTTAAAAAATGTCATGAATAACCTAGGGGTAAAACAGGAATAAAGACACAGAACTACTTGAGAATGGACTTGAGGATATGGGGAGGGGGAAGGGTAAGTTGTGACAAAGCGAAAGAGAGGCATGGACATATATACACTACCAAACGTAAGGTAGATAGATAGTGGGAAGCAGCCGCAGAGCACAGGGAGATCAGCTCGGTGCTTTGTGACCGCCTGGAGGGGTGGGATGGGGAGGGTGGGAGGGAGGGAGATGCCTGAGGGAAGGGATGTGGGAACAGATGTATATGTATGACTGATTCACTTTGTTATAAAGCAGAAACTAATAAAAAAATAAAAATAAAATAAAAATAAAAACAATAAATACTTGGGAAGAAAAAAAAAAAAACTTTGACTCAAGACAAGCTGGACATGGAGGAGTGAGAGAGGGCAAGGGGTAGAGGGAAAGACATGTTTCTGGGTGGGAGCTGGTGTACCATCCCCCGGGCACAGCTCCTGCCCAGAGGCCTGATAAGGAGCCCTCACCTCCACCCACCCCCTTCAACCAGAGAACTTCCAACTGCAGCTCCTCAATAACTGAAGAGCAGGAAAGCTGGTGACTGGAGGGAGGCTGGGGGAGGGGAGGAGGAAGGACCACAGTCCACCGTTAGTCCGTCACTTAAAGGCTGGTGAAATTAATGGGGCAAATGACCCCAGTCAAAGAATTTGGCAAGTCCACGGCTTTCCTGGCTTTCACCCAGCGGCTCTGTTTCCTCGGCTATCTGGAAAGGAGGGAGAGCACTTCCGAAGAAGCCTCTGGAATGTCAGCTTCTGGGAATCTTGCTGAGGACGGGGCGGGGAGGGAGCGCTTACCGGGGAACACTGGATTACCCTAGCCGCCTTGGGGTGCCTGCGACCGGGGCTGCGGTTTCTGCGGACCTGAGTGGCAGGTGGCATCGGAGAGTCAGACCTGCTTGCGGGCACCAAGACGACACTCGGTCGGGAGACCGGGACAGGCCGCAGAAACGTGAGGAAGGGCCACTCGCAGCCCAGAGGAGAGGAAAGGAAAGCCCCAAGCATGCACCCAGCCCTGGCCCCCGCGCCACGGGCTGTGTCCCAGGAGCCGTCGCCACCTCTGAGCAGCCCAGATGGGAAGGGGGTGGGGCGGAGGACGGTTCCCGCGGCGAACTGCTCGCCAAGGGCCCCGGGGCCTCTGCGGGAGCGCCGAGCCGCGCGCCTCTCCGAGCCCTGCGCGGGGCCCTCGGGCGGAAATGCGCGGAGCCGGGACGCGGTGGCGGGTAGGGGGCTGGGTCGCGCGCGGGAGAGGGCGGCAGGAGGGAGTTGGAAGAGAGTTACCGCGTGAGAGAGCCGTTAAGAGCCCGCGGTCTCTTTGGAGATGCCCTGGCCAATGGCAGAAGCGGAAGCTGTTTATATGGGCGGGGCGTCGCCACGGCAGCAGGAGACGCCTTGCGAGCGGCTACTGAGTGCCGGTCCCCGGCCGCTGGCTTTCAGAGAGGCGCCGTCGGGCGTGAGTGGCGACGAGGATTGCTGGCTGGGCCCTGGAGCTGGGAGCAGAGAGCCGCGGTGAGGGTGGGCGGTGGGAGGAATTTCTTTGAGAAGCTTCCTTTGGCCCGGACTGCGCTCTGAGCCAGGTAAGGGACGGGGAGGGCTGCAGGCCGTGGGAAGGGAGGGCGTCAGTACCAGCCCGCTCTCCCATCCGTCCCCGACGGAAGTGGTGGGCCCGGGGACTGACATCAGAGGCGTTTGGGGGACACTCACTTCCCGCCCCCTTATAACTCTCTGTATTGTTTCCTTCCTTCCCCTTGAGCCCCATCCTAATATCCCTTTTCAAAGATCAGACGACCTCCCCCGCCCCCCGACCCGTCGTACTGCCCTCCTGGACTCTCTCGCCCCATTTCCATTGGTTGTGGACGGAGAGAGGGGGGTTAATTCCCCGCTTTGAGGGAGAAAGGGGTGGCCTCGCATGCCCCTACACTATTCCCTCGTTGGGCTAATTAAGTCTCCTCTAAAAGATCCAAGAGGAAAAGAGCGAGGCGAACCCCGTGTGGGTCGGACTCCCGGGCACACCTTCTGTTTCCCAGACGTCGGCAGTAAAAGATCCTCCCCAGCTGCAGGAAGGATTTTAGTAAGAGCCTCCCCCCTCGCCCACACTCTCCCCTCGGGGGTGGGGAAAGAGGGCTCAGTTCCAGCTCTGGTCCCCGCAGGCACCACATTCCGTTTGGAGGAGGCTACCCCCGGATCGCGGGATGGAAGCCCGCTTCCGGGAGGCTGCGTAACTGAAGCCGCGGGAGTCAGCGGGCCGGAGAGCTCGGCGGCCACCCTCGGCTCGGCTCGTGGATGTTGACAGCCCCCTCGGAGAGTCGCCGCAGATATGGCGGAGAGCTGGCTACACGTCTCGGGAGCAGGGGCAGCGGAGGAGGCTGGACCGGAAGGCGGCCTGGAGGAGTCCAACGCCCTGAATGACAGCCTGACCAGCCTGCAGTGGCTGCAGGAATTCTCCATTCTCAACGCCGAGCTCCCCGCCCTGCCTTCGGGGGACACCGACCCCCACGGCTCCCACGAGCTGGCAGGCTCGGCCGAGCCGGGGTCTCCCCTGGCGGCGGACCCCGCCTGCCTGGGGCAGCCGCACACACCCGGCAAGCCCACGTCCTCCTGCACGCCGCGGAGCGCCCCCTCGGGGCTGCAGGCCTCGCCTCCCGACGACGTGGACTACGCCACCAACCCGCACGTGAAGCCGCCCTACTCGTATGCCACGCTCATCTGCATGGCCATGCAGGCCAGCAAGGCCACCAAGATCACCCTGTCGGCCATCTACAAGTGGATCACGGACAACTTCTGTTACTTCCGCCACGCTGATCCCACCTGGCAGGTAGGGAGGCACTCCCTCCCTCCCTCCCCATGCCCGCGCGGACTGGACTCACATCCCAGATCCGCAGGCCAAGTAGGCGCGGTATGGCCAGGGCCCCGAGAGAGGAAGGCCGTCCAGGAAGGACCTCAAGGGAGCCCAGTGCTTGGACTGCTGCCCCTTTGACTTCAGAGATGGAGGAGGGAGGATGTTCAGAGGGCTGCAGGGGTGCCGACATAGAGGTTCAAGTGGAAAGAACTTGTGACTCGTCCGGCAGGCTCAGCCCAAAGACCAGGGCTGAACTATGCGTGGACACAGCCCCCCAGGGTAGGTTGATGGACTGAGGGACACATTTTTGTCCCAAGTCCTGGAATTCCTTGACACTACCCTCCTCAAGGTCAGTTTGTCAGGGCCTGACTGGAGGCAGAGCATCGTTCCTGCCAGGCTCTGCATCCCGCCTGCTTTCAGTTGGCTGGAGGGGCTCTGGGAGGGGAGAGGGGCGTGCTGCAGGGTGTGAAGGCCATCTGTGTCCCAGTGGAAGGGCTACGGGGCCTTCCGAAAGCTGCTGTGCCAGCCCCCACCCCAAGCCCTCCCTAGTTTCCTGCCTACACTCCTCCCCCTCTTCTCATCAACCTCCCTGGGGGGACAATTACCTCAGCCACGTGCTTTCCACAGGGGCTCTTTCCTCCCACACTGGCTTCATGTTCCAAGTGTCCGGAACCTGGCACAGAGCAGCCAAGGGGCCCAGACCACCATGTAAACCTCCCAGTCTTGCCAGGGGGCACTACTCACCTGCCGGCCCCAACCACCAGGCCCCAGACCCCTGTGCCCCAGCGTGGTTTGGACTGTGCACCCAGGCGTGAACAAGGCAGGATGGTGATTCAGGCTGGGCCCTCAAGGCCCTGAGCCTCTTCGACCATCAGGATCAGGGGCTACGTGGGGACAGAGACCCTGAGGATGCACAGATCCTTCCCTGTGGCACAGGTCACAGGATCAGAGTTCCTGTGATCACAGCTATTCCACGATTGCTTGGGCCCTGACCCTGGGGCAGGTACCATTTGTAACCTTGGTGAGAAAGCAGAGACCCTCCACCCCCCCCCACCCTACCCCAAGCCTGAGAGGCCCCAGGAATGAGCGCTATGCTCTTGGCTGGGTAATAATCAACTGAGGCCTCAGAGCCTGGGGTGGGAGGAGGGGGACATGGTGGGTGAGGGCCCAGGCCAGCAGCCGGCTCTAGAAGCAAGGAAAGTCATCAGATCCTCCCACACTTCATCCCCCCCCCCACAGACACACACCCTCACACCCACTCACTCATTTCACAAACAGAGAAGGCCAGCCAGGCCCAGGCAGAGGGAGATGGCCGTCCAGGACCTGGGGGAGCCAAGGCCTTTGACCAGAGGCCGCAAGCAGCGGGGTAAGGGAGGGAGGGCAGGACAGGCTGGCACTGAGAGCCACCCTGCGGCTCAGGGCTCGGATGACCGAGCAGGCAGATATCCTGGCCAAAGGGAACAAAAGCCCCCGACAGCACTCCCAGCTCCTGGTGCCCCGTGGCTGGTATCCCAGAGCGTCCCGCTCGGAGCAGCGCCTCTGTCTCCCCTGCCCCCATCGGAGAGAAGGTGGTGGTGGGACTGGCAGTGGCGCTAGGAGCCCCCCATCACTGACCCCACCCACTCTCCCAGCTGTCTTCCTTCTCTCCTACCTCCCTGTGTCCAGAACTCCATCCGCCACAACCTGTCCCTGAACAAGGGCTTCATCAAGATGCCTCGTGAGAAGGACGAGCCAGGCAAGGGGGGCTTCTGGCGCATCGACCCCCAGTACGCCGAGCGGCTGCTGAGTGGGGCCTTGAAGAAGCGGCGGCTGCCCCCAGTCCACATCCACCCGGCCTTTGCCCGCCAGGCCGCGCCAGAGCCCAGCGCCGCCCCATGGGCCGGGCCACTGACCGTGAGCACCGAGGCCCAGCAGCTGCTGCGGGAGTTCGAGGAGGCCACTGGGGAGGCGGGTTGGGGTGCTGGCGAGGGCAGGCTGGGGCGTAAGCGTCAACAGCCGCTGCCCAAGCAGGAGGCCAAGGTCCCGCGGCCCTCCAGCCCCCTGCTGCTGACCCAGGAGGAGCAGGGTGAGCTGGAACCCCTCAAGGGCAACTTTGACTGGGAGGCCATCTTGGACGCTGGCACGCTGGACGGGGAGCTGGGCACGCTGGAGACCTCGGAGCTGATCCCGCCGCTGAGCCCTGCCTCACACGGGGACGTGGACCTCACCATCCATGGCCACCACATCGACTGCCCTGTTACCTGGGGGCCTCCAGCGGAGCAGGCTACCGACAGCCTGGACTTTGATGAGACCTTCCTGGCCACATCCTTCCTGGAGCACCCCTGGGACGAGAGCACCCGTAGCTCCCTGCCCCCCGAGCCCCTCTTTGAGGCCGGGGATGCCACACTGGCCTCTGACCTGCATGACTGGGCCAGCCTGGGCGCCTTCTTGTAAGAAGCCAGGCCCTGCCCCACCTCCAGACAGCACCGAAGTCTGGGCCCAGACTGCCCCCCTCCCCGCCAGTGCAGGCCCATGGACACCCTACCGCCCAGGCAGGGGCTGGGCCAGCTCGCCCCACCAGGCCACACGGCCCCCAGCCCAGGCCATCCTCAGATTCTAGTCCAGCAGGCTGAGAATTGGGGCCCAGGACCCAAATTGCTGCCTCCGCTCCCCAGCCCCCCATACACACAGTGTTTCATTGATCCACTTCTTCCCTGCCCCAGAGACACGCTAAGGGCCCTGCACTATGAGAGCTGCGGCTTGGAGGGGCCCTGGCCAAGCTGGAAACATCAGTACAGGGCCCGCCCCAGAACACCTTAGCTTCCAAGCTTCTCTCTCTCCTGCTCTCCTCCCCAGGTCTCTATCCAGAGCAAGTTCCCAGGTACAACCAATGCTGATTAGGTGACTGCAAATGAACACCCAAGAGGCCTCTCCTGGCAGTCTGTGAGGAGGAGCTAGGCGGAGGGGGGAAGAGAGAGGAGACAGAAAGGAGGCCGGGGTGCCGGGTGGAGCCAGGAGATTTTCTAAGGCCTCTGGGATCTTCTGGCTTCATCCCTAGAGGTGGGGCAGAGGGTATGTGTCCCTAATCTTTGAGCCCAACTTGAGGCTGAGAGCAGCGGGGAGATGGGGATCTGGGGTTTCGGGGCTGGGGCAGCCAAGCTGCGGAGGGAAAGGGGACAGACAGACTAATGTAGTGAGTGTAGCTAGAGCTGAGGCTTAACTGGGAGGGACGCAGTGCTTGCTAGAACCACTGGGACCAGGAATGGGGGGATGGCCCATTGCCCTTGCTTGCACTCCTGCAGGGGAGTGTCTTGCTCCACCATAAACCCCCTGGGCTGCATCCCACATCCCCTCTCCTAACCCATCGGGCAATTTAACCTTTTTCATAGAAAGTGATTTACAATAAAAACATTTTTAAAAGTAAAGTTTTAAAAAGTCTCAAAATGGACCTGCTTGCAACTTTCTCTGGGGAAAAGCATGGGCCAGTTTTGGGGAGGCCACGGCCCAAGGGGGAATGGCTGGGAGGAAGATGGGGGGCACCAAAGGCCTGCAGAGTGTCCCCTGATGCACTCCTCATGATCTCTGGGTGCCCAGAGAGAAAGGGGCTGAGAGGCGGCCCTCGGGGGTCCCCTGCAGCCAGGGCCTCGGCACCTCTCTATGTGCAATGGGGAGACTGTACCCACAGCCCCGAGGAGCAGGCGGCAAAGGAGGCACAGCCCCCTCCCTGGCCCTGGGGACTCACTCACAAAGGCCGTTCTTGCCCAGGGCTCGGCTCACGTTCCCCACCTCGCCCAAGTTGAGGGCCTGCCCAGACTCACCTGCGGTCCTCGCCTGGGCCTGTCTCCAGCTCCTCCCTCCCTTGGTCCCTTCCTGAAGGGACAGGGTGTGAGGTCAGAGGGCCCCAGCCCCTGGGGCCCCACTTGCCACCCTGGGGTTCATTCACCCCGCCCAGGGCCTTCCCTCCAATGCAGGTTGGGGCTGAGGGAGGCCATCAGGGCAGACGGAAGACGGGGTGCCTAGACCCTACAGCTCCAGCCTGTGAGGAATCAACGTACCAGAGTTCTGATGGGGAAACTGAGGCACAGCAAATATGTGACACTCAGCAGGCACCTTTCCACCCCCTCACCCCAGCTTTGCCTGGAACCCATCTCTCCCCCGAGCCCGCACCTGGCCCCGCCAGCACGCCCTTGTGGTGCACAGCCCCTTCCCCCAGCACTCACGTGCACGTGCGCACAGACACACACACACACACACAAACGGGCACTGTCCTACACAATCCTGCCCAGCCTCCACGGGCCCCTTTCTCCTGAAGCCCCTTTCTTTCCTTGCACTGGAGGCTGGCTCCAGGGCAACCTGGCATTCCCCCGCCAACTTGCTGCTTTCCCTTGCTAATTACTCAAAATATTTCCGAAGGGTGCGCACACTGCAGGGCCAGGCGGGTTGGGGCCTTACAGAGCTCAGGAGGCAGCCCATCCCCTTCCCACTGCTTGCTGAGGAGGCTGCCCCAACCTCCCTCTGAGACTCCCTTCACCCCCTAAGCAACGACTCCCTCCCTCTCCCCACCACCCTCCGGCCTTCCTGCCCACGCTCCCCAGCACTGGGGGAACATGGGGGCTCCAGCCTCTCCACTGGTCCCCAGGCTCAGCCTCCAGCCCCCGACAAAAGGGGTACACCCTGGATTGACAGGTGGGGCCGGTCACTGTCCCTCCTCCTCACCCTCTGCCTGGGCCCATGCTGGGGGAAGAGGGGCAAGGTCAGGGGCTGGCAGAACTGCCTGCCAGGTAAGGAAAGGCTGAAGAAGCTTCTGGCTGTCAGGAAGAATCCCCAGGAGCTCCTGAAAATCCCTATGCTTGGGACTAGCGTCTCTGGGGCTGGGACCCAAACACTGGCACTTTTAAGGGTCCATGGATGCTGCCAACGAGCAGCCAAAGGTAAGAGGGGGCTCCGAAGCGGCCACAACACAGGGCTTCACACACCCTTTCAGCAGGCAGCGTTTGGGGGTTGGCGGTGGAGGGGGCGGGAAGCGTGAGTGGATCCTGTCCCTCCTATTCATCCCTGCCCCGGCCCTTGGCTGGGTGGCTTTTTGAAAAAACGTTCAGTGACTCCGTATTTATTTAGAGATTCGATGTAATCCCAGTCAATATATATTTTGCGCCCTTAACAGTAAGTTGCAGACAGGCTGCCCCATTAGCACTAGATACTTTAGTGTGTGTTTCCTTAGAACAAGGACACGCCTCCATAATCCCAGTACCACCATCACAATCAGGAAATGAACACTGACCTGGTAATCCCATGTAACCGCAGACCCCCTTCACGTCTTGCAGATCACCCCAGGAATGCTCCTCTCCATTCCAGCATCCCAATCCAGGACCCCATGTTGCACTGAGTTGTCCTTTCTCTTTTGCCCTGTGTGGCTTTGAGCCCATGACTCAAGCTCTCTGGGCAGGTTTCGCATTTCCTTTGATCTCCACTTTTGAGGTGAGAAGCCCTTCAGCCACTTCACCCTCAGGTGTGGTACAGTCCCGTCCCAAAGCAAGAAGCCAGCTTGCTGTCTCCTCACTTTCCACCTCTTCCCTATCCTCCCTCCCCCATGTATGGCCAGCCAGGAAAGGGATGAGGGGCAATGTTCAGGAACTCAGTGTTTGGGGACCCTCGCCGTCTGCCCACGGGACAGGCCACCCCCAGCTCCAGTGACGGGAAGGCCCCCGGGATGGGATTCCATGCTGGCCTGAAGCAAATGCGCCAGGCCTCCTGAAGAGCTGAGCTGAGGGCAGGAAACACTCTTCTCCCCGCCTCTGCCCCCCTCAACATACTGGGGACCCAGACTTGAAGAAGGAAGGTCATGTCCATGGTGTCCTCCCAGATCAGCACCGACACCGTCTCCTCCATGTCCGGCTCCTACATCGCCCCTGGCACGGAAGAGGACGGGGAGGCTCTCCCCTGCCCCCGGGCCGCCAGCAGGACCCCCTCAGAAGAAGGAGACGTAAGAGAGGAGCATGGGATCGCCCTCGCCTCTCTGCTCTGCTCTGTACTCGAGTCCCAAGGAGCTCAGTCCAGGGCCTGCCAGGGAGATCGGCAAAGCCCCCCAGTGCTCGGGAGGGGAGCCCTGGAAAACACGGTACCGGGTTGTTGAATCAAAGACTCCCTCAGATGTGATCTTCCATGTGGCACCACTTCTGTCCTGAGGACTTGGTTTGCGTTTGCTACCAGGCGAGCTGGGTAGGAGAGCCGGTGGCATCTGCACCTTGACTTTTGTTGCTCCTTTGCAGGTGACGCCAGCGGCGTCTCCAGACTGCAACTTTGCGGGCCTCCTCGCCACCGCTGAAGAGCAGGATGCAGAGGTAAGAGCAAGATGGACGCTGGTGCCCCTCCCCGGTCAGAGGGACTGCCGGCACTGGCACCGGATGCAAATAGGATGGGGGCTCTTCTGGAAGAAGCCTTCCAAGGTGGTGCACTTGGATCTGTTAGAGGCAGGGTGCAGAGCAGAGGGACTGTCCGGTTAGCAGAGGGCGCTGGTCTCAGCGTAATAGGCGTGGGGTGAGTTCCAGAGGGAAGTCTTCCAGGCCAGACCCTTGAGAGGGTGTTTGTCCTCCAATTCACTTAGTATTTACCTGGCACAGGCATCTCACATGTTCCTGGCACTGGGGGACACAAAGACCGAGTGACATGGCTTTTGCCTGCCCACACCCCCAATCCACCCATCCCACCCATCCCGGAGCTCCATCTGATGGAGGAATCAGAGTTATAACTCAGCGTGAGAAGTGCTCTGACGGAGGTGTGCCTGAAGTATATGGAATGCCCAGCTCCCAGTGGGGACTCTACAACTTTCTCTTGAGCCAGATGTTCTCAAAGGAGTATCTGGATGGGATTGGGGATCCTAAAGGGTTCCTGAAAGTTTTATGTTCTCACGGTTTGCTTTTTCATTTGACAACATTGATTTCCACCTGAGAGAAACAGTGTGAGCTAAACTATGACCAAGGCTGTTCCTGACAGTCCCAGGGTCCCTCTGTAAGGTGCCTCAGACCTGGTCCCTCTGGAACGTGCCTCAGACCTGGTCCCTACGGGCCGATCCTGCCTCGCCAAGCAAAATCTGCCTCTGCTGGGCCTCCCAGCCATCTCACACGGACAGGAAATGTATGGATACCATGAGGGTGATTAGTTCTGTCTTCTGACCATCAGTAGGCTCATTTCACTGCTTTATGGACTCACAGTGCCTTCCTTCTGTCCTAGGGAAATGAGGTTCTAGAAGAAGAGGACGGATCACCCACACAAGAAGATGGTAAAAGACCTGGTCTTTTGCTCCCTTTTATTATATTTCTTTCCCGGGTATTCTCTGAAGGGTAGAGAAAGGGGCACTGGTGTGACTTGGTGGCACTGCTCAAGGGTGTGGCTTTGGGGAAAGGTTGTCTTCTTGATGGAATATCAAAGCAAGCAGGGTATCTGAGGACCTCAGCAGCCTTCCTGGCTCTTTCTGGGCCTCTGAGCCAAGGCTGCAGAAGACACATGGAGTTCTCCATCTACGTTGAGTAGATCCTGAAGCTTCTTGGGCAACTGCCATCACCTTCCTTCCTGCTTCAGCTTCTCAGCTGAGTCTCACAGAACTGCTCTAGCAGCCCCAAAGTTCAGCTGCAGCAGGAGAACAGCTTCCTCCCCTTGGGGGAACCGACTGTTAGGCAGTAGGTTTTCCTGCTTTAGTGAAGAAAACGGCTGATGTTACAGTAGCAGAAGGATCACAGCCCTGGCGGCACAGCAAAGGTGAGGTGAAGAGACGTTAGCAGCTCAGCGTACACTAGTGTTTGTAGGCTATTGGAACGAGTCTCTTTACCATCATTCAGGCCTCAAGTAGATATTTTTTTTAATTGGAAGAGTTGGTTTACAATGTTGTGTTAGTTTCTGCTGTACAGCAACGTGAATCAACTATACATATACATATATCCACTCTTTTTTTAGATTCTTTGCCCATATAGGCAATTACAGGGTACTGAGTAGAGTCCCCTGTGCTCTACAGCAGGTCCTTATTAGTTATCTATTTTATATATAGTAGTGTGTATATGTCAATCCCAATCTCCCAATGTATCCCTCCCCTCCCTTGCCCCCCGCCATAACCATAAGTTTGTTTTCTACACCTGTGACTCTATTTCTGTTTTGTAAATAAGGTCAATCATATCTTCAGTCGGAAGAATTTGGTTTCTAGTAAGCCGAGAAGCGAAGGAACGACCTACATATAGAGCAAGGAAGTGGCGGGGGGGGGGAGGGTAGGCGAGCTGGGAATCCCACCTGGGATTGTAGGACCAGGCGTCCCAGGAACCGGTGTCTCTTCCGTCTGCTCCTCTGAGGTGCCTCCACAGAAGGGCAACCTCCAGAGCAAACCTGGATCCCAGCCTGGATGCAGATGTCATGCTAGTCGCTTCTGCTTTGGGCATGGCAGTTGCTTGGGGGGTTGTGTGGTGTGCAGGAGGTGCGCATGTGCACATGACCACTCTCTCCTGGCCAAGTAGTGCCGGAGGAGGGGTGGTCGCCCAGGCTGTGCCTCTGCCGCACGTGCACGCCAACCAAGCCGGAGTTGGGCGCTACCTCTCCTCGGTTGATGTCTTCAGGGCGCAAGGCTCTGAGTTCTCCATTGTGATTGTCGTCCCCAGTAGAATATTTGCTTCTAAAAGGCACAGGGCAGTACGTGGTTTCCGCCTGACATTCCATATGTGGTTTCCACCTGACATGCTGTACACAGTAGATGTATGTTTCTTCCTCTCCCTTTCACCAAGGAAAAAAAACCGGGTGGGGGCTTGAAAAAATAACATCTAAAATTGTCCCCTTCCCATCTTACACGACTGTAGGTTTCTGGTCAGCCCCTTAAAACATCTTCAGAATAGAAAATTAAGTCTCAAAGAAAATAAATCATAATTTTGCAAGCAATGCGATTCTTTGATTTGAGGTGCAAAATTACGGGACCAAAGAGCTTTAATTGCCATTTTATGTATTAGTCATTTCGCAGAGCCTTGTGGTCATAAACACACCTCACGTGCACCGACAGACACAGGCCTGAGCCCGGGGTCACTTCCCCCGTGGCTCTCCTAGCTCTTCCAGCCTGGCTTAGGCTCTGCTCTGGGCCCGGGTCTGCGTGTCCGAATCCCACAGACCTCCCCAGGGTCTGATTTCCCTGGAACGAAGGCTGGAAAGGGGCCAGTTAAGGAAACAGAGCAGAACAGAGCGAGAACACAAACGTACCCACGCAGTTTCCTTTATTGTCCTCTCTCCCCACTTAATTATTGTCTTTTTTTTAACATATGATTTGATGTTTTTTGTCTCCATCCTTAAGATTTTTATTTTAAGGACAGCAAAGCAGAGAAAAACACAGCCAGGTCCTCTCTAACTGCCTTAACTCCGTTAGAGGCCAGAGGACATTCGCATTTCTAGGTATGGAGTGTGACAATAACAATGACTTTGACATCGCCAGCATGAAAGCACTGGACAATAAGCTGTGCTCTGCGGTCTGCTTAGCCGGTGAGTGGCAGTCTGCTGAACATGAACTTGGTGGGAGACGCTCCCCTGCTCGCACCCCTGCTCTCACCCTGGGACACCCATCTCCTGCCCTGCAGTTCCTGCAAGAAGGCATGGGCTTTGCTAAGGTGCTGGGAGCCAGTTGCTGAAAGGAAGTGAGGCAGCCTTGGGAGAGTCCTTGGGCAAAGAGCGACTCTGCTCTAAGCGAATCTATTTGGGCATGGAGAAAGGCACAAAAATACCTCCAAAGCCTTCCGATTTGACCTGACCGTGCCCACTCCATCATGATCTTGCAGATCCCATGGCAGGGGGCCTGGTCTTGTTTCCATCAACAGGCAGTTTAAGGCAGACACGGCCTCTGTGATAAGGTCTTGGAAAGAGAGCCTGAGCCCTTGAAAAGGGAACCTGTAGCCACTCAAAGGAGAGTGTTTAGTTAGGATCAGAGAGGAATTTCAATGCCAGCATTTTATAGACTAGCTCTGTGACCCAGTGAGCCCTGGGCTACCACCAGTTGCCTTGTGCTCCCTAGATTTGGATCCCAAAGGAACAATCAGGGGTCGAGGGTAACTCTTCTCCCTGGAGCCCTAACTCTATAAATTCAATCAGGGCCATCAACGTGCCCCTTATTCCTTCTCATGACACTAAACTGAATCCAGGATGAGTTCTCAGGAGGAGCCCACCTGTCAGTCACACTCTGGGCACTGATGTCTCTCTGCTCCATGCTCACCAAGGGCTTCACCAACCATGGCTCTAAAGCCACGTCTTGCCTGGTGGACTAGGTCCAAATTGCCCCTCCTTGGTTCACAGCAGAGACTGCCTTCATGTTGCGTGGTCTGTAATCTCTTAAACATGCCCTGGACATGTTTAAGCTTCAGGACAGCCAGGTCCCGTCATGGGTCCATTGCTTTACTCTCTTTGCAACATGGTTACAGGTGCTGGAGGGACACAAACTCCTGTGGTTGCCACTCTCCATCAGCTTGCAGAAGACCCATGTACTCACCCCTCTGGCCCCATGCAGGCTTGTGGTGGAGGAAGCCGTAATCCCCAGAGACGCCTCCCACAGCCTTCCCAGGGGCTCTCCGGTCCCTTCCCACTTAGCGTTGACCCAGCCAGGCTTGGGCCAGAGTGGCTGAGGTCCAGGGTACACTTCACTTCCTGCCTTCCCACTCTTTACCTGGCTTCTGTCTGTCCATTTGTTTCTCATGTCTTTTTGCCAAATGTACGTCTGTCTGTCCAGTTTGTTTATTTTGAAACTCATTTAGGTTACCCAGACTTCGTGTGAAAGTTCATGTTCACCCACACCCAACCCCAAGCTTGCTGGGCGCACGCACATCCGAGGGGCCCTCGCTGAGGCTTCCGTTCCTAACTGGCAAGAGCCTGTATTTAATATGCTGAAATTTTCCAGGAAAAATAAATATTTGTGAGACTAGATTAATCCCTGTTCCACAAAAGCGGGGATGCTTCTGTGGCAAAGGTTACAGGCAGGATTTGTTTTGGTCACTAGTTGGGGAAGATGCCATCTCTGCCCTCATTCCGCCCTGAGTCTGTGGCAGCTGTGCCGGCCAGCCGCTCACTGGGCTTCAAGAGAGGAATCTAGGCTCCTGCCTCCCCGCAGTGGCTCCCCACCAACCCCCGTGTTTGGCAGAGAGAGCTCCTGGGAATTGTTTTAGCCGCCCATGCTGGTGGAAACTGACCCCAGGCCTTGTGCTTCCTCCTCTCCCTAACTCCTTCGGGCCAACCTGCTGGTGGATGTTTATTCCACTCTGGGATTGCGGCAGGAGAGCGAGGCCTGGAAGGAAAACAATGCCTGGGCTTCTTTACGGTGATCTCGGGAGCCAGCCATTCTCAGATCAAACTGGCTTCACCGTTCAGGCCAGACATGAAACCGAATGACAGTGGCGCCTGCCGGGAGAGGGAGTTGAGGGTCGCATCGTAGCCTCACCCTGAGGTCTCAAGGGCTCTTACGAGAGAAGGAAAGTGCATCTGCTCTCTTGGTAAAATGTTTCTCGGGTTCTGCTGTTAGCGTCACACTGGTAGTAAAGAGCTGGGGAACTCTCTGGAAGAATCTGTCAGGTTAATGTCAGGTTAATGACAGGAGCATCCACTGTGGTAGGTCCCATGGAATCAACAGACCTCACCACGCTCAGCTGTAAGTTCAAAGTTCCTTCCTATGACTGAGGTGCCTCAGGCTGGCTTGGCCATCAGGACAGCTTCTCAGGCACTTGGTCTCCCTCTCCACACTGTTTCCCTCCCCACACGGATGCCACTCGCCTCACGGAGCGCCCACAAGGAGGGAGCCCGGGGAGCACCCCATGGTCCACCCTCCCCAGGCCCACAGGTGCTCTGCCAGGAGCCCCAGCTCGCGGCAAGGATGGCTCAGGTCCCCATCCTCGCTGCTCTCATCACCCTTGTGGGAGTGATGTTGAGAAAGCACCTGTGTCATTCCAGCACCTCTTCCGCTAAGAAGCCTGTGGGTCTTCTTTGGCCCCGAGACCAAGGTGGGGGGGCGATGGTATGTTCTGAGATTGTTCTGCAAGGTTCTCAAAGGGAGGAAATCTGAGTTGACCATTGTAGGTGATGAGCTGACTATAATCGCGAGGCCATGCTCGGTAGATGGGGCCCCAAGGAACCTGATGGAGTATCACACAGGCGTCAGGATAGTGGCCAGGGGACCAGTGACAATTCTGTGAAAAGGCTCTGGGTGGTGTGATGGGAAAAAGCAAAGATAATTTGAGTTTATTAGTGGAAATACAAATGTTTTTGTTTTGTTTTGTTTTGTTTTTTGTGGTACGCGTGCCTCCCACTGTTGTGGCCTCTCCCGTTGCGGAGCACAGGCTCCGGACGCGCAGGCTCAGCGGCCATGGCTCACGGGCCCAGCCGCTCCGTGGCATTTGGGATTTTCCCGGACCAGGGCACAAACCCTTGTCCTCTGCATCGGCAGGGAGACTCTCAACCACTGCGCCATCAGGGAAGCCCGATACAGATGTTTTTAAATGATGGCATTGGACAGGAGTGGGCATACCGATGAAATCTAAAAGTACTTATGGAGGGAATTCCCTGGCCGCCCAGTGGTTAGGACTCAGCACTTTCACTTCAGTGGCCTGGTTCAATCCCTGGTCGGAGAACTAAGATCTTCCAAGCCACTGTGCAGCCAAAAAAAGAAAAGTACTTATGGAGACCTGAAATAACCCAAGACTAAGACGCCACTAGGAAGGGTTATGCTTCGCAGATACTAAGGAAAAATCGGAATTAACTTTCTCTTTTCTTGGAGAGAAACTCTACAAGATGGTGGAACTGTTACAGATCTTAAATTTAATTAGTGGCTGGGTAGAGGCAGGAAAGAGGTGTGTGGAATCCCCCTAGATGTGCTCCCCAAATCTGCCTCTAGAGGTCTCTTCACTCCCCCGTTTCTGAGCCTGAGGAGGGAATTAAGTGGGAACCACCTTTCTCTACCTCCCGTGAAGGATTTTGAATCTCCAGGCTCCCTTTTCTGGCTGAGGGCTGGACAGAATGGTAGCACTCGCTCAGGAAGTCCTCCTGCGCCTTCCAGGCTTACCTTCTGCATCCAGGATGCACGGAGCAGCAGGGTTTCGCCGAGGGTCTGGCAGAAGCCTTTTTAGAGGAAAGAGCACCACCGACTGTACCAAGAAGCTGGGGAGATCAGAGACTTCAGGTCTGAGTCTTCAGGCTGTTTCAGAAGGAGCCAGTTTTCAGCCCTGGCTCAGAATCTGGACCGGTGGTGTTTGTAGCAAGGACTCAAGAATTCAGAGCCAGGCAGCCTGGCAGCCAGTGGTGGTGGCGGCGAGGCTGCGGCAGTGTTTTGATTTCACTTTGTTTCTGTGTGTGTGCGTGCGTGTGTGTGTGTGTGTGTGTGTGTGTGTCTTCTCTCCTGTTTACCATTTGCTTTTGGTCTTTCGTACCAAACAGCCGCAGTTCCGGAGTCCTGCCCATTAAACACAGAGGAATAAGTATGAGATCTACCAAATTATATAAAATGAAGGAACAACTTATTTCATCTGGGGGTTCCTAACTGAAAAGGGCAATCTTGCCTGCTCTTCATCCTGTCACCCTTAGAGCGGTAAAGCACTGTGGACCCATGTGCCGGACTCCGGTAACCCCAGGGAGTACAGATCCCCGCATTCCGTCTGGCTGTGAGAGATACCTAAACATTTCCTGTCCCACTCACTCCCCTTCCCCTGGGGTCCACCTCCACAAGACTATTATTAGAGCCTTAGGGCGGATTAGCACACCAGGACATTTATGGGTATACACAATTTATACCCGCTGAATCCTAGTGTTTCTGCCATTAAAGGGTTTCGTGTCTTGGGCTGGCCTAACCTGAAGCTGACCCCAGACATTTGTGAGTGGCCTCCCTCAAATGTGACGCAGTGAGCCTCACGCCCACCCTCCAGGGTCAGCCGGCTCCGTCCACGAACTGAGCCCTCTGAAGGGCATGGCTCTCGGCTCTGCCCTGGAGGAGATCACCGTGTGCTGGAGGATCCAGCAATTTCCACACAGCATGAGAAACGGGGTGGTGGTACGGGCCAGTGGGGGAGCACTTCGGAGCACGCTGGACCCCATCTGGCTTCAGGGGGCGCCTTCTGGGGGCAGGTGCTGGAAGAGGCAGCTCAGCAGTCCTCGGCCAGAGAATGGAAGGCTTTCCCCCAACTCAGGGGGTTAGGGCTTCATCCTCTCCCTTCACAATGGCCATCTCGCTGCACTGGGGGGAATGAATCAGATGGAGTCATTCTGTGGGCTGGGAGGACGACTTGGGGGAGATGAGTGTAGCCTGAACAAGGCCTGGGGGGCGGATGGTTTTCGCGCACATTCTGTGAGTCAGGCGCCCTGCTCACCACTCTTCCATGTCACCTCGCTTAGTCTCACGGCATCCCTGGGGTGTAAGTACTTGTCTCCCATCTGATGGATGGGAAAACCAGGGCTCCAAGTACAGTGACCTGCCCAAGGTCACACAGTCAGTACGTTACAAGCTGGGGCTGTATCCCGGTTTTCTGACTACAGATTTAGACCTTACTAGAGCTTGAACAAGCAGGAGGTCAGGATGGATTGGATACAGAGCATGAAGGAGAGAGAAGCACCAAGAGTGGGTTTCCAGCATGGGCAGCGGGTGCTTCTCGTGCAGGAACTGCAGGACAAGGGGGGAAGATGATGAGTTTCGTGGATGGTACCCGGGGGACCCCAAAGCTCTGGAGCTAATGTCTCCTGGGGTTGGTGGCACCAGCTGATAGCAACTCTCGGTGGGCTGTTCGGGTGCAGAAGGAGAGGAACAGCTGTCACTCTGTTCTCTGCCATGCCATTTGGTCCCTGGCACCCTGCTGGGCAGCCAGTCCCTTCCTGCCCCACCCTGGCCCCCACAGCAAACACTAACTCTGAGCCCAAATTAACACACTCTTCTCCCTCCCCTTCACCTCCTCCTGCTCTCGTGAAAGTCTCAGCCAGACTCAGTTTCTTTTCCTGGTCCGCTGTAACACTTAGGCAAACTTCAAGACCAAATAAAGATACAAAGGTGGATCCTACGGCAAGCTCACAAAACAAGGACCATCCTGCATGTCCCTCCATCAGTGGGCCACAGTGGCCATGACTGTCCCTCGCCCAGTGGACGCCACTGCTCCCAAGTTTCACGTGCTGTGGTTTGCACCCTGTGGGAGTTCCAGCTAATGCGCATCTTGCCAGCTTTCGTGCCAAACTCCCGGACTGTCCTGCCAGAGACACCATCTGCACCAAACCAAAGGTCCGGTAACCTTCCTTTCCTCTTCTCAGGTGCCTGGCAGGCTGACGACAACGTGGTCAGTCGTCGGAACACGCAGCGCAGACGCCCATCTTCTGGCAGCCTGGAGGACCCCGAGAACAGGCTCTGCGTGTGGGATCCTTTGGCCATCTGAGAGCCTTAGCCCCTGTACCAGGGCTCTCCTCCCGTTCTCACATCCCATCCTGGTCTCATGGCACCACTGACCTCCTGGGCATCCTCAGCAAGACACACGGAGACTTTTTAGACCCACGTGAAAGCTGGATGCTGAGGGCACCTGACCCTTCTCCCAGACTCATCTTCTTCCGCAACCGTGATCCTTCCCCTCTCAGAAGGGACTGGAAACCTCTTTTCTCCTTGTCGGCTAAAGCCACTCGAACTGCAGCTCACGAGACCCTTTGCAGAGAGTCTCTGGAATGTTTCCACTGTATCTTGATCTTCAGGTGGAGCTGTGCTCTACAGACTGGTTATTTCTTTTGTATCTTTTTTTTTTTTTTTCTCCTTAGGAGTTAGACCAAGAAGACTCAAGAGTTTGGGTGACTTCATTACAAACACCCATCTAGCATTTTCTAGTCTCTGGGACATCATAACCAATCTGAAACCTGCAGTTTGGGGTGGCGTTGGGGGATGACTCCTGTGAGAAGGGAAAGCCATATTGCACTGTAAGTGGGGTTTCCCTCAAAATGCATTAGGAGCTCCTCTCTCAAGGACAAGAAGCAGTGGCAACCACCAGAAGGTTGGTTGGGAAAACAGTTCTTGCTTCTGGTAGCAGAGGCTATGCCTCGTGTGTCTGCTTAGGAAGGAGGCCTTGAATCTGAGAACCCCTCAGTTACATGATGACCTACCGGGGAGTTCTTTATGATCAGGTGCACTCAGGAAGGCCTGGGGCTCCATCCTAAGGTGACACTGCAAAGGCATTTTTGACCCCCTCGATGTACCAGGCACTTGTTAGGGACTGTCGTATATTATCACGTTTCATCACTACCGCCCTGTCAGGTGGCATTCTTACCCCTGCTGCCCCCGTCTCCACCCCGCTTTTCTGAAAGAGTTGAAGAAAGAAGCTGAGAGAGGGGTGGACCGGTGGTTCTCATTTGGTGCCCAGGAACCCCAAAGGAGGTTGGGGGAAGGGCTGAGCTGGGGTCAGTGGTGGTCTGGGAGGCTCCCCACCCCACCGGTTTTCCTCCCCTGTCCTCCAGATCAGCTGAGCCTGATGGGGGGAGCCGGAGGTACTGCCTTCCATAGGCTCATCAGAGATTTAGAGATATTGTTCAAATCACATGTGCACCCCACCTCACTCTGCTGTAGGGCATATAAATAACAGCCTGAAACAGCAAGACCGTAAGCTGTTGGCTGTTCGTCCCTCAACACTAGTGTTATCAATGGATTCCTCATAGCTCTCTGATAGATGCATTGTCTGCTGGCTTTTGGAAGAGGTGGTTATTTAGTGGAGCATGAGATTGAGAAGCAAAGTGGGATCCAACAGTTTGTGAGGCTGAGATATGACAGAGCCCTAGGCTATGCCCACCATGATGGCCTGAATTAGTAGTTGGAATTGTTGCCCTAGAAGAGCTTTTCAGGGTCCTTCCCAAGGCCTCAAGGAGAGCCCAGTGCTGGGGAATGTTTTGCACCTCCTGTGTGGCTGCTTTGCGCCACCAGGTGCCTGGTGACCCTCACTGCCTGGTAGTTGTGGTTCACAGCCTGCCCTGGGGGTGGGCAGGGGGAGGCCTGTGGTCTTGACAGACACTACATGAGCCAAGCCTGAATCTCAGCTTCTGCCTTGAGTTCCCGTGTCCACCCGCTCTGAAATCCTGCAGTGGGCTCTGCTGTTTCAGGCCCCATTTAATGTCCTTCCTTTCCCGGAAACATTCTTACAGCCCCTTTCATATTGAAGATTCGAGCAATAACCACACTTCCTGATCTCCTTGAAGTCTGAGTCCCAGAAGCACTAGGGAAGGGGGCGCTCCCTTAGCCTGCGGTGGTGGCATACAGATCCACCTCGTCTCCCGGCAGGTAGTATTCAGAGTGTGGTGTTACCTGAGATGAAGGAGATGCAGGTAAACAGTTGCCACAGTGGCCAGGAACCGTAAGAGGAAGCCATTGCCTTCACCCTTTCTGGAGGGTCTGTCTTCTCCCAGGAAGAGGCTCAGAGAGATTCCTCAAGGCCTTGGTTCCATAACCAAGACATACCCGGGTGAGAAGTGGCCCTTCACTCCTGTTTCTCAGACAGTTCCTGCTCTCTCCCCCATCCCCTCACCTCTTTGCCCTCATTTAGCTCTTTGGCGAGCAGAAATATCCCATCCAAAAGGGCTGGGATCAGGGAACAGGGCACAGAGCCTGGTCGGGGAACAGGACAGCCGCCCCAGTCATCATCTGGAGATGGTCATGTTGTTAGCAGTTGACCCACAGAGAATATGACGGGGCCTGGTTTCTCACACAAGGACACAGACTAACCGGAGGCCTGGGGCTCCTTCCTGCCACACTCAGGTCGGAGCTCACCTATGAGCTCACTTCCGGGTGGTGTGGTGATCCCAGCCTTCTCACAGAGCCCTTTTTCCTTCTCCTCCCCAGTCCCATCCCACCAGAGGCCATGCCCACGCTGGGGCATCTCCTGGGCACGGATCCACACACGTTAAGCCATCTCACCTGGGGAGAGTTTGTGTCCTGTTCACCTGACCTTGGCATGCTGCTTGCTCACTGTGCTTTAGGATCTGCACACCTAGTGTGTGTAAGTATGTGTGTACTGTTGTGCCATCTGTGTACCCCTCACTCCCTGGAGTACACTCATGGGCACACTACAGTGGGGACGTCAAGGATGCAATATTTATGGACTGCTGCATGATTCTTAAAAATGAATAAAACTGTTCACAAGGGAGGGAGAGCTATTAATTGCGCAGTTGGCTTATTTGTGAAAGTTGCTGTCCGACTTTCTCCAGCACGCTTTTAATACTTTGACTCAATAACAACTCACACTGCAGAAATATAGAAGATCATGAGAGATTACTACAAGAAACTCTATGCCAAGAAAATGGACAACCTGGAAGAAATGGACAAATTCTTAGAAATGCACAACCTGCCAAGACTGAATCAGGAAGAAATAGAAAATATGAATAGACCAATCACAAGCACTGAAATGGAAACTGTGATTAAAAATCTTCCAACAAACAGAAGCCCAGGACCAGATGGCTTCACAGGCGAATTCTATCAGACATTTAGAGAAGAGCTAACACCTATCCTTCTCAAACTCTTCCAAAATATAGCAGAGGGAGGAGCACTCCCAAACTCATTCTACGAGGCCACCATCACCTTGATACCAAAACCAGGCAAGGATGTCACAAAGAAAGAAAACTACAGGCCAATATCACTGATGAACATAGATGCAAAAATCCTCAACAAAATACTAGCAAACAGAATCCAACAGCACATTAAAAGGATCATACACCATGCTCAAGTGGGGTTTATGCCAGGAATGCAAGGATTCTTCAATATACGCAAATCAATCAATGTGATACACCATATTAACAAATTGAAGGAGAAAAACCATATGATCATCTCAATAGATGCAGAGAAAGCTTTCGACAAAATTCAACACCCATTTATGATAAAAACCCTGCAGAAAGTAGGCATAGAGGGAACTTTCCTCAAAATAATAAAGGCCATAAATGACAAACCCACAGCCAACATTGTCCTCAATGGTGAAAAACTGAAACCATTTCCACTAAGATCAGGAACAAGACAAGGTGGCCCACTCTCACCACTCTTATTCAACTTAGTTTTGGAAGTTTTAGAAACAGCAATCAGAGAAGAAAAGGAAATAAAAGGAATCCAAATTGGAAAAGAAGAAGTAAAGCTGTCACTGTTTGCAGATGACATGATACTATACATAGAGAATCCTAAAGATGCTACCAGAAAACTACTAGAGCTAATCAATGAATTTGGAAAAGTAGCAGGATACAAAATTAATGCACAGAAATCTCTGGCATTCCTGTACACTAATGATGAAGAATCTGAAAGTGAAATCAAGAAAACACCCCCATTTACCATTGCAACAAAAGGAATAAAATACCTAGGAATAAACCTACCTAAGGAGACAAAAGACCTGTATGCAGAAAATTATAAGACACTGATGAAAGAAATTAAAGATGATACAAATAGATGGAGAGATATACCATGCTCCTGGATTGGAAGAATCGATATTGTGAAAATGACTCTACTACCCAAAGCAATCTACAGGTTCAATGCAATCCCTAACAAAGTACCGCTGGCATTTTTCACAGAACTAGAACAAAACATTTCAAACTTTGTTTGGAAAAACAAAAGACTCCGAATAGCCAAAGCAATCTTGAGAACGAAAAACGGAGCTGGAGGAATCAGGCTCCCTGACTTCAGACTACACTACAAAGCTATAGTAAGCAAGACAGTGTTTTACTGGCACAAAAACAGAAAGATAGATCAATGGAACAGGATAGAAAGCCCAGAGATAAACCCACACCCATATGGTCAACTTATCTTTGATCAAGGAGGCAGGAATGTACAGTGGAGAAAGGACAGCCTCTTCAATAAGTGGTGCTGGGAAAACTGGACAGGGACATGTAAAAGTATGAGATTAGATCATTCCCTGACACCATACACAAAAATAAGCTCAAAATGGATTAAAGACCTAAATGTAAGGCCAGAAACTATCAAACTCTTAGAGGAAAACATAGGCAGAACACTCTATGACATAAATCACAGCAAGATCCTTTTGGACCCACCTCCTAGAGAAATGGAAATAAAAACAAAGATAAACAAATGGGACCTAATGAAACTGCAAAGCTTTTGCACAGCAAAGGAAACCATAAACAAGACCAAAAGACAACCCTCAGAATGGGAGAAAATATTTGCAAATGAAGCAACTGACAAAGGATTAATCTCCAAAATTTAAAAACAGCTCATGCAGCTCAATAGCAAAAAAACAAACAACCCAATCCAAAAATGGGCAGAAGACTTAAATAGGCATTTCTCCAAAGAAGATATACAGACTGCCAACAAACACATGAAAGAATGCTCAGCATCATTAATCATTAGAGAAATGCAAATCAAAACTACAATGAGATATCATCTCACACCAGTCAGAATGGCCATCATCAAGAAATCTAGAAACAATAAATGCTGGAGAGGGTGTGGAGAAAAGGGAACACTCTTGCACTGCTGGTGGGAATGTGAATTGGTACAGCCACTATGGAGAACAGTATGGAGGTTCCTTAAAAGACTAAAAATCGAACTACCATATGACCCAGCAATCCCACTACTAGGCATATACCCTGAGAAAACCATAATTCAAAAAGAGGCATGTACCAAAATGTTCATTGCAGCTCTATTCACAATAGCCCGGAGATGGAAGCAACCTAAGTGTCCATCATCGGATGAATGGATAAAGAAGATGTGGCACATATATACAATGGAATATTACTCAGCCATAAAAAGAAACGAAACTGAGCTATTTGTAATGAGGTGGATAGACCTAGAGTCTGTCATACACCGTGAAGTAAGTCAGAAAGAGAAAGACAAATACCGTATGCTAACACATATATATGGAATTTTAAAAAATGTCATGAATAACCTAGGGGTAAAACAGGAATAAAGACACAGAACTACTTGAGAATGGACTTGAGGATATGGGGAGGGGGAAGGGTAAGTTGTGACAAAGCGAAAGAGAGGCATGGACATATATACACTACCAAACGTAAGGTAGATAGATAGTGGGAAGCAGCCGCAGAGCACAGGGAGATCAGCTCGGTGCTTTGTGACCGCCTGGAGGGGTGGGATGGGGAGGGTGGGAGGGAGGGAGATGCCTGAGGGAAGGGATGTGGGAACAGATGTATATGTATGACTGATTCACTTTGTTATAAAGCAGAAACTAATAAAAAAATAAAAATAAAATAAAAATAAAAACAATAAATACTTGGGAAGAAAAAAAAAAAAACTTTGACTCAAGACAAGCTGGACATGGAGGAGTGAGAGAGGGCAAGGGGTAGAGGGAAAGACATGTTTCTGGGTGGGAGCTGGTGTACCATCCCCCGGGCACAGCTCCTGCCCAGAGGCCTGATAAGGAGCCCTCACCTCCACCCACCCCCTTCAACCAGAGAACTTCCAACTGCAGCTCCTCAATAACTGAAGAGCAGGAAAGCTGGTGACTGGAGGGAGGCTGGGGGAGGGGAGGAGGAAGGACCACAGTCCACCGTTAGTCCGTCACTTAAAGGCTGGTGAAATTAATGGGGCAAATGACCCCAGTCAAAGAATTTGGCAAGTCCACGGCTTTCCTGGCTTTCACCCAGCGGCTCTGTTTCCTCGGCTATCTGGAAAGGAGGGAGAGCACTTCCGAAGAAGCCTCTGGAATGTCAGCTTCTGGGAATCTTGCTGAGGACGGGGCGGGGAGGGAGCGCTTACCGGGGAACACTGGATTACCCTAGCCGCCTTGGGGTGCCTGCGACCGGGGCTGCGGTTTCTGCGGACCTGAGTGGCAGGTGGCATCGGAGAGTCAGACCTGCTTGCGGGCACCAAGACGACACTCGGTCGGGAGACCGGGACAGGCCGCAGAAACGTGAGGAAGGGCCACTCGCAGCCCAGAGGAGAGGAAAGGAAAGCCCCAAGCATGCACCCAGCCCTGGCCCCCGCGCCACGGGCTGTGTCCCAGGAGCCGTCGCCACCTCTGAGCAGCCCAGATGGGAAGGGGGTGGGGCGGAGGACGGTTCCCGCGGCGAACTGCTCGCCAAGGGCCCCGGGGCCTCTGCGGGAGCGCCGAGCCGCGCGCCTCTCCGAGCCCTGCGCGGGGCCCTCGGGCGGAAATGCGCGGAGCCGGGACGCGGTGGCGGGTAGGGGGCTGGGTCGCGCGCGGGAGAGGGCGGCAGGAGGGAGTTGGAAGAGAGTTACCGCGTGAGAGAGCCGTTAAGAGCCCGCGGTCTCTTTGGAGATGCCCTGGCCAATGGCAGAAGCGGAAGCTGTTTATATGGGCGGGGCGTCGCCACGGCAGCAGGAGACGCCTTGCGAGCGGCTACTGAGTGCCGGTCCCCGGCCGCTGGCTTTCAGAGAGGCGCCGTCGGGCGTGAGTGGCGACGAGGATTGCTGGCTGGGCCCTGGAGCTGGGAGCAGAGAGCCGCGGTGAGGGTGGGCGGTGGGAGGAATTTCTTTGAGAAGCTTCCTTTGGCCCGGACTGCGCTCTGAGCCAGGTAAGGGACGGGGAGGGCTGCAGGCCGTGGGAAGGGAGGGCGTCAGTACCAGCCCGCTCTCCCATCCGTCCCCGACGGAAGTGGTGGGCCCGGGGACTGACATCAGAGGCGTTTGGGGGACACTCACTTCCCGCCCCCTTATAACTCTCTGTATTGTTTCCTTCCTTCCCCTTGAGCCCCATCCTAATATCCCTTTTCAAAGATCAGACGACCTCCCCCGCCCCCCGACCCGTCGTACTGCCCTCCTGGACTCTCTCGCCCCATTTCCATTGGTTGTGGACGGAGAGAGGGGGGTTAATTCCCCGCTTTGAGGGAGAAAGGGGTGGCCTCGCATGCCCCTACACTATTCCCTCGTTTGGCTAATTAAGTCTCCTCTAAAAGATCCAAGAGGAAAAGAGCGAGGCGAACCCCGTGTGGGTCGGACTCCCGGGCACACCTTCTGTTTCCCCGACGTTGGCAGTAAAAGATCCTCCCCAGCTGCAGGAAGGATTTTAGTAAGAGCCTCCCCCCTCGCCCACACTCTCCCCTCGGGGGTGGGGAAAGAGGGCTCAGTTCCCGCTCTGGTCCCCGCAGGCACCACATTCCGTTTGGAGGAGGCTACCCACGGATCGCGGGATGGAAGCCCGCTTCCGGGAGGCTGCGTAACTGAAGCCGCGGGAGTCAGCGGGCCGGAGAGCTCGGCGGCCACCCTCGGCTCGGCTCGTGGATGTTGACAGCCCCCTCGGAGAGTCGCCGCAGATATGGCGGAGAGCTGGCTACACGTCTCGGGAGCAGGGGCAGCGGAGGAGGCCGGACCGGAAGGCGGCCTGGAGGAGTCCAACGCCCTGAATGACAGCCTGACCAGCCTGCAGTGGCTGCAGGAATTCTCCATTCTCAACGCCGAGCTCCCCGCCCTGCCTTCGGGGGACACCGACCCCCACGGCTCCCACGAGCTGGCAGGCTCGGCCGAGCCGGGGTCTCCCCTGGCGGCGGACCCCGCCTGCCTGGGGCAGCCGCACACACCCGGCAAGCCCACGTCCTCCTGCACGCCGCGGAGCGCCCCCTCGGGGCTGCAGGCCTCGCCTCCCGACGACGTGGACTACGCCACCAACCCGCACGTGAAGCCGCCCTACTCGTATGCCACGCTCATCTGCATGGCCATGCAGGCCAGCAAGGCCACCAAGATCACCCTGTCGGCCATCTACAAGTGGATCACGGACAACTTCTGTTACTTCCGCCACGCTGATCCCACCTGGCAGGTAGGGAGGCACTCCCTCCCTCCCTCCCCATGCCCGCGCGGACTGGACTCACATCCCAGATCCGCAGGCCAAGTAGGCGCGGTATGGCCAGGGCCCCGAGAGAGGAAGGCCGTCCAGGAAGGACCTCAAGGGAGCCCAGTGCTTGGACTGCTGCCCCTTTGACTTCAGAGATGGAGGAGGGAGGATGTTCAGAGGGCTGCAGGGGTGCCGACATAGAGGTTCAAGTGGAAAGAACTTGTGACTCGTCCGGCAGGCTCAGCCCAAAGACCAGGGCTGAACTATGCGTGGACACAGCCCCCCAGGGTAGGTTGATGGACTGAGGGACACATTTTTGTCCCAAGTCCTGGAATTCCTTGACACTACCCTCCTCAAGGTCAGTTTGTCAGGGCCTGACTGGAGGCAGAGCATCGTTCCTGCCAGGCTCTGCATCCCGCCTGCTTTCAGTTGGCTGGAGGGGCTCTGGGAGGGGAGAGGGGCGTGCTGCAGGGTGTGAAGGCCATCTGTGTCCCAGTGGAAGGGCTACGGGGCCTTCCGAAAGCTGCTGTGCCAGCCCCCACCCCAAGCCCTCCCTAGTTTCCTGCCTACACTCCTCCCCCTCTTCTCATCAACCTCCCTGGGGGGACAATTACCTCAGCCACGTGCTTTCCACAGGGGCTCTTTCCTCCCACACTGGCTTCATGTTCCAAGTGTCCGGAACCTGGCACAGAGCAGCCAAGGGGCCCAGACCACCATGTAAACCTCCCAGTCTTGCCAGGGGGCACTACTCACCTGCCGGCCCCAACCACCAGGCCCCAGACCCCTGTGCCCCAGCGTGGTTTGGACTGTGCACCCAGGCGTGAACAAGGCAGGATGGTGATTCAGGCTGGGCCCTCAAGGCCCTGAGCCTCTTCGACCATCAGGATCAGGGGCTACGTGGGGACAGAGACCCTGAGGATGCACAGATCCTTCCCTGTGGCACAGGTCACAGGATCAGAGTTCCTGTGATCACAGCTATTCCACGATTGCTTGGGCCCTGACCCTGGGGCAGGTACCATTTGTAACCTTGGTGAGAAAGCAGAGACCCTCCACCCCCCCCCACCCTACCCCAAGCCTGAGAGGCCCCAGGAATGAGCGCTATGCTCTTGGCTGGGTAATAATCAACTGAGGCCTCAGAGCCTGGGGTGGGAGGAGGGGGACATGGTGGGTGAGGGCCCAGGCCAGCAGCCGGCTCTAGAAGCAAGGAAAGTCATCAGATCCTCCCACACTTCATCCCCCCCCCCACAGACACACACCCTCACACCCACTCACTCATTTCACAAACAGAGAAGGCCAGCCAGGCCCAGGCAGAGGGAGATGGCCGTCCAGGACCTGGGGGAGCCAAGGCCTTTGACCAGAGGCCGCAAGCAGCGGGGTAAGGGAGGGAGGGCAGGACAGGCTGGCACTGAGAGCCACCCTGCGGCTCAGGGCTCGGATGACCGAGCAGGCAGATATCCTGGCCAAAGGGAACAAAAGCCCCCGACAGCACTCCCAGCTCCTGGTGCCCCGTGGCTGGTGTCCCAGAGCGTCCCGCTCGGAGCAGCGCCTCTGTCTCCCCTGCCCCCATCGGAGAGAAGGTGGTGGTGGGACTGGCAGTGGCGCTAGGAGCCCCCCATCACTGACCCCACCCACTCTCCCAGCTGTCTTCCTTCTCTCCTACCTCCCTGTGTCCAGAACTCCATCCGCCACAACCTGTCCCTGAACAAGGGCTTCATCAAGATGCCTCGTGAGAAGGACGAGCCAGGCAAGGGGGGCTTCTGGCGCATCGACCCCCAGTATGCCGAGCGGCTGCTGAGTGGGGCCTTGAAGAAGCGGCGGCTGCCCCCAGTCCACATCCACCCGGCCTTTGCCCGCCAGGCCGCGCCAGAGCCCAGCGCCGCCCCATGGGCCGGGCCACTGACCGTGAGCACCGAGGCCCAGCAGCTGCTGCGGGAGTTCGAGGAGGCCACTGGGGAGGCGGGTTGGGGTGCTGGCGAGGGCAGGCTGGGGCGTAAGCGTCAACAGCCGCTGCCCAAGCAGGAGGCCAAGGTCCCGCGGCCCTCCAGCCCCCTGCTGCTGACCCAGGAGGAGCAGGGTGAGCTGGAACCCCTCAAGGGCAACTTTGACTGGGAGGCCATCTTGGACGCTGGCACGCTGGACGGGGAGCTGGGCACGCTGGAGACCTCGGAGCTGATCCCGCCGCTGAGCCCTGCCTCACACGGGGACGTGGACCTCACCATCCATGGCCACCACATCGACTGCCCTGTTACCTGGGGGCCTCCAGCGGAGCAGGCTACCGACAGCCTGGACTTTGATGAGACCTTCCTGGCCACATCCTTCCTGGAGCACCCCTGGGACGAGAGCACCCGTAGCTCCCTGCCCCCCGAGCCCCTCTTTGAGGCCGGGGATGCCACACTGGCCTCTGACCTGCATGACTGGGCCAGCCTGGGCGCCTTCTTGTAAGAAGCCAGGCCCTGCCCCACCTCCAGACAGCACCGAAGTCTGGGCCCAGACTGCCCCCCTCCCCGCCAGTGCAGGCCCATGGACACCCTACCGCCCAGGCAGGGGCTGGGCCAGCTCACCCCACCAGGCCACACGGCCCCCAGCCCAGGCCATCCTCAGATTCTAGTCCAGCAGGCTGAGAATTGGGGCCCAGGACCCAAATTGCTGCCTCCGCTCCCCAGCCCCCCATACACACAGTGTTTCATTGATCCACTTCTTCCCTGCCCCAGAGACACGCTAAGGGCCCTGCACTATGAGAGCTGCGGCTTGGAGGGGCCCTGGCCAAGCTGGAAACATCAGTACAGGGCCCGCCCCAGAACACCTTAGCTTCCAAGCTTCTCTCTCTCCTGCTCTCCTCCCCAGGTCTCTATCCAGAGCAAGTTCCCAGGTACAACCAATGCTGATTAGGTGACTGCAAATGAACACCCAAGAGGCCTCTCCTGGCAGTCTGTGAGGAGGAGCTAGGCGGAGGGGGGAAGAGAGAGGAGACAGAAAGGAGGCCGGGGTGCCGGGTGGAGCCAGGAGATTTTCTAAGGCCTCTGGGATCTTCTGGCTTCATCCCTAGAGGTGGGGCAGAGGGTATGTGTCCCTAATCTTTGAGCCCAACTTGAGGCTGAGAGCAGCGGGGAGATGGGGATCTGGGGTTTCGGGGCTGGGGCAGCCAAGCTGCGGAGGGAAAGGGGACAGACAGACTAATGTAGTGAGTGTAGCTAGAGCTGAGGCTTAACTGGGAGGGACGCAGTGCTTGCTAGAACCACTGGGACCAGGAATGGGGGGATGGCCCATTGCCCTTGCTTGCACTCCTGCAGGGGAGTGTCTTGCTCCACCATAAACCCCCTGGGCTGCATCCCACATCCCCTCTCCTAACCCATCGGGCAATTTAACCTTTTTCATAGAAAGTGATTTACAATAAAAACATTTTTAAAAGTAAAGTTTTAAAAAGTCTCAAAATGGACCTGCTTGCAACTTTCTCTGGGGAAAAGCATGGGCCAGTTTTGGGGAGGCCACGGCCCAAGGGGGAATGGCTGGGAGGAAGATGGGGGGCACCAAAGGCCTGCAGAGTGTCCCCTGATGCACTCCTCATGATCTCTGGGTGCCCAGAGAGAAAGGGGCTGAGAGGCGGCCCTCGGGGGTCCCCTGCAGCCAGGGCCTCGGCACCTCTCTATGTGCAATGGGGAGACTGTACCCACAGCCCCGAGGAGCAGGCGGCAAAGGAGGCACAGCCCCCTCCCTGGCCCTGGGGACTCACTCACAAAGGCCGTTCTTGCCCAGGGCTCGGCTCACGTTCCCCACCTCGCCCAAGTTGAGGGCCTGCCCAGACTCACCTGCGGTCCTCGCCTGGGCCTGTCTCCAGCTCCTCCCTCCCTTGGTCCCTTCCTGAAGGGACAGGGTGTGAGGTCAGAGGGCCCCAGCCCCTGGGGCCCCACTTGCCACCCTGGGGTTCATTCACCCCGCCCAGGGCCTTCCCTCCAATGCAGGTTGGGGCTGAGGGAGGCCATCAGGGCAGACGGAAGACGGGGTGCCTAGACCCTACAGCTCCAGCCTGTGAGGAATCAACGTACCAGAGTTCTGATGGGGAAACTGAGGCACAGCAAATATGTGACACTCAGCAGGCACCTTTCCACCCCCTCACCCCAGCTTTGCCTGGAACCCATCTCTCCCCCGAGCCCGCACCTGGCCCCGCCAGCACGCCCTTGTGGTGCACAGCCCCTTCCCCCAGCACTCACGTGCACGTGCGCACAGACACACACACACACACACAAACGGGCACTGTCCTACACAATCCTGCCCAGCCTCCACGGGCCCCTTTCTCCTGAAGCCCCTTTCTTTCCTTGCACTGGAGGCTGGCTCCAGGGCAACCTGGCATTCCCCCGCCAACTTGCTGCTTTCCCTTGCTAATTACTCAAAATATTTCCGAAGGGTGCGCACACTGCAGGGCCAGGCGGGTTGGGGCCTTACAGAGCTCAGGAGGCAGCCCATCCCCTTCCCACTGCTTGCTGAGGAGGCTGCCCCAACCTCCCTCTGAGACTCCCTTCACCCCCTAAGCAACGACTCCCTCCCTCTCCCCACCACCCTCCGGCCTTCCTGCCCACGCTCCCCAGCACTGGGGGAACATGGGGGCTCCAGCCTCTCCACTGGTCCCCAGGCTCAGCCTCCAGCCCCCGACAAAAGGGGTACACCCTGGATTGACAGGTGGGGCTGGTCACTGTCCCTCCTCCTCACCCTCTGCCTGGGCCCATGCTGGGGGAAGAGGGGCAAGGTCAGGGGCTGGCAGAACTGCCTGCCAGGTAAGGAAAGGCTGAAGAAGCTTCTGGCTGTCAGGAAGAATCCCCAGGAGCTCCTGAAAATCCCTATGCTTGGGACTAGCGTCTCTGGGGCTGGGACCCAAACACTGGCACTTTTAAGGGTCCATGGATGCTGCCAACGAGCAGCCAAAGCTAAGAGGGGGCTCCGAAGCGGCCACAACACAGGGCTTCACACACCCTTTCAGCAGGCAGCGTTTGGGGGTTGGCGGTGGAGGGGGCGGGAAGCGTGAGTGGATCCTGTCCCTCCTATTCATCCCTGCCCCGGCCCTTGGCTGGGTGGCTTTTTGAAAAAACGTTCAGTGACTCCGTATTTATTTAGAGATTCGATGTAATCCCAGTCAATATATATTTTGCGCCCTTAACAGTAAGTTGCAGACAGGCTGCCCCATTAGCACTAGATACTTTAGTGTGTGTTTCCTTAGAACAAGGACACGCCTCCATAATCCCAGTACCACCATCACAATCAGGAAATGAACACTGACCTGGTAATCCCATGTAACCGCAGACCCCCTTCACGTCTTGCAGATCACCCCAGGAATGCTCCTCTCCATTCCAGCATCCCAATCCAGGACCCCATGTTGCACTGAGTTGTCCTTTCTCTTTTGCCCTGTGTGGCTTTGAGCCCATGACTCAAGCTCTCTGGGCAGGTTTCGCATTTCCTTTGATCTCCACTTTTGAGGTGAGAAGCCCTTCAGCCACTTCACCCTCAGGTGTGGTACAGTCCCTTCCCGAAGCAAGAAGCCAGCTTGCTGTCTCCTCACTTTCCACCTCTTCCCTATCCTCCCTCCCCCATGTATGGCCAGCCAGGAAAGGGATGAGGGGCAATGTTCAGGAACTCAGTGTTTGGGGACCCTCGCCGTCTGCCCACGGGACAGGCCACCCCCAGCTCCAGTGACGGGAAGGCCCCCGGGATGGGATTCCATGCTGGCCTGAAGCAAATGCGCCAGGCCTCCTGAAGAGCTGAGCTGAGGGCAGGAAACACTCTTCTCCCCGCCTCTGCCCCCCTCAACATACTGGGGACCCAGACTTGAAGAAGGAAGGTCATGTCCATGGTGTCCTCCCAGATCAGCACCGACACCGTCTCCTCCATGTCCGGCTCCTACATCGCCCCTGGCACGGAAGAGGACGGGGAGGCTCTCCCCTGCCCCCGGGCCGCCAGCAGGACCCCCTCAGAAGAAGGAGACGTAAGAGAGGAGCATGGGATCGCCCTCGCCGCTCTGCTCTGCTCTGTACTCGAGTCCCAAGGAGCTCAGTCCAGGGCCTGCCAGGGAGATCGGCAAAGCCCCCCAGTGCTCGGGAGGGGAGCCCTGGAAAACACGGTACCGGGTTGTTGAATCACAGACTCCCTCAGATGTGATCTTCCATGTGGCACCACTTCTGTCCTGAGGACTTGGTTTCGGTTTGCTGCCAGGCGAGCTGGGTAGGAGAGCCGGTGGCATCTGCACCTTGACTTTTGTTGCTCCTTTGCAGGTGACGCCAGCGGCGTCTCCAGACTGCAACTTTGCGGGCCTCGTCGCCACCGCTGAAGAGCAGGATGCAGAGGTAAGAGCAAGGTGGACACTGGTGCCCCTCCCCGGTCAGAGGGACTGCCGGCGCTGGCACAGGATGCAAATAGGATGGGGGCTCTTCTGGAAGAAGCCTTCCAAGGTGGTGCACTTGGATCTGTTAGAGGCAGGGTGCAGAGCAGAGGGACTGTCCGGTTAGCAGAGGGCGCTGGTCTCAGCGTAATAGGCGTGGGGTGAGTTCCAGAGGGAAGTCTTCCAGGCCAGACCCTTGAGAGGGTGTTTGTCCTCCAATTCACTTAGTATTTACCTGGCACAGGCATCTCACATCTTCCTGGCACTGGGGGACACAAAGACCGAGTGACATGGCTTTTGCCTGCCCACACCCCCAATCCACCCATCCCACCCATCCCGGAGCTCCATCTGATAGAGGAATCAGAGTTATAACTCAGCGTGAGAAGTGCTCTGACGGAGGTGTGCCTGAAGTATATGGAATGCCCAGCTCCCAGTGGGGACTCTACAACTTTCTCTTGAGCCAGATGTTCTCAAAGGAGTATCTGGATGGGATTGGGGATCCTAAAGGGTTCCTGAAAGTTTTATGATCTCACGGTTTGCTTTTTCATTTGACAACTTTGATTTCCACCTGAGAGAAACAGTGTGAGCTAAACTATAACCAAGGCTATTCCTGACAGTCCCAGGGTCCCTCTGTAAGGTGCCTCAGACCTGGTCCCTCTGGAACGTGCCTCAGACCTGGTCCCTACGGGCCGATCCTGCCTCGCCAAGCAAAATCTGCCTCTGCTGGGCCTCCCAGCCATCTCACACAGACAGGAAATGTATGGATACCAGGAGGGTGATTAGTTCTGTCTTCTGACCATCAGTAGGCTCATTTCACTGCTTTATGTGCCTTCCTTCTGTCCTAGGGAAATGAGGTTCTAGAAGAAGAGGACGGATCACCCACACAAGAAGATGGTAAAAGACCTGGTCTTTTGCTCCCTTTTATTATATTTCTTTCCCGGGTATTCTCTGAAGGGTAGAGAAAGGGGCACTGGTGTGACTTGGTGGCACTGCTCAAGGGTGTGGCTTTGGGGAAAGGTTGTCTTCTTGATGGAATATCAAAGCAAGCAGGGTATCTGAGGACCTCAGCAGCCTTCCTGGCTCTTTCTGGGCCTCTGAGCCAAGGCTGCAGAAGACACGTGGAGTTCTCCATCTACGTTGAGTAGATCCTGAAGCTTCTTGGGCAACTGCCATCACCTTCCTTCCTGCTTCAGCTTCTCAGCCGAGTCTCACAGAACTGCTCTAGCAGCCCCAAAGTTCAGCTGCAGCAGGAGAACAGCTTCCTCCCCTTGGGGGAACCGACTGTTAGGCAGTAGGTTTTCCTGCTTTAGTGAAGAAAACGGCTGATGTTACAGTAGCAGAAGGATCACAGCCCTGGCGGCACAGCAAAGGTGAGGTGAAGAGACGTTAGCAGCTCAGCGTACACTAGTGTTTGTAGGCTATTGGAACGAGTCTCTTTACCATCATTCAGGCCTCAAGTAGATATTTTTTTTAATTGGAAGAGTTGGTTTACAATGTTGTGTTAGTTTCTGCTGTACAGCAACGTGAATCAACTATACATATACATATATCCACTCTTTTTTTAGATTCTTTTCCCATATAGGCAATTACAGGGTACTGAGTAGAGTCCCCTGTGCTCTACAGCAGGTCCTTATTAGTTATCTATTTTATATATAGTAGTGTGTATATGTCAATCCCAATCTCCCAATGTATCCCTCCCCTCCCTTGCCCCCCGCCATAACCATAAGTTTGTTTTCTACACCTGTGACTCTATTTCTGTTTTGTAAATAAGGTCAATCATATCTTCAGTCGGAAGAATTTGGTTTCTAGTAAGCCGAGAAGCGAAGGAACGACCTACATATAGAGCAAGGAAGTGGCGGGGGGGGGAGGGTAGGCGAGCTGGGAATCCCACCTGGGATTGTAGGACCAGGCGTCCCAGGAACCGGTGTCTCTTCCGTCTGCTCCTCTGAGGTGCCTCCACAGAAGGGCAACCTCCAGAGCAAACCTGGATCCCAGCCTGGATGCAGATGTCATGCTAGTCGCTTCTGCTTTGGCCATGGCAGTTGCTTGGGGGGTTGTGTGGTGTGCAGGGTGTGCGCATGTGCACATGACCACTCTCTCCTGGCCAAGTAGTGCCGGAGCAGGGGTGGTCGCCCAGGCTGTGCCTCTGCCGCACGTGCACGCCAACCAAGCCGGAGTTGGGCGCCACCTCTCCTCGGTTGATGTCTTCAGGGCGCAAGGCTCTGAGTTCTCCATTGTGATTGTCGTCCCCAGTAGAATATTTGCTTCTAAAAGGCACAGGGCAGTACGTGGTTTCCGCCTGACATTCCATATGTGGTTTCCACCTGACATGCTGTACACAGTAGATGTATGTTTCTTCCTCTCCCTTTCACCAAGGAAAAAAAAACCGGGTGGGGGCTTGAAAAAATAACATCTAAAATTGTCCCCTTCCCATCTTACACGACTGTAGGTTTCTGGTCAGCCCCTTAAAACATCTTCAGAATAGAAAATTAAGTCTCAAAGAAAATAAATCATAATTTTGCAAGCAATGCGATTCTTTGATTTGAGGTGCAAAATTACGGGACCAAAGACCTTTAATTTCCATTTTATGTATTAGTCATTTCGCAGAGCCTTGTGGTCATAAACACACCTCACGTGCACCGACAGACACAGGCCTGAGCCCGGGGTCACTTCCCCCGTGGCTCTCCTAGCTCTTCCAGCCTGGCTTAGACTCTGCTCTGGGCCCGGGTCTGCGTGTCCGAATCCCACAGACCTCCCCAGGGTCTGATTTCCCTGGAACGAAGGCTGGAAAGGGGCCAGTTAAGGAAACAGAGCAGAACAGAGCGAGAACATAAACGTACCCACGCAGTTTCCTTTATTGTCCTCTCTCCCCACTTAATTATTGTCTTTTTTTTAACATATGATTTGATGTTTTTTGTCTCCATCCTTAAGATTTTTATTTTAAGGACAGCAAAGCAGAGAAAAACACAGCCAGGTCCTCTCTAACTGCCTTAACTCCGTTAGAGGCCAGAGGACATTCGCATTTCTAGGTATGGAGTGTGACAATAACAATGACTTTGACATCGCCAGCATGAAAGCACTGGACAATAAGCTGTGCTCTGCGGTCTGCTTAGCCGGTGAGTGGCAGTCTGCTGAACATGAACTTGGTGGGAGACGCTCCCCTGCTCGCACCCCTGCTCTCACCCTGGGACACCCATCTCCTGCCCTGCAGTTCCTGCAAGAAGGCATGGGCTTTGCTAAGGTGCTGGGAGCCAGTTGCTGAAAGGAAGTGAGGCAGCCTTGGGAGAGTCCTTGGGCAAAGAGCGACTCTGCTCTAAGCGAATCTATTTGGGCATGGAGAAAGGCACAAAAATACCTCCAAAGCCTTCCGATTTGACCTGACCGTGCCCACTCCATCATGATCTTGCAGATCCCATGGCAGGGGGCCTGGTCTTGTTTCCATCAACAGGCAGTTTAAGGCAGACACGGCCTCTGTGATAAGGTCTTGGAAAGAGAGCCTGAGCCCTTGAAAAGGGAACCTGTAGCCACTCAAAGGAGAGTGTTTAGTTAGGATCAGAGAGGAATTTCAATGCCAGCATTTTATAGACTAGCTCTGTGACCCAGTGAGCCCTGGGCTACCACCAGTTGCCTTGTGCTCCCTAGATTTGGATCCCAAAGGAACGATCAGGGGTCGAGGGTAACTCTTCTCCCTGGAGCCCTAACTCTATAAATTCAATCAGGGCCATCAACGTGCCCCTTATTCCTTCTCATGACACTAAACTGAATCCAGGATGAGTTCTCAGGAGGAGCCCACCTGTCAGTCACACTCTGGGCACTGATGTCTCTCTGCTCCATGCTCACCAAGGGCTTCACCAACCATGGCTCTAAAGCCACGTCTTGCCTGGTGGACTAGGTCCAAATTGCCCCTCCTTGGTTCACAGCAGAGACTGCCTTCATGTTGCGTGGTCTGTAATCTCTTAAACATGCCCTGGACATGTTTAAGCTTCAGGACAGCCAGGTCCCGTCATGGGTCCATTGCTTTACTCTCTTTGCAACATGGTTACAGGTGCTGGAGGGACACAAACTCCTGTGGTTGCCACTCTCCATCAGCTTGCAGAAGACCCATGTACTCACCCCTCTGGCCCCATGCAGGCTTGTGGTGGAGGAAGCCGTAATCCCCAGAGACGCCTCCCACAGCCTTCCCAGGGGCTCTCCGGTCCCTTCCCACTTAGCGTTGACCCAGCCAGGCTTGGGCCAGAGTGGCTGAGGTCCAGGGTACACTTCACTTCCTGCCTTCCCACTCTTTACCTGGCTTCTGTCTGTCCATTTGTTTCTCATGTCTTTTTGCCAAATGTACGTCTGTCTGTCCAGTTTGTTTATTTTGAAACTCATTTAGGTTACCCAGACTTCGTGTGAAAGTTCATGTTCACCCACACCCAACCCCAAGCTTGCTGGGCGCACGCACATCCGAGGGGCCCTCGCTGAGGCTTCCGTTCCTAACTGGCAAGAGCCTGTATTTAATATGCTGAAATTTTCCAGGAAAAATAAATATTTGTGAGACTAGATTAATCCCTGTTCCACAAAAGCGGGGATGCTTCTGTGGCAAAGGTTACAGGCAGGATTTGTTTTGGTCACTAGTTGGGGAAGATGCCATCTCTGCCCTCATTCCGCCCTGAGTCTGTGGCAGCTGTGCCGGCCAGCCGCTCACTGGGCTTCAAGAGAGGAATCTAGGCTCCTGCCTCCCCGCAGTGGCTCCCCACCAACCCCCGTGTTTGGCAGAGAGAGCTCCTGGGAATTGTTTTAGCCGCCCATGCTGGTGGAAACTGACCCCAGGCCTTGTGCTTCCTCCTCTCCCTAACTCCTTCGGGCCAACCTGCTGGTGGATGTTTATTCCACTCTGGGATTGCGGCAGGAGAGCGAGGCCTGGAAGGAAAACAATGCCTGGGCTTCTTTACGGTGATCTCGGGAGCCAGCCTTTCTCAGATTAAACTGGCTTCACCGTTCAGGCCAGACATGAAACCGAATGACAGTGGCGCCTGCCGGGAGAGGGAGTTGAGGGTCGCATCGTAGCCTCACCCTGAGGTCTCAAGGGCTCTTACGGGAGAAGGAAAGTGCATCTGCTCTCTTGGTAAAATGTTTCTCGGGTTCTGCTGTTAGCGTCACACTGGTAGTAAAGAGCTGGGGAACTCTCTGGAAGAATCTGTCAGGTTAATGTCAGGTTAATGACAGGAGCATCCACTGTGGTAGGTCCCATGGAATCAACAGACCTCACCACGCTCAGCTGTAAGTTCAAAGTTCCTTCCTATGACTGAGGTGCCTCAGGCTGGCTTGGCCATCAGGACAGCTTCTCAGGCACTTGGTCTCCCTCTCCACACTGTTTCCCTCCCCACACGGATGCCACTCGCCTCACGGAGCGCCCACAAGGAGGGAGCCCGGGGAGCACCCCATGGTCCACCCTCCCCAGGCCCACAGGTGCTCTGCCAGGAGCCCCAGCTCGCGGCAAGGATGGCTCAGGTCCCCATCCTCGCTGCTCTCATCACCCTTGTGGGAGTGATGTTGAGAAAGCACCTGTGTCATTCCAGCACCTCTTCCGCTAAGAAGCCTGTGGGTCTTCTTTGGCCCCGAGACCAAGGTGGGGGGGCGATGGTATGTTCTGAGATTGTTCTGCAAGGTTCTCAAAGGGAGGAAATCTGAGTTGACCATTGTAGGTGATGAGCTGACTATAATCGCGAGGCCATGCTCGGTAGATGGGGCCCCAAGGAACCTGATGGAGTATCACACAGGCGTCAGGATAGTGGCCAGGGGACCAGTGACAATTCTGTGAAAAGGCTCTGGGTGGTGTGATGGGAAAAAGCAAAGATAATTTGAGTTTATTAGTGGAAATACAAATGTTTTTGTTTTGTTTTGTTTTGTTTTTTGTGGTACGCGTGCCTCCCACTGTTGTGGCCTCTCCCGTTGCGGAGCACAGGCTCTGGACGCGCAGGCTCAGCGGCCATGGCTCACGGGCCCAGCCGCTCCGTGGCATTTGGGATTTTCCCGGACCAGGGCACAAACCCTTGTCCTCTGCATCGGCAGGGAGACTCTCAACCACTGCGCCGTCAGGGAAGCCCGATACAGATGTTTTTAAATGATGGCATTGGACAGGAGTGGGCATACCGATGAAATCTAAAAGTACTTATGGAGGGAATTCCCTGGCCGCCCAGTGGTTAGGACTCAGCACTTTCACTTCAGTGGCCTGGTTCAATCCCTGGTCGGAGAACTAAGATCTTCCAAGCCACTGTGCAGCCAAAAAAAGAAAAGTACTTATGGAGACCTGAAATAACCCAAGACTAAGACGCCACTAGGAAGGGTTATGCTTCGCAGATACTAAGGAAAAATCGGAATTAACTTTCTCTTTTCTTGGAGAGAAACTCTACAAGATGGTGGAACTGTTACAGATCTTAAATTTAATTAGTGGCTGGGTAGAGGCAGGAAAGAGGTGTGTGGAATCCCCCTAGATGTGCTCCCCAAATCTGCCTCTAGAGGTCTCTTCACTCCCCCGTTTCTGAGCCTGAGGAGGGAATTAAGTGGGAACCACCTTTCTCTACCTCCCGTGAAGGATTTTGAATCTCCAGGCTCCCTTTTCTGGCTGAGGGCTGGACAGAATGGTAGCACTCGCTCAGGAAGTCCTCCTGCGCCTTCCAGGCTTACCTTCTGCATCCAGGATGCACGGAGCAGCAGGGTTTCGCCGAGGGTCTGGCAGAAGCCTTTTTAGAGGAAAGAGCACCACCGACTGTACCAAGAAGCTGGGGAGATCAGAGACTTCAGGTCTGAGTCTTCAGGCTGTTTCAGAAGGAGCCAGTTTTCAGCCCTGGCTCAGAATCTGGACCGGTGGTGTTTGTAGCAAGGACTCAAGAATTCAGAGCCAGGCAGCCTGGCAGCCAGTGGTGGTGGCGGCGAGGCTGCGGCAGTGTTTTGATTTCACTTTGTTTCTGTGTGTGTGCGTGCGTGTGTGTGTGTGTGTGTGTGTGTCTTCTCTCCTGTTTACCATTTGCTTTTGGTCGTTCCTACCAAACAGCCGCAGTTCCGGAGTCCTGCCCATTAAACACAGAGGAATAAGTATGAGATCTACCAAATTATATAAAATGAAGGAACAACTTATTTCATCTGGGGGTTCCTAACTGAAAAGGGCAATCTTGCCTGCTCTTCATCCTGTCACCCTTAGAGCGGTAAAGCACTGTGGACCCATGTGCCGGACTCCGGTAACCCCAGGGAGTACAGATCCCCGCATTCCGTCTGGCTGTGAGAGATACCTAAACATTTCCTGTCCCACTCACTCCCCTTCCCCTGGGGTCCACCTCCACAAGACTATTATTAGAGCCTTAGGGCGGATTAGCACACCAGGACATTTATGGGTATACACAATTTATACCCGCTGAATCCTAGTGTTTCTGCCATTAAAGGGTTTCGTGTCTTGGGCTGGCCTAACCTGAAGCTGACCCCAGACATTTGTGAGTGGCCTCCCTCAAATGTGACGCAGTGAGCCTCACGCCCACCCTCCAGGGTCAGCCGGCTCCGTCCACGAACTGAGCCCTCTGAAGGGCATGGCTCTCGGCTCTGCCCTGGAGGAGATCACCGTGTGCTGGAGGATCCAGCAATTTCCACACAGCATGAGAAATGGGGTGGTGGTACGGGCCAGTGGGGGAGCACTTCGGAGCACGCTGGACCCCATCTGGCTTCAGGGGGCGCCTTCTGGGGGCAGGTGCTGGAAGAGGCAGCTCAGCAGTCCTCGGCCAGAGAATGGAAGGCTTTCCCCCAACTCAGGGGGTTAGGGCTTCATCCTCTCCCTTCACAATGGCCATCTCGCTGCACTGGGGGGAATGAATCAGATGGAGTCATTCTGTGGGCTGGGAGGACGACTTGGGGGAGATGAGTGTAGCCTGAACAAGGCCTGGGGGGCGGATGGTTTTCGCGCACATTCTGTGAGTCAGGCGCCCTGCTCACCACTCTTCCATGTCACCTCGCTTAGTCTCACGGCATCCCTGGGGTGTAAGTACTTGTCTCCCATCTGATGGATGGGAAAACCAGGGCTCCAAGTACAGTGACCTGCCCAAGGTCACACAGTCAGTACGTTACAAGCTGGGGCTGTATCCCGGTTTTCTGACTACAGATTTAGACCTTACTAGAGCTTGAACAAGCTGGAGGTCAGGATGGATTGGATACAGAGCATGAAGGAGAGAGAAGCACCAAGAGTGGGTTTCCAGCATGGGCAGCGGGTGCTTCTCGTGCAGGAACTGCAGGACAAGGGGGGAAGATGATGAGTTTCGTGGATGGTACCCGGGGGACCCCAAAGCTCTGGAGCTAATGTCTCCTGGGGTTGGTAGCACCAGCTGATAGCAACTCTCGGTGGGCTGTTCGGGTGCAGAAGGAGAGGAACAGCTGTCACTCTGTTCTCTGCCATGCCATTTGGTCCCTGGCACCCTGCTGGGCAGCCAGTCCCTTCCTGCCCCACCCTGGCCCCCACAGCAAACACTAACTCTGAGCCCAAATTAACACACTCTTCTCCCTCCCCTTCACCTCCTGCTGCTCTCGTGAAAGTCTCAGCCAGACTCAGTTTCTTTTCCTGGTCCGCTGTAACACTTAGGCAAACTTCAAGACCAAATAAAGATACAAAGGTGGATCCTACGGCAAGCTCACAAAACAAGGACCATCCTGCATGTCCCTCCATCAGTGGGCCACAGTGGCCATGACTGTCCCTCGCCCAGTGGACGCCACTGCTCCCAAGATTCACGTGCTGTGGTTTGCACCCTGTGGGAGTTCCAGCTAATGCGCATCTTGCCAGCTTTCGTGCCAAACTCCCGGACTGTCCTGCCAGAGACACCATCGGCACCAAACCAAAGGTCCGGTAACCTTCCTTTCCTCTTCTCAGGTGCCTGGCAGGCTGACGACAACGTGGTCAGTCGTCGGAACACGCAGCGCAGACGCCCATCTTCTGGCAGCCTGGAGGACCCCGAGAACAGGCTCTGCGTGTGGGATCCTTTGGCCATCTGAGAGCCTTAGCCCCTGTACCAGGGCTCTCCTCCCGTTCTCACATCCCATCCTGGCCTCATGGCACCACTGACCTCCTGGGCATCCTCAGCAAGACACACGGAGACTTTTTAGACCCACGTGAAAGCTGGATGCTGAGGGCCCCTGACCCTTCTCCCAGACTCATCTTCTTCCGCAACCGTGATCCTTCCCCTCTCAGAAGGGACTGGAAACCTCTTTTCTCCTTGTCGGCTAAAGCCACTCGAACTGCAGCTCACGAGACCCTTTGCAGAGAGTCTCTGGAATGTTTCCACTGTATCTTGATCTTCAGGTGGAGCTGTGCTCTACAGACTGGTTATTTCTTGTGTATCTTTTTTTTTTTTCTCTCCTTAGGAGGTAGACCAAGAAGACTCAAGAGTTTGGGTGACTTCATTACAAACACCCATCTGGCATTTTCTAGTCTCTGGGACATCATAACCAATCTGAGACCTGCAGATTGGGGTGGCGTTGGGGGATGACTCCTGTGAGAAGGGAAAGCCATATTGCACTGTAAGTGGGGTTTCCCTCAAAATGCATTAGGAACTCCTCTCTCAAGGACAAGAAGCAGTGGCAACCACCAGAAGGTTGGTTGGGAAAACAGTTCTTGCTTCTGGTAGCAGAGGCTATGCCTCGTGTGTCTGCTTAGGAAGGAGGCCTTGAATCTGAGAACCCCTCAGTTACATGATGACCTACCGGGGAGTTCTTTATGATCAGGTGCACTCAGGAAGGCCTGGGGCTCCATCCTAAGGTGACACTGCAAAGGCATTTTTGACCCCCTCGATGTACCAGGCACTTGTTAGGGACTGTCGTATATTATCACGTTTCATCACTACCGCCCTGTCAGGTGGCATTCTTACCCCTGCTGCCCCCGTCTCCACCCCGCTTTTCTGAAAGAGTTGAAGAAAGAAGCTGAGAGAGGGGTGGACCGGTGGTTCTCATTTGGTGCCCAGGAACCCCAAAGGAGGTTGGGGGAAGGGCTGAGCTGGGGTCAGTGGTGGTCTGGGAGGCTCCCCATCCCACCGGTTTTCCTCCCCTGTCCTCCAGATCAGCTGAGCCTGATGGGGGGAGCCGGAGGTACTGCCTTCCATAGGCTCATCAGAGATTTAGAGATATTGTTCAAATCACATGTCCACCCCACCCCAGTGCAGTGTAGGCATATAAATAACAGTCTGAAACAGCAAGACCGTAAGCTGTTGGCTGTTCGTCTCTCAACACTAGTGTTATCAATGGATTCCTCATAGCTCTCTGATAGATGCATTGTCTGCTGGCTTTTGGAAGAGGTGGTTAGTTAGTGGAGCATGAGATTGAGAAGCAAAGTGGGATCCAACAGTTTGTGAGGCTGAGATGTGACAGAGCCCTAGGCTATGCCCACCATGATGGCCTGAATTAGTAGTTGGAATTGTTGCCCTAGAGGAACTTTTCATGGTCCTTCCCAAGGCCTCAAAGAGAGCCCAGTGCCGGGGGATCTTTTGCACCTCCTGTGTGGCTGCCTTGTGCCGTCAGGTGCGTGGTGACCCTCACTGCCTGGTGGTTGTGGTTCACATCCTGCCCTGGGGGTGGGCAGGCGGAGGCCTGTGGTCCTGACAGACACTACATGAGCCAAGCCAAATCTCAGCTTCTGCCTTGAGTTCCGGTGTCCACCCGCTCTGAAATCCTGCAGTGGGCTCTGCTGTTTCAGGCCCCATTTAATGTCCTTTCTTTCCCCGAAACATTCTTACAGACCCTTTCATATTGATGATTCCAGCAATAACCACACTTCCTGATTTCCTTGAAATCTGAGCCCCAGAAGCACTAGGGAAGGGGACTCTCCCTGAGCCTGGGGTGGTGGCATACAGATCCACCTCCTCTCCCGGCAGGTAGTATTCAGAGTGTGGTGTTACCTGAGATGAAGGAGATGTAGGTAAACAGTCGCCACAGTGGCCAGGAACCCTAAGAGGAAGCCATTGTCTTCACCCTTTCTGGAGGGTCTGTCTTCTCCCAGGAAGAGGCTCAGAGAGATTCCTCAAGGCCTTGGTTCCATAACCAAGACATACCCGGGTGAGAAGTGGCCCTTCACTCCTGTTTCTCAGACAGTTCCTGCTCTCTCCCCCATCCCCTCACCTCTTTGCCCTCATTTAGCTCTTTGGCGAGCAGAAATATCCCATCCAAAAGGGCTGGGATCAGGGAACAGGGCACAGAGCCTGGTCGGGGAACAGGACAGCCGCCCCAGTCATCATCTGGAGATGGTCATGTTGTTAGCAGTTGACCCACAGAGAATATGACGGGGCCTGGTTTCTCACACAAGGACACAGACTAACCGGAGGCCTGGGGTTCCTTCCTGCCACACTCAAGTCGGAGCTCACCTATGAGCTCACTTCCGGGTGGTGTGGTGATCCCAGCCTTCTCACAGAGCCCTTTTTCCTTCTCCTCCCCAGTCCCATCCTACCAGAGGCCATGCCAACGATGGGGCGTCTCCTGGGCACGGATCCACACACGTTAAGCCATCTCACCTGGGGAGGGTTTTTGTCCTGTTCACCTGACCTTGGCATGCTGCTTGCTCACTGTGCTTTAGGATCTGCACACCTAGTGTGTGTAAATATGTGTGTACTGTTGTGCCATCTGTGTACCCCTCACTCCCTGGAGTACACTCATGGGCACACTACAGTGGGGACGTCAAGGATGCAATATTTGTGGACTGCTGCATGATTCTTAAAAATGAATAAAACTGTTCACGAGGGAAGAAGAGCTGTTAACTGCGCAGTTGGCTTATTTGTGAAAGTTTCTGTCCGACTTTCTCCAGCATGTCTTTAATACTTTGACTCAAGACAAGCTGTACATGGAGGAGTGAGAGAGGGCAAGGGGTAGAGGGAAAGACATGTTTCTGCGTGGAAGCTGGTGTACCATCCTCCGGGCACAGCTCCTGCGCAGAGGCCTGATAAGGAGTCCTCTCCTCCACCCCCCCCCATCCCGAACCCCACCCCCTTCAACCAGAGAACTTCCAACTGCAGCTCCTCAATAACTGAAGAGCAGGAAAGCTGGTGACTGGAGGGAGGCTGGGGGAGAGGAGGAGGAAGGACCACAGTCCACCGTTAGTCCGTCACTTAAAGGCTGGTGAAATTAATGGGGCAAATGACCCCAGTCAAAGAATTTGGCAAGTCCACGGCTTTCCGGGGTTTCACCCACCGGCTCTGTTTCCTCAGCTATCTGGAAAGGAGGGAGAGCACTTCCGAAGAAGCCTCTGGAATGTCAGCTTCTGGGAATCTTGCTGAGAACGGGGCGGGGAGGGAGCGCTTACCGGGAAACACTGGATTACCCTAGCCACCTTCTGGTGTCTGCGACCGGGGTTGCGGTTTCTGCGGACCTGAGCGGCAGGTGGCATCGGAGAGTCAGACCTGCTTGCGGGCACCAAGACGACACTGGGTCGGGAGACCGGGACAGGCCGCAGAAACGTGAGGAAGTGCCACTCGCAGCCCAGAGGAGAGGAAAGGAAAGCCCCAAGCATGCACACAGCCCTGGCCCCCCACCAGGGGCTGCATCCCAGGAGCCGTCGCCACCTCTGAGCAGCCCAGATGGGAAGGAGGTGGGGCGGAGTACGGTTCGCGCGGCGTCCTGCTCGCCGAGGGCCCCGGAGCCTCTGCGGGAGCGCCGAGCCGCGCGCCTCTCCGAGCCCTGCGCGGGGCCCTCGGGCGGGAATGCGCGGAGCCGGGACGAGGTGGCGGGTAAGGGGCTGGGTCGAGCGCCAGAGAGGGCGGCAGGAGGGAGCTGGAAGAGAGTTACCGCGTGAGAGAGCGGTTAAGAGCCCGCGGTCTCTTTGGAGACGCCCTGGCCAATGGCAGAAGCGGAAGCTGTTTATATGGGCGGGACGTCGCCACGGCAGCAGGACACGCCTTGCGAGCGGCTACTGAGTGCCGGTCCCCGGGCTGCTGGCTTTCAGAGAGGCGCCGGCGGGCGTGAGTGGCGACGATGATTGCTGGCTGGGCCCTGGAGCTGGGAGCAGAGAGCCGCGGTGAGGGTGGGCGGTGCGAGGAATTTCTTTGAGAAGCTTCCTTTGGCCAGGGCTGCGCTCTGAGCCAGGTAAGGGACGGGGAGGGCTGCAGGCCGTGGGAAGGGAGGGCGTCAGTACCAGCCCGCTCTCCCATCCGTCCCCGACGGAAGTGGTGGGCCCGGGGACTGACATCAGAGGCGTTTGGGGGACACTCACTTCCCGCCCCCTTATAACTCTCTGTATTGTTTCCTTCCTTCCCCTTGAGCCCCATCCTAATATCCCTTTTCAAAGATCAGACGACCACCCCCGCCCCCCGACCCGTCGTACTGCCCTCCTGGACTCTCTCGCCCCATTTCCGTTGGTTGTGGACGGAGAGAAGGGGGTTAATTCCCCGCTTTGAGGGAGAAAGGGGTGGCCTCGCATGCCCCTACACTATTCCCTCGTTGGGCTAATTAAGTCTCCTCTAAAAGATCCAAGAGGAAAAGAGCGAGGCGAACCCCGTGTGGGTCGGAGCACCGGGCACACCTTCTGTTTCCCAGAACTCGGCAGTAAAAGATCCTCCCCAGCTGCAGGAAGGGTTTTAGTAAGAGCCTCCCCCCTCGCCCACACTCTCCCCTCGGGGGTGGGGAAAGAGGGCTCAGTTCCAGCTCTGGTCCCCGCAGGCACCACATTCCGTTTGGAGGAGGCTACCCCCGGATCGCGGGATGGAAGCCCGCTTCCGGGAGGCTGCGTAACTGAAGCCGCGGGAGTCAGCGGGCCGGAGAGCTCGGCGGCCACCCTCGGCTCGGCTCGTGGATGTTGACAGGCCCCTCGGAGAGTCCCCGCAGATATGGCGGAGAGCTGGCTACGCATCTCGGGAGCAGGGGCAGCGGAGGAGGCCGGACCGGAAGGCGGCCTGGAGGAGTCCAACGCCCTGAATGACAGCCTGACCAGCCTGCAGTGGCTGCAGGAATTCTCCATTCTCAACGCCGAGCTCCCCGCCCTGCCTTCGGGGGACACCGACCCCCACGGCTCCCACGAGCTGGCAGGCTCGGCCGAGCCGGGGTCTCCCCTGGCGGCGGACCCCGCCTGCCTGGGGCAGCCGCACACACCCGGCAAGCCCACGTCCTCCTGCACGCCGCGGAGCGCCCCCTCGGGGCTGCAGGCCTCGCCTCCCGACGACGTGGACTACGCCACCAACCCGCACGTGAAGCCGCCCTACTCGTATGCCACGCTCATCTGCATGGCCATGCAGGCCAGCAAGGCCACCAAGATCACCCTGTCGGCCATCTACAAGTGGATCACGGACAACTTCTGTTACTTCCGCCACGCTGATCCCACCTGGCAGGTAGGGAGGCACTCCCTCCCTCCCTCCCCATGCCCGCGCGGACTGGACTCACATCCCAGATCCGCAGGCCAAGTAGGCGCGGTACGGCCAGGGCCCCGAGAGAGGAAGGCCGTCCAGGAAGGACCTCAAGGGAGCCCAGTGCTTGGACTGCTGCCCCTTTGACTTCAGAGATGGAGGAGGGAGGATGTTCAGAGGGCTGCAGGGGTGCCGACATAGAGGTTCAAGTGGAAAGAACTTGTGACTCGTCCGGCAGGCTCAGCCCAAAGACCAGGGCTGAACTATGCGTGGACACAGCCCCCCAGGGTAGGTTGATGGACTGAGGGACACATTTTTGTCCCAAGTCCTGGAATTCCTACACACTACCCTCCTCAAGGTCAGTTTGTCAGGGCGTGACTGGAAGCAGAGCATCGTTCCTGCCAGGCTCTCCATCCTGCCTGCTTTCAGTTGGATGGAGGGGCTCTGGGAGGGGAGAGGGGCGTGCTGTGGCGTGTGAAGGCCATCGGTGTCCCAGTGGAAGGGCTACAGGGCCTTCCGAAAGCTGCTGTGCCAGCCCCCACCCAAAGCCCTCCCTAGTTTCCTGCCTACACTCCTCCGCCTCTTCTCATCAACCTCCCTGGGGGGACAATTACCTCAGCCACGTGCTTTCCACAGGGGCCCTTTCCTCCCACACTGATTTCATGTTCCAAGTCTCTGGAACCTGGCACAGAGCAGCCAAGGGGCCCAGACCACCATGTAAACCTCCCAGTCTTGCCAGGGGGCACTACTCACCTGCCGGCCCCACCCACCAGGTCCCAGATCCCTGTGCCCCAGCGTGGTTTGGACTGTGCACCCAGGCGTGAACAAGGCAAGATGGTGATTCAGGCTGGTCACACACTGCCCTGAGCCTCTTCAACCATCAGGATCAGGGGCTACTTGGGGACAGAGACCCTGAGGATGCACAGATCCTTCCCTGTGGCACAGGTCACAGGATCACAGTTCCTGTGATCACAGCTATTCCACGTTTGCTTGGGCCCTGACCCTGGGGCAGGTACCATTTGTAACCTTGGTGAGATAGCAGAGACTCTCCACCACCCCCCACCGTACCCCAAGCCTGAGAGGCCCCAAGAATGAGCGCTATGCTCTTGGCTGGGTAATAATCAACTGAGGCCTCAGAGCCTGGGGTGGGAGGAGGGGGACATGGTGGGTGAGGGCCCAGGCCAGCAGCCGGCTCTAGAAACAAGGAAAGTCATCAGATCCTCCTACACTTCATCCCCCCCCACACACACAAATCCTCACACCCACTCACTCATTTCACAAACAGAGAAGGCCAGCCAGGCCCAGACAGAGGGAGATGGCTGTCCAGGCCCTGGGGGAGCCAAGGCCTTTGGCCAGAGGCCGCAAGCGGCGGGGTAAGGGAGGGAGGGCAGGACAGGCTGGCACTGAGAGCCACCCTGCGGCTCAGGGCTCGGATGACTGAGCAGGCAGATATCCTGGCAAAAGGGAACAAAAGACCCCGACAGCACTCCCAGCTCCTGGTGCCCCGTGGCTGGTGTCCCAGAACCTCCCGCTCGGAGCAGCGCCTCTGTCTCCCCTGCCCCCATCGGAGAGAAGGTGGTGGTGGGACTGGCAGTGGCTCTAGGAGCCCCCAATCACTGACCCCACCCACTCTCCCAGCTGTCTTCCTTCTCTCCTATCTCCCTGTGTCCAGAACTCCATCCACAACAACCTGTCCCTGAACAAGGGCTTCATCAAGGTGCCTCGAGAGAAGGAAGAGCCAGGCAAGGGGGGCTTCTGGCGCATCGACCCCCAGTACGCCGAGCGGCTGCTGAGTGGGGCCTTGAAGAAGCAGCGGCTGCCCCAAGTCCACATCCACCCGGCCTTTGCCCGCCAGGCCGCGCCGGAACCCAGCGCCGCCCCATGGGTCGGGCCACTGACCGCGACACCGAGGCCCAGCAGCTGCTGCGGGAGTTCGAGGAGGCCACTGGGGAGGCGGGCTGCGGTGCAGGTGAGGGCAGGCTGGGGCGTAAGCGTCAACAGCCGCTGCCCAAGCAGGAGGCCAAGGTCCCGCGGCCCTCCAGCCCCCTGCTGCTGACCCAGGAGGAGCAGGGTGAGCTGGAACCCCTCAAGGGCAACTTTGACTGGGAGGCCATCTTGGACGCTGGCACGCTGGACGGGGAGCTGGGCACGCTGGAGACCTCGGAGCTGATCCCGCCGCTGAGCCCTGCCTCACACGGGGACGTGGACCTCACCATCCATGGCCACCACATCGACTGCCCTGTTACCTGGGGGCCTCCAGCGGAGCAGGCTACCGACAGCCTGGACTTTGATGAGACCTTCCTGGCCACATCCTTCCTGGAGCACCCCTGGGACGAGAGCACCCGTAGCTCCCTGCCCCCCGAGCCCCTCTTTGAGGCCGGGGATGCCACACTGGCCTCTGACCTGCATGACTGGGCCAGCCTGGGCGCCTTCTTGTAAGAAGCCAGGCCCTGCCCCACCTCCAGACAGCACCGAAGTCTGGGCCCAGACTGCCCCCCTCCCCGCCAGTGCAGGCCCATGGACACCCTACCGCCCAGGCAGGGGCTGGGCCAGCTCGCCCCACCAGGCCACACGGCCCCCAGCCCAGGCCATCCTCAGATTCTAGTCCAGCAGGCTGAGAATTGGGGCCCAGGACCCAAATTGCTGCCTCCGCTCCCCAGCCCCCCATACACACAGTGTTTCATTGATCCACTTCTTCCCTGCCCCAGAGACACGCTAAGGGCCCTGCACTATGAGAGCTGCGGCTTGGAGGGGCCCTGGCCAAGCTGGAAACATCAGTACAGGGCCCGCCCCAGAACACCTTAGCTTCCAAGCTTCTCTCTCTCCTGCTCTCCTCCCCAGGTCTCTATCCAGAGCAAGTTCCCAGGTACAACCAATGCTGATTAGGTGACTGCAAATGAACACCCAAGAGGCCTCTCCTGGCAGTCTGTGAGGAGGAGCTAGGCGGAGGGGGGAAGAGAGAGGAGACAGAAAGGAGGCCGGGGTGCCGGGTGGAGCCAGGAGATTTTCTAAGGCCTCTGGGATCTTCTGGCTTCATCCCTAGAGGTGGGGCAGAGGGTATGTGTCCCTAATCTTTGAGCCCAACTTGAGGCTGAGAGCAGCGGGGAGATGGGGATCTGGGGTTTCGGGGCTGGGGCAGCCAAGCTGCGGAGGGAAAGGGGACAGACAGACTAATGTAGTGAGTGTAGCTAGAGCTGAGGCTTAACTGGGAGGGACGCAGTGCTTGCTAGAACCACTGGGACCAGGAATGGGGGGATGGCCCATTGCCCTTGCTTGCACTCCTGCAGGGGAGTGTCTTGCTCCACCATAAACCCCCTGGGCTGCATCCCACATCCCCTCTCCTAACCCATCGGGCAATTTAACCTTTTTCATAGAAAGTGATTTACAATAAAAACATTTTTAAAAGTAAAGTTTTAAAAAGTCTCAAAATGGACCTGCTTGCAACTTTCTCTGGGGAAAAGCATGGGCCAGTTTTGGGGAGGCCACGGCCCAAGGGGGAATGGCTGGGAGGAAGATGGGGGGCACCAAAGGCCTGCAGAGTGTCCCCTGATGCACTCCTCATGATCTCTGGGTGCCCAGAGAGAAAGGGGCTGAGAGGCGGCCCTCGGGGGTCCCCTGCAGCCAGGGCCTCGGCACCTCTCTATGTGCAATGGGGAGACTGTACCCACAGCCCCGAGGAGCAGGCGGCAAAGGAGGCACAGCCCCCTCCCTGGCCCTGGGGACTCACTCACAAAGGCCGTTCTTGCCCAGGGCTCGGCTCACGTTCCCCACCTCGCCCAAGTTGAGGGCCTGCCCAGACTCACCTGCGGTCCTCGCCTGGGCCTGTCTCCAGCTCCTCCCTCCCTTGGTCCCTTCCTGAAGGGACAGGGTGTGAGGTCAGAGGGCCCCAGCCCCTGGGGCCCCACTTGCCACCCTGGGGTTCATTCACCCCGCCCAGGGCCTTCCCTCCAATGCAGGTTGGGGCTGAGGGAGGCCATCAGGGCAGACGGAAGACGGGGTGCCTAGACCCTACAGCTCCAGCCTGTGAGGAATCAACGTACCAGAGTTCTGATGGGGAAACTGAGGCACAGCAAATATGTGACACTCAGCAGGCACCTTTCCACCCCCTCACCCCAGCTTTGCCTGGAACCCATCTCTCCCCCGAGCCCGCACCTGGCCCCGCCAGCACGCCCTTGTGGTGCACAGCCCCTTCCCCCAGCACTCACGTGCACGTGCGCACAGACACACACACACACACACAAACGGGCACTGTCCTACACAATCCTGCCCAGCCTCCACGGGCCCCTTTCTCCTGAAGCCCCTTTCTTTCCTTGCACTGGAGGCTGGCTCCAGGGCAACCTGGCATTCCCCCGCCAACTTGCTGCTTTCCCTTGCTAATTACTCAAAATATTTCCGAAGGGTGCGCACACTGCAGGGCCAGGCGGGTTGGGGCCTTACAGAGCTCAGGAGGCAGCCCATCCCCTTCCCACTGCTTGCTGAGGAGGCTGCCCCAACCTCCCTCTGAGACTCCCTTCACCCCCTAAGCAACGACTCCCTCCCTCTCCCCACCACCCTCCGGCCTTCCTGCCCACGCTCCCCAGCACTGGGGGAACATGGGGGCTCCAGCCTCTCCACTGGTCCCCAGGCTCAGCCTCCAGCCCCCGACAAAAGGGGTACACCCTGGATTGACAGGTGGGGCCGGTCACTGTCCCTCCTCCTCACCCTCTGCCTGGGCCCATGCTGGGGGAAGAGGGGCAAGGTCAGGGGCTGGCAGAACTGCCTGCCAGGTAAGGAAAGGCTGAAGAAGCTTCTGGCTGTCAGGAAGAATCCCCAGGAGCTCCTGAAAATCCCTATGCTTGGGACTAGCGTCTCTGGGGCTGGGACCCAAACACTGGCACTTTTAAGGGTCCATGGATGCTGCCAACGAGCAGCCAAAGGTAAGAGGGGGCTCCGAAGCGGCCACAACACAGGGCTTCACACACCCTTTCAGCAGGCAGCGTTTGGGGGTTGGCGGTGGAGGGGGCGGGAAGCGTGAGTGGATCCTGTCCCTCCTATTCATCCCTGCCCCGGCCCTTGGCTGGGTGGCTTTTTGAAAAAACGTTCAGTGACTCCGTATTTATTTAGAGATTCGATGTAATCCCAGTCAATATATATTTTGCGCCCTTAACAGTAAGTTGCAGACAGGCTGCCCCATTAGCACTAGATACTTTAGTGTGTGTTTCCTTAGAACAAGGACACGCCTCCATAATCCCAGTACCACCATCACAATCAGGAAATGAACACTGACCTGGTAATCCCATGTAACCGCAGACCCCCTTCACGTCTTGCAGATCACCCCAGGAATGCTCCTCTCCATTCCAGCATCCCAATCCAGGACCCCATGTTGCACTGAGTTGTCCTTTCTCTTTTGCCCTGTGTGGCTTTGAGCCCATGACTCAAGCTCTCTGGGCAGGTTTCGCATTTCCTTTGATCTCCACTTTTGAGGTGAGAAGCCCTTCAGCCACTTCACCCTCAGGTGTGGTACAGTCCCGTCCCAAAGCAAGAAGCCAGCTTGCTGTCTCCTCACTTTCCACCTCTTCCCTATCCTCCCTCCCCCATGTATGGCCAGCCAGGAAAGGGATGAGGGGCAATGTTCAGGAACTCAGTGTTTGGGGACCCTCGCCGTCTGCCCACGGGACAGGCCACCCCCAGCTCCAGTGACGGGAAGGCCCCCGGGATGGGATTCCATGCTGGCCTGAAGCAAATGCGCCAGGCCTCCTGAAGAGCTGAGCTGAGGGCAGGAAACACTCTTCTCCCCGCCTCTGCCCCCCTCAACATACTGGGGACCCAGACTTGAAGAAGGAAGGTCATGTCCATGGTGTCCTCCCAGATCAGCACCGACACCGTCTCCTCCATGTCCGGCTCCTACATCGCCCCTGGCACGGAAGAGGACGGGGAGGCTCTCCCCTGCCCCCGGGCCGCCAGCAGGACCCCCTCAGAAGAAGGAGACGTAAGAGAGGAGCATGGGATCGCCCTCGCCTCTCTGCTCTGCTCTGTACTCGAGTCCCAAGGAGCTCAGTCCAGGGCCTGCCAGGGAGATCGGCAAAGCCCCCCAGTGCTCGGGAGGGGAGCCCTGGAAAACACGGTACCGGGTTGTTGAATCAAAGACTCCCTCAGATGTGATCTTCCATGTGGCACCACTTCTGTCCTGAGGACTTGGTTTGCGTTTGCTACCAGGCGAGCTGGGTAGGAGAGCCGGTGGCATCTGCACCTTGACTTTTGTTGCTCCTTTGCAGGTGACGCCAGCGGCGTCTCCAGACTGCAACTTTGCGGGCCTCCTCGCCACCGCTGAAGAGCAGGATGCAGAGGTAAGAGCAAGATGGACGCTGGTGCCCCTCCCCGGTCAGAGGGACTGCCGGCACTGGCACCGGATGCAAATAGGATGGGGGCTCTTCTGGAAGAAGCCTTCCAAGGTGGTGCACTTGGATCTGTTAGAGGCAGGGTGCAGAGCAGAGGGACTGTCCGGTTAGCAGAGGGCGCTGGTCTCAGCGTAATAGGCGTGGGGTGAGTTCCAGAGGGAAGTCTTCCAGGCCAGACCCTTGAGAGGGTGTTTGTCCTCCAATTCACTTAGTATTTACCTGGCACAGGCATCTCACATGTTCCTGGCACTGGGGGACACAAAGACCGAGTGACATGGCTTTTGCCTGCCCACACCCCCAATCCACCCATCCCACCCATCCCGGAGCTCCATCTGATGGAGGAATCAGAGTTATAACTCAGCGTGAGAAGTGCTCTGACGGAGGTGTGCCTGAAGTATATGGAATGCCCAGCTCCCAGTGGGGACTCTACAACTTTCTCTTGAGCCAGATGTTCTCAAAGGAGTATCTGGATGGGATTGGGGATCCTAAAGGGTTCCTGAAAGTTTTATGTTCTCACGGTTTGCTTTTTCATTTGACAACATTGATTTCCACCTGAGAGAAACAGTGTGAGCTAAACTATGACCAAGGCTGTTCCTGACAGTCCCAGGGTCCCTCTGTAAGGTGCCTCAGACCTGGTCCCTCTGGAACGTGCCTCAGACCTGGTCCCTACGGGCCGATCCTGCCTCGCCAAGCAAAATCTGCCTCTGCTGGGCCTCCCAGCCATCTCACACGGACAGGAAATGTATGGATACCATGAGGGTGATTAGTTCTGTCTTCTGACCATCAGTAGGCTCATTTCACTGCTTTATGGACTCACAGTGCCTTCCTTCTGTCCTAGGGAAATGAGGTTCTAGAAGAAGAGGACGGATCACCCACACAAGAAGATGGTAAAAGACCTGGTCTTTTGCTCCCTTTTATTATATTTCTTTCCCGGGTATTCTCTGAAGGGTAGAGAAAGGGGCACTGGTGTGACTTGGTGGCACTGCTCAAGGGTGTGGCTTTGGGGAAAGGTTGTCTTCTTGATGGAATATCAAAGCAAGCAGGGTATCTGAGGACCTCAGCAGCCTTCCTGGCTCTTTCTGGGCCTCTGAGCCAAGGCTGCAGAAGACACATGGAGTTCTCCATCTACGTTGAGTAGATCCTGAAGCTTCTTGGGCAACTGCCATCACCTTCCTTCCTGCTTCAGCTTCTCAGCTGAGTCTCACAGAACTGCTCTAGCAGCCCCAAAGTTCAGCTGCAGCAGGAGAACAGCTTCCTCCCCTTGGGGGAACCGACTGTTAGGCAGTAGGTTTTCCTGCTTTAGTGAAGAAAACGGCTGATGTTACAGTAGCAGAAGGATCACAGCCCTGGCGGCACAGCAAAGGTGAGGTGAAGAGACGTTAGCAGCTCAGCGTACACTAGTGTTTGTAGGCTATTGGAACGAGTCTCTTTACCATCATTCAGGCCTCAAGTAGATATTTTTTTTAATTGGAAGAGTTGGTTTACAATGTTGTGTTAGTTTCTGCTGTACAGCAACGTGAATCAACTATACATATACATATATCCACTCTTTTTTTAGATTCTTTGCCCATATAGGCAATTACAGGGTACTGAGTAGAGTCCCCTGTGCTCTACAGCAGGTCCTTATTAGTTATCTATTTTATATATAGTAGTGTGTATATGTCAATCCCAATCTCCCAATGTATCCCTCCCCTCCCTTGCCCCCCGCCATAACCATAAGTTTGTTTTCTACACCTGTGACTCTATTTCTGTTTTGTAAATAAGGTCAATCATATCTTCAGTCGGAAGAATTTGGTTTCTAGTAAGCCGAGAAGCGAAGGAACGACCTACATATAGAGCAAGGAAGTGGCGGGGGGGGGGAGGGTAGGCGAGCTGGGAATCCCACCTGGGATTGTAGGACCAGGCGTCCCAGGAACCGGTGTCTCTTCCGTCTGCTCCTCTGAGGTGCCTCCACAGAAGGGCAACCTCCAGAGCAAACCTGGATCCCAGCCTGGATGCAGATGTCATGCTAGTCGCTTCTGCTTTGGGCATGGCAGTTGCTTGGGGGGTTGTGTGGTGTGCAGGAGGTGCGCATGTGCACATGACCACTCTCTCCTGGCCAAGTAGTGCCGGAGGAGGGGTGGTCGCCCAGGCTGTGCCTCTGCCGCACGTGCACGCCAACCAAGCCGGAGTTGGGCGCTACCTCTCCTCGGTTGATGTCTTCAGGGCGCAAGGCTCTGAGTTCTCCATTGTGATTGTCGTCCCCAGTAGAATATTTGCTTCTAAAAGGCACAGGGCAGTACGTGGTTTCCGCCTGACATTCCATATGTGGTTTCCACCTGACATGCTGTACACAGTAGATGTATGTTTCTTCCTCTCCCTTTCACCAAGGAAAAAAAACCGGGTGGGGGCTTGAAAAAATAACATCTAAAATTGTCCCCTTCCCATCTTACACGACTGTAGGTTTCTGGTCAGCCCCTTAAAACATCTTCAGAATAGAAAATTAAGTCTCAAAGAAAATAAATCATAATTTTGCAAGCAATGCGATTCTTTGATTTGAGGTGCAAAATTACGGGACCAAAGAGCTTTAATTGCCATTTTATGTATTAGTCATTTCGCAGAGCCTTGTGGTCATAAACACACCTCACGTGCACCGACAGACACAGGCCTGAGCCCGGGGTCACTTCCCCCGTGGCTCTCCTAGCTCTTCCAGCCTGGCTTAGGCTCTGCTCTGGGCCCGGGTCTGCGTGTCCGAATCCCACAGACCTCCCCAGGGTCTGATTTCCCTGGAACGAAGGCTGGAAAGGGGCCAGTTAAGGAAACAGAGCAGAACAGAGCGAGAACACAAACGTACCCACGCAGTTTCCTTTATTGTCCTCTCTCCCCACTTAATTATTGTCTTTTTTTTAACATATGATTTGATGTTTTTTGTCTCCATCCTTAAGATTTTTATTTTAAGGACAGCAAAGCAGAGAAAAACACAGCCAGGTCCTCTCTAACTGCCTTAACTCCGTTAGAGGCCAGAGGACATTCGCATTTCTAGGTATGGAGTGTGACAATAACAATGACTTTGACATCGCCAGCATGAAAGCACTGGACAATAAGCTGTGCTCTGCGGTCTGCTTAGCCGGTGAGTGGCAGTCTGCTGAACATGAACTTGGTGGGAGACGCTCCCCTGCTCGCACCCCTGCTCTCACCCTGGGACACCCATCTCCTGCCCTGCAGTTCCTGCAAGAAGGCATGGGCTTTGCTAAGGTGCTGGGAGCCAGTTGCTGAAAGGAAGTGAGGCAGCCTTGGGAGAGTCCTTGGGCAAAGAGCGACTCTGCTCTAAGCGAATCTATTTGGGCATGGAGAAAGGCACAAAAATACCTCCAAAGCCTTCCGATTTGACCTGACCGTGCCCACTCCATCATGATCTTGCAGATCCCATGGCAGGGGGCCTGGTCTTGTTTCCATCAACAGGCAGTTTAAGGCAGACACGGCCTCTGTGATAAGGTCTTGGAAAGAGAGCCTGAGCCCTTGAAAAGGGAACCTGTAGCCACTCAAAGGAGAGTGTTTAGTTAGGATCAGAGAGGAATTTCAATGCCAGCATTTTATAGACTAGCTCTGTGACCCAGTGAGCCCTGGGCTACCACCAGTTGCCTTGTGCTCCCTAGATTTGGATCCCAAAGGAACAATCAGGGGTCGAGGGTAACTCTTCTCCCTGGAGCCCTAACTCTATAAATTCAATCAGGGCCATCAACGTGCCCCTTATTCCTTCTCATGACACTAAACTGAATCCAGGATGAGTTCTCAGGAGGAGCCCACCTGTCAGTCACACTCTGGGCACTGATGTCTCTCTGCTCCATGCTCACCAAGGGCTTCACCAACCATGGCTCTAAAGCCACGTCTTGCCTGGTGGACTAGGTCCAAATTGCCCCTCCTTGGTTCACAGCAGAGACTGCCTTCATGTTGCGTGGTCTGTAATCTCTTAAACATGCCCTGGACATGTTTAAGCTTCAGGACAGCCAGGTCCCGTCATGGGTCCATTGCTTTACTCTCTTTGCAACATGGTTACAGGTGCTGGAGGGACACAAACTCCTGTGGTTGCCACTCTCCATCAGCTTGCAGAAGACCCATGTACTCACCCCTCTGGCCCCATGCAGGCTTGTGGTGGAGGAAGCCGTAATCCCCAGAGACGCCTCCCACAGCCTTCCCAGGGGCTCTCCGGTCCCTTCCCACTTAGCGTTGACCCAGCCAGGCTTGGGCCAGAGTGGCTGAGGTCCAGGGTACACTTCACTTCCTGCCTTCCCACTCTTTACCTGGCTTCTGTCTGTCCATTTGTTTCTCATGTCTTTTTGCCAAATGTACGTCTGTCTGTCCAGTTTGTTTATTTTGAAACTCATTTAGGTTACCCAGACTTCGTGTGAAAGTTCATGTTCACCCACACCCAACCCCAAGCTTGCTGGGCGCACGCACATCCGAGGGGCCCTCGCTGAGGCTTCCGTTCCTAACTGGCAAGAGCCTGTATTTAATATGCTGAAATTTTCCAGGAAAAATAAATATTTGTGAGACTAGATTAATCCCTGTTCCACAAAAGCGGGGATGCTTCTGTGGCAAAGGTTACAGGCAGGATTTGTTTTGGTCACTAGTTGGGGAAGATGCCATCTCTGCCCTCATTCCGCCCTGAGTCTGTGGCAGCTGTGCCGGCCAGCCGCTCACTGGGCTTCAAGAGAGGAATCTAGGCTCCTGCCTCCCCGCAGTGGCTCCCCACCAACCCCCGTGTTTGGCAGAGAGAGCTCCTGGGAATTGTTTTAGCCGCCCATGCTGGTGGAAACTGACCCCAGGCCTTGTGCTTCCTCCTCTCCCTAACTCCTTCGGGCCAACCTGCTGGTGGATGTTTATTCCACTCTGGGATTGCGGCAGGAGAGCGAGGCCTGGAAGGAAAACAATGCCTGGGCTTCTTTACGGTGATCTCGGGAGCCAGCCATTCTCAGATCAAACTGGCTTCACCGTTCAGGCCAGACATGAAACCGAATGACAGTGGCGCCTGCCGGGAGAGGGAGTTGAGGGTCGCATCGTAGCCTCACCCTGAGGTCTCAAGGGCTCTTACGAGAGAAGGAAAGTGCATCTGCTCTCTTGGTAAAATGTTTCTCGGGTTCTGCTGTTAGCGTCACACTGGTAGTAAAGAGCTGGGGAACTCTCTGGAAGAATCTGTCAGGTTAATGTCAGGTTAATGACAGGAGCATCCACTGTGGTAGGTCCCATGGAATCAACAGACCTCACCACGCTCAGCTGTAAGTTCAAAGTTCCTTCCTATGACTGAGGTGCCTCAGGCTGGCTTGGCCATCAGGACAGCTTCTCAGGCACTTGGTCTCCCTCTCCACACTGTTTCCCTCCCCACACGGATGCCACTCGCCTCACGGAGCGCCCACAAGGAGGGAGCCCGGGGAGCACCCCATGGTCCACCCTCCCCAGGCCCACAGGTGCTCTGCCAGGAGCCCCAGCTCGCGGCAAGGATGGCTCAGGTCCCCATCCTCGCTGCTCTCATCACCCTTGTGGGAGTGATGTTGAGAAAGCACCTGTGTCATTCCAGCACCTCTTCCGCTAAGAAGCCTGTGGGTCTTCTTTGGCCCCGAGACCAAGGTGGGGGGGCGATGGTATGTTCTGAGATTGTTCTGCAAGGTTCTCAAAGGGAGGAAATCTGAGTTGACCATTGTAGGTGATGAGCTGACTATAATCGCGAGGCCATGCTCGGTAGATGGGGCCCCAAGGAACCTGATGGAGTATCACACAGGCGTCAGGATAGTGGCCAGGGGACCAGTGACAATTCTGTGAAAAGGCTCTGGGTGGTGTGATGGGAAAAAGCAAAGATAATTTGAGTTTATTAGTGGAAATACAAATGTTTTTGTTTTGTTTTGTTTTGTTTTTTGTGGTACGCGTGCCTCCCACTGTTGTGGCCTCTCCCGTTGCGGAGCACAGGCTCCGGACGCGCAGGCTCAGCGGCCATGGCTCACGGGCCCAGCCGCTCCGTGGCATTTGGGATTTTCCCGGACCAGGGCACAAACCCTTGTCCTCTGCATCGGCAGGGAGACTCTCAACCACTGCGCCATCAGGGAAGCCCGATACAGATGTTTTTAAATGATGGCATTGGACAGGAGTGGGCATACCGATGAAATCTAAAAGTACTTATGGAGGGAATTCCCTGGCCGCCCAGTGGTTAGGACTCAGCACTTTCACTTCAGTGGCCTGGTTCAATCCCTGGTCGGAGAACTAAGATCTTCCAAGCCACTGTGCAGCCAAAAAAAGAAAAGTACTTATGGAGACCTGAAATAACCCAAGACTAAGACGCCACTAGGAAGGGTTATGCTTCGCAGATACTAAGGAAAAATCGGAATTAACTTTCTCTTTTCTTGGAGAGAAACTCTACAAGATGGTGGAACTGTTACAGATCTTAAATTTAATTAGTGGCTGGGTAGAGGCAGGAAAGAGGTGTGTGGAATCCCCCTAGATGTGCTCCCCAAATCTGCCTCTAGAGGTCTCTTCACTCCCCCGTTTCTGAGCCTGAGGAGGGAATTAAGTGGGAACCACCTTTCTCTACCTCCCGTGAAGGATTTTGAATCTCCAGGCTCCCTTTTCTGGCTGAGGGCTGGACAGAATGGTAGCACTCGCTCAGGAAGTCCTCCTGCGCCTTCCAGGCTTACCTTCTGCATCCAGGATGCACGGAGCAGCAGGGTTTCGCCGAGGGTCTGGCAGAAGCCTTTTTAGAGGAAAGAGCACCACCGACTGTACCAAGAAGCTGGGGAGATCAGAGACTTCAGGTCTGAGTCTTCAGGCTGTTTCAGAAGGAGCCAGTTTTCAGCCCTGGCTCAGAATCTGGACCGGTGGTGTTTGTAGCAAGGACTCAAGAATTCAGAGCCAGGCAGCCTGGCAGCCAGTGGTGGTGGCGGCGAGGCTGCGGCAGTGTTTTGATTTCACTTTGTTTCTGTGTGTGTGCGTGCGTGTGTGTGTGTGTGTGTGTGTGTGTGTCTTCTCTCCTGTTTACCATTTGCTTTTGGTCTTTCGTACCAAACAGCCGCAGTTCCGGAGTCCTGCCCATTAAACACAGAGGAATAAGTATGAGATCTACCAAATTATATAAAATGAAGGAACAACTTATTTCATCTGGGGGTTCCTAACTGAAAAGGGCAATCTTGCCTGCTCTTCATCCTGTCACCCTTAGAGCGGTAAAGCACTGTGGACCCATGTGCCGGACTCCGGTAACCCCAGGGAGTACAGATCCCCGCATTCCGTCTGGCTGTGAGAGATACCTAAACATTTCCTGTCCCACTCACTCCCCTTCCCCTGGGGTCCACCTCCACAAGACTATTATTAGAGCCTTAGGGCGGATTAGCACACCAGGACATTTATGGGTATACACAATTTATACCCGCTGAATCCTAGTGTTTCTGCCATTAAAGGGTTTCGTGTCTTGGGCTGGCCTAACCTGAAGCTGACCCCAGACATTTGTGAGTGGCCTCCCTCAAATGTGACGCAGTGAGCCTCACGCCCACCCTCCAGGGTCAGCCGGCTCCGTCCACGAACTGAGCCCTCTGAAGGGCATGGCTCTCGGCTCTGCCCTGGAGGAGATCACCGTGTGCTGGAGGATCCAGCAATTTCCACACAGCATGAGAAACGGGGTGGTGGTACGGGCCAGTGGGGGAGCACTTCGGAGCACGCTGGACCCCATCTGGCTTCAGGGGGCGCCTTCTGGGGGCAGGTGCTGGAAGAGGCAGCTCAGCAGTCCTCGGCCAGAGAATGGAAGGCTTTCCCCCAACTCAGGGGGTTAGGGCTTCATCCTCTCCCTTCACAATGGCCATCTCGCTGCACTGGGGGGAATGAATCAGATGGAGTCATTCTGTGGGCTGGGAGGACGACTTGGGGGAGATGAGTGTAGCCTGAACAAGGCCTGGGGGGCGGATGGTTTTCGCGCACATTCTGTGAGTCAGGCGCCCTGCTCACCACTCTTCCATGTCACCTCGCTTAGTCTCACGGCATCCCTGGGGTGTAAGTACTTGTCTCCCATCTGATGGATGGGAAAACCAGGGCTCCAAGTACAGTGACCTGCCCAAGGTCACACAGTCAGTACGTTACAAGCTGGGGCTGTATCCCGGTTTTCTGACTACAGATTTAGACCTTACTAGAGCTTGAACAAGCAGGAGGTCAGGATGGATTGGATACAGAGCATGAAGGAGAGAGAAGCACCAAGAGTGGGTTTCCAGCATGGGCAGCGGGTGCTTCTCGTGCAGGAACTGCAGGACAAGGGGGGAAGATGATGAGTTTCGTGGATGGTACCCGGGGGACCCCAAAGCTCTGGAGCTAATGTCTCCTGGGGTTGGTGGCACCAGCTGATAGCAACTCTCGGTGGGCTGTTCGGGTGCAGAAGGAGAGGAACAGCTGTCACTCTGTTCTCTGCCATGCCATTTGGTCCCTGGCACCCTGCTGGGCAGCCAGTCCCTTCCTGCCCCACCCTGGCCCCCACAGCAAACACTAACTCTGAGCCCAAATTAACACACTCTTCTCCCTCCCCTTCACCTCCTCCTGCTCTCGTGAAAGTCTCAGCCAGACTCAGTTTCTTTTCCTGGTCCGCTGTAACACTTAGGCAAACTTCAAGACCAAATAAAGATACAAAGGTGGATCCTACGGCAAGCTCACAAAACAAGGACCATCCTGCATGTCCCTCCATCAGTGGGCCACAGTGGCCATGACTGTCCCTCGCCCAGTGGACGCCACTGCTCCCAAGTTTCACGTGCTGTGGTTTGCACCCTGTGGGAGTTCCAGCTAATGCGCATCTTGCCAGCTTTCGTGCCAAACTCCCGGACTGTCCTGCCAGAGACACCATCTGCACCAAACCAAAGGTCCGGTAACCTTCCTTTCCTCTTCTCAGGTGCCTGGCAGGCTGACGACAACGTGGTCAGTCGTCGGAACACGCAGCGCAGACGCCCATCTTCTGGCAGCCTGGAGGACCCCGAGAACAGGCTCTGCGTGTGGGATCCTTTGGCCATCTGAGAGCCTTAGCCCCTGTACCAGGGCTCTCCTCCCGTTCTCACATCCCATCCTGGTCTCATGGCACCACTGACCTCCTGGGCATCCTCAGCAAGACACACGGAGACTTTTTAGACCCACGTGAAAGCTGGATGCTGAGGGCACCTGACCCTTCTCCCAGACTCATCTTCTTCCGCAACCGTGATCCTTCCCCTCTCAGAAGGGACTGGAAACCTCTTTTCTCCTTGTCGGCTAAAGCCACTCGAACTGCAGCTCACGAGACCCTTTGCAGAGAGTCTCTGGAATGTTTCCACTGTATCTTGATCTTCAGGTGGAGCTGTGCTCTACAGACTGGTTATTTCTTTTGTATCTTTTTTTTTTTTTTTCTCCTTAGGAGTTAGACCAAGAAGACTCAAGAGTTTGGGTGACTTCATTACAAACACCCATCTAGCATTTTCTAGTCTCTGGGACATCATAACCAATCTGAAACCTGCAGTTTGGGGTGGCGTTGGGGGATGACTCCTGTGAGAAGGGAAAGCCATATTGCACTGTAAGTGGGGTTTCCCTCAAAATGCATTAGGAGCTCCTCTCTCAAGGACAAGAAGCAGTGGCAACCACCAGAAGGTTGGTTGGGAAAACAGTTCTTGCTTCTGGTAGCAGAGGCTATGCCTCGTGTGTCTGCTTAGGAAGGAGGCCTTGAATCTGAGAACCCCTCAGTTACATGATGACCTACCGGGGAGTTCTTTATGATCAGGTGCACTCAGGAAGGCCTGGGGCTCCATCCTAAGGTGACACTGCAAAGGCATTTTTGACCCCCTCGATGTACCAGGCACTTGTTAGGGACTGTCGTATATTATCACGTTTCATCACTACCGCCCTGTCAGGTGGCATTCTTACCCCTGCTGCCCCCGTCTCCACCCCGCTTTTCTGAAAGAGTTGAAGAAAGAAGCTGAGAGAGGGGTGGACCGGTGGTTCTCATTTGGTGCCCAGGAACCCCAAAGGAGGTTGGGGGAAGGGCTGAGCTGGGGTCAGTGGTGGTCTGGGAGGCTCCCCACCCCACCGGTTTTCCTCCCCTGTCCTCCAGATCAGCTGAGCCTGATGGGGGGAGCCGGAGGTACTGCCTTCCATAGGCTCATCAGAGATTTAGAGATATTGTTCAAATCACATGTGCACCCCACCTCACTCTGCTGTAGGGCATATAAATAACAGCCTGAAACAGCAAGACCGTAAGCTGTTGGCTGTTCGTCCCTCAACACTAGTGTTATCAATGGATTCCTCATAGCTCTCTGATAGATGCATTGTCTGCTGGCTTTTGGAAGAGGTGGTTATTTAGTGGAGCATGAGATTGAGAAGCAAAGTGGGATCCAACAGTTTGTGAGGCTGAGATATGACAGAGCCCTAGGCTATGCCCACCATGATGGCCTGAATTAGTAGTTGGAATTGTTGCCCTAGAAGAGCTTTTCAGGGTCCTTCCCAAGGCCTCAAGGAGAGCCCAGTGCTGGGGAATGTTTTGCACCTCCTGTGTGGCTGCTTTGCACCACCAGGTGCCTGGTGACCCTCACTGCCTGGTAGTTGTGGTTCACAGCCTGCCCTGGGGGTGGGCAGGGGGAGGCCTGTGGTCTTGACAGACACTACATGAGCCAAGCCTGAATCTCAGCTTCTGCCTTGAGTTCCCGTGTCCACCCGCTCTGAAATCCTGCAGTGGGCTCTGCTGTTTCAGGCCCCATTTAATGTCCTTCCTTTCCCGGAAACATTCTTACAGCCCCTTTCATATTGAAGATTCGAGCAATAACCACACTTCCTGATCTCCTTGAAGTCTGAGTCCCAGAAGCACTAGGGAAGGGGGCGCTCCCTTAGCCTGCGGTGGTGGCATACAGATCCACCTCGTCTCCCGGCAGGTAGTATTCAGAGTGTGGTGTTACCTGAGATGAAGGAGATGCAGGTAAACAGTTGCCACAGTGGCCAGGAACCGTAAGAGGAAGCCATTGCCTTCACCCTTTCTGGAGGGTCTGTCTTCTCCCAGGAAGAGGCTCAGAGAGATTCCTCAAGGCCTTGGTTCCATAACCAAGACATACCCGGGTGAGAAGTGGCCCTTCACTCCTGTTTCTCAGACAGTTCCTGCTCTCTCCCCCATCCCCTCACCTCTTTGCCCTCATTTAGCTCTTTGGCGAGCAGAAATATCCCATCCAAAAGGGCTGGGATCAGGGAACAGGGCACAGAGCCTGGTCGGGGAACAGGACAGCCGCCCCAGTCATCATCTGGAGATGGTCATGTTGTTAGCAGTTGACCCACAGAGAATATGACGGGGCCTGGTTTCTCACACAAGGACACAGACTAACCGGAGGCCTGGGGCTCCTTCCTGCCACACTCAGGTCGGAGCTCACCTATGAGCTCACTTCCGGGTGGTGTGGTGATCCCAGCCTTCTCACAGAGCCCTTTTTCCTTCTCCTCCCCAGTCCCATCCCACCAGAGGCCATGCCCACGCTGGGGCATCTCCTGGGCACGGATCCACACACGTTAAGCCATCTCACCTGGGGAGAGTTTGTGTCCTGTTCACCTGACCTTGGCATGCTGCTTGCTCACTGTGCTTTAGGATCTGCACACCTAGTGTGTGTAAGTATGTGTGTACTGTTGTGCCATCTGTGTACCCCTCACTCCCTGGAGTACACTCATGGGCACACTACAGTGGGGACGTCAAGGATGCAATATTTATGGACTGCTGCATGATTCTTAAAAATGAATAAAACTGTTCACAAGGGAGGGAGAGCTATTAATTGCGCAGTTGGCTTATTTGTGAAAGTTGCTGTCCGACTTTCTCCAGCACGCTTTTAATACTTTGACTCAATAACAACTCACACTGCAGAAATATAGAAGATCATGAGAGATTACTACAAGAAACTCTATGCCAAGAAAATGGACAACCTGGAAGAAATGGACAAATTCTTAGAAATGCACAACCTGCCAAGACTGAATCAGGAAGAAATAGAAAATATGAATAGACCAATCACAAGCACTGAAATGGAAACTGTGATTAAAAATCTTCCAACAAACAGAAGCCCAGGACCAGATGGCTTCACAGGCGAATTCTATCAGACATTTAGAGAAGAGCTAACACCTATCCTTCTCAAACTCTTCCAAAATATAGCAGAGGGAGGAGCACTCCCAAACTCATTCTACGAGGCCACCATCACCTTGATACCAAAACCAGGCAAGGATGTCACAAAGAAAGAAAACTACAGGCCAATATCACTGATGAACATAGATGCAAAAATCCTCAACAAAATACTAGCAAACAGAATCCAACAGCACATTAAAAGGATCATACACCATGCTCAAGTGGGGTTTATGCCAGGAATGCAAGGATTCTTCAATATACGCAAATCAATCAATGTGATACACCATATTAACAAATTGAAGGAGAAAAACCATATGATCATCTCAATAGATGCAGAGAAAGCTTTCGACAAAATTCAACACCCATTTATGATAAAAACCCTGCAGAAAGTAGGCATAGAGGGAACTTTCCTCAAAATAATAAAGGCCATAAATGACAAACCCACAGCCAACATTGTCCTCAATGGTGAAAAACTGAAACCATTTCCACTAAGATCAGGAACAAGACAAGGTGGCCCACTCTCACCACTCTTATTCAACTTAGTTTTGGAAGTTTTAGCAACAGCAATCAGAGAAGAAAAGGAAATAAAAGGAATCCAAATTGGAAAAGAAGAAGTAAAGCTGTCACTGTTTGCAGATGACATGATACTATACATAGAGAATCCTAAAGATGCTACCAGAAAACTACTAGAGCTAATCAATGAATTTGGAAAAGTAGCAGGATACAAAATTAATGCACAGAAATCTCTGGCATTCCTGTACACTAATGATGAAGAATCTGAAAGTGAAATCAAGAAAACACCCCCATTTACCATTGCAACAAAAGGAATAAAATACCTAGGAATAAACCTACCTAAGGAGACAAAAGACCTGTATGCAGAAAATTATAAGACACTGATGAAAGAAATTAAAGATGATACAAATAGATGGAGAGATATACCATGCTCCTGGATTGGAAGAATCGATATTGTGAAAATGACTCTACTACCCAAAGCAATCTACAGGTTCAATGCAATCCCTAACAAAGTACCGCTGGCATTTTTCACAGAACTAGAACAAAACATTTCAAACTTTGTTTGGAAAAACAAAAGACTCCGAATAGCCAAAGCAATCTTGAGAACGAAAAACGGAGCTGGAGGAATCAGGCTCCCTGACTTCAGACTACACTACAAAGCTATAGTAAGCAAGACAGTGTTTTACTGGCACAAAAACAGAAAGATAGATCAATGGAACAGGATAGAAAGCCCAGAGATAAACCCACACCCATATGGTCAACTTATCTTTGATCAAGGAGGCAGGAATGTACAGTGGAGAAAGGACAGCCTCTTCAATAAGTGGTGCTGGGAAAACTGGACAGGGACATGTAAAAGTATGAGATTAGATCATTCCCTGACACCATACACAAAAATAAGCTCAAAATGGATTAAAGACCTAAATGTAAGGCCAGAAACTATCAAACTCTTAGAGGAAAACATAGGCAGAACACTCTATGACATAAATCACAGCAAGATCCTTTTGGACCCACCTCCTAGAGAAATGGAAATAAAAACAAAGATAAACAAATGGGACCTAATGAAACTGCAAAGCTTTTGCACAGCAAAGGAAACCATAAACAAGACCAAAAGACAACCCTCAGAATGGGAGAAAATATTTGCAAATGAAGCAACTGACAAAGGATTAATCTCCAAAATTTAAAAACAGCTCATGCAGCTCAATAGCAAAAAAACAAACAACCCAATCCAAAAATGGGCAGAAGACTTAAATAGGCATTTCTCCAAAGAAGATATACAGACTGCCAACAAACACATGAAAGAATGCTCAGCATCATTAATCATTAGAGAAATGCAAATCAAAACTACAATGAGATATCATCTCACACCAGTCAGAATGGCCATCATCAAGAAATCTAGAAACAATAAATGCTGGAGAGGGTGTGGAGAAAAGGGAACACTCTTGCACTGCTGGTGGGAATGTGAATTGGTACAGCCACTATGGAGAACAGTATGGAGGTTCCTTAAAAGACTAAAAATCGAACTACCATATGACCCAGCAATCCCACTACTAGGCATATACCCTGAGAAAACCATAATTCAAAAAGAGGCATGTACCAAAATGTTCATTGCAGCTCTATTCACAATAGCCCGGAGATGGAAGCAACCTAAGTGTCCATCATCGGATGAATGGATAAAGAAGATGTGGCACATATATACAATGGAATATTACTCAGCCATAAAAAGAAACGAAACTGAGCTATTTGTAATGAGGTGGATAGACCTAGAGTCTGTCATACACCGTGAAGTAAGTCAGAAAGAGAAAGACAAATACCGTATGCTAACACATATATATGGAATTTTAAAAAATGTCATGAATAACCTAGGGGTAAAACAGGAATAAAGACACAGAACTACTTGAGAATGGACTTGAGGATATGGGGAGGGGGAAGGGTAAGTTGTGACAAAGCGAAAGAGAGGCATGGACATATATACACTACCAAACGTAAGGTAGATAGATAGTGGGAAGCAGCCGCAGAGCACAGGGAGATCAGCTCGGTGCTTTGTGACCGCCTGGAGGGGTGGGATGGGGAGGGTGGGAGGGAGGGAGATGCCTGAGGGAAGGGATGTGGGAACAGATGTATATGTATGACTGATTCACTTTGTTATAAAGCAGAAACTAATAAAAAAATAAAAATAAAATAAAAATAAAAACAATAAATACTTGGGAAGAAAAAAAAAAAAACTTTGACTCAAGACAAGCTGGACATGGAGGAGTGAGAGAGGGCAAGGGGTAGAGGGAAAGACATGTTTCTGGGTGGGAGCTGGTGTACCATCCCCCGGGCACAGCTCCTGCCCAGAGGCCTGATAAGGAGCCCTCACCTCCACCCACCCCCTTCAACCAGAGAACTTCCAACTGCAGCTCCTCAATAACTGAAGAGCAGGAAAGCTGGTGACTGGAGGGAGGCTGGGGGAGGGGAGGAGGAAGGACCACAGTCCACCGTTAGTCCGTCACTTAAAGGCTGGTGAAATTAATGGGGCAAATGACCCCAGTCAAAGAATTTGGCAAGTCCACGGCTTTCCTGGCTTTCACCCAGCGGCTCTGTTTCCTCGGCTATCTGGAAAGGAGGGAGAGCACTTCCGAAGAAGCCTCTGGAATGTCAGCTTCTGGGAATCTTGCTGAGGACGGGGCGGGGAGGGAGCGCTTACCGGGGAACACTGGATTACCCTAGCCGCCTTGGGGTGCCTGCGACCGGGGCTGCGGTTTCTGCGGACCTGAGTGGCAGGTGGCATCGGAGAGTCAGACCTGCTTGCGGGCACCAAGACGACACTCGGTCGGGAGACCGGGACAGGCCGCAGAAACGTGAGGAAGGGCCACTCGCAGCCCAGAGGAGAGGAAAGGAAAGCCCCAAGCATGCACCCAGCCCTGGCCCCCGCGCCACGGGCTGTGTCCCAGGAGCCGTCGCCACCTCTGAGCAGCCCAGATGGGAAGGGGGTGGGGCGGAGGACGGTTCCCGCGGCGAACTGCTCGCCAAGGGCCCCGGGGCCTCTGCGGGAGCGCCGAGCCGCGCGCCTCTCCGAGCCCTGCGCGGGGCCCTCGGGCGGAAATGCGCGGAGCCGGGACGCGGTGGCGGGTAGGGGGCTGGGTCGCGCGCGGGAGAGGGCGGCAGGAGGGAGTTGGAAGAGAGTTACCGCGTGAGAGAGCCGTTAAGAGCCCGCGGTCTCTTTGGAGATGCCCTGG